>NC_047673.1:51273165-51885665 GCF_011762505.2 Arvicanthis niloticus
AACTGAAGCCTTTTTTGGAATTCAAAATAGAAGCTTCCTCTCTCACACACATGACTAGCTCTTTCAAGTCACTCTGACTTCAGATATTGTGAATTACATGTCAGTTTGGCTCTCATGTGCGCGACCGTGCGCGCGCGCGCGTGCACACACACACACACACACACACACCCCAGCTTTGTTCTGCTCTTTCTCTTCTCCTTGAGTAGTGACAGCCGTGGGAGCAATGGGGGCAAAGCCAATAATCCTGATTAAAATTTAACCAGTATTTTAATTTTTGACAATTCTTATGCCTCTACTCCAAGCAAAGGAAGATAATATGTGAATACAAGTCAAGATGACATCAATCTAGCTGGTCCCAGGCCTGGCTTGTCTGAAGTGTGAGAAGGCAGATGTTCCTATTAGAGGTCAAATATACTTACTGTGCTTGTTAATATTCTTCTGTTTTAAACCACAAAGATCTCATGAAAGCTTCACCAAACTCACGTGGACATTCATGCGGTATAAAGTTGTCCTCGCACCAGTAACAACTGGTAGATCTCTGAGTGAGCACAGAGGTCATGCTTTGTTCTGTAGCCTGACACAAAGGCTTTGTGTCTCAGAGGGAAAGTGCCTTTCTGTTCTTTGCATCTGCCTGGTCTAGTTCCATGTGGTTTCTACTGTGGTTTTTTTTTTTTTTTTTTTTTTTTTTTTTTTTTTTTTTTTTTTTTTTTGTAGATAAGCCTAGTGGAAACGATGCTTCAGTTTGGTACAGACTGCACACCCATAATGACTTGGAAATCTGCTGTGCCTCTCTCTCTAACCTTCAACAAGAGGGTTGCTGCCAGTGTATACGTCACAAGAGAAAGGTTCCCTCATTCCTAGCAGCCACCCTCTGTTCCTTCCCTAAACACCATGCCCTGCCAGTTTGGGTCTCTGTGGGGGTTTTAGACATCTCACACAGTCTTTGGTTCTGATGACAGATAGGAAGAGTGTCCAGGAAGATGGTGCCCTAGGGGATCTCTACAATCACCTGGTCTTGAAAAGAACAGAAGCGAAAGTTGTGGGTACATCAGAAAATAATTAAAGCCAGAGGATATGATTTTTTTCCCTAATTTTTATAGTCTTCACATGTATGTGCTTTGTGTATATTTGTGTTGCATGTTTACATGTGTGTGGACACATATGTGTTCAAGTGGTTGTGGAAGTTGACTCTGGAAATCATTCTCTATTACGTTTCTAACTTACTCATTGAGTTAGGGCACTTCAATCAAACCTGAATCTCGCTGACATGGCTAGCTTCTCTAGATGGTTTGCTTTGGGAGTCCCCTGTCTCTGCCTTCTTAGGCTGAAATTTTAGGCAGGTTGCCACACCCACCTGTCATTTATATGGATTCTGAGGATTTGAACTTGGTTCTCATAGTTGTTTTGGAGGTGTTTTAACCACAGAGCCATCTCTCCAATCTTTCCAGCACCAAAAGGGTATTATATTTTATAGTACTTTTTTTTCTAGCCTTTTAAAAAGATTTATTTATTTATTTATTTATTTATTTATTTATTTCATATATGTGAATACATTGTCACTCTCTTCAAACACACCAGAAGAGGACATCAGATTCCCATTACAGATGGTCGTGAGCCACCATGTGGTTGCTGGGAATTGAACTCAGGACCTCTGGAAGAGCAGTCAGTGCTCTTAACTGCTGAGCCATCTCTCTAATCTATGGGTATTATTTTTAACAAGGAAAAAAGAATTGTGTTTAATTCAGCAAACACTGAAAGCATTTTGCTTTCAACAACCTACCAAGAACTTTCCATAAGCTGGGGCGGTGGAGGTAGATCCAGGTTTTGGATAGTTATACAGGCCATGGAGGTTGGGGCTAGAGCCTTTAACTAGAAGAATACAGAATTATGTATAAAATTAGCTATGAAATACTAAGTACAGAAAGCCAAACAAATTATATATTGTAAAAAGCTGACAATTCAATGTCATAAAGTAATAGACTGCTTTATGAATTAGTTACCTGCCATATAGCTGTTAGACTCTCTCATCCACTTTCTTTGGATTGATGTTCTTTGGTCATCTTTATGAAGAAGAAAATTTTGTAACTACATCGTTTCTAAAGAAAATAGATTCATTACATCCTTCCTTGACCTGAGTTGATTGAAATTTGTTTATGTAAAGTGGTAAAGCTTGCCTTGGTAATGCCATTCAGAATTCAAGGGTTGTTTCTCAATTTGGAATAATTTCTATCAAGGAAACTCTACTTACTGCAAACTACACCATTTGAAAGAATGTGGTTCCCCAGACTGCCTTCTAACTCCACATTTCAAATGGTTTTAGCTTTAAGAGTTGGTGATTACGGTGCACAAGCCTGTTACAAACTTATACTGTAATGAAGACTGGTACCTTTATGCCACCATGCAGGCTGAGTGGTAACAGTATGTGGGAGCCTTTCTGGACGCCGTTTGTTCCATCTGGAAGACTGACAATAACTCCATACAGAGACACTCCCAGATCAAATCTCATAGCACACAGACAGCAGTCCCTTCAATATGGCCTCACCAAGATGGTGTCAAGAGACTGGAGCAAGGCTACTGCTCCCTTGACTCTCTGGATGCTAAAGTCTCTCTATGTTTCTTCTGTGTTATGCTCCTTCTTTGAACGGCTGGTCAGCATTGGTGCTCTGTGAAGGTCTATGAGCAAAGGCTGTACTCTGACACATAAATACAGCAGCACTCCCAAATTCAAATGCTAGTCAAGAGCACACTGACTGAGAGGCCGCCATGGCAGCATTTAGTGGAGGAATTACAGTTGTTACTCTTTAGGGTGTATTTTACTCTGCCTGGGAAAGTTAATGTGTTTCACGGTTGCAACCAGGAAAGGACTTGGGCCCTGGGAGATCTTAGGTCAACAATGGCTGTCTTATGAAACAGTCACTGGCTTTATGACTACCTAAGGTACCACTAAAGAGGTTAAAAAAATATATACACAGCTAGTGTGAAACTACCTTTTCTCCCATCCATTCAGAAGGGAATAGACCTAGGACCTGTTCTGTATTAGCATCCTTAATTAAATATCAAGGCCATTGGGAGGGAATGCCTAAGAATTGAGATGCTCTCTATGAAGCAGTGAACCTGAGTGGCTACAAAGTGAACCACAGAGGCTCCCATCTCTGACCATCCATTGTTATGATCAGGACTATTGTAAGGTCATTCTCTTTAATGCCACCTGAATTTTAGGAGTGATGCTGAAATAATCACCTTTCTTAACCTCTCTCCTCTCTGTGTTCTCTCTCTCTCTCTCTCTCTCTCTCTCTCTCTCTCTCTCTCTCTCTCTCTTTCTGAATTGCTGCCGAAGTAACTAGAGTTGTATACGTTTAGAGCTGGGAGCCCAGGGAGGTATGTTAGGATGCTGACCCAGGCCTGGGAGAAGCTTAGGAAGCAACCCCTGCACAGTGCTCTGGCTGGTCCGACACATTTACTTCATATTAGCTGGTGCTGGCAGACGCTTATGTTGGAAGGACTGTGACTTTCCATGCCCCACAGAGCAAGATAAAACCCAACAAAGGAGTGTTGATTTAATTTAGAAAGCCTCTGGGTTTCATTAGATACTGAACAGATCGTGCCATTTACAAGTCCTGTGACGCTTGGAGATGCTAGCAATGATTTGTTAACATGCTGAACAATGTCGGCGAGAAACAGCTACCAGGATATGGCCAGGGCTTTAAAAACCAAGAGGGCAACCATGGCCCTCCTGTCTGTCACCTGCACTTTCTCTTTTGTATTGTCAGTTCCTAACATGCATTCAGCAGCATCCCCTTTTGTCCTTAGAATATTATTATTATTATTATTATTATTATTATTATTATTATTACTATGTATCACTGGGACAAGAAGCAGATGACAACACTAAGTAGAATGGTTACTCCTGAACCCCTTGGCATTTGTATGTGTGACATTGGTGGCCTCATCTAGGACAGACTGGTGCAGATATGACACAGTTTTGAATCTGAAAGCTCAAATTTTCAAATGCTTCGGGTTAGGAAACAGAGCACATCCTGTGGATTTTCCCATACTCTGCAAGATGCAGGACATTTAGAGTATGTATCTGCAGGCACAGCCATTCTCTCCCTTGCCAGGAAAACTAATACTATTCACAGGAAAATCATTTCCTCTTCTGCCAACTGCACAGCCAGGTTCTGTTCCTAGACCCTGACCTCTCACATATGCAGCGATATCCCATAGAGACGGATTCTCTTACACTGACAAGCAATATAAACCTGTGTGTTGATTCCACGCTGGCATTAAGTGCCAGTCATGATAATGGAACACAGGGCCATTTGCATTCTGTGATGGACACACAATTGGCCATGGAGAGAGAAGATAATATTTGTTCTTATACATTATTAATAAAGGAAAATACATAGAAAGAGTGGTGAGCAAGGGCTACCCCAGAAGAAGAAACATATGTTGGTAACTTTCCAAGGCTCCTAGACAGAAAACTCGATGATACTGACCTGAAAGCCTAAGACCCCGGTAGGCAATGTGCTCCCAGGGAACAGAAAATAAGAGATGTGGTCCACATGGGCTTTTAAAATCTCTGATCATGCACCCCCCCCCCCCAGTGGAATTCGGGACTCAGATGCTTCAGTGTAAGTGAAGCAGACTTTAAGAGGTCTGGTTTCAAGGGTGCTCCAAAGGAAGCTGAGTGTTAAATTTTTATTTGCTCCAGAAAGTGCTGGCAACTTGGTACAGAGAATTTGATCAGCACCATACATCCAACCTGTCTCGGCAATGGTGCCATGAATGTGACGAGGCTGCAGAGCAGCTTGCGTTTGTGAGGAAATGACAGGCACAGGAAGGAGAGAGGCTGGCAACCCTGAAACTGTTCCTAATTGTACATGGGGTGGGGGGTGGGGTGCTGCTGACTTGCAGAGTGGCATGTTGGCTGGAAGAAGGGGTTGATCGGCAGGGCTGGCAGGAAGAACATAGACTTGTGACAGAAGAGACAGCGATCCAGAGAAACCTGGATCAGAGAAGAAACACAAAGCCCCAATATTAAATCGATTCACTTTTCCCAACGTGGGGGCTTGTGGGAAGCTCAAAGAAGCCTTTTGTGGGGATTCTGGGGAGGGTCTGTCCTAGAGGGGCTGAGCTGTGACCTAGACAGAAACTTTTCAGGAGTCAGAGGCAAACTTGCTTCTTGAAAGAGCATTTCTTAGGTTCTGCACTGAAAGAAGTAACCCATCTTCCTTCCTCCCCAGACTGTCTCCTATTAGACATTTAAGGATCACACGTGTTCCCTGGGTACAACCTTCTCTTTCAGTTGGAATTTTGGTGTGAAAACCAGATTTTCCTGGAAGGTTGCTATCAGCATGTGTCTAAGAGGCACTGGTGCGGGCTGAGGTCTATTGGATATTGTCATCAGAGGCCTTTGAAGGAAAGAGGAGTTGGCTGCTGGGTTTGGTATGAGATAGTTTCTCTCAGGAGTGGCTCCACAGAAGAGATTGCTTTGAACCCTCAGAAGATGCTGTCACTTGTCCAGAGGAAGACAGTGGAGGGTAGGTATATTTTGGGGGGTTTAATGACCTAAGTCCTTTTCAACCTCCCCTAGGTCTTAAGGGGGACAGATTTTCCCAAGACTCCCAGCATGCGTTGATGTATATGGTAGATAATATTAGTTGTCAACTGGACAGGTTCTTGAATCACCTAGTGACAAACCTGTAGGCATGTCTGAGAGGATGTCTCTGCAGTGGGAAGACTCATCCTAACTGGTGGGTCTGACTGCATACGGAGGAGGAAGAGAGCTGAGCACCAGCACCCGATTCTCTCCACATCCTGACTGCAGACATATGCGACATTCCTGCGGCCATCACTTCCCCACTACGATAGACTGTACCCTCAAACTGTGAGTCAAAGTAAACCCTTCTGTGATGTTGAAATGGGGATGGGTGATAGGCTCATCTGTTTGAATGTTCAGTCCCCAGGTAATGGAACTGTTTGGGAAGGATTAGGAGTTGTGACCTTGCTAGAGAAACTATGTCCATGGGGTTGGGCTTTGAGAGAACCAGGTGCTCTCTCTCTCTCTCTCTCTCTCTCTCTCCCTCCCTCCCTCCCTCCCTCCCTCCCTCCCTCTCACTCTCCTTCCTTCCCTCCCCCCACCCAGAAACTATAAGCAAGCCCCCAGTTAAATGCTTTAGTTATTAAAGTTGCTTAGGTCATGGTATCCCACTGCAGTCAATAGAACAATAACTAAGACACCGTCCTTTTAAAATTCCCTTTAGTGAGTTATTGGTCACAATAATGAACAAAGTAACTACTTACAATATGATTGCTCAGAAAAGCGCCATATATTAAAGGATATAATGACCTTGTTGGTTGAACTAAGCCTGAGCTTGGAGGCACAGCATGGAGTGGACATAGACAAGGCTCCTCTGTTACCACGTCTGAGTAAAAAATAAGTAATTCTGGAAGCCACAATGTGTTGACTTCTAACTACCAGTGGGGTGTAAGAGGGGTTGTGACTGCCTGAGCTGGAGATAACCTCCAAAAGATTATTATAGACAGCACACAATGCACATCATGAGGAAAAAATTTACTGACTCCTCTCTATCCCATGCCCTCTAGTCCCCACATGGACTTTTATTCTTGGAGAGGACAGAAAGTTTGAAAGCAGGGTCACGCCATTGCTTCCTCTGCTCGTCTTCTCAGACATGCCTGAGCCTCGGAATCTTTGCTCTGCTTTGCATATCTCGTTTGGAAGGTTTTTAAGGATAAGTTGGAATTACTGTCTTTCCAGCACTTGACAGAGTATAGAGAGTAACACAATATGAACCACCTACTGCCCAGATTTATTAAAAGCATAACACTTTGTCTCACTGTACTTTTATAATTGTTAGAACGAAATCCTTGCTTATCTGTTTTACTGAAGGGAAAAGCATCAATAATCCAATTTCAGTTGTTTGCTGGCTGTACAAAGAGGCTTCTTTGGAGTCCTCAGACAATGAAAACTGTAGATATGGCTATAACCCTTGTGATGGCTAATCTCAAGGTTGTCAACTGGAAAGACCAGAGGAGAGGGAATCTCATTCAAAGAATAGCTTGCCCTTGAGCATGTCTATGGGCCATTTTCTCAATTACTGATTGTTGCTGAGGACCCAGCCTACTGTGAGTGGTACCATCCCTAGGCAGTTAGCCTTGGGCTATATAGGAAGGGTTAGCTGAATGCAACTGAGAGTATGGCAGTAAGCAGCGTGCTTTCAAGGTCTCTGCTTCAGTTCTTGCCTCTGGGTTTTTCACCTTGAGTTCCTGCCCTAGCTTCTCTGGATGGTGAACTGTATCCTGTAAACTCAAACAAATCCTTTCTTCTCCTTAAGTTGCTTTTGGTTATGAAGTTTATCACAACAACAGAAAATAACTAGGGTGACACCTGAGTCCCAGGTCTCTGCTCAACCACACGATTGCCAATAATATGTTCACTCAGTATTTGAACAAATCTTCTGAGCCTGTCACTGTGTATCTCTCTCTACCACTTCGTCAAATGTCTACAGGTCTAATACCCATCCCAACCCAAATCAAGCGCTCTGAGTCTCCAAAGGCAGCACGTGTAGAAAGGTGTAGCACGATCTACTCAAATAGACACCTTTCCAAGCATTGCTCAACAAATTTTAATGTTCAAAACAGCTCAACAGCTCCCCCAAAAGCTAAGCATTAATACACACACACACACACACACACACACACACACACACACACACACACAGAAGCTAAGCAAGGTTTTATAAGGGGCAGCTCTCTTGATTGTTAGTCATGGGTTTCCATTTCAGTTGTCTCTCCTTGAATGTACTGTGAATGGTTGAAGCTTGAAACGCCTGAAGGCGAACTCCTTCTCTTTCCATCCAATTATCTCCTATTTCCGATTCCTCTCCCTCCCCCTCCCCCTCCCCCTCCCCCTCCCCCTCCCCCTCCCCCTCCCCCTCCCCCTCCCCCTCCCCCCTCCCCCTCCCCCTCCCCCTCCCCCTCCCTTCTCCTAGTCCTCTCACCCCTCCCTCATCCTCCCCACCCTACTTACCGGTGATTTTTTTCCAGCCACCCTGATTCTCAGCCTGGGAGCTGTCTCAATTCTCTGGTCTCATTTGCGTTGGAGATCCTGTTACTCACTAAAGCCTAGGGTTGCTCCTAAAGATATTTCATGAATCTGTTAATTCTAATTCCACTGCTGTTATTCAAGTTGGGATATTTTACACCTTTTTGGTTTAACAGCGGATTTTTGCCTCTCCCCTTCTTCTAACCCATTAGCCATATCGGAGAAATCTTCTCTAGGGAGGATTTTATGTGATCCTGCTCAGCATAAACTCTTTGGTTCCCAAATCACTTCCCAAAGACGATTTTTTTTTAACTGTAGAGCATTGTTGTCTTCCAGAATCTTTATATGCCCACCTCTCCAGACACTTACCCTGCTAATTCATGTGCCAGGGGCACGGAGCCCCGTTTACCCAACTTCACTGATCCTGCCCTGAGCAGGATCTTACTCTGCCTCCCAAGATGGCCTCAAACTCATGGCAACCATCCAGCTGCATCTTGCAGAGTGCTGGAATTATAGGGTTGTGTAATCATGTCCCGGAGTCTTTTTTAATTAGTCCCTCTGTCTGAATCTCTGTTACCTTCATCCATTAAATTAACTAACCCTCACTGGATACCTAATGTAAGTCGGATTGTAAGATACAGTCTATGGTACAACAGAGAGCAAAACGGAAGTCATGCTTGCTCATGCAGACCATGTGACCTACAGAGAAAACAAGAGTAATCAGACATTTGGCGAGCCTGGCTGTACCGGAAGTACTAAGACACCTTAGACCGGAAGTACTAAGACAACTGAGACAAAGGCCTTAGCCCCAGGCGTGTGGGTATTCCAAACAGGCTTCACAGGAAAACAGATACCTAAGGCGTGATTTCATCTTCCTGACAGTTAGCTGGGTAAAGAACTTGACAACAGACGGAGCTGCATTTCTCACACTCCGCCCGTGCTTTTGCACCCACTTCAAAAACACAGGTGCGGTGCTGTGATAGCACAGACTCAAAGTCACACAGTTCTAAATTCCAACCACGACCCTGCCACATGCTACTTGTATCAATGACTACAAAAGATATTCAACTTTACCAGGAGTCAGTTTCCTTACTTGTAAAGATACTAACTCTGTTATCACAGAATCCACTCATTCAATAAGAATTTATAATGTATAAGGGTCTGCTTTTTGTGGTGATGAAAAAAAATGAGAAAAATGATGGAAAGCCGAATATGATGTTAACAGTTTAATGGTGGAGGTGGGGCACAGACAGTGAGAGAACAAATATATACATTGTAGAGAAAAATTGAGGGTGGTTCATTCTCTGGAGAAAGTGAATCAGACAAAGAATATAGAGTGGATGCAAGGAGTTTTTGTTTATTCATTTGTTTCTTTATTATTTAAGGTTTAAATAAATGGTATTGAAAGCCTTCCATCTGCAGACCCTGTTCTAGGGCCCAGGGATATAGCAGAGAATATCGAGAGAAACCCTTGTTCTTGTGGAGCTTACACTTTGATGGGGAAAGAGGATCAGAAAGGAGATGAGGGCTGTTGACAGGTAGAGATGCTGGGAGATGGGGAAATGAGTAGATGTGGTCGAGTAGAAAAGCAAGTTGCCTTAAGAGGTGGGGGAAAGGTTGCCCATTTGGGAAAGTGCCTGCCATGCAAACCTGCAGACCTGAGCTCAGATTCCCAGAACCCATGCAAGAAGCCAGGCACAGAGGTTCACACCTATAACTTCAGCCTGTGGGCGGGGCTCCGAGACAGGCCTGTAGTTTGTGATGGTCACTCTTGACAATCACCTTGAAGGATTTAGGATCACCAAGGAAACACACCTCTCAGTATCTATGATGAAACATCATGGGTGGACACATGGATGATGTCTGACTAAGGAGGGAAGACTCAGGGTGAGTCTTGTGAGGGTAAGGGTGAGTCCCACTGTTCTGGGGACTGACTGGGGTGGTGCACTGAATAAAAGAGGAGAGCAAGTTGAGCACCAGTGCTCACTTGTCTCAGCCTCCGGACTGCTGATGCAGTATGACCAACTCTCACCCTTGGACCACAGTACCTGACCTTCCTTGGTGGACTGTATCCCTTTTAAATTGTTAGCCAGAATAAACACTTCTTGATTTACATTGCTTCTTGTTGGGTATTTGGTCACAGCAATGAAAAAACTAATATATACTTATGGAGACTGAGGAAGGAAAACTTGAAAGAAATAAACGAGAGGATGTCTGAGCAAGCTCCTGGCACAGTCCAGGGACAAGGAACCTCAGGTCAGCTCCGTGTCCATTTTAATTCCCTACACTCCAGCAGCATCAGGGGTGTGGGAGTTGGGAGAGGGGAGGTTGGGGAGTTATGGTTCTAACACTCTCCCTCTGGAGGGAAACTGAACCTTGTTCACTGCAGTTGCTGAACTGTTTGCTTGAATGCATGAGAGAAAGGGAGACGCTATAATCAGTCACAAGAATTTCTCCAGTCAGCTTCTCTTTCTTCTTCTCTTCCAAGGAAGAGATCCTGGCCAAGAAACTCTTACAATTGGTGGAGGGTTGTATGCTTCACCCTCTGACCAACTGTTTAAACACACTGCGGCTCTTCCCCAAGTGCAGCGCCACCTGCTGCAGAATCAACAAGGACACTGGCAAAATAGAAATACCTGGACTATTTCCCAGATCCCCTCATTCTGAATTTCTAGTACGGGAGAGGCTGGGATCATTCCGGAACAGATACGTTCACCGAGTCCTTGGATTTAAGCACTACCGACACTAAAGAAGATGACCTCTCACTGACATTTTCCTTAAGAGTCAGATAATTTCTGGCCATGATGTGGTGAATTACAACCGCTCTGCAATCTTATGATAATGTGTGCTCATCACCTAATCAAAGTCCTCCAGTTGACTTAGACCCCGGCTGGCTCAGATCACCACAGACGTTGTCAGGTGAGTGTTTCAGCCAAAGGCCTTCTGCCAAATACCACTCACTTGAACTTTTTTTTTTTTTCTTCTTGAGAAGTCTGAGGGAACACATACATGCTGCTTCCCTTCTTATTCTATGAGTTTTCAAACAATGAGTGTAATTCCATCCAACATTCTCAAGAAGTAGGGTAGCACACCTGTTCAGGATAGCGACCGACGCAAGAAACTCTGTTTGTTTGCATAGCTTCAAGTAGGGCTAAAACCCACATGCGCCTTTTGGCAACATTCATTTCAAACTGGACCCTTTACAGCCTGTGTTCCCATACTACTAAAATGCCAGCTCCGTGGGGGCAGTGTTAGTGTTTTCCAACATTTTCTCCCCAGAGCCTAGAAGAGTGTCTAACATACAGTAGTCATTCTTGATAAATGAATAAATCCATTCCACTTCCTGTAGCAAAGAGCCAAATTTACACGCATCTCCATCTGTGGACTATCACTGTTTCCTGTAGTTTACTTTTGCATTCCTCGGCCCACCAGTTAACTACCCCCTATATAAATCTGTGCAGTCTTCACTTTACATATAACTTTCTGGTGACCCCATAAAAAATTGGCAGAAATTCTCGAAAAGGATGATATTGTAATTGGTCTTGTGGGGGAATCCATGGAGGGATAAATTTCACATTATTCATGTTTCCAGATGGGCCTTAGTCCCTGGGGCAGTCATTCCAGAACTTTTTCTCAGCATTAAGTTTACTCCAAGAAATATAAATACTGATTTAGGGCTTGATGGCCCCCACAAAGGGCTCCCCTGTCTTGGTGCAGGGTGGGAAAGAGGGTAGAGAAGAACACAGCTGGGAAGTAGGATGGTGGCCTGGGGTCCACAGGGAAGGCCCCGTGTGTGAGCGAGCTGCAGGGTTTCTCTAGAGGATGAGACCTAAGGATGGGAGGCAGTGGAAGCGGCAGAGGACTGGCTGGATGTGGACCTGTCCCATTGGCAGGCTGTAGAGGGAATATCCTGTGTATTGTATGGATGAAGCACCGGTCAATTACAAAGCCTATGGCCTATGGCTTAGCCAGGAAATAAGAGGTGGACCATCCGGGAAGAGAAAGAATTCTGAAATAGAGCCAGGAGGGAGATTATCCAGAAAGATGTGACGAGATGATGGCATGGTTTCTAAGCACAGGTAACCAGCCCTGTGGCAGAATGTAGGCTAGAGTAAATGGGTTATTTTAAGCTATATCTAGTCAGAAGTCAGAGAAGAGCCTAGTTCTGTGGCCAAGGTATTTGTAAATATATTTTGAGTCCAAGTCTTATTTCTGGGAGCATGGGAATGGGGAGGTAGACTCAGACCAGCCTTCAACAGTAGGCAGTTCTGGGAGCTGTGAGCAGCAGGAAGCTTTGGATGCTGGCACATCAAGGCTGGATTAGGTGGCATTCCCCTCGTGCCCTTTCCCACTAAATGGTCTTTAAACCCCAAGGTTAGTGTCTAAGGCTATACTGCTAACCCTGGTGATCAATGAGGGTGACAGATGTTATAAATTGACGTCTGACCCCTAAGGCTCCTTCCGGGTGGTTAGAGTGCTGTTCTGCCGAAGAGAAATTGTAGTCTTTAGGAGTGCTCACTAGAGTACTTTTGAAGGTTTTTCATAAGTGTTTGTTGTGTTGTGTGCACACGTGCACAATTGTTAATTCTGTAGAGGCAGAGAGCCGAGTACTGGCTGGGTTTTGGTACTGTTAACTCTTATGGTTCCTCACCTGCCTCAGTATTTTGCAAACATACTTCCTCACTCACTGGTTTTAATAAAGAGCTGATGGCCATTAACTGGACAGGAAAGGGAAGGCTGGACTTCTGGTCTGAGAAGAAGAATCAGGTGCAAATATTCGCCAGTGGGACACAAAGGAGGCTGGGGAGGAGGGTAACAGGCCACATGGTGGGACATGGACTAGTATAGTTTAGGTGAATTAAGTTAGATAGGGTAGCGTAAGCTAAGGCTTAATCTATAATAAAATTAAATCTTTGTGTTATTATTTGCCAGCTGGGGGATTCTGCTATATGGAAGAGATTCTGCTATATGGAAGTCAGAGGACAACTTTTAGGGGGTTCAGGGCTTGCTTTCCACTTTTTCTGAGTCAGAGTCTCTTATTTCAGGTGCCCTTTGTAAGCAGGGTAACTGGCCCACAAGCTTATGGGTGCCTGACCTATGTCTGCACATTTTACCTCTCAGTAGCAATGCTAGTATTACAGATGTGCACAGCTGCTCTTGCTTTTATTGTTTAACTCTCTAAGGTGGTTCTCAGAGATCAAACTCAGATCATTGGGCTTTTGTGACACATAGTTTTAACTGCTGAGTCATTATCTTGACCTAGGCTGACATTGTGACATGTCCATGTGGGTTTCTGCCCCAAGTGCCGGGGACACAGCATGAACACAGAGTGACTCAAGAACCATTTTCACCAATAAACATTCCATGGCTTCACCTTAGGGTTAGACTCTTGTCAGACATTTCTCACAAAACTCACCGTGCTTCCAAATGGCACACTCAACACAGGCAGGTCAGGATACGTCTTTCCAGAGCTTTCAACTCTGGAATCATTGGAATCATGGTACTCCACTGCTGTAATGATTCAATTTGTGAGTGAAAACCAGCTACACACACTTTCAGTGTTCAATACTCAACTCAACTAGAATTTCAGCATGAGCCTGGTTAGGGTCTAGGTTCTTTTGTGAAGAACAATTTTGTAAGGTTGCTCTACCACTTCTCAACTGCAATCATTGTTTCCTCTCATGAGCTGCAGCAGTGCCTTTTACACTCTGCAGCCAAAGTTGTATCATGAGTCAGCTGATAACTTTCCAACAGCTTCCGGTAGCCATCATGAATTCTGTCTTCTTAAATCTTTCTCGTGGTTCGAAAGGCCTGGTCCTACTTGTATGTGTGAGGTCTCCAGAGGCTTGCTCTGATTGACAAGTCAACCTGCATCTCTTTCTTTGTCTTTGCTTGCTTCACATCACTCAGGATTCAGATCAGGTGTTCCCTTAGAGAGATGTCCTGGCTGTTCTATCGTTCACAGTTCCTACCTTTGTCCACAAAGATGTTCTTTATCTCTTCGGCTCATTTTATATTCTTACAGCAGGAATATTACAGAAATTAATAGTAATAAATATTTATTGAATGGGTGGATATGTATCACATTTTTTAAACACCATAAGGTTTGGGGAGATGTCTGTGACTATTAATGTCCTACCAATGATTTAGCAGCACTGAACATGTTATTTACTTGTTTTGTTTTTGTTTTTGTTAAGTTAACCTGGACCAAGTACCAGACCTGTGACTAGGGACCATAGAATCCCTTTGGTTGTGCCCAGTAGTGACCCAGGAATGGGATTTCTTTGTGATGCTGGTTAAAATTACTAGTGTCAGAGCTGAGGATCGAGCTAAGTAACAGAACACTTACAGAGCCTGAGCAAAGTCCCGGGGTTTGACCCTCACCACTGAAAAAAGCAATTGTGGGTGACATAATGCCATCTCTTGTTTCCTTACTAGAAATGCTGTATGTGAAGGCTCAGGGGACATGATGCCAGTCAGGACAATCAAGAACAAGTAACAGGGGCCGGGCAGACTGAGACGCGATGGCACAGCTGTCCTGGGCTGCATGTCATCTTGAGGCTGGCTGCTGCCCTTCTTTAATATGTTCAGTAGCTCTGCTTGCTAGATTGACAGCCTCCCTGTTGAAAAGTGACAAGGAGAAAATTAAAGCTTGCCCTTCTTTCCGGTCACACATGAATAACCAATGGTGTCTTAGCATCGGGTTAAGATTCACATTTCCCTTGTCAGGTTTTTAGCAACTGCAAAGATCAGGTTAACATCCGTCTCCCCTCCCGGTGCTGTAGTGAGCCTCATTTGCATTTCTTTATATATGTTACAGCCCCCCCCCCTTCTGTTCCATTGACAGCAGAGTATCAGAATCACATTCTGTCTTCGCAGATGTTCCATATTGGAAAACATATATATATATATATATATATATATATATATATATATATATATACACACACACACACACACACACACACACACAGACATAAAGAGACACTTTGCATATGTCTAACCCTCTTAACAACTTAAAGTCAAAGGTGATTTTCTTTTCTTAGAATCCAGCATCAACAAAAGATTTGTCAATCACTAGAGAATTTGAGTGTTTGCTAATCTTGCAAGAACGGAAAATTCCGAATGCTGCTGAAAAGTCTACTGACTATGTTGAGTTGCTCATGGCTCCTGAACCAGACAGGTGTTCCACTGGCTCATGGAAAGGAAGACGTCGACCTTGGCCTGGTTCCACACCTGAGAAACAGCTGGCGGTGCTGTCCCAGTCCCGTCTCTCCTCAGCTCTGTCAAATGATCACATCTCAGAGCTACAGCAGACAGCCAACCTTCGGTCACTTCTTCATATCTCATTTTGATCCATAGCTCACACAGAACTGTGAAAGAGAGCCGTGTCCCGACAGCCATGTCTAGGACCTTCTTTCCAAAGAGGAGAGAAAACCAAGTAGAGAATTAAGAAGCAAATCCAGCTTTCAGGGGCCAAGCCCCCCTCCCCCACACACTGCACCAGGATGTGAATTCTCCTTACTCCCAGAAACTCAGGAGAGAGGCTCTCCTGTGGCTTACAGGGAACTTGCTTCTGACCCAAGGGTCAGACATTAGCTTACTAGGAATGATAATTAGCTACCAAGAAATTGCTAATTCATTTCTGACTTTGACAGAAAGAGCTAAATGTTAAAGAAATGAACTCAGCAGAGAGGTTTTGCTTTCTTGTTCTGCTGCCTTCCTTTTTCTTTCTTCCTTTTCCTTCCCCTTTTATTCCATTTCCCCTTCTCTTTTTCCTTACATCCTTCTCTCCTTCCCCCTCCCTCCTTCACTCTCTCCTTCCCTCGCTTCTTCCCTCCCTCTCTCCCTTCCTTCCTGTCTTTCTCTCCCACCCACCCTCCTTCCCACCTTTCTTCCTGTCTGTCTTTCTCTCCCATCCTCTCTTTCTCCTATTCTTTCTCTCTCCCTCCTTTCCTTCCTGTCTGTATTTCTCCTCCCACCCTCCCTTCTTCCTTTCTCTCCCACCCTCTCTCCCTCCTATCTTCCCTCTCTACCTTCCTTCCTTCACGTCTGTATTTCTCTCCCACCCTCTCTCCCTCCCTTCCTCCCTCCCTTCCTTCCATCCTTCCTCTCTCCTTTCTCCCTCCCTCCCTTCCTCCCTCCCTCTCCATTCCCCTTTCTTTTCATGAGCAAGACCCCACAATACTGAAAACCTGATGACCAGATGATAACTAACCACACAGAGCCAGAAAGAGTCCAAGTAACTGCGAAGACCATCTTGGATTCTAAATCTCTCATGCCGACAAGAATGTCAATCTGCTCCTGACTTACCGCAATCTACTTTGTGGTCACACAAGGCAATGACTGAAGGGTTCAGTACCAGAACATTTCCTGTTGTAGCAGCTAAATGAAGACCACATCTATCTGCCTTCAGTGTGAGGAACTGGTGTCCCAAGTCACCAACCTCACTTCCCATCCTTGGGGATGTCAGAGGACACATCTCTGTCCTCTCTCCCCTCTTCTCATTGCTTCCTTCCTGAAAAATTTCTCTCTTCAAAACTGTATTTTCTCCTCTTAGTCCCACTCAATATTGTTCATATTTATACATATATAAACATAAATATGCATAACAAACTATATTTAAGCACCTGTAGTTGAATCAGCAAGCCCTTAAATATTGGTAATAAAACTGAGCATTTTCCTTGGAACTTGTGATGCCTGACAGGCAACACCTATCTGTCGCTCCGTTGGTAGAGTCCCTGCCTAGCATGCACAGAGCCCTGGGTCCGAGCCTCAGTACTTCAGAAACAGCTTGGTGGTACACTCCTGTAATCACAGCATTTACCTGGACAGTAAATGCAAGAGGATGAGAAGTCTGACGTTATCCTCAGCTATGCCTGAGTTCGAGGCCAGCCCTGTCTGAAAATCTAAAGCCAATATAATGACAACTCCAAATGAACAAAGGCCAAGGTTGTACTCAGTGACAAGCTTGTCTAGCACACATAAAGCCAAGTCCACTCTTCAGAAGGTCTGTCAATCAACTGGAAACCCGTGTGAGTTCTTCAGGTCTGACCACAGTTGGAACTGCTCTACCTAATGAGCCTCTCCTCAACAGACCTGAGGCAGTTGTCCCGATTCTCAGTCCAGTCCAGAGGGCACAATTCAGGTTCCCTGGCCACCCTGTGAATTCCTTTGTCAGTGTTTGTCCATGTGGAGATTGTGGAGTACACAGCTTCCTTCCTCCACTCTGGCTGTGAACCTTCTCAGCCTCCACCACCATCTCTCAGGGACCCCGACCCATAAAACTCATTAAAACTGCAAGAGCATTTTTGGGGTCCCCTCAAGAGTGAGCCAGCCCCAACATCTGTACAGATCCACTGTATCGCAGCCCACAGCAGCCCACAAGGTGCAGCAGTCCCATGGGGGAAAGGGAAGCAGAGAGCCTAGTTCCCCTGTTGCAGTGACTTTCATTCTGACTCCTTGTTATCTTAATTGTTTTCTCCCACTCCGACAGCTCAGCCCCTCCTCTGGTTCACCTGAGCTCCTGGCAGAACCATGTGATACAAAGTCAACCTGGGTTATAAGTGAGTTGGGGGAGGGGGAGGGGAGAACACACAATGGCCTTATCTTCTCCCTGACTAGAATGCAGATGCAATACCTGAAGACCAGCAGCTGTGATATTAATACAATGTAAACAAGGAGTAGACAAGCCAAGAGAGGGATGAAGAAGTCCGGATCTTGGTAGCCCTGGTGAGCCATTGTAATCGCTTTGGGGTAGTGATCTTTCCTTTACTTGTGCCAGAAATAACTTCTTTTTAAAGATTTGGTTAATTTGTTTCTTTTCTATTTATTGTTTGATCGTTATGAAGAATGTTATTGTGTGTGGTGTGCATGTGTGGGTGTGGGCATGCATTGCCACAGTGTAAGTGTGGAAGGACAAAATCCAGGAATTGGTTATCTTCTCCCACTTGAAGATTCTGGAGATCAAACACAGGTCATAAGACTGGCGCCACAGCAAGCAGTGTTCCCCACTGAGCCATCTCACCAGCCCCAGAGAAAGAACCTTCTTACATTCATTTTGAAGTCTATTGACAAATTCCTTGGCCCTGTCTTCCTCCTCGCTGAGATAAAACGTCCTGACAGAAGCATCTGAAAGGGGTGAGCATTTCCTTTGGCTCACAGACCCAGAGGCACACAGTCCCTCATGGTTGGGAGGACATGGCAGTGGGCAGGAAAGGCGCTCTGTCAGGAGGCAGGTAGGTTGCCAGGAGCCAAACCCATGAAATTACCTGCTGTTCTGGAAAAACTTAGTCAGTTAAAGTACAAGGTTAAGAAAGGACGTGTGAGGTCTCAGGCCCCAGGAACTTACAGAATGTCTGGTTACAATAGTGGGATGGTCTTAGACAAAGAGGATTCGGTAGTGAGATGGCCTTAAGCAGTGATCCTTGCCTAAACTTCCCATTTTGCTATGCTTTATAACCTGCCATCTGAAATTAAAATTTGAGAGTTTGATCAAAACCCTCGATTTGCTCTTTTTTATGTCTCTTGTCCTTTCATTTGTCTGCTCCCTCCCCCAGGTGCTCACTGAATTCCTGAGGGCTGGGCCAGTCGGTCACTTTGCTTCTGCATTCTGAAACAAGAGTATAAGCAGGAAGTTCAGCCAACCCTCTGAGACAGTGTTCTCCACCTTCCTCATGCTGTGTCCTATTAATACAGTTCCTCATGTAAAGGTGACGCCCCCACCATAAAATTATTTTTGTTGTTATGTCACGGCTATAATTTTGCCACTGCTTTGAATTGTAATGTAAATAGCTGTGTTTTCCAACGATCTGAGGAGACTCCTGTGAAAGGGTCATTTGACCCAACCTTCCCAAACAGTGTCACCAGCACCACATGGCTATGATGTGTTTGAACATGTGAGCCCACAAGGGGCATTGCGTATAATCTCCCTGGTTGGGTTTTTTTTTTTTTTTTGGATCCACTTTAGCTCAGCGTGTCAACAGAGAGGATTTATGATCATGAGTCTAACTGCAAGTGACTTGATATTCAAGGAGTCTCAACCTGTCTGTCTCAGCCTCCAGGGCAGTAGGTGAATGAGCAGATGTAGGATGTTTTCAGACACAGTATGGATACTTAGAACACCTGTGCTCATTCAAGATATGGTTATTCAGGTGTGTTATTGTCCTGCCAGAAACATTTGTCCTCTGGTCAAAACATTCTGACCAACACTGGTGTTGTTAGCATTCCTTCTAGGCTCCTCCCACAGTTATCAGGCAGCAGGAAGGTAGGCCTGGCTCAGTATAAAAGGGGCTATTTGTCCCCCTCCTAACTCTCTTACTCTCTTTGTCTTTTCTCTCCCTGACACCTTTCTCCCTCTCTCCCCATCTCCTTTACCCTTCTCTGTCTCCACGTGTTCCTGGCCAGCCTCTTCTCTCCTCTCCTCTCCTCTCCTCTCCTCTCCTCTCCTCTCCTCTCCTCTCCTCTCCTCTCCTCTCCTCTCCTCTCCTCTCCTCTCCTCTCTCTCTCTCTCTCTCTCTCTCTCTCTCTCTCTCTCTCTCTCTCTTTCTGTGTGTGTGTGTGTCTGCCTTTCTCTGTCTCTACTCCCTCCTCAATTCCCCTTCTCATACCCTAAATAAACTATTGCATACTGTATCCTTGGTATGGCTGGTACCTCAGGGGAAAGGGATGCTTTAGCGTGGTCCCACAGAGACACTCCCTTCCCCTATACCATACCGAGCCCCTCCACCAAACATATCCTCTTTCTTTCTTTCTTTCTTTCTTTCTTTCTTTCTTTCTTTCTTTCTTTCATAAAACACAAGAGGTGCAGAGGTGTGTATGTGAGTCGTGGCATGTGTATGGTGGTCATGGAATAACTTGTGGGAGCTGGTTCTCTCTGCCATGTATGTGCTGGTGATCAGGTTGTCAAGCTTGACAGAACCCACTGAGCCTGTTTTTATTTTTGTTCTTGAACCAGTCCAGGCTAGCATCAGACTCTTAATTCTTTTGTTTCAGCTTCCCGTGTGAACAGCACCAGGACCCAGCTATCACAGTCTCCCCAAGGTAATTGTGCTGGCTAGTCTTACGTCAACTTGACACACAAACTAGAGCTATCCAAAAGGAGGGATCCTTAATTGAAAAGACACTTCCATATGATCCAGCCATAAGGCGTTTTCTCTTAGTTATTGGTGGGGGAGGGCCACCCATTGTGGGTAGTACCATCCCTGGGCTGGCAGTCCTGAGTTCTATAAGAAAGCAAGATAAGCAAGCAAGAGGGAGCAAGTCAATAAATAGTACTCCTCCATGGCTCCTGCATCAGCTCCTGCCTCCAGGTTCCTGCCCTGTGTGAGCTCCAGTCCTGACTTCCTTTGGTGATGAACAGCAATGTGGAAGTGTAAGCTGAATAAATAAACCCTTTCCTCCCCTACTTGCTTATTGGTCATGGTGTTTTGTTGCAGCAATAGAAACCCTGACTAAAACAGTAATATAATATGTTTCCTTGGGTAAATTAAGTGGAAACTTCTGGTTTCTTTGGAAAGTCAGTTGTGTCAAATGCTGTTTTTCTGGGGCACACACATGAAAGAACACTTGATGAAGTGATATAAATATGACCCCACAGACAGAGGAAGCTCATGCATTGGTTTGCTTTGCTCTGCCTCACTATTCTTCACACATATATTGCTTCACCTTACATTGTGTTGCTGAGCTCCGCTTGTGGTGACATCATAGAGAGAAACTCACCAAAGAACTCTTGAGGTTCCTGTGGCTTCTTACCACTTCTGTGGCCTCAGGCCAGTTGGTGAGCTTTGCAGTTTCTTCAGAAGTGAAC
Source organism: Arvicanthis niloticus (assembly GCF_011762505.2). NCBI lineage: Eukaryota > Metazoa > Chordata > Mammalia > Rodentia > Muridae > Arvicanthis > Arvicanthis niloticus. The sequence goes on from NC_047673.1 coordinate 51,294,039, forward strand.
GACCCTTGCTGGTTCTTGTGTGGTATCTTGCCTGCTGAGAGGATTGGACTGCAGCTGCTGATTCGAATTTGGTGTTTGCTACTGAACTGAGCTGCTAATATCCTCATAACAAAGATTGGACTTGTTCCCAAAGAACTTTTTCTAAACAGGTCTACTTCCCCCGTATCCTAATAACGTTTCTCTTCTACTGCCTCCATGATGGGCTAGCAGGGAGGTTGAAACCTTAATAAAGTAAGTTGAGAAAAATGAATGCTTACAGGTAAAGCTCACTTTCATCATCTAATAAATGCAAGTACATCAGAGAGCTGCTACCTCACATTTTATACAAAACATGAATATATTATTACACATTTCTCAGTAGTAGATTGCTATAATTAAATATGTTGACCATATCAAATGCCTTTTCTTTATCATTTTATTATTAGTATTAATATCTACTCATGAAGAACATGCTATGAGCTGTATGCTAAAGGAAATACTGTGGGTTGAGGCTCATCTGTTTTCTCAATAATAGATTAAGATGAAATCTTTTTATCGAGAATGTTGCTCAGTGAATATTGTGCCCTTCTTGGTAAACTGTATCCCACCAGAGTTCCTAGTCATAACCTTAATCACTTGGGAACAGTGGAACCTGTTGGGTATCTCCTGATGCAGTGAGATTATCAGGGATGCTTTGAGGCAACACAAATGGACTGTCTCCTCGAACATTCCCACACCCATTTTAGCCATTGTTGATGGGTTTTGCCTACCACTCTTTATACTATGTGAATAAACCAAAGTCTTTCCTAGACCTGTGGTGCAGTTTGAGATGAAATTTGTCCAAAAAAGAACTATAGAGGTAAACATCCCCCATCATAGTTCTGGATAAGCAATCTAAGTTATTCACTTACACTTTTCCCTACCCTCGAAAATGCCTCCTTACCAAGAAAAGGTTTCTACTGGAATCTGTGCTCCCTGAATTATAATTCTAAGAGCCCAAATAAATGCCTTATTGCTTCACAAAATATTACAGAAAAGAATATATTAATATTATAATCATGGGTGTCAGGGAGATACATGCATGGGAGCTGTGGAGGAAGTGGGGATGAGGTAGTTGTACTGCAGCAGTAACGCCAGAGAAGGCTTCTCGGACTGGACCTCAAACATGAGGCATTAATCATAAAGGCACAAGCCACACAGAGTGCTGGGGCGGAAGTGCCCAGGCCTGGGGATGTAGATGGAGCTCTTGCTGAGCATATTCAAGGTCTTGAGTTGGATGCCAGCATCACCTACCCACCAAGGCCCTGTCAGCAGGGCAGGCTTCACAGGTTGAGAGGCAGAGACCAGTAAAAGGTGAGGAACATAAAGGAGGGGGAAGAGCCATAGCCAGATGACTCAGTTCCAACCAACCGCTGTGGAAATTTTGGAATTATTAGAAATAAGGGTAGAGTTTAGCAGTTGAGCTTTCCAGACAAAGCAGTGTCAGAATTTTTTTTCTATTGTTCATCGTATTCACTGTACATGGCATTGTGTTGCATGAAAATATTTCTATGCATGCATCTATTTGCATCATGCACACTTCCCGTTCTCCCCAGCCCTCCCTTCCTCACTCTCACTCTTCACAGTCCCCTTTGTTCTAATTTTTGCAACTATTTTTAGTATCATGTATGCACAATGGTTTTATATATCTTGAAAAATATCTAGGACCCACATATGAGAGAAACATTTGTCTTTTTGAGACAGGTTTAATTTGCTTATTATAAGTTCCCCCCCAAAGTTTCTATTTTCTTGCAAATAACATAATTTTACTCTTTATGAGTGAAAAAAGACACTCCTCGTCTGTGTGTCTCTGTGTGTTCTATTTCTACACCAGCTCTGATGGCTTAGCTATTGTGAATTGTACTGCAATAAACACTGATGGGCCAGGATATTTCTGTGATACCTGGACTCCACTGACGACACACCCAAGAGTAGTATAGAAGATCATATGATCATATGGAAGCTCTATAATTTTTTTTCTAGAAACTTCCACACTGATATCCATAGGGTCTGGACTAGCTTGAGTTCCCACCAGCAGCATGGGAAGGATCCCCCTTTGTCCACATCCTTGCCAGCATTTGTTGCAATTTGTTTGATGACTTGATTTTTGAAAGAACACAGTGTGTAGAGCAGAGCCCCAATTAAAAGGCAGAGACAGAAGCCAGGAAAAGATGCCTTCAGGTTGCAGGCAAGTTGGCAGCAGAGGAAGGCACCATGAGATTCAGATAAACCTGGATATGTGTTGAAATAGAGCTCTTGGAAACTGTGGCTGGATTCCCACATCCACTAGAAATGGCTGTCACCACTATTTCTGAAGCTTGTCATTTAAATATCCCCTCAACGGACCCTGTGTTGTGGTTTGCAAGTGAAATGTTCCCCACAGGTTCCTGTGTTTGAACAGTTGATGCCCAGCTGGCGGTGCTGTTTTGGAAGGTTCTAGAACCTTTCGAAGTGGCGCCTCTATGGAAGGAGTAAGCCTTGAGGGTTCGCTGCTCAGCACCACTTCTTGTTGTCCCTTTTCCTGACCGCAGGTACAACATGGCCACCCATGCTCCTCCTACCATGCTGATCCTACGTCACGGCTATTCCCTTTGAACTGTAAACCAAAATAAACTCTTACTCCTTTACGTTGTTTTCTGTCAGGTACTTGGTTAGGCACAAGGAAAGTAACTAATACAGCCTGTTGTGATATTTGCCAGAAGAAACTGAAGGAGTCCAGGGTTCGGACGCTAAGATTTTAAAGATAAAGCCTGACGGGACCAGCACATACTTTTCAGCAAGTGTCTATAGCAACTGCCTTCTCTGGCTGTGCTGAGGTAATCTCCTTCTGGTGTCATCTCTTTAGCCCTAGGCCCCCTTTGTTCCAAATCATATCGCCAGGATTTGGCTTGCTTAGGACTTAGCATGAATCATTCTTGTGGGACCAAGAGGGTAATGAATGCCACTAATTAGCTTGCTAAGTATTCTCTGAAACTAGAGGATATTTGGTTGTAACTAGCCAGCTGAGGTAATGATCTCTTTATTATGCATGAGTCTTATTACATAATCCACCTGGGCATTCAAGACTAGTTAGCTCAGATAAATGAGCGTACAGGCACCAGCCAAAAACAATATCACCATTCATGCCCTGCAGCTCCCTCCTATGTCGAGGGCCTGGGGCTCCATCTCTTGTGGTGTAAATTGATTGCCATGTCCGGGAAGCGCATACAAAACTGGTCCATCATACAATGGCGGTAAATCATTTCGTCTGTATTTACCCGGAGTTCAAGAAATGGTGAGCATAATTCAGACACTTCGAGGGCCACCTAAAACTCTACATTCTGGCAATCCAATTGACAGGAGAGGCCAGTTCATACAAGTTGTCTCCTAGAGAGTATGTTGACATTACATAACTCACTACAAATGATTGGACAAGGGGTGAATGCTTGACTTTAACAGGGCAAATCAGATTCTTTTCCCCAAAAGTAAAATTGGGGGGCACTAGCTGAGCATGGTGGTCCATGTCTATAATCTTAGAACCTGGGGTGTACAGGCAGGAGAATGTCCATGAGTTTGCGTTTGGGTTGATATTCATAGAGTTACATGACAGCTAGTACTACATAGTGAGACCATAACTGAGAGAGACAGAGGCAGACAGACAGACAGACAGACAGACAGAGGCAGGCAGACAGACTGTGGAACCGGGCCGTGTTTACCCATGTACTCACAGCTAGGCCCATTAGCTGCCATTCAGCCGTGTTCAGTCTTGCTGGTAGAGAAGCAGAGAAGGCTGGGCTCTTGTCTCAGAAATGGAGCTATAAAGAAGAAGAGGAGAGACGACAAAGATGGCTCAGCAATTAAGAACACTTGCTGATGTTGCAAAAGACCCAGGTTCAGTTCCCAGCATCTACAGGGCAGCTCATGACCATTTGTAACTCCAGTTTCAGGGGACCCAACAGCAGGCATGCATGTGATATACAGACATACATGCAGGCAAACACTGATACACATTAAAAAATAAACGAGCAATTCTTTTTAAAGGAATCTCTCTTGGTTTGGGTGTGATGGTCCTTGTGGTCCCAGCACACTCATCATGAAGGCAAGAAAAGCTACAGTTTAAGAATAGCCTGGGCTACATCGTGAAATCCCTTCTCCTTTCTCCTCCCCACATATACACATTTTGGGATACGCTCATCTACAGCCCACAAGACTCTTGCCCTTGACAACACGGCACTATCTTTATATCAGTTCTCCATATGATCACAGAGAGCAGCTGGTTTCTGTCATTTTCCCCCAGAGTCTGAACTGGCGTGATTTTATGTCTCCTGTCCTGTCTCTCCAGGGAATGTCATTGGTCATTAGCGTTGGAAAGTGTGTAGATAAGAATGACTGCATTGTCATTTCCACTGTGCTGGAAAGAGCCTAAGAGCATGGCTTTTAGAACACACCACAGCCTATTTGTATGCAAGGGACAGTTTCATCCAGCCCACAGACCCAGGAAAGCTCCTTATTCTGTGCTAAGATGAACATTTTTGTTCTACTTAGGAAGATCTTCCCTGAGGTACAGACAGGAGAATTCTCCGTTTGGACGACAATTTTAAAAGTAAGCTGCAGCAGGTGCCCATGGCTGAATTATTCCTGTCCAGTGTCCCTCAGGAAAATTCTGAGTATAACTGTCTTAGTCAGGGTTTCCATGGCTGTGAACACACACCACGGCCAAGACAACTCTTGTAAAGGACAACATTTAATTAGGGCTGGCTTACAGATTTCGAGGTTCAGTCCATTATCATCAAGGCAGGAAGCATGGCAGTGTCCAGGCAGGCATGGTACAGGAGGAGCTCAGAGTTCTACATCTTGATCCAAAGGTAGTCAGAAGGGAGACTGTCTCTTCCAGGAGAAGGGTCTCAAAGCCCACTCACACCATGACACACTTCCTCCAACAAGGCCACACCTCCTAATAGTGTAACTCTCTGGGCCAAGCATATTAAAATCACCCCAATAACTAAACAGAACGGCCTCCACCCTGCATCTTTCCTGGTGAATAGATAAAGTTTCTGCTTCCTGAATGGTTAACAACAGGAGAGGCAATATGGCTCTATCTCTTCTTGCTTGTAGCTGTAACTTAAGAGGGCTGTGCAAAAGCAGCCTGTCAAAATAACAGACATTAAATACGACTAAGATCGGTGGCAGGCATGAATTCAGGGCTAGCCTGGGCTATGTAGTAAGACCTTATCTCAAAAAAAAAAAGAAAGAAAGAAAGAAAGAAAAGAAAAAGAAGAGAGAGAGAGAGAGAGAGAGAGAGAGAGAGAGAGAGAGAGAGAGAAAACTTAAATAAAGCAAAATGCAAACAACCAGTGAACAGAAAGGCTGGCAGCTCAGGTGGCCTGTCTGGAACTGGAAACCAGTGTTGTCAGTTCAATGAACCAATGGGATGGAAGAAGACTGAAGTACGGAAGATGGAGTCGCACTGCTAATAGGTTGTGAATTTGGTTTTGTCCAATCTAAAAGTCTGTAACTCTCTTGAAGGTGTTCACCCAGCTAGATTCTCATGTAACCTTTGCTTTTACAAATTAAAATTCAAAAGCTCGGCAGGTACTGTAGGCATTTTGCACTAGTTGGGTTGTAGATGAACTCACACCTGGAAGATCTTCCCACCACACATGTGAGTAGGAAAGATAGGTCTGACTTATCCTTGTAGGACAATGCTCTCTCTCCTCCTCTCCCCTCTCTTCCTATCCCTCCCCTCCCTTCCCCTCCCCCTTTTCTTTGTTTGAGAAGGGCTTCATGTATTCCAGACTGTCCTCAAACTCCATAAATAGTCAAAGATGAACTTGAACTTCTGATCCTCCTGCCTCCACCTTCCAAGGGCTAAAAGAACCTGAAGTTTGGGTCACAGGAAACCACTGCCATCCTTTTAATTACAGTCTCTGGAAGAAGAGACCCTTTCTGATTTGGAGAAAGCCTTTTTTTTTTTTTTTTTTTTTTTTTTTTTTTTTTTTAAATCTTATTAACAATAACGTATCTCAGCCCTGCAGTAATTACAGGCCTATTCCTGAAGCAATCAAATTGCTTATTTGGAAGAAAGACTGTTTCCTTTCCCTAATGAATACTAACAGTCCTCTGGAGCCTGGGGGTGATGTGTGTGAATGCCCCGCTGTAACAATGAAAAGCGATTATAAATAAATGACACGCAGCCGCTCTGTTCTTAAAAATCACCGCGTGATCAGTTTGAGAGACACTCACGGAGATGGGACTCTCGGGAGATTTTGTTTTAATTATTCTGCCCGAAGGGAAACGGTACTTTGTTTTCTGCTGGCACCATTCTACAGAGAAGCTTAAAGAGACTTGGAAAGCATGAGCCTATTAATCTTTCTCAAACCACACTGGCAGATACAGCCACCCTCATTTTCGGGGGCGGGTGGGGGGAATGGGGGCGGTCAAGGTGCCGATAGATGGATGGTTCTCTTCTCAGTGGGATGTTTAAAGGTTTGTTATCATCACATCCCACAGCTTTGTCTCTATGGAGCTTCTGTGACAATAGTTCGCATTTGAAAATCCACCAGAAAGGAAGAGACAAACAGAAGGTTTTGAAGAGGAATTTTTAATTTTTTTAATCTGCCAGCTTCCTCGTGCCATTTTTTTTTTTTTTTTTTTTTTTTTTTTTTTTTTTTTGGTTTTTCGAGACAGGGTTTCTCTGTGTAGCCCTGGCTGTCCTAGAACTCACTCTGTAGACCAGGCTGGCCTCGAACTCAGAAATCCGCCTGCCTCTGCCTCCCAAGTGCTGGGATTAAAGGCGTGCGCCACCACCGCCCGGTTCGTGCCATTTTTAAACGGGGCTTGTGAGCATGCCTAAGACATGCTTGGGGATGTTTGGGTTTGGGGGTCGGGTAATAGGATGGGAAGATAAGTAAAAAGAGAATATTTCATTTTAGCTGCTTTGAAATGGACTCGCTGTCCCACCCTGCAGGTTGGCATGTGTGAGTTAGAGACCACCGACTAGGCTGTAGTTCTGTCAGCCAAGGACACTATTGGAATAAACTCAGACTGAACGAAGGTCCTGGTTTTGAGTTGGTACTTGATGGCATCTGAAGACCACCATTGCCTAGAATGGCAGTGTACAGCTTTTTTTTTTTTTTTTTTTTTTTTTTTACTGGGGAACACAGTACAGATCACCAGGAAGCCTCTCAGAGAACAGATTGAAAAAAACAACTTCTTACCATTTGTTGTTGAAAAAACGTTGAAAATTAATTCATTCATAATTCATCCATGAGAGGCTGCCATTTTGGAACTTCTAGCATAATAGAGTCCCCAGGAGCCAAAAGATTTATATTTCCAGAGATTCTTTATGGCAACCAATGTTATCGATCCATTTTTCTTAGCTGGCTTTTTTTTGATTCTTATGCCTTCTGCCTCTCTTTCTTTGCATGACTTTGACCCATATAACAGTCAGCAGGAGTTAGCAGACACCCTCCCCCAAACCATAGGAGGCTTGTTTCAGGAGACTGGAAGTGAATTCAGAAATTGTTTGCAAGAATTTCTGGAGCTTCAAACTACATTCTTTTGACAGGTTCAAGCATTTAACAAATCACGTTGACCCAGTCTCTAGCTAGTTCCATAAAGAACCCACGTAATTGTTTGGATGATAAGCAAATCAGTGAACCTATCTGACTTCAATACTTTATTTTCTCCTGTCTCCTTTTATTATTATTATTATTATTATTATTATTATTATTATCATATTCTGAAAATGTCAAACTACAATACCCTGCTTCCTAGAGTGCCCTTGATATAACACACTTTCATTGGGTGTCAATATTAAAATATTCGCATAAGCACTGCATCTGTTTAACACCCATATCTCCCATACTTGTTCCTCATTGCGTATTGGTCTTCTTCAGGCAGCTAGGATTCTGTTAAAAAAAACAATAACTTAACACCTGCACTCAGGAGACAGAGGCAGGTAGATCTCTGTGAGTTTGAAACCAGCCTAGTCCACATACCGAGCTCTAGAACACCCAGGTCTATGTAGAAAACCCTCTCAAAAAAAAAAAAAAATGAACAAACGAACAGTAATAATTATAACGAAAACAAACAAACAAAAAATTGGAGCCGAGGACATAGCTCAGTGCTACAGTGTTTGCCTTTTATTTCCCCTGGCCTCCTCACCATGGCTGATAATTATGACATTATGTAGACACAGCTCAGATTAACATGCTACATGACGCCAATGTTTACATAAAAGAAGTATACAATGTGTTTAAAATAAGAGTCTGTGTGGACAATGAAACTCTGTCAGAAAATTAGAGGGAACCCAATGGGTCAGGCTCACCTGAGAAAACAAAGAAAGAAAGAGTGAAGAACAGAAGAAAGGAGAGGTCTACTCCTAACAGGAAGGAAGTCTCTGAAGACGCTGATTATGTGTGGCTCCCTCTGGGCCTGGAACAATTAACTATCAGAAAATGAAAGGCCAGCCTTTGTGCTTCTGGGGGTTGAAGGGACTATAACAGGTGAGAATAATTACTGTCTCATAAAAGATCCTTTTTTTGTGAAACCCTTCTCCCCTACCCCCACCCTGCACCCTTCTGTGGTACCTGCAAGGGGTCCTTGCAGCATTGGGTAAATCCGAATCTTTGAAAGTTAAAAATTTGAGTTCTTAAGAGCTAGAATATTCTACATCTTAGAAAATGTTACTGTTTGAAGATTCACCAGAGATACACTTCCTGGGTATTTTTCTATTAAAATAACACAGACACACACGCGCGCGCGCGTGCGCGCCCGCCCTTATAAACAAAACAGAAAACTTTCTTATATTTAGAAAAGACAAGAGCTATGTTGCTCTTGTGATTTGATTATGAAATGTGCCCCATAGAATCATGTGTTTGAACACTTGGTCCCCAGCAGTAACTCCTGTTTAGAGACATCATGGACCCTTTAGAAGACCAAGCCATAATGGAGGAAGTAGGTGGTGACCTCTGGATTTTATAACCTGACCTCACTTCCTGTTCCTTCTCTGCCTCCTGAAGCTTGACAATGCGAGCGGAGTGGCCACTTCACACTCCTGCTGCCCTGCTTATCCCACTATGATGGGTGGTGTCCCCTCAGACTGTGAGGAAAAATCAACTCCTAAATGAACGTGCAGATGATTCTTGTCAGGTGTTTTATCACACGTTGCTGTCTCTCCTGAGATTGGGATATAAAAAGGGAGCTCCCCCGCCCCCCAATCTCTTTACTGATGAAATCATTGGGTTAAGGTGAACATTGGGAGAAGGTGACAACACATGAATCTTCCTGAAACCTGAGGGACAAAATGAGACGTGAGCTCGGCTGTGAGGGCGGTGTTAGACCCCAGCAGAAGGCGCAGGACACAGGGCTGTGAGAGGCCAGGGATTTTCTCATTGTACCTGCTGAGAAGATAAGATAAATGCTTATGTTGATGACAGGGTGGATGTGTGTTAAACTGATGGGGGACAATCTCACAGAGACTTAATTAAGGAGCAGGAGAAGTCAATATGTCCTGTACTTAGTGTAGGATGAGAAGGCGTGGGAAAGGAATTTCCCTGTGAGAGGGCAAATCCTTTTCCCACAAGGAGTTGGCAGCGCATTCTTTCTCTGAGGTAAAAGAATTTTAGTAACATTTTGGAATGAAGTTTGTAGTATTGTTTTTTGTTGTTGTTGTTGTTGTGGGTTTTTTTTTTTTTTTTTCTTCTTCTCGTCTGTTGTGAAAATTCTAGAAGAGAACCACTTTGGAGAAAGTCTTCTTTCCTAGCCCTGAGGAGGAGCTGAGATTCCCATGTTACCTAGACAAAGATCTTTAGAGGCCAAAGTGGGGGCTGCCAAATATAGGACAAGAGATGAATGAGGCAGTAGAGGCCACCCCCTCACCACCACCACCACCACTGACTGGCTTACAACCAGCTGTGTGCACATGCTTCCACATATGAAGTCTTTCTAAAAAGAGAAAAGAAACCAAAGTTTCAGGGAGCATCTTTATTTGCAGTGCAATCAGCAGATCCCCCAGTCCTTCGTGTATTTATTTTTGTAGAGCTGAGGGTGGAACCCAGGTCCTTTTATGTGTGAGCAGGCATTTGAACAGTAAAATATAGCCCCAGTGTGAACAGTTAAGCCTTGTGAACCTTCTCGATAGCCAAGCAGAACTTCTGGCTTTAGCTACAAAATTGACTCAAAAGAGTCATGCAAAGTACTGGTTTTAGGATTCCGTTTGAATAGAGGGTGGTTTAAAGATCTGTGAAGCTGGAACACACAGAGGAGTTTGGGGGGGGGGGGATGTGGAGAAAGGAGGATGGGTGGGAATTGCTAAGCTGAGCAGGACACATCTGCTATCTCTGGAGGCAGGAGGATTGTGAGTTGAGACTAGCCAGAGTTACGCAGTGTGATGGTTTGTATATGCTGTGCCCAGGGAGTGGCACTATTAGAAGGATGGCTTGTTGGAGTAGGTGTGTCACTGTGGGTGTGGGCTTTAAGACCCTCATCCTAGCTGCCTGGAAGCTAGTATTCTGCTAGCAGACTTCAGATGAAGATGTAGAACTCTCAGGTCTTCCTGCACCATGCCTGCCTGGATGTTGCCATGCTCCCACCTTGATGATAATGGACTGAACCTCTGAACCTGTAAGCCAGCCCCAATTAAATGCTGTCTTTATTATACATGTTGCCTTGGTTATGGTGTTTGTTCACAGCAGGAAAACCCTAAGACACACAGCAAGCTCCGTTCTCAAACTAGCCAAGCACTGGGGATGTAGCTATGTGATATAGCACTAGTTAAACATGAACAGTATCTTACCTTTGCTCTCCAACAGCAGATGAGTAAGCTAGGGTGAAGGAAAAGAGAATGTGAGGGAATACCAAGAATCCCTCAGCACAAGATAGACCCAATACCTCTGTGACAGAAAGTTTAGGCTGTGCGTAGTTCAAATTGAAAGAGAGATTTCGAAAGGTGTTGCAGTCTCATTAAAGGAGAATTAAGAGATGTCTGTATTTCGGTTTTGTTTCTGTTCAGATCATGATCTATAGTCAGCTCTTACAAAGCTCCTACAAACCACAGATTAAGCCTGGTTGCTGTGAGTCTGGCTTGTAGCCTTCCTTGTGTCTTTTCTAGGGTGAAATACTCCTGCCGGGCCCCTAGAGACATCTACAGAAATCACTTACAGAAACCACGATGGGGACAAGCTCCTGAGAAGCTTTTGCCTTTGCATCTGAACCTAAATGCAGCCCCAAGCAGAGCTGGGATGTTCAGATGCTGCGCATTTGAGAGTACCAAGTGAGACCTAGAGGTAGGTAGAATCATGCTCTTTCAGTTCCTTATCAGAGGGAGATGGGGGTGCAGGTCCCAGTCTTGAACCAGGCAGAAAGCAGTACTCTTGAATTTTGAACTTCTGTCATTTCCAAGAAAATGTGTCAGCCACCCCCTGCCAAACTACCAAAACCACCAACAATGAATGAGGTTGATGACAGCCAATATTGCAAATACTTGAGGAATGTTCCTGTGTGCTTCTGTTGAGCTGGTGAAGAGACTCAGAAAGGGCAAACGTCGCTAAGCATCTTCAGAATGGCACTTTTGCTTCTGATAACTTTCTTTGAAAAATTAAATGCGCTGTGAAAGATGAATTGCGGCTTGATGCGAATTGTCTTGTTAAAAAGCCATTTCTCCTCCCCGGAAACCTACTTCCCATGTCATTAAGCCAGTTGATTGGCTATGTCTAGACAATCATGATGATGATTTACTACCTTTATGTGCAGTTGATGCTGGGGGTCCAGGGTGGGGGAAGGGCAGTCGCATCCCCATCTCTGCTGTCTCTTGGAGAGTTGATGATCAAGTCCCCAGCCATGGCATTAAACACAGCAATAGAACACGGAGGCACAGTGACGCATTTCCACTGCGGGTTATGAGCTGAGATATAAAATAAGATTTATTTGCAACAATCTGATAGAGAAAATTGAGTCCTGGGAATTGATGTCCTACAAAGACTTTCTCATCACCCAGGGAGTTACTATAGGATGTGAGTCACACTGCAAGAGGAAAGAGTCGGTGGTGGCAAAGACATAAAGCTGGGGATTTGACATTTCCTGCAGCCACTCTTAAAGATAAAGGAATTGACCAGTTTGTACAACATGAAATATGCTCACAATTACAGTCTTTTCTGATCCAGGCTCTGCTCACAGTTGGATACCTTGGGCTTTTAAATTGATGCTATCATTCAACCCCTCCCCCCCCCCTTTTTTTGTTATAATGCACTACTTCTGCAAATGTGGTCCCAAATAAACAACCATCTCCCCAAAATAGCATGCTCCTGTTCCCAAAAGGTTTAATCCTAGGAAATAACTTCAAATAAATGAGACGTAGCATCTACCATTTCACTTCTCATTTCTTAAATTCTCCGAGCAGCACCATAGCCATGTGAATGTAATGGCATAATGAATCCAAGTTAATATTTTTAAATGCAACAGGAAACAGGAGTGTTATGTTAAATTTTACTTGCTTAGTATTCACTCCGCAGGTCAATACTGTCGCAGTTTTTATGTGTGTCTGATGCTGATAGGCTACGTTCAGAAAGAAGATATATGTGACCTTTCAATGTGTATATAATCCAGTGCTTCCAGAATACTTTCAGTGTCTCCACATGTTTTTAAACTGACAGGTCCCAGACAGAAGTAAAAACAATGACCAGTTTGTAAACCTGATAGAGCTTTGTCCAAATCAGAACTAACTTCCTTCCTTCCTTCCTTCCTTCCTTCCTTCCTTCCTTCCTTCCTTCTTGTTAATTTACATTAATTTGAACACAGAATACTCATCAGAATTAAAACCCTTTACAATGCAGCTCAGTGGCTGAGTCCTTGCTCAGTATAGTGATATCTTGCTTTTCAACACCAACCAGCTCCTATCAGTGTGAGAAAGTTTTTAAAAAATGAATGGAGATTCCAGTCAGACTAGAAAGTCTAGGTCATCAGTTGTTTTTTTTGTGGGATCATTAAGATTGAGTTTAAAAACCAAACCAAACCCTTTATTTTGAAGCAATTATAGTCTCATAAAAAGTTGCAAAGCTATGAGTTCTGTGTACTATTCTGTCTTCCTCCAATTGTGGCATCTTATATAACTGTGGCACGATTATAATTAGTATATTGTCATAGGCTGGTGATGTTAAGTAGACCACAGAGACTCACTCAGTGTCAGTAGTTTTGCTATGTACCCATTTGTATATGTGTATGTCTATAGTCCTGTGAGTCTTTTTTTTTTTTTTTTTTTTTTTTAAATGGTGCTAGGGGTTGAACCTGGGGCCCCGGGTATGCTCACTAAATAATCCTCTAGTGAGCTATAGCCCCCTTGATACTTCTATACAGTCTGGTCCCACACAGGCCTATCACTACCACCCCAATCTACTCAGAACAGTAGCATTGATACAAAGCCCTCCCTGGCTTTGTCACTTCATTGCAGTATTCCTTCCTGTTCCTAATCCCCGGCCACCACAAATCAACTCTATCAACTCTCTACCTCCACATTTTTCTGCATTTTGAGGCAGGGTCTCAAGTAGTTGAGACTGGACTCAAGTTTCTGAGTCTCTTGTTGAGATGTATAAGATGCATTGTGTCTACTGCTATGTTTGGCTTTATTGTATTTTCTGTATGTTATTTTCTGTCACCATTGCCACACTTTTAAAACTTCAAGAACGTTAGGTACATGGAATCATAGAGTACACGTTATTGTTAGAGGGTGTCCTCAAAATTTTTTCATGCTAGGAACTTTTTTTGCTTTTTACATTTTTCTCTTATTGAAAACAGATTTTTCTCATACAGCGTGTTCTGGTTATTGTTTCTCCCTCCCACTCCTCCCAGATTCTCCCCCACCTCCCCACCTGTCTGAACCCACACCCTTTCTTTCTTTAGGAAATAAACAGGCTTATAAAGAATAATATTAAAATAATTTAAATTACACAAAAACTGACACATGTATAGGGTAAAACAAACAAAACAAAAAACACACAGAAGAAAAGGAGCCAAAGAAAAAGGACACAAGCTGGGCCTGAGCACTGAGCAGATCCTGGGCGGCAGCTCTGCACCCAATCTCACAGAACCCAGGGGAAGTGAGGTTCCCAAGAGCTCTAACCTGGGCAGTATTTTAGGTAAGGAGACAGCAACACTCACCGCAAACAGAGAGTAACTGAGACCCACTAGGACCCAGGAATTCACTCCTAGCCCGGAGCACTGTTCCTTCCTGTCTGCCCCTAAGCACTGAGCAGATTTTGGGCCCTAGCTCTAACCCCAGTAGTAACACCCACCCCACACAGTTCTGAAACAACCAAGATAATAGGAAAGACAGGCTTCAGTCAGAGACAGTGAGTGCAGGTAGCACTAAGGCGATCCAGATGGCAAAAGACAAGCTCAAGAACATAAGCATCAGCAACCCAGGGTACTTGGCATCATTAGAACCTAGTTCTCCCATACTAGAAAGTCCTGAATTCTCCATATTTTACCAGGAAAGCAAGATTCAGATTTAAAATTACTTCTAATGATGATGATAGAGGACTTTAAAAAGAACATAAATAACACTCTCAAAGAATTTGAGGAGAACACAGGTAAATAGGTAGAAGCCCTTAAAGTGGAAACACAAAAATCCCTTAAAGACTTACAAGAGAACACAACCAAACAGGTGAAGGAATTGAACAAAACCATCCAGGACATAAAAATGGAAGCAGAAACAATCAAGAAATCACAAAGGGAGACTACCCTGGAGATAGAAAACCTAGAAAAAAGATCAGGAGTCACAAATGCAAGCATCACCAACAGAATACAAGAGATAGAAGAGAGAATCTCAGGTGCAGAAGATACCGTTGAAAATATTGACACAACTGTAAAAGAAAATGCAAAAAGTTCTTAATACAAAATATCCAGGAAATCTAGGACACAATGAGAAAACCAAATCTAAGGATATAGATAAGAATATAAGGTATAGATATAAATATAATATAAGGTATAGATGAGAGTAAAGATTCCCAACTTAAAGGGCCAATAAATATCTTCAACAAAATTATAGAAGAAAACGTTCCTAACCTAAAGAATGAGATGCCCATAAACATACAAGAAGCCTACAGAACGCCAAATAGACTAGACCAGAAAAGAAATACCTCCCATCACATAATAATCAAAACACCAAATGCATAAAACAAAGAAAGAATATTAAATGCAGTAAGGGAAAAAGGCCAAGTAACATATAAAGGAAGACCCATCAGAATTACACCAGACTTCTCACCAGATACTATAAAAGCTAGAAGATGCTGGACAGATGTCATACAGACCCTAAGAGAACACGAATGCCAGCCCAGGCTACTATACCCATCAAAACTGTCAATTACCATAGATGGAGAAACCAAGATATTCCATGACAAAACCAAATTTATACAATATCTTTCCACAAGCACAGCATTACAAAAGATAATAGCGGGAAAGCTCCAGTACAAGGAGGGAAATTATACCCTAGAAAGATCATGAAAGTAATCCTCTTCCAACAAATCCAAAAGAAGATAGCCACACAAAGATAATTCTACCTCTAAGAACAAAAATAACAGGAAGCAACAACAATCACTGTTCCTTAATATCTCTTAACATCAATGGACTCAATTCCCCAATTAAAAACATAGGCTAGCGGACTGGATAAATAGACAGGACCCAGCATTTTGCTGCATACAGGAAACCTACCTCAGTGACAAAGACAGACACTACCTTAGAGTAAAAGGCTGGAAAACAATTTTCTAGCAAATGGCCCTAAGACACAAGCTGGAGTAGCCATTCTAAAACCTCCAGCCTGAGAACACAAAGGGAGGGACTCATGGTTCCACCTGTATAGATAGTTGAGGGTGGCCTTGTCAGGCATCAGTGGAAGTAGAAGGCCTTGGTGCCTAAAAGTTTGGATTCCCTAGTGTTGGTGAATTTCAAGAGCAGGGAGGAAGGAACGGGAGGATGGTGGGAGCACACTCTCATAGAAACTCCCAGAATTTACGGATTAGACGTGACAGAGGCAGGCCGCCAGAAGACTAGATTCCAGAATTTGAACAAAAAATTATCTTGATACTAAAATCTCTTTTGAGAATTGTATATTGCCGAATACACAGCCTTGGTGTATCTACTCATCAAGCAAGCTGAGCAGACCTGCTTGAACCTCTGATGTCCTGGAATTTCAGCTGGATGCAAAGAAGACACAGTATCAGAGGCTTATCTATTTACTCTTCCCCCGCCCCCACTCCTCTTCTAATATCTCATTGCCCATAATCAGCTTGAAGAAGTTAATGAAGAGTTGGCGCTCCTATTCCCTGGGCTTGGGGACTGAGCTAATAATGGGCTGCTGTTCTAGGGAAAAGTAGTGGTTTTGTTGGAACAGGGAGGAATAGATAGCATTTATTGCGTAGCCATAACCTATTGGTAGAAATCTGTATAATTGTTATTAAGATGAAGTTATAATTTCTTAAATGATACAAAATTTACTTTGATTTCAAATTTAAGATTTTCATTGGTATGAGTTTCTTATTGATATAAAAATGAGATTAATATTGTTACTCTCATAGGCATTGTGCCTATATAACACATTTAGGAATACAAGGCTTAGACCCAGTTCTTCTTTGACTTTTTTTTTTTTTTAACTGATTTGAGATGATTAACCTGTGAGTTAAGGGCCTATAGCAAACTCATGGCTCTGAGTTTATTGTTAGGGTGTTTTCTGTATTTTCTTTAGAAATAGCTGAGAAGAGTTAACAGACAACAGTCCAGATTGCCTTACGTGGATAGTTGGTTTTCAAAACGTCAGAAATCCACAGAATTGAAGTTACAAACATTTCTATGTTAATGTTCATTTTGATTAGAGACCTGTCTGTTCCTGACAGCTTCCTGTCTTGGAGTAAGGAGAGAAAGAGAAGGAGAGGAGGAGCTAGGAGATGTGTGTGTGTGTGTGTGGGAACATGGAGGCAGATTTTGCAGGTCTCCACCAGTTAAAGATAGTTGGTATATCTAGGTTGGGTATTGGGTTACACTTCTGATTGTATGGGCATCTTGTTATTGAGCATTACCAAACTTATAAAGTCTTTGATAAACATTTTTTTAAAAGTTACTAGTAAAGAAAAAAAAAGAACTTAAAGTCACTTTCAGAATTTTTTCAGGTATATACCAAACAAGATTTAAAACAAAAAAAAAACCAGAACAGCAGAAAATTATTCAATTTCTGTCTTTTTCGGGGGGAGTTGAAAAAGATGCAAAAATATAATCATAAACCTAGACTTAAGCCTCCTGAAGTTAATCTACCTTACCAGCCGGTTTTGTTGTACCAAAAGTAAAATTTTAAGCCCCTCCCCCAAAAAGAAAAACCACACGAAACACATCTAGATGTAGAGGTACACACTCACAAACACAGGAATTTCCTAAAAGCACAAAATCAAGCCATAATATGTATGCAAAAGACCTGTAAGGTTAAAAACAAAAAAAAGACAAAAGTCAAAAAAAGCCCAGACAAAACTCTCTGAGGCAGGAACCTCCAAAAAAGGCACCGAGTTCACTTTGTGTTGGCCATCAGCAGTAGCTGAGCACGGGGCCTTCACTTACAAGAGGTTAATGATTGGCGATAGCTTCTGTGTTAGGGGTGGGGCTGTGTCCACTTCCATTCTCAGCTCTGCGACCCCATTGGGTGCAGGCCTGTGCATGCTGCCACACTCTCTGTGACTTCATATGTGCACTGGTCCTTCTGTGTTGTCAGGTCTTTGTTTCCTCGGTGTCCTCTGTCCCCTCTGGCACTTAGACTATCTACTTCCTTGGGGAAGGGATTTCATGGAGACATCCCTTTATGACTGACAGTTTCAGGGTCTCTTGCTCTCTGAATATTGTCTGGATGTTGGGTTTTTGTTGACATCTTTTGCAGGAGGAAGCTTTTCTAATGGTGCCTGAGCAAGGCACTGGTCTACAAGTATAGACGAATGTCACTATTGCTGGTTTTTGTTTTTGTTTTTTGTTTTTTGTTTTTTGTTTTTTTTTCAGAACAGTAGTATTTGGTTTTCTCCTAGGTCTGTGGAATATCTAGTCTCAGGTTCTTGAACACCCAAGAAGAATTAGAAATGGATTTTTCTCTCATGAAGTGGGTCTTAAATCCAATCAAATGTTCCTTGGTTATGCCCACAAACTTTGTGTCACTATTGAACTATTGCATCTTGCAGTCAGGACACTATTGTAGGTCAAAGGTTTTGTAGCTGAGTTGGTATTTACATTTCTCCTTTGGCAGAATGCAGAGTACCTTCTGGTGCCTTAGGGGTGAAGGCTTCAGGTAGGCACCAGCTTAACTTCTTCATGTTCAGTAAATTGTGTAGGTGTTGTCTTTAGCAATGGTGCCTTACCATCAGTTTGAGGAGAACAACCAATAGCCTTGGCAACAGCCTAGGTTGTTTGGGAGGTTCCCATTAGCCCCTGTCTTAGTTAGGGTTTTACTGCTATGAACAGACACCATGTCCAAAGCAACTCTTATATGGAAAACGTTTAATTGAGGCTGGCTTACAGGTTCAGAGGCTCAGTCCATTATCACCTAGGCAGTAACATGGCAGCATCCAGGCAGACATGGTGCAAGAGGAGCTGAGGGTTCTACATCTTCATCTGAAGGCAGCCAGCAGAACACTGACATCAGGGCAGCTAGGATGAGGGTCTTAAAGCCCACACCCACAATGACACCCCTACTCCAACAAGGCCATCTCTTCTAATAGTGCCACTCCCTGGGCTCAGCATATGCAAACCATCACAGCCCCCTTTAGCCAACAACTCAAATAGATGTAACTCATTTCCAATACTGGGAGTTACATTTGGTAGATGAGGCTCTGTTTTTGTTTTTGTTTTTTTTTTTTTTTTAAATTATTTGGCAGTTCCATTTCCATCTCCTTTATTTATATATCAATATGTTTTAGGAAGGTTCTATTATATTTCTATATAGGATTTCCATACAACCCCTCCAGTGGCCCTTGGTTTTAGCTGTCCCTCTCTATATTTCCTGCCTCACTTCTCATTTGATCCTCCCTCCTGCTCTCATCAGTCCATATCTATCTACGCTATTTCCCTTTCCTGGGGAGGTCCCTCCCTCCTTACTAGACCCTTGCTCCATACATCTATACCAAATTCCTGTTGTTGTGTGGATTGTAGTGTGCCTATCAAAGACTTAACAGCTAATGTCCACATATAAGGGAATACAAACCACATTTGTCTTTCTGGGTTTGGGTTACCTCCCTCAGGATTTTTTTAGCTCCCCCCATTTACCTGTGAGTCTCATTTTAAATGGCTGAGTAATTTTCATTGTATAAATATACCCCATTTTCTCTATCCATTAATCTATTGGTGGACATCTAGGCTGTTTCCAATTTCTGTCTACTATGTAGAGAGCAGCATTGAGCATAGTTGAGCAAATGTCTCTGTTGTAGGATGAAGCATCCTTCGGGTATATGCCCAATGAGTATCTTGAGGTAAATTGATTCCCACATTCCTGAGAAACTGTTGCACTGATTTTCATGGTGAGCGTATAAGTTTGCACTCCCACCAGCAGTGGAAGAGTGTTCCCCTTACTCCACATCCTTGACATCATGAGCTGTCATTTGTTTAATTGATCTTAGCCATTCTGACAAGTGTAAGATCAAATCTCAAAGTAGTTTTCATTTGTATTTTGCTGATGACTAAGGATATTGAACATTTCTGTAAGTGCTTCTCAGCCATTTGAATTTCTTTTGAGAATTTTTTTTTTAAATCTGTATCTCATTTTTTAATTGGGTTATTTGTTTTCTTGATGTCCAAGTATTTTAGTTCTTTGACTATTTTAGATACCTCTATCACAGGTACAATTGTTAAAAAGTATTTTCTTGTTCAGTAGGCTGCAACTTTAAGTGACGGTATCCTTTGCCTTACAGAAGGTTTTCAGTTTCATGAGATCCCATTTATCTATTGCTGTCCTTAGTTATCACGCTATTGGTACTCTGTTCAGAAAGTCTTTTCCTGTGCCAATGAGTTCAAGGCCATTCTCCACTTTCTCTTCTATCAATTTATCTGGTTTTACGGTCTTTGATCCACTTGGATTTGAGTTTTGTATAGAGTGATAAGTATGGATCTATTTGTGTTCTTCTAGATTCAGCCATCTGGATTGACCAGCATCATTTGTTGCAGATGCTGTCTTTTTTTTCCAGTGTGTACTTCTGCATATATATACTGCATATATATACACTGCATATATATACTGCATATATATTGCATATATACTGCATATATACTGCATATATGCTGCATATGTATACTGCATATATGTATACTGCATATATATACTGCATATATATACTGCATGTATATACTGCATGTATATACTGCATGTATATACTGCATGTATATACTGCATATTTATATATACTGCATATATATACTGCATATATCTATATCTATATCTATATCTATATCTATATCTATATCTATATCTATATCTATATCAGGTGTCCATAGGTGTGTGAATTTATGTTTGGGTCATCAATTCAATTTCATAAATCATTGTGTCTGTTTCTGTGCCAGTACCATGCCCTTTATATTATTATAGCTTTGTAGCACAATTTGAAATGGACCAGTGGTACTTCCAGCAGTACTTTTAATATTCAGAATGATTTTTGTTTTGCTATCTTGAGTTTTTTGTCTTTCCATATGTAGGTGAAAATTGTCTTTTAAAGGTCTTTGAAGAATTGTGTTGGAATATTAACAGGGATTGCACTGACTCTGTAGATTGCCTTTGCTAGGATGACCATTTTCACTGTGTTAATCCTACTTACTCATGGGCCTGGAGAGCTTTTCATCTTCTGATATCTTCTTCAATTTCTTTTTTTGATATCTCAAAGGTTTTATCAAACAAGTCTTTCGCCTGCTTGGTTGGTATTACCCTGATTTTTGTTGCTGTTTAGCTATTGTGAATGATATTGTTTCTCTGATTTCTTTCTCAGTCCCTTTGTATATGGAAAGGCTACAGATTCTTGCATATTAATTTTGCATTCTGCTATTTTGCTAAATGTGTTTCTCATCTGTAGAATCTTCCTGGTAGAATTTTTAGGGTCACTTGTATATACAACCATATCATCTGTAATTAAAGATACCTCTGAGTTATTCCCTTCCGAATTGGATCCCCTTGATCTCCTTCGGTTGTCTTATTACTCTAGCTAAGACTTCAAGTACTATACTGAATAGATATGGAGAGAGTGGACAACCCTGTCTTGTTCCTGATTTTAGTGGAAGTGCTTCGAGTTTCTGTCCATTAAGGTTGATGTTGGCTGTGGGTTGGCTGTAAATCACCTCTATTATTTTGAGGTCTGATGCTTGTATTCTAGTATCTCCAGAACTTTTATCATGAAGTGGTATTAAATTACGTCAAAGGCCCTTTCTGAATCTAATGAGATGATCATCTTTTTTCTTTCAGTTTGTTTATATGGTAGATTACACTTAATTGATTTATACATATTGGACCATTCCTGCATCTCTGGAGTAGTCGAGCCTGCCCCAAGGGCATGCATATGGGAAGGTTGATCCTCCTACTTGTCTGCCATGGGGTAGCACAGGAGCAGAGGTCATAACCCTTCCTTCATACCGCAACCCCCCCCCCCCCCCCACACACACACACAAACACCCCTTGCCACTTCCAGGAGTCAGGAAATCAGCCCACAGAGTCATGAGCCCAGGAAGACTAGCCCTGCTCCTCACGGAAGCACTCAGGAGAACAGGCCCTGCACCTCTCTTGGCACAGCAGAGCTGACTCTCGTGTCAGGGACGCAGGTGAGCCAGACCTGAGGGTGCGAGGTTGGAAGAGCTGGCCCTGTCACTTGTCTGCCATGAGGTAGCATGGGTGCAGGAGTGAAGTCTTCCCTACCTCACCCCTCACCATCTGTGGCAATGGTGAGTTTGCCTTGATCGAGGGTGTGCTGCAGGTAAGCTAGCCCCAAGGGCAAGAGCTCGGGGGAACCAGCTAAGCCACTTGTCTGCCATGAGGTGTCACGGGTGCAAGGGTGATGCTCTTCACCGCTGCCTCACCCCTCACCACCTATGGGAGTCAGGAGAACTGGCCCTGGGGTCATGAAAGTGAGTAAGGGCAGCATAGTAGAGCTGGCCTTTGTGGAGGGGACACAGGGGAGCCCTCCCTAGGTGTGAGAGCACAGGAGAGCTAGCCCTGCCACATCTCTCCTGTGAGGTGGCCTGGGCAAGGAGGTGGGGTCAGGAGAGACAACCCCATGTTCTCTAGTGGGAATATGATCTATGGACACAGGGATGATGGGACCACCCTGAAATCGACATCATCTGCTAAGGATTGGGACACATGAAAGTCCTGCTGTTTTGAAGCTGCAGGATCTCCTTGCCACCTGAGGCAGTCAGGAGAGCCGATCCCAGGGTCACAAGAGCAGGTGAGCTGGTCCTTCCCCTTGCCACCTGTAGCACTCGGAGAGCAGGACCTGCACCTCACCTAGGCAGCACAGTAGTGCTGGCCCTGGTCAAGGAGGACTGTGTGAGCCAGCCCTGAAGACAAAGTGAAGGGAAGCTGGCTCTGCCACTCATCTAATGTGAGGTGGCATGGGTAGGTGGGTAATGCCCCACTTTGCCCTTCACCACCTGTGGCAGTCATAATAACTGGTCCTGGGGTTATGAGAGCCAGTGAGCTGTCCCTGCCTCTTGCCAGCTTCAGCACTGGGGAAAGCAGACCCTGCATCTAGCCTGGGCAGCACAGTGGAGCTGGCCCTGAGGCTGAAGGCACTGGTGAGCCAGCCTTGAGGATGTGAGAGTGAGAGAGAGGGACTATACCTTACCTGGGCAGCACAGTGGAGCTGGCTCTGGGGGCATGGGTGTGGGTGAGCCAGCCCTGAGGGCATGAGAACAGGAGAGCTGACCCTGTCTCCTGCTGATGGTGGCACTGGGTGGCCTAGCGGGAGCAGTGCTGGAGAACTTGACCTGGTGGTGTGGATAGGAAGAATCGGTGGGCTGCCCAGCTCAGTTACCACCTAGGCCCAGATCCAGGGCTCTGAATTAGCTCACTCCCAAATCTATATTATCTGCTAATTGATGGGGCCTGAGACCAACACCAGTCTTCCCGTTTCAAAGCTGCAGGATCTCCATGACCCAGCAACATCAAGATAACCCAGAAGAGTCCCTGTGAGGATCCAGTATTGATGGTGTCAAGGAAGCCAGAGACCTGGAACCAGACCAGAGTGAGTCACGTCAATGAACATCTGCAAATGGAGATGTGTGGTCAGAGGGATAGACTGGGGGATACACTGTGGCACACTACAGCTTCCACTGTGCTTGCTTTGTTGTTGTTGTTTGTTCATGTTTTGTTTTCAGGGGGAGTTTGCATGGACAAGGGGCAGATAGATATGTGGGGCCCTGGAGACGTGCAGGCCTGTGGTGCGTGGCGTGAAACCCACAAAGAATCAATAAAACATTTTTTTTTTTTTTAAAGGAGAAAGAACCTCAAGTCAGCGCCACCTTAGCAGGTGCTGGGTGGAAACTTCCAGAGTCTGACCTCAGGGTTTATTTTCCTTACTCATTTAAGCACAGTGAACTTTGGAAAGAGGTTTCCATGTGACAATTGTCACAATAAAGCTTTAGGCACAGCTAAGTTGAAACTCCTTTGCAAAGCACCGGTGACCCTTACAATAACAATGAGTTCTAGTGACAGATGAACAGTGTTCAAGGTAAGGGTCTAGGGAGGACAGACTTGTAATAAACAAAAGAATGGATTCTCTTGATGGAGGATGAAAAGCACATGGGACCTCTTTCATAAGGATGGGCTCTATTCACTGAGAGCCTAAGGGCCTCAGTGATGCTCTGGATTTTAGAGGATCCAGGAAGGCTGGCTTCACAGAATAGTAAAGGATCACCAGGTGGTTAGACAACATGTTCTCCAGCCTTCTGGGTGAAAAAGACATCACTTCCTTCCCTTGAAGAAAATAGGTCTATGGATCTGATTCCTCCATTCCTTCTTTAGGCTTTGCCTCCTACATGTTCAGATTAGAGAGCCTTGAGCTGACAGCCCCTCACCCCCCTTGCTGTCCTCTTGACGTCCTCTCTGTCACACAAAGACACAAGAAATCCTTCACTAGAAGCTGATTCCCTGACTTCTTAGTTGAAAACACTTTGAGGAATTAACTTCTTTTTTTATGAGCTACCCGATCTGTGTTAGTAAGTGTCGTAAGTGAGTATGAGTGTCGTAAGTGAGTATGGAAACCTCTGGGCTGATGCTTTTCGGTAAACACGATGCCTAGAGGCCCACCTGACGTGATTGGTATTCATACTTAACTTCACTCTTATTCTTTCTACTGCTGGCTCATACGTGTCCCATTGTATGAAGCCAAGGTTCATTTAACCATTCATTCATGCTTTGACATAGACATTTGGATAGGCTTTCACTATAACAGAAGAAAGTGCTATAAATATTCATGGGAAGATTATTCTGTGTATGTATAAACATAGGTTTTAATTTCTCCGGTATTAATTTTCCAAAGTAAATGATGGCTAGGGTGTGCAGAAAGGACTGGTTTGCTTTTATAAGAAACTGCCAATATCCCCAAATATACTTTATATATTTACCATCCTTTAAATAGGATCTCATGTAGTTTGGGCTGGCCTCTAGCTCTCTAGATAGCCAAGGATGGCCTTTCATTTTTGATCCTTTCACCTCTACTTCCCAAGTGTGTGGATTCCAGGCATAGTACAATTTGGAATCCTTGGGAGTACCAAACCTTTTTAGATAGGTAAATGAACATCAAAATATTATAAGAAATCACACACAGCTTGAGCTGAGTTTGTGAACACAGACAATTGGCCTTTCTGTAGTCTCCAGAATATTTTAGAAGGGAAGAAAATATTTGTTACAAATTTCTCCAGGTCCTACAGCCAGCAGCTGTGCATCAGTTAGCAATGGCCACAAATGACAGAAAACCCAACTGTAGTCATTGAATCCATTGAAATCCGAGAAAAGATGTCCTGACATCAGTGCATTCACGGGTTTAAAGGTGATAGTTGCCACCACCCTAGGAATCATGTCCACATGAGGAATTGAGAAATGCCATTGTTTCTGTAAGGAAGAAAAATGTTCTTCCAGGAACATACACCCCTCTGGTTTTCCGGTTTCCCAGAGCACTGACTGGGGGCTTGCTAGGGTTTGGGTTATGATTTGAGGGTGTTGCTCAAAGGCTTACATGTTAGATGTTTGGTCCCCAACATGGCTTGTTGGAGTGGAAGAGTCACAGATTGGGACCCAATGTTAAGGTGATTAGGCAAATGCTACCTGGAAGGGGGTTACTGTAGTTATCATGGGACCCTGGTTAGTTCCTGCAAGAGCAGATGTTGTTATACAGGAAGAACAAGCCTTGCCCCTGAGTTGTCCTGGCCTTCTCTCTCACCATGTGGCCTCTTTCATTCTGTGCCACCATCAAATTACTCACAGTATTATTTTCTATTTCCCATTGCTTGGGGGAAAATGACGAATGCAACCCAAGGAAGGAAGGCTTAAATTTAGGTTACAGTTTCAGTCAATACAGCTCATTGTGTCAGAGAAGGCACAATACAAGACCATGAGACAGTCTGGCATATTTTGTCTGCAGTCAGGAAGTGGAGAGAGATGGATGCTGGCGATTATCTATCTGACTTCCCCCCCTCCCCCCGTTCAATTCAGTTCATGACCACAGCTGATGTTTGCTGCTGCCCACATTCAGAATTGTCTGCCATCCTCAGTTAAACCTCTCTGGCAGCACCCTCCCAGGTACTCCAGGAGGTGTCTCCTACTTGGCTCCAGATCCAGTAAAGGTGCCAATGAGAGTTAACTGTCATTTTACCACGCTGTGATGTAGCCAGGAGATGCCGATTGGAGGGAAGCAATTGTTGGTGTTTGTCATGCTCTTGAACCTCCAAAATGGTTAAATAAATTTAGGTCTTAAAAAAAAATTAACGGGCAGTGGTGGCACATGCCTTTAATCCCAGCACTTGGGAGGGAGAGGCAGGTGGATTTCTGAGTTGGAGGTCAGCCTGGTCTACAGAGTGAGTTCCAGGACAGCCAGGGCTACACAGAGAAACTCTGTCTTGAAAAACAAAAAAACAAACAAACAAAATTTGATATTTTTAATTGATGTTTTGCCTGCATGTATGTCTGTGTGAGGGCGCAGATCCTCTGGAACTGGAGTTACAAGAGTTGTGAGCTACCATGGGGGTTCTGGGAACCGGACCTGGCTCCTCAGGGTAAGTAGCCACTGCTCTTAATCCCTGAGCCATCTCTCCAGCCTCCATAAACTTGGTTTTTTTTTTTTTAAATAAAGTGCCTAGCCTTAAGTGTTTTGTTACAGCCACAGAAAATAGAGTAATACAGACCCTCATGGTTGGACCATTGTAGTGAGAAGAATTCTCTTAGAAATCTGGTTGAGTCAGAAACAAATTTGTTACTATAGTAAAACCAAATATAAAAGGGAGAATGAAAGAGATAAGTTATTTTTCTCTCAGGGCTCAGAACTGATATGTTATGTTACCTCTATATATCAAACAGTGACCCTTTATGCAATGGCTCTGCCACACTCACTGTGTGTCTTTACTTCCTGGATCTCATATAGCAGGTAGACCTGTTTTGTGATTTAGACATAGTTTCTGCTTATCACCCAAAGCTCACGTATTAGAAGCTTGATTCCCAATGTGTGGACATAAAAGATGTAGGAAACTCAGTGTGTGGCACTGGGCTTAAACCCAAGGCTTCATACATTCTAGGCAAGTGGTATATCACTGAGAACATCCTTATTTCTTGATGGTACCTGTTTGAGTTTGATTCCACGGAGAAGCCCTTGGGAGCACTACCTTTAGAGGAAATTACGCAGCATTGTAATAATATACAGATTAGGTTTTGAGTGAAGAGTGTAAGGTAGACCTGCCCCTGCTGTCTGATTCCATCTCTCTCTCTTACACAGGGTACTGCCCTGTGGTACCATCTACCACCAGTTTCCCACCAGAGTGACTCAGAAGCTCCAGTATCCTATTTCCGAAACTACTCAGCCTCGGGTGTTTTGTTACAGTAACAGAAAACACACTGATAGAAACTCTCACTATGATATTTACTATTACCTAGCAGCCTTGCACATTTTGCTATAGAAACAGAAAATAGGCCAGCACAATCTTTCCTTATCATATTTACCCCAAGATAGCAGGAATTGCTAATAGAACAAAATTTTACTTTTGTGGATATGATCAGGAGATTATTGACATTATTTTCACTTAAATTATATTGCCCTAACCTTGACAGCATTGCTAGGGACACTGGGAACTATGATCTGTATCCTAGAAAGCTACCCCATTAACCAGAGCTTCTATTACCAGAACAAGGTGACAGATTTGGGAAGAAACTAGGAGAACTTAGTACAATGTCTTCTAGTTTGAGCCAGAACAGATGGAACACTTCAGGGTAGTGGTTCTCAGCTGGAAGAAACTTTGTTCACTGGAGGACATTTGACAATGTCAAGCTGATGTTGGCTGCCTCACCTGTATCATATGCATAGCTAGCATCCAGCAGGAAGATGCTGGTGTGTATTTTTACCCTGTACAGTTCAGGCCCCCTATAAAGACACTGTATAACCGAAACCATCCAGAATACAGAAGCTGAGAAACCCTTATTCCGGGGCTGTCCCTCGTGCCTCAGCCCGCCATGTGTGAGTAACATCTCTTGGCTTTCATTTCATGCTTTCCTAGAAAACCAGGCTTGTAGGTAAGATGTGGGTAATATGCCTGAACTTCCAGCAACATAGAATCACAACTGTGAGGGATGATAGCCCAACAGGCATCTGCTGTGGGGCATTCTACTACAGAAGCCCAACGCATAGCTGCTTGCATATAATTCCACAATCTCCATCACCAACTGTGTTCCGTTCTAACAAGAAAGATTTTCTACTCAGAATTTTCACAAGCTAGATAATAATATCTAATCTCTCACTAATGCACAGGAAAGGGGGAATGCTATTCAATTAAAGACAAGTGCAATTTTGTATCATTAATCATAGTCTTCTTCAGAGGAAATAAAAATAATTTGTGTTAGTAAGAAGGAGCTCGGAATTATTCAGTGAGAAGGCAAACCCATTCACTCATACATCACGTTTACTCTGAATGGTGTAGTGCAGTGCAGCTCTCTCTGTGAGACTCAGGCATGGAGAAGCATGTGGTAAATCTTGTCATTTCTGGTTCTGATAATCTGCTATAATGATAGATTAAAAATGCAGTTTGGCATTTCAGGATATAAATCTCTAATAACCAACCTCAGAGAAGGCACCAAACTCTCCAGAGAGATTTCCAACATGAGATGAGGACACTTCTTAATAAACTCAGGATTAGTGATGTAACTTGTCACCCATCTAGCCAGAAGAAGAAGATGGCACCGTTGCTACGGTGACCACTCTGAAGTTGTGTTCTATAAATCTGTGTAATCCACTTCTGGAAGTTCTCTCCTGGGATGAAAATGTACGGTGTGTCAGCCACGCATCACAGAAACCTTTTCTTATTTAAGGTGGTTATTTAGACACCACACATTTTTCTTAGAGACAGAGACAAGCATATTGTCCTTTGCTGCCTGTTTTTCTGGAGCAGAGCACTTTACCCCTAGGGCTTTCATAGAATATTATTTGTGCGGGGTGTTTGTGTTATATATGAGATGTGTGTATGTGTGTGTGTGTGTGTGATGTATATGTGATATGTGTGTGTATGTACATTGTGTGTATGTGTGTGTACATGTGGATGTACACGTGGATGTATGTATGTGGTATGTATATGTGTGTGCATCTGTGTGTGTAAGAGTATGTGTGGTATGTGCATATGTATCTGTGCATGTTTGGTGTATGTGTGTGTATTTGTGTGTGTGTGTTTGTGTATGTGTGTGGTATGTGTGTGTATTTGTGTGTTTGTGTGTGTGTGTGTGGCATATCTGTGTATGTGCAAGTATGTATGTGGTGTGTGGTGTGTTTGTGTGTATAGGTAGGTATGTACCCTGTAGCATGTGGAAGTTGGAAGATACCTTGTGGGTGATGGTTCTCTCCTACCATGTGTGTGTCAGGGATCAAGCTCAGGTCCTCCAGCTTGGCAATAAACAACACCATGGGCTATCTTCCCAGCCAAGTGGTCTCTGCTCAGAAAGTTCCATTTCACACTAAATCACATATTCTCTTCTCATTTTAACTTTTTTCTCTACCACTGTATTCTTCATTATTGCTCTTTCCAAATTGTAAAGTATCCCCAGAAAAATTTTCATTTCTTTAAAAATTTTCAGGCTGGTCTCAAATTAGCAGTGTAGCCTAGGACTCCCTAGAGAGGCAGTTTCCCCACTGAGCTACATCATCACATCTTATACTTCATTTTCTCTTTGCTCAGCTCAGTACATAAATAATACATCTTCACTGATTTGTGTGTTTTAGCCTTATTTAGTAGTGTGCCTGTAAACCATGCTCTTGGAGTCAGATTTACAAGCATTGTGAGACAGTATGCAGTTATATTGTTCTACTGTGGGATAAAAAAAATATACAAACAGATAGAGAACTGGAAAGCTGGATTTTTCTGAAATGGTGAGCTATTGAGTCATTCAAGAATATAGATCGTATCTGTCAGTAAGTATATAATGGCATTTAACAGAGTTCAAGTGGAGTGTTAAGTTTATTGAAAATGCAGAAGCTGCTCACATCCTTGTTCATTGATGGAAGAAGAATAGCCTTGGTAGCAAGCCACAGGCCTGCGTGCTTGGCCAATCTTACCATGTACCAGCTATGCATCGGTGGGCAAGTTACTTTAATCCCAGTAAGCCTCACTTGCCTGGTGTGTCAATAGGGATTCTGATACCTTTCCAAGGCCATTGTCAGCCTCGCTTTCAATGAGCTATTGTGTAAAGTACACAGCACGCAGCTGGGTAGGATCAGAGCCCTTGGTGATAGGCAATAGAAATCAAGTGTGCTAGATGGATGGGAGAGAAAGCACATTTGTTAGAATAATCATGGGCTCCTTACAGAATCCAGGAATGGGTCAACAACTGCATTTCAGAACTAGGAACTCTGGCTTCACAGTTGCAGGAAGTCCTGACAGGAATCCAGGCACAATCACCTTAGTGGATGACTAAATATGTTTTCAACCACTTTTGGCGTTCTGGAAGATTTACATTCCCCAGAGAAAAAGGCTTATTGTTCTGGATTAGGTGACCTAGTTTATAAAGGCTTTGAGATTGTGTTAAGTCTTTGGCAGCTTTACCAGATCTGCAGAAGAATGGAAAAAATGTTAGGCAAAACAGAGATCTCTTATGAAGGCACTTGGTGCTTAGCGACCGTCCTTCCTTCTGGTTTACCCATTTGAACCCCATTTTATATCTCACAATGTGTGTAACAGTATGACATCTAGCCAATTTAATATATGTATAATACCTTTAAACTTAAAAATCTCTCTCTGAATGTTCTGTGCCTTGTCCTAGATATTGTATGTATGTATGTATGTATGTATGTATGTATGTATTATGTGTATGTGTAGTATGTAGTATAGTGTACTGTATGTGTGTATTCTTGCATTTGTGCATGTGTGTGTAGGTGCACACATGTGCAAATGACAGAAGATAATTTCATGTGTTTTCTTCAGGAGCCATCCACTATTTATGGAGAGTGTCTCTCATTGAGACATCATCACTATTTATTTAAGGTAGTGTCTCTAGAACTCACCAAATAGATGAGGCCGGCTAACCCGGAAGACAGGAATCTGCTATCTCTGGCGTCACAGTGCTTTTGTTATCAATGCTCACCACCATAACTCACCCTTCTATTGTAAACCTGGGTTCTGGGGATCAAAGTGAGATTCTCATACTTGGAAGACAAGTGCTTTGTTGACTGTATTCTGTCACCAGCCCTCATCCAAGATACTTTCTACACTTGGACCCGGGTCCTCATAAATGCCAGTTGGTCTTCCAAGTGAACAAAGAAATACTCATACAATATAAATAATAAAAACCCTTGAAAGTATGTGATCACATATAATTTTAGATGTGGGTTTCCTCTTGCGTATGTGGACCTTTGCCTGTAGCATATTTTTAGTGTAGGGGTTCTTGGGGACAGGGTCTTTCTATGTTGCACAGGCTTGTCCCAAACTTTGGCTTGAAGCAGTACTCTTGTCTTAGCCTCCCAAGAAGCTCTCATACTGAGATCGTAATGTATTTCAGGTCCATGCTCCCATATCCTGCTTGCACTGTATTTTAAATACATTAAGTGTAGGGTGCTGGAGTGATAATGGCTCAGTGGTTAGGAGCATTGGCTGCACTTCCAAAGGTTCATCCACAACAGTTCAAAACTCTGTAACTCCAGCTCCAGGGGATCCACTGCCCTCCCATGGGCTCTTAAGGCACCAGGTATGCAAGTCATGCGCAGACATATACTCAGACAAAACATCCATACACATGGAATAAAATAAGACAAAGCAAAAATAAATTTAAAAATTAAAGTTAAGCATTCATTTGTTTTAGATCAAGTATGTGATTTTGTTACTGGATTATGTAGTAAAATGAAATATGTCTATATTTTGTGGTACCTCATAAAATTGCTGCATCTTTCAGGTGCTGTCTTGTTATTTCTGTTAGGCTGTAGAGGGCTCCCATTTCTCTGTTGCAAGTTAGTTCTACAAGGCACCCTATGGAGGTTCACTGCCCAGTGCACACTGTTCTAGTGAGTACCCATTTTTGTTTGATTCAACACTTTATCTACAGAGTCATTACATCATTCAGAACCACACACAAGTGCAGACTGGGGTTAGAAAGGGAAACAAGGACGTGATTCATGCTAGCAGGGTAACCCGCTTCATCATGTTCTTCTGAGACCTGGAACTCTAGAAACGTAGTGAAGAATAATTCTTTAGAGAGAAATAAACTTATGTGAGCCGAACCCTGGGTTTCAAAGGAAACAAAGCAATATGAGTATATAAATCATATTTCTGTTTTCTAACTTGCTTTCAAATCAATAATAATGTGATGGCTATACTTCGTCTGGGATACAAAAAGCAATACACAACAAAAGCAAAAACAGAGAGAAAAATCTCTTCCTTAAGCTCAGCGAGTCTCAGTATGAGGGGTAGACTGTACTCCACCCCACGTCACCCCAGGATTTCCACTGAAGAAGGGGCTGCAGATTATTGACTGTGAGCCAGTAGCATCCTGCTGCATGTTCTCCGGCAAAATCAGCACGTCCATGCCTCTAAATAACCGAGTCAATACCATCTTCCCCATTTTTCTGATAAGGAAGCTAACCTAGGAAGTTTTATAACTTGTTTAAATCCAAGGACTCAGCCAGAACTCAAACTCAGGTTATTAGTCCAAATCCAGAGTTAAGTGGTGCCTATGTAGCCAACGTCCTAGAAGGTTCTAAAATCTAATCTAAACCATGTACACTGACTCTGACTCTATATCTTTGTCTTAGGGTTTTACTGCTGTTAACAGACACCATGACCAAGTATCTAATAAATAAAGAACAACATTTAATTGTGGCTGGCTTATAGGTTCAGAGGTTCAGTCCATTATCATCCAGGTGGGAACATGGCAGCAGCATCCAGGCAGGCATGGTGCAGGAGGAGCTGAGAGTTCTACATCTTCATCTGAAGGCTGCTAGCAGAATACTGGCGTCCAGGCAGCTAGGATGAGGGTATTAAAGCCCACACCCACAGTGACACACCTACTCCAATTGAGCCACTCCCTGGGCCGAGCATATACAAACCATAACAATCTTGAATGAAAAAAAAGGTTTATGTTCTCATTTGTTACCTTCTAAGAAGGTTTCTACTTGCTCTTCAGTAGAAAGAAAGAAAAAAAAAAAGAATGCTCTCATGGGATCATCCCGTTTATTTCAAATTTATTTCAAACTCCTGTGGTCGAGAAGTTAGTCTAACTAGCCAAATAAATTAAATTTTTGTGCAATTGGTTGTTTGAGTCAGGGTCTCATGTAGTCCAGTCACGGTCTTGAAACCCTGGCCTCCTGTTCTATCTCTCAGGTGCCAGGATTACAAGTGTGACCACCAAGCATGCTTTCAATATGTTCCTTAAAAAGAGTAAGAATTTCAGCTTCCTGTTTTCCTGTTTACTTGTTGATTATATACATTCACACATATTCTTCCCTCAATTCACTAACTTAACCGAATGATGAGTACAGTTTCCCAGAGGAAATTAGTACTTATTTCTTATAAAATTAATACCTATTTCATTTATTTGGTGTATATGTGTTTATCTGTGTATATGTACATACATCTACATGGAGGCCAGAGGTAGATGTCGGGTGTCTTCTTTAATAAGTCTCTGACATATTTTTGGAGGCAAGTTCTCTCACTGAACCTATAGCTCATTAATTCAGCTAGACTGGTGGGCCAGCAAGGTCCAAGCATCCTCCAGCCAACTGTGTCAGCCTCTCCATCACTGAGATTTCATGTGAGTGTCCAAACTCGGGTCCTTGCATTTGTGCATCAAGTTCTTTCCTAACTGAATCATCTCTCCAATAACTATTTCATGTTGAAAAAAATTCATATACTGTATTGCTCCCTCTGATATTGTCACCTCTTTTTCTGTTTCTGTCGATTTTTATGCTGCTTCTGGGACCACCCACTCAATGCTTAGAACAGAGCATTTATAGATACCATGGAGCTTAGGTATGGCAGATATTTTGCATTTAAAACGGGAGCTTGTTTAGAGCAGAGTATCCCTGAGAGGAAAGACATGTGATATGAATCCACCCAGCATCTCCTCAGTGACTGACCTCCACAGTGACCCTCCATGCCACCATATTTAGTGATATTTCAAATCTTTGAGCCCCTGATTCATACAGCTCCTCCTCAGCACCTATGCTCAGTGGGGAGCTAATCTGCCAATAGGCAGATGCATACTCAGATTCATCTTGAGCAAAGCGATGCAGGTTTAGCCCTCAAGAAGTGAACTATTGAGGCACAAAGTTGCCCAAATTCACCATGTACTTGAGGGTACATAACCAGAGAAAGTGGGGTTGCAGGAAATAGAAACTGGGGGGTAGAGGAGAGTAGAAACAAAGGGTCATGCGACCTCAGTGACTATTAAGGGTACAGAGAGATATGCAGCTGGCTTTGTTCCTGGAAGGTAGCCAGTCTCCATTTGCAGTTCCCACAGGGGTGCCACTTACTTCCTTTCAATGACATCCTATGTAACAAGTCCCCTATTTTCCTGATTGCTTTAGTGTGTTTCTCTTCTGTAACCAAAAGATCTTGACTATAGTTGTCTAATATGCCTAGTGGCTCTTTGCTGATTTGGGTTTGTGGGTATGTGGTAGACTTTCAGAGCTCCTGAGATGACCAACGACAATCCCATGTGATCCTCTCTGGAACAGAACCCCAGGGACATACTTCTCCCAGCTGAAAGGGTAGGCTTGCTAGCTAGACCAGGAAGAAATTCCAGTTTGGCCACCCATTTGTCCTATGATCTTGGGCTATCTACCATCTCTGCTTTGAAGTCCTTGTTTTCAAACACAACAGTAGCAATATTTTCCTATGGCATAGTTCGCTGTGAGGATTAAACATGAACTAACAGTGTGATCGATGGATAGTATTCGAGTGTCCAGGGAACATTAGTTGTTAACCCAGAAAAACCTTGCTTTTTGCCCACGTACAACCCCACTCTACACCGCAAACACTCCACCACACACAAACATGTTTATAAATAAATGAACTGTGATAACACGCATATGTTTGTAGTAGAATGATGTCTGTAGGATAACAATGCATACTTGGAATAAGATATGTTTTCCCCCAGGGGATGCACCCGTATACCTGGCTGTGGATGCTAGATAAACATTCACTGTTGGTGTGCCATCTCTTTGGCCTAACCCTTGGCTCTCTGCTATGGTCACATGTCCTTTAGTGCTTTGTGTTGTTCCATTATTTATTCTGAGCAACCTTCAGAGTCCTCTCTTACTGCACATGCCTCTGTAAGAGTAGGAGAGGGGCTGGGGAGTCTAAGAGAGCCAACAAGTGAAGGGGATGGTCCCTGGTCTTCATGCTTTTGCTCTGGAACAGAACTCATGGACACATTTCTTTCCACAGCTGAATGGATCAGCAAGGGTAGTGTTGAAGAATTTACTTATTCCAAATCCAGGGTTTCTACCCCACCCTTTACCATTTAGTTCCCAGATAAAAGACACACACAACCTTTATATTACCAGTAAGCCTTAATCATCGTCACTAGAGCTGTGCAGATGTCTACCCTCTATGCTATTAAAATCTATTTCATTTTGATAACCGCGAATTATTACTTATTATGTTTTATCTGGGCTGCTCTTAATTCCAATTTGCCAGCCCTCAGGGCCATGCTTTCTTGACTTCTAACCCGTGGTGACTTTTCTAAGTCCTCACCTTTCTCTCTCTCCTGTGGTTCTCCTCTGACCTCCTAGGCCTGGGAACCCCAAAACCAGCTTGTGTCTTCTGCCCAGCTATTGGCTGTCGACATCTCTATTTACCAATCAGAAATAACTTGGGGGCAAGGTTACAGGGTGTCACTTGGGTCTACCTCTGGAGGAATCAATAATACTAGCTTTGGAATACAAGCAGCATCCGGCCAACACACTACAAGTAGAATTGTAGTATGAAACCTTGAATGTGCAGCCTTCCTGCCCTGGTCTCCAGGGTTTGGAGATGGCAGGCACATTCCACTGTGCCTGACCTACACAGTACTTTTTATTTTTTTTTTTCTTTCCAGTTTGCCTGTGGCAAAAACAAAACAACAAAACAGAACTGGGCAGTCACATTGTATTATGTGCTCCAGATGCCACGAGAAAATAATCAGGTTGGGTGGCTTAAATGGCAGAGATTGGTGTTGTCACAGTCCAAGAGGCTACAAGTTTGGATCAAGGTGCTATCAGTGTCAGATTCTGGGGAGGCCTTTCTTCCTGGCTTGCAGACAGCTGTCTTCCCATGTCCTCACATGGCCTTCCCTCTTCATGCAAGGAGGGAGAGGAGCAGCAGGAGAGGGAGAAGGAGGGAGAAGAGTAGCAACAGGGGAAAGAACTTCCTG
This sequence comes from Arvicanthis niloticus, assembly GCF_011762505.2. Taxonomy (NCBI): domain Eukaryota; kingdom Metazoa; phylum Chordata; class Mammalia; order Rodentia; family Muridae; genus Arvicanthis; species Arvicanthis niloticus. The sequence continues at coordinate 51,330,112 of NC_047673.1, forward strand.
TGATCTATCACTCCCCATGTGTCCTTTAACCCTCTGACAAGAATGCAGTCGTGTTGGATCAGGAGCTCATCTTGTGACTTGTCTGGGGAGACATAAATGGGAGATTTATTTACCCTAAACAAGGAAGGAGTCGGCAGACCATAGAAAGCCTAACCTGGTGAATAAATGACTTTATTTGGGTCACTCCCAGGAGCAAAGGTGACTCACAGGCAGGTGCACCACCAAATAGTTCCACCCCACTCTCAGTCATTCTTTTTTACTTGAAATGTTATGAAACATTTTTTTTTAGACAGTAGGGAGGAGAGATCAGAAACCCAGGGGAGGATCTTTTGCAGATGTATGGCCCCCTTCCCCAAGAGGAAATGTGAACAGCGCCATTATTATGACTACAGACCTAGCTGTTCAGTTCATTGTCATGACTTCATATACGTTGTCGGTGTCACTCTGTTTCAGTATGGCCATGGTCATGCCAAGAAGCCTGAAGGGAACAGCTATATTATATGTTCCCTCCCCCAGGACTTCAATACTCTTAATTACCTACCTCCAAATAAGTAGAGGTCACAGATTCAGTATGTCAATGTTGTGTGTTGTTCACACAACACAGGTGAGTTTGTTGTTCATATCAGATATCAGTTCTGGTTTGAGGTAAGGGTGTTCTGTTTTGTTTTTAAATCCACCTGGAGCCTCAACAACTAAAGACCTGTTTTGCTTATGTTTTTGCATATCATCTGTATCATCAGTCCCTTTTCTGTTGCTGTGATAAACAGCATGACCAAATACAACTTGGGGAAGAGAGACTTTATTTCGTCATACATTCTACAGTCCATCACTGTAGGAAAGCTAAGGCAAGAACTCAAGGTAGTAACATGAAGAAGAAATCCCAGAGGGCTTATCTAACTTGCTTGTGCCCAGGCTCACAGTTAGCTACGTCTCTTGTACAGTTCAGGCCCACTTGCCTGAGGTGGCACAGCCCACAATAGGCTAGGCCTTCCCCCATCAACCAACAATCAAGAAAATAGCCCCACAGACATACCTGCAGGCCAATCTCACAGAAGCAATCCCCCAAGTAGGTTTTGCTCAATGTTTTATTGCTACAGCAACAGAGAAGCAAACCAGAACAGGGTCCAAGTTTTCTAGTCTGCATGACTGCGTAGCCCAAAACCAAGCTGAGGGCTGGGTCTCTGAATGACAGACAAGGAACATAAAACAGTTACAGTGAAATTCCCATGGTCACACTGGTGCCACCTAGAAATGCAGAAGCCGCCACACAGCAGTTCACCTCACAGGTTTAAACATCGTGGCATTGACTCTGGCTTTCTCAGGTGAGCTTTCAAGAATCCACAGAACCGGGACATGGCTTAGACTGTCATCCAGAGGCCAGTACGGTGGTGCCTCATTCTAGAGCTACCCTAGAGTCTTGGATATAGCCTGTTAGAGCCCCTGCAGAGTCAGGGAGATTTACCTTGATCTGGGATACACGGTGAGAACTCACAGTTGAGAACTTCATAATACCACAACAGTAAGGGCAGATCTGGGAAGGAGACAGGGATGCAGAGAAATCGAGGTCAGTGGGTGGGAGGCTGGGGTCAGAGGGCTGGCCAGCTATAGAAGGACATTAGGAACATTGAGTTTTCTTCTGCATGACCTGGCAGAATGCCACACTTAGATAATCTGAAGCACACAGGCTCAAACCATTGAAAGAATCTGGGCAAGTGACTGTGGTTTCAGACCCACAAGGGACTGAGGTGCATTGTTTACATCCTAAAGCAGACCTGGCTTCCAGGTTCTCCCAGTAGCCCCCAGTCCCTACCTGGCATACCTTGTCCCCAAATCTTAACCCTAACCCCAGCCCAATAGGGGCTGGGCTGCCCCTCCCCCAGAGGCTCTTCCTTGTCTAATCCAGACATTTTAGTCTCCTTCTTCTTCCCTTCCCCACCTTCCCATGGTGACTTCCCTGGCCTTGGTCCTTAAGGCCATCGAACCCTCCGAGAGAGCAGCTTCTCAATAAACCTACTTTTAATAGACTCTAGTCTTTCTTGTATTGGCTCATTTTATTGGCAGAGAAATAATTTATCTGTGACAAAAAGTTCCACCCCATTTCAGGCAATATACTTTTGCATGGGCTTTCCTGAGGAACTTCATCTATGAAACACACACACACACACAAACACACACACACACAGAGGGAGAGAGAGAGAGAGAGAGAGAGAGAGAGAGAGAGAGAGAGAGAGAGAGAGTTAACAATCTCATTCAAGTGAATGTTTAGGGGCTGAGAAGATTGCTCAGTCATTAAAGTGCTTTCTGTGTAAGCGTAAGGATTTGCTTTTAATCCCGTCATCACAAAAGTCCTGTATGGTGGCCTGTGCTTGTAATCTCAGCACTGGGGAAGCACAGTCATGAGTGTCCTTGGGGCTGGCTAGCGAGCCAGCCTAGTTGAATTGAATTGGCTAATTTCAGTTTTGAGAGACACAGTCTCAAAACACACAAACACACACCACACGCACACACATATAGACATGCATAGACACACAGACACACAGAAGCATACACACACATACACAGAGATACACAGACACACATGCACACAACACACACACACACAGACTCACACACACACTCACAAGCATACCTAAAAGTAAAGCTGTTTTGTTTTTAAAGCATTTTTTTAAATTTCAGTTTATGTGCAGTGTCTGAGTATATATGTTTGTTTAACATGTATGTAGGTGTCCACAGAGGCCAGAATATGGTGTCAGATCTCACTGGAATGGAAGTAGATTCTAGAAACCAAACCTAGGTCCTCTACAAGAGCAGCAAGAGCCATTTCTCCAACCTCAAAATGAAGTTTTTAATTTGAATTATATTCTTTATCTACAGATGACCTTGTCTTTTGATTAACCTAATATTATGATTTGAATCTAATGTCCCCCCGAAGGTTTTTTTTTTTTTTTTTTTTTTTTTTTTTTTTTTTTTTTTTTTTTTTTTTTTTTTTTTTTTTTAATGCTTTTTACCCAGCAGGAGGAACCATTTGAGAGGCAATGGGCCTTGGCTGGCATGACAGGAAGCTAGCCTTTAATCTCCATAGCCTAATCCCTTGCTCACAACTTCTCTGCTCCCTGTCTACTAGATGCAAATGGATTGTCATATGGTCAGGTTGCCACACTCTCCCCCAGTCCCAGCCACTAAGCACTGAAATCCCCTAAAACCTTGAGCCAAAACAAAGTTTTATTCTCACATTGTGGCTACAAAGCATTTTGTCAGAGCAATGAGAAATTAACATGGGGTAGAAATTGGAGTTGCCATTCTTTGTAATGTGTTTTTATTAGTAATTTATTTTATGAACATTATGTCCTCTAAAACAATTTTCTGACCTAAGCCTCAAGTTATGCCCTAACAGCCTGCAGTTCCGTCTGGGCCCTCCCACCTTCATAATTAAATAGTAATTGCAGGATTGTTTAGGTCTATCTTCCTTGCCAAATTATTTTCCCAGTGAAAATAACAGGCAGGTTCATTTCATTATAACAGTATTCATCAGGGGCACTTGCCTATAGCAATACATTCTTTGTGAATGAGATATTACATTCACTCACTTATTCATCCATTAATAACTTTCACAAACCCTAGGAAGTATGCTCCACTTAGGAAAACAAACATTAGTGGAGTTTCTACATCCAAGGGTTTCACAACTTACCGCAGAAAGTTCCTTATTATCATAAGTAAAAGTTCTCTGTGAGAACACAGTGAAAGAGGAGACTCCATTCCCCAAAATACTCACCTCAAATGTTCAGGAGGCTTCGTATTCAACTTACCAGGCACCCTTTGCTGGAAGGGCATTCAATGTCTCCCTAAAACATGCTAGAACCCAAGGTCTTTCCACAATTTAGACTTTCAGACATATCTAAAGTCAGGGGAGCAATTTTTAAAAATGCATTACTACCTTCTCCCATGGACTAGGAAAACTATGTGTATATGTATTAATTACTTTCCATGTCTTTGTGAAAAATATCCCTGACAGAAAAAGCTGAAGGGAGGAGAGGAATGTATTGTTTCATGGCTATAAAGGCTGACAGAAATTACAGTGCTTCATCTCAGGGAGATGAAATAGAAGATCCTGGTCCATGGTGGGAGTATGAGATGTTGGGTCTTCTCAGTGTGGGGATCATGATGCAAAGAAAGCTGGTCCAGAAGCTGGTCCAGAACTAAAGGTGGGTGTGACCTTCAAGTCTTAGTCTTAATGGCTAGTTTTCCCCCATCCCCCAGGTCTTACAACCTCCCAAAACACAACATAGCCACTGGGTGGGAGACAGAGACACTCAAAACATAGGCCTGTAAGGGAACATTTCAGTTTCCTACATAACAGTGTCCATGGCCAATCCAAAAAAAAAAAAAAAAAAAAAAAAAAAAAGTGTTGAGCCATGTCTCCAATGATAAATTGAGTGTTACTGGTTACTGCTGGGGTAAAAGGCAGCATTAGAAATTGAGATGACCACTGATACAAATAGGCATAATTATGCTCTAATTGTATTTAGAGAGAAAAGTTTTATTTTAACAGGAAGGGTGATATGTCTAGGAGGAGCCAAGGGGGAAGGAGTACTGAAAGGAGGAGATGGAGTAAGGAGAGGAGAAGCTAGGTGATGAGAGAGAGAAAGAGAGAGAAAGAGGAGGGGGCATGGAGGCAGATGTTCACGTGTCTCCACCAGTCAAAGGTAGTTGATATATCTAGGTTGGGTATTGTGTCACACTTCTGATTGAGCATTACCAAACCTATAAAGCCTTTGACTAACATTAAAAAAAAATTGTATAAAAGCAAAATGGAAAAGGGGGCATGGCATAGGGGTTTTCTAGGGAGGGGAAATGGGGAAAGGGGATGGCATCTGAAATGTAAATAAAATATCCAATAAAAAAAAAAAAAGAAAGAAAGAAAAAAAAATGAGATGACAGTGTTTGCCAAAGCATGGATGTGTGAAATGACTTCTTACTACAAAGAACGCCAAGCGCCTTGTGAAGCTGCGGGTGGAACTGGAGAGAGGCTGTGTGAGTGTGAGTGTGTGTGTGTGTGTGTGTGTGTGTGTGTGTGTGCAGTCAGGCTGGAGGAAAGGGTGTAAGGGTGTTGGTCGCTCATCAGAGGACTTTGCCCCATACTGCAGGAGCTATCTCAGGGTTTTATTCTGGATGATAAGATTGGCTTTGCAGTTTAGATGAAGCCCTCTGGTGGAGGTGTGGAGGGCCTGTTGACAACACCGGCTCATTGAGGAGGCTGGCAGAGCAGCTGTAGGCCTGAGCAGAGGTGGGCCCCAGGGAGTAAGGATGGATATAATTGGAATGATAGGCAGGCAGGATTTTTGTGATTCCATGTGGGGTCAGTGAGAGATACAGGCAGGAATAAGGTCCGAGGTTTCCTTAGGGAACCGATAACCTCCACGCCAGCCCCTTGGACATGGATACTAGTTCAACAAAATAAACGTTCTCAAGGCTCAACCCTGCACACACCTAAAATGGAGGCCATTTTGTAAACGGCAAAAGAACACTTGCTGTCCAACTCCCATGATCTGGCAGGATGAAGAACAGCAACAGAAAAATCCAACATGCTTTGTACTCATAAACACTGTGACCACTGTGCAGCCACCCAGAGGCGGCTTTCCAAATTCCTTTCTGGAAATAGGAACAGGGGCTGTATTGGGATGCTACGTTGTCCACGTAGTGTGGGCCAAATAGATTACTCAACGTCTCCCAAAGACTTCTGGGAGACTGTATACCCGGGGGAAGTTCAGTTACGGAGCTGTCGAGTTTGTATGCCCTTAGTACTAGAGGATTTGTCAATCAACATAAACTCAGATTTGTGAATTGTTTTGATTCTTATTGTTTTTCCAAGACAATGTAGACAGGGTTTCTCTGTGTAGTGTTGGCTGTCCTGAAACTCAGAGATCTACTTGCCTGTGCATCTCAAGTGCTGGGGTAAAGGCGTGCTATACCACGCCCAGCTGGCTTGCTTGCTTGCTTTACTTTCTTCTTTCATTAGCTGAAAGGATTACTGAATAGATTACTGAAAGGCAGGCTCGCTCGCTCGCTTTCTTTCTTTCTTTCTTTCTTTCTTTCTTTCTTTCTTTCTTTCTTTCTTTCTGCACTCAAAATTCTTATAAATAGAATTTCTAGTCTGGTATGGTGGCACATGTCTCTATAATCTCAGCACTCAGGAGGCTGACTGGAATATTTTGAATTTATGGCTAGCCTGGGCTGCATATTAAGTTTGAGGTCAGCCTGGGCTACATAGTGAAACCCTGTTTTAAAAAGGTGGGACACAGAGCCAGGAGAGGGACATATACCTGTAAGTCCTGCATTTTAGGTACTGAGAGAGGGAGGTTAGGAATTCCTGATCCTCCTTAGTTACATAGCAAATTTGAGACCAGCCTAGGCTACATGAGGCCCTATCTCAGCACCACGATTCTAGACATCGTTTCCATTTGGAATCTCAGGCTTTATAAGTCTTCATTTGTGGTTAAAAAATAATCTATAAAAGCACAACCCACTTACAATTAGTTGTAGCTTCAAACGACATACACCAGTGTTAAATATCTACTGGCTTTCAGTTAAAAACATTTTCTTAACAATTCTACCGGAGCACGTTCACACGCCCTATGGCTTACGTATTTAAAATGTATGCTTTCAATGAATTCTTACATCGTTTGAACATTAGACTTTCTTTGGCAATGAAATTGTATTCATTTTATAATCAGAAAAATATTACAAGAATGTTCTAAAAATTATAGAACAAACCTTCTACACAAGAAATGTTCTCTTTCGATTATTAGGGCCAAAAGGAAAGATATCCTATGTGGGTTTAAATGGAACAAAGGTATAGACCATGATGAAAATCATACCAGAAAACTGACGCATGTCCTGAGATGGAGTGTGCGGTCCCATGATGCTGTTCCTTATTGTCCTGCTGGGTAGGGGAGACCCAGTTTAATTTACAGATCCTGATTTTGTTACCTGGGGATTAAGGGAAAATCTCCCACTCAGTAATCCTTTCAGCTAAAGCCTGACAGGCTGTGATGGGGGAATTCTTACCCAGGGTAGTAGTGATATTGTATTAAGAGGGAAAAATAAATGATAGCCTTGGGGGTTTAAACTGACGCGTGTGCTGACGGGAAACCTCAGTCTATTCATCCACTGTGTATGCCCTGGGAGAAAGGTGGGGGGGGGGGTGAGAATGCCGGATGTCACCCCACATCACGTTGATGGTCTTTATGACGGGTGGCACAGCTCTGAAAACATATGCTTTTGTTAAAATCACTCTGCATGGAAAAGAATCACCCCAAATATTGGCATAAAGTGGACAGAACTGGTCAGAAAGTTGGAACTTCTCTGCTTTGTGTAAGATGCCAGATGCCAGGAGTATGACGGCTGGTTTTGGAAGTTTGGCTAGCAATTTATCTTCCTCTCCATGATTGCAAGATACTGTGGGGGGAGAAGGTTTAAACTGGGCCCAACACAGGAACATCACTTATGAACTAATTTTGCTTTTGTACCAGGGTCTCCCTTGGACTTCCAATTCATGACCCTCCTGCCCCAGCCTCCCTAGTACTGGGCTCACAGACATGCATCAACATTCCTGGCTTGCAATAATAATTCTTAAATATAGTTTTTAATATTCTGACTCCTAGGAACAGAAGCATATGGAGCCTTCCCAGAATACTGCTTGCACACGGCTTTAAAGCTTGCTAGAACCCAGCCCAGCTCACTTTTCCTGTAAGCAGCCTTCCTTCCTCATCCTTTTGTTCACACAATGACCTATTTTTGTGCCTGAATGTTGGCATATCTTGCTGAGTTTCCTACTGTATTTGTTTTTAATATACTTTGGTGTACTATAAAGATCCCTTTACAGTCTTTCTTCCCCCCCCCCCATAAGGAACACTGTTTAGCATCATGTGCCCTTTGGAAGGATCTTTGGGGAGAGAATATCACTCTGACCAATTTGTTACACAACAACCATGTCTGCTTGTCACAGAAATTACTATGTGAACTGGAGATACGGCTTGGTTCACTAGCCAGCATGTGGGAGTCTCTGAATTAAGTCTCTAGTACTGCACATATACACACACAAAAAAAATAACTTCCCATAAGAAGGTATATTTCCACTGTTTTGTGGCTACTAGGAAACTCAGAGTAAAATATGTATCACTTTAGTGCTGACTATAATTGGATCTTTTCTTCAGTTTGTATCTTTCTTTGAACTACATACTCAGCCATGAAAAGATTTTTACATCACAAATTTATTTGCTTGTTTTTCTTTTTTTTTTTTTTTTTTTTATAGGTACTTGCATGTGATGGGCAAGTGCTTCCACTGGTCTGAAAATCTATGTTAAAGATGTTTATTTGTTGTATGCATGAAGAGTGTGTCTAGGGGTGCCTGTGTCATGGTGGACTTGTGGAGGTTCAAAGACAACCTTGTGGCGTTTTTTTTCTTCTCCTTCCACCTTTGTTATCAGACTTATGCAGCCAGCAGCTTTACTCTCTTGCCATCTTGCCAACCCTCTACCCATCTTTTCTCTTTTAATTTTCATTCAATCCATGTGTTAATAAATTCCCTAGGCTATTCTTGAACTCATTCTGCAATCAGGGTAGGCTTTGAACTTTCAGACCTCATGCCTCAGCTCTCCAGGGGCTTTAGGGATTATAGGCTTTCATGGCCAAGGCTTGACCATTTTGCCTTCTAAAATAATTAACTCTATACTCTATATAAGGGGATAATACTCCTCCCACAACCTATAGGCTGACAAGTAAAAACCAAAACAAAAGCAAACAAAGAAATAAAAACAGCGCCAAGTTGTGAAATATCTCCCCTAAAAAAGGGGAGCCCCAAGACCCTACTGCTGAAGACAGCACACACGTTGGCCATAGAACTTGGAGAAACCAAGCTGGTACTGACTAGGCACCTTCTTTCCTGTTGGTTAACTTTCATAGTAGAAAAGGAGCTATGTAGGCTGTCGAGGGCAAAGGCATCAGTCTTGATATGATCCTGGAATGCTGTAATAAGAAGTGTCCTGGAAAGAACACACCCATGAGTGTCATAATGGCATGAATGTTATGGATGTAACCAACAATTTTCTTATAGAATTTAAGTCTCCCTCCATTGGCAAACCAGTAAGTGGTACTGTAAATCTGGCCAAGAACTTGTGGCTAGAAAGTCCAATGACTCTAGACCTGAACTTATTACTTTCATTTTGCTACATGGACATAGCATCAAAATGTCTTCTAGGTGCATATCCTTTTACCCATAGATTAGCTAGTATTGTTCTCAGACCTCATCAGAAATGCTTCTTTATTCAGTAGGCAACAGTAAATACAGAACACACAACTACTGGAAAAACAGAGAAAAGATGAGCAAATGGTGCTAAGCCATAAATGAAACACTGTATCTCTCCTTCTCTCCCTAAGTCTCAGGGAACATTGGCAGGAGAGGGCAGTATGATTGTAAGACTAGAAGACGATGGGGTAAAACATCATCCTCTGGACTGACAGGACTGTGTATACAGAGTGGCTGCCCGCACAAGAGTTACATAAGATTAACCTGGTCAGCAGGCCAGCATGGTTGGGGAAGGAGCACATGACCACCGCTCAGCTGAGGAGTTATTGACAGTTGGTAGTTGCTAGAGAACAGAGTTAGTTTTCTTCAATGGAGTGATCCCTGGTGGTTTGACCATATAGATTCCATGAACTATATGTGTAATATACATTACGTAAGTATATATTACATATATTATGTATATCATATATTATACATACTATAATATATTACTCATAAATTTTTTGAAATACACACATACATGCGTATATGAAGTTGAGAATGTTGATGAGTTTTTGGGAGGAGTTGGAGGGCGACATCAAGAGTGAGTGACCAATAGTGTATGTATAGACAAAATCTTGAAAAATAAACATATTATAATATATATATATAATATAAGTATGTAATATATAATGTATATAATATATATCTCACAAACCTAGTGAGTTTGGGTACACCTGAAATTGCAGCACTTACTAGAGGCCCAGGAAAGAATACAATGAATTTGAGGCCAGCTTGGGCTATGTGACAAGACCCTATCTAAATAAGAACACAATAAAACAGAGCATTTGAAAAACAACTCATGTATTCTTCAGCCATTTTAAATCCTTTCTGGTTTTAGGTGAAAGAAAAATAAAAACTTTAAAATGAATGCTTAACTTTTATGGTAGTTTCCCCCCACCCCAACCCTCATTTACAAATCAATCCTCAGACCCAGCTTTGTCAGCTCTCCACGCCTTCAACCCTCACTGGCCCTTTCGATCTCTGATGTTAATACAACGTTGAACTTTACTAAACAATTTATCCCACTAGTGTTTTAGGTGAATAAGTCCTGTTGCCCCGGATTCCTATCCCCCCGCCCCATGGTCTATCTTTTCTTTATTTAGTAAACTAATATTTTGTCACAAAATGCTCTCTTTACACTAGAATGGTAACAAATGATGACATTTATTTATTTATTTATTTACTTATTAGGAAGTGGTTGGGACAGAGTTCTCTGTGTAGCCCTGGCTGTCCTGGAACTCTCACTAGACAAGAGATTCGCCTCCCTAGTGCAGCGATTAAAGGCATCACCACGATGTCCAGCTAACTTCTAAAAAAGCACTCAGAGCATCTTATTTAGGAGTACAGAAACCCAATATTGCTAGTAATGATCTAAGCTTGCTCTTTACTCTTCACACTGTTCTGATCAGTTAGAGTGTGGTGACCCATGCCCGTACATGCCAGCAGCACTCTGGAGGCCGGGGAGAATCTGAGGCCAGCCTGGGCTATATAGTGAGTACTAGGCCAGCCTGGGTAACATAGCAGGTCTCTTCCTCAAAAAGAGGAGCACAGACATTTATTTAACTTCTCTATACAATGTTTTTTCTTTGTTGCTTTCTTTGAGACAGGATCTCTGTCTCTAGACCAGGCTGGCCTTGATCTCTTAGTGATCCTTCTGCCTCAACCTTCTGAGTGATGGGAGTACCGGCCTAAGCCACCACACGCGGCTTGTGTTCTTTGACAGGACAGCTACCCTCATAATAACATTACAGTACAAAGCCAATGTCTACAGTAATTTGGGAGGACCACTTCACACTTCAACAGGTTTTGTCTGTATTAAAAAAAAAAAAAAAGAAAAAGAAAAAAGAAAAGAAAAAAAAAGAAAAAAAGTGTGGGTGAGCCAGGACAGGTCCACACCCAAAAGGACATAACGTGACTGCTAACTACGGTTTGCCCTGGAAATCCACAATTTTAGCAGTCATATTAGCTCTGAACAAAGGACCGTTGGTCCCCTGTGCCTTAGGGCCAACTAACCAGGCATAGGAATAGGCAGCCAACAGCGGTTACTGAAACGCTCACAGGTGCAAGCGAACAAGGACTACAAGTCCCAGCATGCAATGCAGCCCTCGAAAGTCCGTGTGCACTGACGTCTAATCTTCGCGCCTTGTTCTGTGGCCTGGGTCGGCTGTCGAAAGGGACTGTTGACTCGTTTTTCCAGCAACTGTGCCTTTTATTAGAAGTCCTGTGTCTTAGGGATCCATCTTGCCGGTCCGAGGTCCAAGATGGACAAAGTCTGTGCGGTTTTTGGAGGCTCCCGGGGGATCGGCAGGGCTGTAGCCCAGCTAATGGCCCAGAAGGGTTACCGCCTGGCGATCGTCTCCAGAAACCTAGAGGTGGCCAAAGCCACCGCCGGCGAGCTCGGCGGTAGGTACCGGAAGTGTCCCCGCCGCGCGGCCAAGATGCAAGTCCTTGAGCTCCAGTCCACGGGCCCCGGGCTACTGCCCATGTCTGCGCCCCAGACAGCTCGTGCCCCATGACCGAGCCCTCACTGGGGCTCTCGCCTAACCCCAGGCAGATTCTGAGGACTCCTGACAAATAGCTGTCTTCCTCGCCGCCACTGCTGATACTGAGAGCCGTTTTGCTCGGGCCTCTGGTAGGAGAGAGTGGACACAATTATACTCAAAGTAGAGGAGTCAGATACGAACTGCATTTTGCTGAGAGCTCTTGCCCTTTGCGAAGGCACACGACAGTATTTCAAAGAGAAACTCCTGATAGGTCAGGGTTGCTTTCCCAAGCCCATCAATGACTTTAATAAGTTACTAATTTGTTTTCCCAGACCCTTTTTATTGTATTCCAATTCCTGGCTCCCCACTGGTTATTAACGGATTAGTCACTGCATTGCAAGAAAGTCTCCATTGGAGAAGGCAACATGGAAGAATGGAGAAAAATACATGTCACTATGAGGAAGCACCGGGTCTAAGAGTGTATCTGGTGCCTGCTATGTTTCTTTACTTATATGGAAGTAGCCTTGATATGTAACTCACGTTGGCTTTGAACTTATGATTTTATGTCTCAGTGTCGCTATCGCTCTGTTGCTGAGATGACAGTGACATCTTCAGTACAGAGCACACTTTGAATCTGCAGTGTGGTATCCAGTTTTCCCAAACACAGGGTCTCACTATGCAGCCTAGGCCTCCCTTGGATCAGACTCTCTGGTCTTTGCCTCCTCAGAGCTGGGGACACAGGGTAGCACATCTGTTCTCCCTGGGTGTGAACACAAGCCTCAACACCTAGTCAGCACTGCTTCCAGTTTGCTAGATAACTGATACTTCACCTTGCCCTGTGGTACTAGTTAGTTACCTGTTCTTCGGCTCTCCAATATATACTTGTTTCATCTTGGTGTATCTCTATCATAAATTGAGCATATATAGTAACACGTTAGCTTATTAAATAGTACTTTCCCTTTGAAGTATAATTTTCTGCATATGGGGGTAGGGGTCAGGGAGTTCTGAGCTACCTCTCTTGCTCATGATGGCCACAAGCTTACAGTAGTAGTTTCCTGTCTCAATGCTGAGACTACAGGTATACACTAGTTACCATGCCCAGATTTTATTGCGGTTTTTAAAATCACGTTTATTTATTTGGTTGGATGGGTACATATATGCCACTGTGCACATGTGGAAGTCAGAGGACAGTCTGTTCTTTCCTTCTACCATATGAGTCCTGAAGGTTCAACCCAGATTGTCAGGCTTGGTGGAAAGTACCCTTACCCAATGAGTCATCTTGCTGACCCCGACTACTTTTATTTTTAAACTTTCCAAGCATATTTCTTAAGGGTTTGAGGTCTCACCCAGGATAGCCAGGAAATCGTGAGTCCAGCAAGCACCAACATTATGGGTAGCCAGGTACTCAATAGTTCTTGTGTCTCAATCTCCCATTCAAGAAAACTCCGAAGTTAAAGTTAGTTTTCAGTGATGTTTTGTTTTATGTACCTACTGTACCCTAGCATTCGGCAGGACGAGCCTGAGTTTTGAAGTCAGTCCAGGTAGCACAGTAAAACCTTGTCTCAGAGCAACAAAAATAAAAACAAACAACAACAAAAACAAAAAATATACACAAAAAGAAGGAAGAAACAACGCCTCCTCATCTCTCCTTCACTTCTGTCCACTCTGTCCCTTTCATCGGGTGCTTCGTGAGGGCAGGAACCCATGAAAGGCTTTCACCTCTAGGCTCAGCACAGGCTTTCCTTGGAGCCTAATCATAAAGCAAATAAATCCGAAATTCAAGTTAAGATTTAGAGGTAATTCTGATTTCACTTTGTTTTGTAGGAAACCACTTGGCATTTAGGTGTGATGTTGCCAAAGAACAAGATGTTCAGAGTACATTTGAAGAGATGGAGAAGCATTTAGGTCCAGTAAATTTTTTGGTAAATGCCGCTGGTATCAACAGGTTGGTCAAAGATTGAGGTGAATTTATCATACTTGTTTTTAAAAGATTTTTTTTCTTAGTATGTTGATGGCTTAGTTTCTTTTCCATTGCTATTACAAAATGCCACACCCCAAGGCTATATATAAAACAAAGTGTTCAACTGAGGTTATGGTTTCAGAGTGTTAGAGCCATGCTGGTGGAGTAAAGCCACGTGGTAGCAACATTTGGGGACTCATCTTGTGATCTGCATATAGGAGGCAGAGACGAGGCACAGTGGGTACAGGGTAGTCTTTTGAAACCTCAAAGCTCACTCTCAGCAACAGACATCCTCCAACAAGGCCATACTCCCTGATCCTTCCCAAACTTGGTCCTAAACTGGGGCCAAGTATTCAAATTTATGAGCCTTCGGGGACCATTCTCATTCAGAACACCACAAGTTATATGTATGATACAATATATTAGGCTGTTTTATTTCTAACGGGAAAGGCTTATTTTGAGAACTGTCAACTCATACACATTCTTTTATTTAAAAAATGATGTGTGTGTGTCTGTCTGTCTGCCTGCATCTTAGTATGTGCAGATGTGTGTAGATTCCCACAGAGGTTAAAGGAGGCATCAAGTCCCCTGGAGTTGGAGATACAGGTGCTTGTGAGCTACTTGCTATGGATGCTTGGAGCTGAACTTTCGTCCTCTATAAGATCAGTGTGTGCTCTTAATAAGCCATTTCTTTAGCCTAATTCTTTTAAGTTGATATTAATGTCCATTGGATCAATCCTAACATGCCATCACCAGCATATCACATAGCATTCCAGAAGACTCCCATAGTCTCTTCTCATAGGAAACCAGTGTTCTGAGTTTTATTGATCATAACAATCTTAATACTAATGTATATAGGATAATAATGTAATAATAATAGGGTGGGAGTTGTTATTTTTTAAAAGATGAGTTTAGGAGAAAATATTTAGATTTACAGTCCCCAGTCCCATTAAATAAAGTTTAAACCATTTGGTTGCTTGCTACTGTGCTTAGCCACTGGCAATATTTATCAGTCTATCAGAGAGGTGGAGAATCCTGCCTTCCCAGTGGTTCCTTTCTGGATCATCAACAGCTAGCTTAGTGGTTTTAAAACCAAGTTCAAAATGGGACTGCCCAGCGCTTAGCTAGAAAATACAGCTTGTACTATATTTTAAATCAGAATTGTACATATGTATTGACTTGATTTTTAAAATTGTGTGTGTGCATATGAGTGCAGTTGCCTGTGGAGTTCTGAAGTGATGTTTAATACCCTGAAGCTGGAGTTACAGGTGCTTGTAAGCTTTTTGACACAGTGCTGGGAACTGAACTCAGTTCTCCTCAGAGAGCAGTTGGAACTCTTACCTGCTGATCCAATCCCCTATCCCCTAATTTGAGTGTGGACCTGGTTGTTACTGTGCCCACTGTTTCTGTTTTGTAGAGACGGTCTTCTAGTAAGAATGAAAACTGAAGATGTGGTGTCTCAGCTTCACACTAACCTCTTGGGCTCCATGCTGACCTGTAGAGCTGCTATGAAGACAATGATTCAGCAGGGTGGATCTATTGTTAATGTGGGTGAGTCGTCACCTTCGCCAGTCATAGTCATTGCATGTAAACATGGGGGTACTTAATCCACTGATGGGCTTGATTGTCAACGAGTGACTAAGTATTAAACATGATAGTAGAAGCCATGTGATAAATGACATCTGTATGGAATAGGAGAGGCCACAGCTGTGCACATCCAGCAGACTGGCTGTACATGAATGTCATAACAATTTTGTCACCACTTTCAATTTTCAGAAGTCAGGCACCCTCGCCTTTATATCTATCTATCTATCTATCTATCTATCTATCTATCTATGTATATATATATATATATATATATATATATATATATATATACACACATATATGTATATATATATACATTGTCAAACCTATAATGATTATAAGACCCAAAGGACCAGGTACTATACTGTGTGATTGTGTTTCCTAGAAATGACTGAGAAGTACAACTGTGCTACCTCAATGGTATGGCGGCCTAAACAAGGTGTGGACAATAACAGTAGACACGCTGAGACAGAAGGGAAACTCGCAGGGTCCTAGAACTACAGGACACTAAGGACTGCTGAGAGCAGGGGAGGTGGCCTTCCGTAGGCATGAGCCCTGTCTTAGTTAGGTTCTCCGGTGCTGTGAACAGACATCATGACCAAGGCAACTCTTATAAAGGGCAACATTTAATTGGGGCTGGCTCACAGGTTCCGAGGTACAGTCCATTATCATCAAGGCGGGAAGCATGGCAGTGTCCTGGCAGGCATGGTGCTGGAGGAGCTGAGAGTTCTACATCTTATTCTGAAGGCAAAGAGGAGAAGACTGGCCCACCCCCACAATGACACACTTCCTCCAACAAGGCCACACCTATTTCAACAAGGACACACTTCCTAATAGTATTACTCTCTGTGAGCCAAGCATTTAAACACATGAGTCTGGGGGGGGGGGAGGGCAAACCTATTCAAATCACTATGGTCCCCTAATATGTTATCCTGTTCCAAGTGGTCAGGCCTGATACTGTTACATACAAGCAATACTAAACATCCTCAAGCAGGTTGTATTTGTGTGTGTGTGTCTGTATATATGTAACAATAATAAAAAGAGTCTATGGATCTGAGAGAGTGTGAGGGGGCAAATAGGAAGGTTAGATGGGAGGAAAAGGAGGTAAAATAATGTTATTTTATTTTTAAAATTGTAAAGGAAACCAATCTAATTTTTGAAATGAAAAGGAAAGCTTGTAGGCACGGAGTCTAAATAACAATTATTTATGGCAATTGCATGGATCACTGATCTGTCTAGTGCCAAGGTTTGAGGAACATTAAACCTCAGCTTGTCAGATGGATGTAAGTAGCCTTTAGTTTGTTCAAACCACAGGGAAGAGGTGTTCAGGATTTTTGCCTGTAGAGCAGAAAGTGCAGAATAACGTGGAGTTTGATTTCTATTTATTACTTGAAAACTGTAGCATACCATCTGACTTTTAGTCTTAAGTGATAAGCAGTACCTTAAAAGTCTGTGAAAGGGGGATGCTCTTTTGTTAAAGGCTCCTCTCAGGAGGAATTGGTGACATGTGGCCCTCTGACACAGCCAGTTCAGGTATTGGGTTCTTAAGACCTGCCACACAGACCTGAGACTGCCTGGATATCACAGGACATATATAAATATGTTCATTTTAGATCAGTTTCAGAAACCTAAGTTGGTCCCTTAAAATCATAGACTATTGCTAAGGCTGATACATTATAATGAGTGAACATGCTTGCTGGATAGGAAAAGCCTCCAGATAGGCTGACCTTGTAGATGCGTTGCTAATTCAGAAGTCATTACTTTGACCAAATGTGAATGGAGTGTGCCCGAGTGCTGGTTATGAAAGCTTCCTACTGGACCTTGCTGCCACACCTGGAACCTCCCTTTTTGTCTTCCTTTCTTCCACACACCCTTCTTCCTGCCCACCCATTTCCTTTACCTGATGGCCTTTCTTTCTTCCTGTGCTATCCAGTTTTCTTCTCTTAACTGAGGTGCCACATTTAGTAATGTGCCATGTGATACGTCAGTTCATGGAGGACAGATACATGACAGTGGTTCTGTAGATTATGATCATGGTGTCCCCACGCCAGACCACACACACTGTTTTTACTGTTCTTCTTTGTGTTTAGATACACATATGCCCATCACTGTTGCTGATCTTCTGTGCATTTGTGTTACATAGGTTTGTAGCTTGGGAACAGTAAGAAATGCTATATACGGCAGAACAAGTAGGCATACTGTGGGATGCTGTTACTACTGTGTATTTCCTGGGGGAAATTACTATCACCAAGCAATGTTGACTGTACAGTGTAGGTAAACATTTTAACATTGGGCTCCTTGATTATAATATAAAGGTGAATAATCTCTTTTTCTAATATAATTTCAATTTTGCGTGTGTGTTTTCTGTTCAATTTTTATATAATAAGCACAGACCAGTGGTGCAGAAAATTACTTCCTTACTTCTGTTTTGCAAGTACATATTCGCATACAATTGATATTTGGGTTATAAATTATTCTTATATATTTATTAGACAAGTTCACTGAGGAATGTTTAGTTCAAGTACAAGGTGTATGTAAACAAAAGTAGCAAAATTGCACTATTAGGAAGTGTGCATGGTCAATTTTGATTGACAGTAGTTTAAAGTTACAGGATTTGTTGTTCTTATAGGTGGAAGTGAATACTTATTCCCGTCTATGACAGAATTATAAAATGAGTCAGCCTGTATTTTACATCGTCTGGCTTTAACTTATTTCTGTCTGTGTTTGTTACTTTTCTCCTGCTGTGATAAAATGCCATGCCCAAGACAACTTATTCAAGACAATTTTTTTGGCTTATGGTCCCTGAGGGATACAAGTCTGTCATGGTGGGGAGGCAAACAGCAGGCAAGGTGCAGAAACAGGCGGCTGAGAGGTGACATCTCGACCACAAGCACGAAGTGGAGAGAGAGCTGGAAGTCGGGTGAAGCCATACTCCTAACATACTCCTAGCAAAGCCACACCTCCTAAAACTGCCCAGGCAGCAACTGGGGGCCAGGTGTTCACGTGAAAAATCACACAGGCCTCTCTCCCATTACTGGTGATTTGATATCATTTTTCTTCAGTTTCTCTTTGCTGTGTGTGTCTGGGTTACCTCTCAGAGGCTCATGGTTAGAGTTACTCATTTTAGCAAAGAATGAAAGAAGGCGGGTTTTCCTTCTTGATTTGATGACTGTAAAGGATATGAATTGAATTGGCAGATAACGAACCGATTGGCTTGCACTTGCTTTCTTCTTTTTTTCCTGCAGGGAGTATCATTGGTTTGAAAGGCAACGTGGGCCAGTCCGCATATGGAGCCAGCAAAGGAGGGCTTGTTGGGTTTTCACGTTCACTTGCTAAGGAAGTTGCACGGAAGAAAATCAGAGTGAATGTGGTTGCACCAGGTCAGTGGAAATTTCATACAATAACTGTAGTATGACTTACCGATATTAAGAAAGGCCACTAAGTTACCGGTTAATTGGTTAATTGACAGTCATTAATTCACATTTGGCTAGTGTCTCTCTAAAATTGTGACCAAGGGTTTGACGTTACTTACCCAAAGCTACCTGCCTGTTTCATGGAAAACTGAAAAAAAAAAAAAAATACACTTCTCAAGGTTTCCTTTTGAATCATAAGATTGATGTCCTTTTATCCTTTAGTTTCCTATTTATTTATGTATTTATTTACTTATTCTCTCTCTCCTGTTCACTTGTATATTATTTGCCACTTTCTAATGAAAAGATGTCAAAATTCAGATAAAAGATGTCAAAATTCAGGTATATTTGTCATTTGTTAGTTGGTTGGCCTGTTAGAATTTTTTTTATTAGGTGTTTACTTGACTTCCCAACAGAATGAATGTTTTTTATACTTTTGTAAGTCAGAATAGGATCTTTTTTATACTTATGTATTCATTTATTTGTGTGTGTATCTGTATACTTTTGTGTGGCTATACACTACTCCACATGTAGTTATCAGAGGATAACTTGCAGGAATGGGTTTTGTCCTTGCAGCATGTGGGTTCCATGGATCACACTCAGGCCATCAGGCTTGATGGCAGGTATCTTTTCCTGCTAAGCCATCTTGTTGGGCCTAGATAGTCTATCCTTGTTTTGCAGTTTTACACACTTAAGAAGTAATCCCCATAGCCACTGAAATAGCCCAGATGGGAGAGCGTTAGACTGAAGAATTAATCCCGTGTAAACGTTGTTGCTGTGACTGACCACAGTCTGTAGGAGAGTGGGCTGCGGCCGATCTTGCCACCTTTCACCTTTAACTTCCTCATGGCTCCCGCTGGACCCAAGAGTTGGCACTCGTGAGCCAGCAGATGGTTTTCAGGATGTTCTGTGAATCTATTTGCTGTATAACATACTTTCACTCCAGTTCCTCGTTTAGTCACAGACTAGCTAAGTCCAGACATTCCAAATCTGTGAGTATTGAGTAAGTTTACAGCTTAGATGACTGCTTTTGAAGGCAAAAGAAAAAGGGCCTCAAACCAAAGCTTTCCATGAAAAGCTGCACTGTCATTCATTACCTAGGCCCGGCTTTCTGTTTCTGTGTGCTCTGTGCAGGCTGTCACTATTAGTGTTGGCTGAGCTAGCCATCTGTGGGGTTGTTTGTTTGTTGTTTGGAAGGGCATGGACTTGCCCTCTCTTTTCAGGATTCCAGTGGTATGGGTAATGAGGAGTTAATTGTATGTTTTGGTGATGTAATAGCTGACTGGCTGAGAGGAGGCTCATCTTCCCAGTTCACATGCATTCATGCAGCGGATGTCCTAGGGTGCCTTCCTCTATGCCAAGGCTGTGCTAGGTCCAGGAGTGAAAACAAATAAATGAGATGTCTCAGTTACAAGCTACAGAAACAGTTGGAAGGAGCACTGCAGTGTTATGCTAAAGGTAGATAGTGAGGTGCACCATGTTAGGAAGACGCTGAAGCCATCAGCATGGATTAGTTGCCAAGGCAATGGCATGAGTACTGGGAATTCAGTCTCTATACAATGGAGACATTTGAAGGGGGTTATGGAAGTGCTGTAGACCCTTTTGTAAAGTTCATATTTTCCCTGTGCAATTCATATTGGGGATAAAAATCTGTTGCTAGAAAGTGACCACCAGTAGGGTAGCCTTTGTAATACTATATTGTATATAATATTTATACACAGACAGAGACACACACACACACTCACACACACACATCTTGTTTCATAGTACACATTGAAATAACAAGATTAAATCAATCATATAAGTTACCTGTTGACTTAATTTTAATATTAAGATCTATCAGCTTCTTGATTCGATCTTTGAATAGAGCTAGCAAGTGCGCCCTCACCGATACTTTCTGTGTACTAACATCTGGAGTGTGCCGTCACGGCGTACTTTCTGTGTACTAACATCTGGAGTGTGCCGTCACAGCGTACTTTCTGTGTACTAACATCTGGAGTGCGCCATCACGGCGTACTTTCTGTGTACTAACATCTGGAGTGTGCCGTCACGGCGTACTTTCTGTGTACTAACATCTGGAGTGTGCCGTCATGGCGTACTTTCTGTGTACTAACATCTGGAGTACGCCATCACGGCGTACTTTCTGTGTACTAACATCTGGAGTACGCCGTCACGGCGTACTTTCTGTGTACGAACATCTGGAGTGCGCCTTCACGGTGTACTTTCTGTGTACGAACATCTGGAGTGCGCCTTCACGGCGTACTTTCTGTGTACTAACATCTGGAGTGTGCCGTCACGGCGTACTTTCTGTGTACTAACATCTGGAGTGTGCCGTCACGGGTACTTTCTGTGTACTAACATCTGGAGTGCGCAGTCACGGCGTACTTTCTGTGTACTAACATCTGGAGTGTGCCCTCACAGCGTACTTTCTGTGTACTAACATCTGGAGTGTGCCGTCACGGCGTACTTTCTGTGTACTAACATCTGGAGTGCGCTCATTCATTCTCCAGTGTATGTTTTGAGACCAGGCCTCTCACTGAACATGAAGCTCTGAAGCTTACTGTTTGAGCTAGACTGGCTGAGAGCAGTGAGAGCCTGTGATCTGTTTGTCGTCTCTGGGTCTTCAGCACTGGTCCCCTTGTGTTGCCTGCCGTGCCTGGTTTTGCTGTGGGTCCAGGATATCCAGACTGTGGGCTTTATACTGCTACAGTATGCCTTCCACACAGAACTGTCTTTCCAGCCCTTCAACCTCTAGTTCGTTTCTTTTTATGTCAAGTTTTCATGATTAGCTTCAAGTGGAGGTTCTAAATAACAGAAAAACAGGTGAAAAGCCAACTGTAGCCCGAACACCAGGAAACAAGGCAAATAATGATTAGACTGTCGCCCCATCC
Organism: Arvicanthis niloticus; assembly: GCF_011762505.2. NCBI lineage: Eukaryota > Metazoa > Chordata > Mammalia > Rodentia > Muridae > Arvicanthis > Arvicanthis niloticus. The sequence goes on from NC_047673.1 coordinate 51,351,789, forward strand.
TAAATCCTTGACTGTTCTGCTAAGCGTTGGTATTTTCAACTTGCCATATAAAGTTGCCATCATGGATGAATCTCCCTAATTGAAAATCAGTATGAGAAATTATATTTGATAGAGTGACTATTGGCAATTCTTTGTCAAAAGTGAATCAATAGAATGTCCTTTCTTCAGCGTTTATAACGTAATGATTCTCATGGCTTTTAGGAGCCAGCACATCCCAGACTAAAGAGTTCACATTTCAATGGTGGGCTTTGAGGTACGGCCTAGTGCTAGAGCATTCGGCCAGCAAGCACTAGGCCCCAAGCTTGATCCTAGACACCCTCCCCCTCCGTGTTGGCTTGTCATTGTATGTCTGGTAACGAAGTGTAGTATCTTTGTTCTCAGTGCTAGAGTGCATGCCATTTCACTCACTGCCTTTGATCCAAGGAAGGGTGGCTTTGTAGCCAGTTAGAAACCTCTGAGTGTCCAGTGAAGTAATGCAGTAGCATTCTCTGTTGGACAGTGGCACCTACTGGTAGTTTATAGCTTTTATAGCCGTTTCAAGTCTTTGTAATACATGAATCATGAACGAAGAGTAGAACAGAATTTCCAGAACGTTACAAATATGAAGAATGATACAGAAGAGAGTCTTTTAGGGCCAAAGAAAAAGGACAAGCATCAAGATAGGTGTGTGGGATGTTTGAGGACCATTAATATCTACTCTCAGCTCTGGGATGTATGGGATGGAGGGTACCTAAGAAATTATTGATTATAGCACATTGGGCTGTGAATATATTTCTGAGTGAAGATTACATGGTTCATGAGCTTTGGCATGAGGTAACACTGGCATTTCATACAGCTCCTAGCAATTTGTCATAAGAGACGAGCTTAACATTTCTTAGTCAATTTCTGATGAACTGGAACAGATCTCTGAGAAGCTGCAGATGGAGTAGTTCAGAACAACATGTTGTAATGGTAACATGACAGCAGCACTTGGTAAGACCTATACACACCGCTTAAGGAGGACCCAGCTCTTGTGCTCCATGAACTTTACTCAGTGATGTGTCAGCAGTGGTCACTCGCAGCATGTAAACCACACCAAGGCAGGATGCTAGTAACGGGGAAATGGAGGGAGCAAGGGGCGATGGCAGTGTGGTCAGCATAGGCGCATTTGTTCAATAGTTCTGTAAATCTACAACACATTAAACATAAAGTCCACTAATTAAAAAGACGCTGCCAATCAAAGAGAAGGATCTTCAGGAATATGTTCGTTTTCCACATTAAACAAAATCTAAGAGGAAAAACTATCGTATCAGGGTACATTTTTTCCTTTCTTAAAAAATTATTATTATTTGTGCCACCTGTGCACATGGTCAAGGAGGTGAGAGGACACGAAGGAACCTGTCCTTTTCGCCTACCTCTGCATGTGTTCTGGATTTGAACTCAGGTCATCCAGCAAGTGTCTTTATCCGCTGAGTGGTCCCATCAACCCACTCCCTCCTTCTCAACATGGTCTAGAGAGAGGCTGTGGTAAGGAGAGAGGTTATGGTAATTCCCTCTGACAACTGACATCCTTACTTTCCAAACTGAGCTGTGGAGGACACTCTTTGTGTGTAGTGAATGGCTGCACACCTATTTGTAAATAAGAAATGAGGGCGTTTTCCAGGGAGCTCTGCTTCCTAGTCTTCTAATACAGTCAGCATCATGACAATTTCTTATTCAAAAGCCAACCATGTACAGCTGGATTACCTCAGGGGACCTGCCATCTTTGATTTGTTTGTTCATCTTGTGATACACAGACAACCCTGTATTAGTACAGAGTGGCTGTCTGTCACAGCTTTAGAGCATCAGAGAGCAGGGCCCAGCATCTTGATTCGTGAACCTGAATCCAGGTCTCCTCACCACAATAAGCAGCACCAGAGCCAGCTGGAAAGAGCCTGAAAGTTGCTAATCCATACTGACAAGAGTGTTCGTACACCATGGCTACTGTGGATTCTCATGGCTCATTTTTATTTGGTTGGTTTTTTTTTTAATTAAAATATATCACTTTTCTGCTGAGCTTATGGAGTTAGTGTGAAACCCTTTATGCCAGTTTTGTTCGAATTCTAAAGAGTAAAAGGCAGTTGTATCATGAATTCTTTGATTTTTTTTTAAGTTAAAAATTTTGAGGATATCCATGAATACTATATTTGCATCATTTCTATCCCCCCACCCAAATCCTCATGTTTCTCCCTGTACTCCCTCTCGAATTTATGATCTCTTCTTCAGCTATTATTTTAGACAGGTACATGTGGTGTGCATGTACAGCAGCCTGCTGAGTCCCTTCATGTGGCTTGTATGTGTTTGTAGTTAGGACTGACTGCGTGGCATTGGATCACCTGTCACAGCTCGTCCCTGGAGGAGACTGATTCTCCTTTTCTCAGCAGCCTTTAATTGTTCGTAGCTCTTCATCTCTGGTTTAGGCCTTGTGAATCCCCCATCCATGCTGCTGGGTCACTGGGTGACCATAGTATTGAGATTCATGAGTGCAGCTTCCCCATCAAATGCAGAGAGAACCTATATTTTATAGCAGTTACTCTGGTCCTCTGACTACAGTCTTTGTATGTCTCTTCTGCCATGTTCCCCATGCCTTAGGCTAGGGATTGTAACATGAAGTTTTTAGTATTAACATTAAGTATTTTATTTCACTCAACCTTTATAATTGAAGTGATTATAGGGTTTGTTCTTTCTGGGGCATCCTTGAAAATAAATTTTGCTAGTACACAACATTGGATTTCATTAAACCCATGGGTTCTTGAGAAAATTGGGATCTTCTAGATTCTGACTTCTTACTGAAGACCAAGCTTCATCTTTGGGCTAGATATTGGGAGACACTCCTTTAGTCCCAGCACCCAGAGGCAGAGGCAGGTGGAGCTCTGTGAGTTCGAGATAAGCCTTGACTACATATGGAGTTGCAGGCTAGCCAGGGCTACACAATGAATGAGACCTTGTCTCATAACAGCAGGTTTGCTCATTGCTTGAAAGTCTACAGAGGTATTTTGTGTGTGTCAGCTGCTGCCTGCATCCCTTCCTGCCCACGCTGTATGTAAAGATGAAAGGAAATGTTGCTGACTTCTCAAATACATGTGCTCGGATGTTTCTGATGAAGGGGGTTACGTTTCACAGTATATTCTCACAGGCACTACAAAATTAGTCTTGTCATTTCTGACCCTTCTTCTAGATTGTCTATAACTCATAGTGCTCATACTTTTTATGAGCAAACACACATATACACAGCTTAAAAGGAGAAAAGTACAAAGAAAATCATCACCTGGTATATAATTCTGGTGACTATTGTCACTTGTCACTCTGATATCCAGAGATAATCAGATTTTGCCTTGTTTTCAATAGTGATATAATGGAATTCACTTCTAACTTGCTTTTAAGATTACAGATGTGAAATCTTCATTCATGATCTTAGTACCGAACATTGTTCTGTTCTGTAGATCTATCAGGTCTTAACCCTTTCCTTGTTGAAAGACCTTTCAGTTTGTTTCCAGATTTCTCCAGTAACTTGTCACTATCTTAGGTTTTATGGTAGAAAAAAACCTACAATGATGTTTCACAGGACTTTAAAGAAAACATTTGAGTTTAATTATATAGTGTTACATAATAAGTGGCAGTGGGATCCAGTATCTAGCTTACATTTATCTCACGTTTATCATCACGTCATTGTAAATGGCAGCATATTTAAGCTGGCTTACAGTTTAATTTATAAGTGATTTAGTTTTAACATATACCTACTGTTCTTGTGAGTGCACATGGAGCCTTCACTTGCTGTGGCTTGTCTGACTTTAAGTTCACCTTTTATCACCTTGAACTATAAACTTTCCCCCTGCCTGAGACTATTCTTGTAGTTGTTTCATGTAGGGAGCCAAGGCAAGCGGTGACAACATTCGCCATTACAAGATGGCGCTGGCATCTGGTGCTCCCACAAGTAAACAACTAAACTGCGCAGGTGCAAGAGGCGAAAGCGCACCAAGTCACTGCCCATCCTGGGGCATAATATGGGGTGATGAGTGAACAGCCAATCAGAAGTGAACACGCCACTCTAGGGTGCATATAAGCAGTGCCTTTTCCGGGCTTGGGGTCTTCTGCTTCAGCTGATACAAGAATAAAGCCTCGCTGTAGTAACTACCCGAACACTGCCTCCCGTGTCTCTCTTGCGGGCGAGGGGATTCGGAAGGGGTGCGGAACAGTTTCATAAACTTATAGTTGATCCTGGTTTTGTGTATGTGTGTGTGAATTCTGAATATATAATACTTGATACTGTAGAACTTATTTTAGAACATGCTGTCTGCATACTCTATTGTATATACAAATAGTGAGTTAAAATTTGATCTTTTGTATACATTTGTATCCAGATTAGATAAGACCATAGGAATTTTTTCTTATGTTGACTTTGGAGTCTTGGGCTCTCCCCTTATCAGTTATTGTGGTTTAGTAAATAGAATGGTCTAATCCTTAGTATTGCAAAATCAGTTCATGGGCCCATCTTTGTGATACCTTCTCTCAATACTGTTTCTTCCTTTCTGCCCCACCTGTGTGAAAATCATTTCTCTGTCATTTTATCTATAGAATTATAAATAAATTTACTAGACTTTAGTACATTACAATTGGGTATGTGGGAATGACTTCCTCTCTCCATAGATTTTGGTTACCCAAAGAATACATGTGTTTCATTCACGTTTGTTTGTTTGCCTGCTATATGCAACAGCATTGTCTTTATGTTTGCCAAGAGCTGAGCCATGGACTTGGGAGTCAAGCACTTTTTTATTCAATAAACATTCATTGAGTTAAAGTAAATAAAATTGTACACTTAAGTAATTGCTAACAGTCCTCTGAAGTTCATAAACAATGTTTATCAATAATGGCAAATTCTCAGAAGCAAGTTCTCTTTATAAGAGTTGAACAACCATTTTTAGTGTTTATACTTTTCAACCGAATTAACATTTCTCTTTTAGGATTGATTCGCACAGATATGACAAAACACTTGAAAGAAGAACATTTCAAGAAAAACATCCCTCTTGGGAGGTTTGGAGAAGCTCTTGAGGTGGCACATGCCATTGTGTTTCTCTTAGAGTCACCGTACATCACCGGACATGTTCTTATCGTGGATGGAGGACTACAGCTCACCGTCTAAGTAGACAGGCTGCTACTGTAATGGAGATTTGGGTCAAGCACACATTTTCCTGTTAACTAGACACTCATACCTATATGGGTGACATATACTGATGGAAACAAATTAGCTAATGGATACTACAAATGTTTCCATCTTTGTATGAACATGCTTCAAAAAACAAAGTGTGACCAGTTGTGTTCTGAAGGGTGTGAACTCTGTCTTTAGGGGCCATGGACATTTTGTAAGGGTTATTGTGATACACCGTATCAAGCTGGATGTTAAAGACTTGTAGAGGGTTGCTAAAATAAGAGTATTTACAGAAGACTGAAGTACCTTTTTTATTGTTACCTTTTTTTTTTTTTTTTTTTTTTTTCTGTGTTAAGACACTATGACCAAAAGCAACATAGAGGAGAAAGGGGTCTCTTGAAGCTTGTGATTCCAGATGGTAGAGGCCATCATGGCAGGGAAGACAGGGCAGCAGTCGGGAAAGCATGGCTTAGGAGCAGAGGCTTGCTGGCCACATTTCATCCACACACCAGGAGCAGAGAGAGGGAACAAGAAGTGGAGGCAGGATGTAAAATCTCAAAGCCCACCCCCAGTGACATGCTTCCTCCAGCAAGACTTCACCTCCTAATGGATCTTTATTGTCTCCAGACAGTGCCACCAACTAGGTACCAGGTGTTGACACAGGAATCTATAAGGACGTTTCACATTCAATCCCCCATATTACTTGAGCAGACTTGCTGAAGGTTACCTTTTGTTTGTTTTGTTTTGCATTTTGAGGCCATATTTTACTATACCTTCTGCATAATATTGTACCCACATGTGCATAGGCAATCATTTATTTAATACATGTTGGGAAAATGTCAATTAGAGAAAGGTATTCATTTAGAGAAGATTTTTCTTTCCTCTGCCCCTCACCCACCCTGTCTCGCACCCCTCCCCCTCCCATCACCTTTCTACCTGACTACCTCCACTTCTTCATCTTCTTTCTGAGCCAGGATGTCACTCTGGAGCCCTGGATGGATGCCCTGAACTTACTATGTATCCCCTGCTTGCCTTGAACTCACAGCAGTGCTTCTGCCTTAATGTCCCAAATGCTGAGGTTGTAGGTGTTAGCCATCGTACCTGCCTTATACTCGACTGTGTGTGTGTGTGTGTGATATATATGCATGCCTGTATGTGTGGGGTTTGTGTGTGTGTGTGTGTGTGGTGTATGTGTGTGATGTATATGCGTGCATGTATGTGTGGGGTTTGTGTGTGTGTGTGTGTGGTGTATGTGTGTGATGTATATGCGTGCATGTATGTGTAGGGTTTGTGTATGTGTGGTGTATGTGTGTGTGTTGGGGGCTGTATGGTGCATACATGTGAGTGTGCAGGCATGCATACACATGCCTTTAGTGGCCAGAGGAGGGTGAGGGTATTGGTATCTTTCCTCCTTATTGACTTGAGGTGGGCTGTCAGTGAACTAGAGGCTTACTATTTTGTCTAGGATGGCTAGCCAGTGACCTCTTGAGATCTTCTTGTCTCTGCCCCTTGGTACTGGAGTTACAGGCATACATGGACACAATCCCCAGATTTTTACAGGGGTGCTGGGGATACACAGCAGGTACTCCTATCTATTCAGCCATCTCTACAGTCAAGTCCTGTTTTCTTAGAATGATGCTACTTTTCTCTGAGCTGCTCAGCAAAAACAATCTGCTAGTTTAAGTGTGGCGCAGTTGACTTTGTATACAGCAGTTCTTGGGGATTGTGGCTGTATTTTTTGCTGCTTTGTGGGTTTTTCTTTCTTGCACCCTTACCCACCCTTTCAGTTCCCTAACACTAGGGAGGGGAGAAAAAGATCCCTGAATCTAATTCTTTTCTTTCTGTTTTTTTCTTTGACCACAGCCACTATCAAACAGCAGCCAACCTTCCCAAATGACCAACAACAACCAACAGCAACCAACCAGCAACCAGCAACCACCTCTTCTCAGGGCCGTAGCATTTATATGCCCCTGATAAGCCCCCAGAATTACAAAAGTCTCACAGTAGCAGAAACTATCTGGAGCTGGCAGAATCATGTCCCTGCTAGAGCATGAGGCAAATCACAGTCAGCTGCTGTGGACAGTCTGAAGCAGCCCAATATCTCACACCTGGGATTAAAACAAAACATATTCTTATGATATTTCTGTGTTTTTCAAAGCAACCAAAATTCTCTTTCCAGGGAACAATGTGTTGAGTCCTTAAGGTACCTGCCGTAGTTATGAGCCACACTGATCTTGAGCTTAGGGAGTGTTTCCCCCTCATGAAAACCTTAGTGTAGCTAGCTATTTAAGAACCATATGAAGAGCTGGGTGTGGTAGAGCATACTCTGTAATCCTGGCTCTCAGAAAGCTGAGTCAGGATGGCCAAGAGTTCAAGGTCAGCCTGGTCTACATAGTTCTAGTCAGTTTGGTCAACTCAGGGAGATCTTGTCTCAAATCAAGGTGCAAAACTATATAGGAAATATAAAACTACAGCCCTCAGGAGGCAGAGGCAGGTAGATCTGTGAGGGTTCATTCTATGCTTGTTCACACACTAAGTTCCAGGCCAGTTAGGACTACATAGTGAGATCCTGTCTCAAAAACGAAACAAAACAAAACAAAACAACACCACACACACACACACACACAAATAATTAAGAATAATTTACGTTAGTGGATATAATAATGATTCAGCCCCAAATCTTAGAATGATAATGAATAATTGCAGTTAATCATAAAATGTACAGTAACCATGGATTTTTGTTTCACAAGAAGCATGTGGTTTTTTGTTTTGTTTTTTCCTGTTTTTTGGTTTGTTTTGTGGTGCTGGATCAAGCCCAGGCCTACAGCCAGATGGCAGACAAGTATTTTACCACTGAGCTTCTTCAGCCTGGAAAGCACTGGTCTTAGAAAAGAGCATTTACTTGAGAAGAGAGATGAAGACACCTAACTGACTGCAAAGGTAGATAGAATTCCTTTTGGTTTGAACTATTTCTATATACTGGATTCATGCTGTTTTTATTTACCATTATTGAAATGTTCTTAATATTTCATTTTAAAAAGTAAAAACAAACAAAAACAGTGCCTATAATCTCAGATACTTATGCAGCTGAGGAAGAACAGAGCAAATTCAAGGACACCCTGGGCTACTTAGTTCAAGGTCAGCCTGGGAAAGTTAGCAAGACTTTTTCAAAATAATAGTAAATTTTAAAACGAACTGGTCATGTGGTAGAGTGCTTGCCCAGCATAAGCAAGGCCCCAGGTTCAATCCTTAGCACTTCAGACTCGAACAGAACAAAACTCAGTGATCCAGGAATTATCTAATTGCAGTTTTGAAGCGGGACATTATCTAAGTGGAGATTTAATTATATATTGAAGGTCAATTCAAACACATGAGTAAGCTGTACTAATACATCCAGAATAAGTGTTAATAAATCAAAAGTTGTATACTAAATATGGAGTCCTTTATCTCTGTCCCACTTCTTTCTTTACTTAGTTTATTAGCCTTCTGTTTTTCAGTACTGGGATTGGACTCTGGGCGTTGGGCCTGCCTACTGAGTCAGTGGTTCCTTGTGCAGCATGATTCAGGATGAGAACATGTACCACGAGTGCAGTTTGTACTACGGAAGGAGTGGCCTGCTAAGTGCAAGGTGTGGCGATTGGGGAATGTTTAGGTGATAGCATTCTTAGTCGTGTTAGGAGATGCTGCACGCAGGATAGTTCACAGGGAATGAGTCTGGGTAGGTGAGTTTATACCTAGAGACTAGGTTGCTTCCTTAGGCTCTGACCCACTCGAATTTGGCCACCGACCGGAGTGCAGGCTTGAGTTCCCTTTGCTGGACACACCATGTTCTAGAGCCATCAGTGAACCTGGTTTGTTGTGTAATCACCAGAGAAGCAATGAGAAGGAAGCCAGGTATGGTGGCACTCAGCTGTAGTCCTCACACTTGGGGTCGAGGATATAGGAGGTCAATATGTTGTCAACTGCATAGTGAGCTTAAGACTAGCCTGGGCTACGTGAGCAAAAGCTCAAAACAACAACGAAGACTACGGACAAGGACAAGCTTGTTCTTAAGTGTGTATGTTCACACTTTAAACTGCGCCCCCATCTATCTCAGACTGAAACCTGTGGCAAGCTGTGGAAAGGTAAAATAATCCATCACGGTTCCACTACCTGTTCTCACCGACCTGTAGAATTTTCAATTTAATATTTGCATTCAGAGGCCCAAGAACATTAGCCAATTCTTAAGCAGAAGAATTATTTATGGCTGCCACCCTCCTAACAGCTCATGGTCCAGCCATGGTTAGCATTTGAAGGAAAAGGTTGGGGGCGGAAGCCAGAGTATTCAGTTTTTACGTTCAGGTTTTTAAATATGTGCTCTTTTTATATTTTTATTCATAGCCAATTTATGAGGGGCTGTGTCAGCTTTTTACAGATATGATTATATGTTGCAAATCGGGAGGATAATTTATGCAGAGGAGCTGAGCTAATTTACATGCATCCATTACCCAGAATAATGAGAGAAGAGAGATTATTTTGGGTGTTCAAGAGTTAATACCTAGTATTATGAGAGCTGTTGTAGAGATTTTAACCCCAATCTGGGTTTCTACCCTGTATTTGAGCATTTAGTTCCCAGATAAAAGACATACAACCTTTGTATTTACAATAAGCCTTACTCAGCACTAGAGCTGGGCTGGCTACCCTCTAGATTCTAATAGCATAGATTAGAATCTATTTCCTATTGATAAACTGAGTTATTACTATGTTTTATCTGAGCTGCTCTTAACTCCAATTGGCCAGCCCTCAGGGCCATGCTTTCTTGACTTCTAGCCCATGGAGACTTGTTTTCCCTCCTCACCTCTCTCCCTCCTGGTTTCCCTTTGACCCCCCAGGCCTGGGAACCCTAAAGCAGACCTGTGTCTCTTCTGCCCAGGTATTGACTGTCTGTATCTTTACTTATCAATCAGAAAAATAGCTTGAGGGCAAGGTCACATAGCTTCACTTGGATCTACCTGTGGGTGTGGTGTGGACTCTCTGGGGCAAGCAGATCTTGGGGGCCACACTTAGCTTTACAATACAAACAACATCAGGCCAACCCCCTACAGGGAACCTCTCCCCAGGCTTTGTGAATGGGAATTAGTGTGAATTATGAAATGCTACTTCTAACGCGACCCCCTGAGCCTTGCATCCGTGGGAGAGAAAGCACGAGACGTAGTTACTGCAAAACGAGGCTTTTAATCTGTCTCACACACGTGGGAAATCGCGGTTTTATTTACTTGCTCAGCTTTTTTAAGAGTTAGGAATCAGCTAGGTAGTGGTGGTGCATGCCTTTAATCCCAGCACTTGGGAAGCAGAGGAAGGCAGAGGCAGGCAGATTTCTGAGTTTGAGGCCAGCCTGGTCTACAGAGTGAGTTCCAGGACAGCCAGGAAGGCAGAGGCAGGCAGAGTTCTGAGTTTGAGGCCAGCCTGGTCTACAGAGTGAGTTCCAGGACAGCCAGGACTACACAGAGAAACCCTGTCTAGAAAAACAAACAAACAAAAAAATCAGACAGTTGTCCTACACACCTCTCTTACATAATCAAGGCTGAATCTCAGTGCTACTTGGAAGAGATTGGTTTTCTCCTTTCAGTGTGTGTATGGTGTATCCATGATGTGGGTACACTTGCTGATGCAGGTACATGTGGAAACCGGAGGATGACGTCAAGATGTCTTCCTCACTCGCTCTCCTCCTTATTTTGAGAGACAAGACCTGTCCTCTGAATCCAGAGTTTGCTGTTTTGATTATCCTGGCTGGCCAGTGAGCCCAGGAATCTGGACCCTCAGCACAGAGGGCACAGACATAGTCATTGCCAGTTTCTTAAGGAGGTCCTGGGCATATGAAGTCTTGATTTAGATGCAGCCAACACTTTACTCAGAGAGCTGCCTTCCTATATCCCCTGAAAGGGAATTTTGAAAATACAATTAAGTTCCTAAGATAAGTGCTTTCTAGAAAGGAGATTGTCTAGGTGGGCCTGACTTATTCAGGTATTCCTTTAAAGGGCCTGGACCCTTCCATAGCAAAAGGAGTCCAAGAATGAGAAGGTCTGGCATGGAGGGAATTCTCATATCTGGCTTTGAAGATGGAGAGAAGGAATGAATCCCCATGGCCTTGGGGAGAGGAGAGCAGCCCCTGGTTAACAGACTAAGTGTGTCCTCTGTCCCAGAATGTCAAGGAACTTTTGAATTCTGTCACAACCACTAAGGCATCATAAGACTGTGGCCTGAGACATAGTGATCTTAGCCTTATTGCACAGTGAACTGGAACTTGACATCTCATGCCCCACTCCTGACCTACCCGACTCTGACAATACAGAAATCTGAAGCTTCCAACTCTGCTGGTTCATTACAGCAGCAATAGAACACAACATCGCAAAGGGTCAAGTGCTGTCTGTTAAATATTTATTTATTGATGTTAAGTCCACATTACAACAGCACAACAATCCAAAGTATGATACTACTTTTTTTTGTTTTTTCCCCCATAAATACAACATAAAAGGTGGCAAAAGAATGCGAGTTAATCCCAAGCCCAGCAAATTAGCAAAAAAAAAAAAAAAAAAAAAGTCACATTCAGAAAAATTTGGCAATTATGATATGATATAGGCCGCAATCCCACAATTCTACAACAGAGATAGGTCCATAAGACCCTGCATGGTAATTTAAATCCCCCATCAGCAATGTGTGTGTGGTCAAAGAGACTTGTACCATGCTGCACAGAGAACATCTGCCACCCGGTGTTCAAGCCTGCTAAAACTTGTTTGGTTGGTGTTCTTACAAAAGTAGAAAGCTGTACATGTGAAGCAGTAATACAAAATATACGGGGTGGTTACAGATATAAAATTGTTTTAAGAAGTACTATGTATGAATTGAGTAACTGAGCTAAGAAAGTTCAACACCTTTATAAATAATGCACAATAGATATGTTTTGCATGAGGAACAAACACAGTGTTTTCTTTTCATAGCAAAGTACCTTTAAAGCCTCATGGTTTATACTATCAGGCCAAATTATTTTCTCTCACTTTAAAAAAAAAATTGGTTCCGACTTAAAAGTCATCAAGTCTGGTCAGAATCAACTCAGTTTAGCTGATGCAGAATCGTGCATTCAAAAATCAGTCTTTGCAGCTGGCCTTACAGATGCTGTGAGCCTGGGACCCTCCTAAGGCTGGGTTCCATGGAGCCAGAGGGTGACGGGAACTAGTAATTTCCACTCAGCACGTACCTCTAGTGCCAATGGAAAAGAAGTTCACTGTCGCACATGCTTGTTTTTTTCTCTCAAGTCTCCTTTTCCCTCAGGCAGACTAGACCCTTCCGGCTACCTCTCATATGCCACCCCTGCAACCTCCACCATGTCCAACTTGCTCTACACACTAACCAACTACTACACACAAGTCTCTACCACGCATGTGCCCCAACGTCAGCGTACACGGAAGTCTTTACCACGCATGCGCCCCAAACTTCCCGGAGTCCCTCTAGGGTCCTTGAGTGGTTAACGGCAGTATGTTCTTCACCTATGTTTTTAAGGTTTAGAGGAAAACCAAAGAAGAGCCTGGCCTGACTCTGATGCTTTCGTCTAAATGGATATAAGATCCCCATGTGGGTAGCAATTCCGTCCATCTTTCTGTGCCTTCCAAACCTGCCTCCTCCAAATGCTATATACCTTGGTCATGGTTTGGATGCCTCTTGTGGAATGGACTGTAATATATATCTGCTTTCTCCAGAACCCCTTAAGTTTAAGGTAACCTTTAACTCAACACAGATTGTAAGTAACCTTCCTAGTAAGGTGACTCCTGATATGAATGGATTTTAAGGCAAGGAATTCCTTCTTTCCGATGTAACATAAGCAGTTTGCAAAGACAATGCATTCCCTCGGATGTCTCCACCCTTCTCCTCCTCATCCCTCCGTATTGCACGCGGTTCACCGGGGCCATCTGTAGACGCTGCGCTTCAAAGTCACTGTATCTGTCAAACATTCACACTGCCATGCTATAGCACCGATAGCGTGTATTTAAAGGCACTTATAGATAAGATAAATTGTGGTTACCTTTGAACAGTTGGGTTTCTTTTGGCATTTTGGCATTTCAGACCATTTTAATCACAGCAGTTCCAAAAGTCTTAACTTGGACAATAAATGTGAATTTTCTGTGCAATGTGTACATTTCTATAAGCATCACCTACTTAGACTCTCTATTAAGTAAGAAAAATATGATTTTGGTGGGTTTTTTTTTTTTTTTTCAAATATCTTAAGTTGAAAGTATACTTTTGCCTTTCACATAATGTGACAGAGGTGTAGGCTGGTCGAAGCAATGGCGTTCAATAGTTTTCAGCTTCAACAAGGACGCGCTGATCACAGATCTTCACTTTCTACCAAGCCGCTGTTGAGTGTCAGGTGAGATGGGCTGGCTTCGGGTTGGAAGGCAGCTTTGATGTCTAGTCCCTGGTCCGAAAGTGCTGCGTAGCGACTGGCCGAGGGCCGGACTTTTTTTGGCTTGGTGGTCTGTGGCTGCTGATGCCACTGGGCTACAAAGAAAGAGAGCAAATGAAAACTTTTAGCAAAGACAAGCTTGGAAATCCCTTAGAGGTTTAAGTAAATACGGACTGTCTTTTGGACAGAGCCTGGTGGCTTATGCCCTAATCTCAGCACTTGGGAGGCTGAGGCAGGAGATTACTGCAAGTTTGAGGTCAACTTGGGTTGCACAGTGAGTTATAGGCCAGCCGGGGTTGCAGAGCAATGGCCTGTCACTAAAACCAAAAAAGCACACACACAAAACCACCTTTTGATATATATCAGGTACATATAGTTTTTAAACTTTTTTTTATATATGTGAGTGTTTTGCCTGCATGTATGCATGTGCACTGAGCATGCTCCTGGTGACTGTACATGTGTGTTTCGGTTTATATGCATTGAGTATATTCCTGTTGCCTGTGTGTGTAAGAGAGAGAATATTTTGTTTTGTGTGTGTGTATTCATTGAGTATATTCCTATTGCCTCTGTGTGTGTGTGTATGTGTGTTGCCTATATGTGTATGTGTGTGTACTATGTTCTTGGTGTCTGGGAAGCCAGGAGAAGGTCCCAGATTACCCTGGTATTAGACAGCTAAGAGCTGCCATGTGGGAGCTGGGAACTGAGCCTGAGTCTTCTGCTACAGCAGTAGGTGCTCTTAACTGCTGAGCCATCTCTATAGTGCCCTATATATGTCTTCTTTGTCTAAGAATGAACAGCCATGGTAGAGGCGTGGATAATGTAGAGGCCCTTCTGTATTTTACTTCCAGTTATCACGAGTCACTGTCCGTCTGTGGCCGTGGGACCATGAAGCCAGGCAACACAGAAAGTTTTGTTCTTCTAGTAACTGCAGCATTGGGAAGCCTCAAAGCAGTTGATAAGCTTCCTGTATCCCACCTATCTTCCTTTTTCTTTAATAACAACCATAGTTAGGAAGTCTAGATAGATTTTAATATTAATAAACGGAAGAGAACCAGACAGCTGGGAAGGTTTCAAAAGACTATTACTTTCTCAAGCAGAGGTAAAATTTGGAATTAAAAAAAAAATATTTTCTAGTGGTTTTTCTTATATCAACGGATCATATGATTCTGTTGTAGTCTTGAAGTTGAGTTGCTAGTTTTTTTTTTTTTTTAATTTAGGATGCATGTATACAGACACATACACACATTCAAGAATCTACTGCCGAGAGCTGCTTAAGATATATTCATGAGAAAAGTGCTTAGCTATGTAAGTACACAGTCCAGAATCGAGGTACACATGTTAAGACTACACCAGGACACAGAAAGGATTATGATTTGGGAGGAAATGGTTAGAGACAGTCACTTGCAGAATACACGAATAGGAAAATGTGAAAGATGCGTAAGCCTTTATGTTAACCCCTACAAATGCTGAGGTGAGAAAGGCACAGCTGACCAGCCAGCCTCAGAAACCAACATGCACATCTTGCTAATCAATCAAAGACCCTGGTGATACTTGGGTGTTTGTTCTCCCGGAGGGGTTTCACTATTAATGTCGGGAAACTATAAACAGAAAGAGAAAGAATAACATGAATTTTTTTTGGCAAATAAAATCCTGGTGTATTAATTAACTTAGAAATATAAAGCTTTGAGTCATGTGATATATCACTCTGACATCTAATTCTTAACCATTCAGTGTGTGAAACACATGGAGATGAAACGAGGCAGCACTCACTGTAGACATCCAGCCTGGCAGTACAGGACACAATGCCTGCTTCGTTCTTGGCTGACACCGTATACCACCCAGCGTCTTCTTTTGTGGCTCCCTGAATGAGCAGGCAGATGTAGCCGTGATTATCCTGGTGCATGCTGCAGAAAAAGATAAAGTCATTAGGGCTCTAAATTTTTAAAAAGTGGCTTTGGACATGAAGCATCATTTTTAATTAGGTCATTAGAAACGGAATTGTGCTAGCAGCAGGTAATGGGGTCATACTTATTCTGGAGAGGCAGCTAGCCCCCATTAAGTTAATGGGAGAGCAGAGCAGACCTCGAGAGGGCAAATAAATCCATGTACTAATTCCTAAGGGAAGACCTGCCTTTACAAAACCACCGACTGGGCTGCCACCACGGGAGCAAATGAATCCATCTTTTCTTTTTGATATACGCATTTCAAAAATGCAACTAGGTTAAGTCAGAATCCGCTTTGTCACATACCAAAATTGCTCTCTTCCAAAGCTTAAGCCTGCATTTGGACGATGTGTGACTTGTCTTGCGCACTGAATGGTGATAATGTGGCACTTACACTCATCGATTTGCATACAGTATCTGATGTATCTCTTCTCCCAGCACCAGGACTGCACCAAGTTATGGGGTAGATGAAACCACCGTGCAGTCTTACCTTACTCGCTCAGTGCTGTGAGTGAGTGATTCATTTTCTTTCTTCCAAAATATCTGGGGTGGTGGCACTCCCAAAACACGGCATTCCAGCCGCACTGGGTACCCATCGGCAACTCCCGTGTTCTGCAGCTTCTCAATAAACACAGGGGCCTTGTGTGCTTCTTTAGCTAAGAGAACAGGAGACGAATTATCTGTTAGTGGCGTACAAAAGGGTCATTGCAAGGAACTCAGGAGCTTTGGAAAGATTGAGTCGCTCTTTTATGATACTGTTTTCACAACGGGTGGTAAGAGGTTAGCCCTCCCCTCAAGCAAAGGTCTGTATGCTTCGTTCCACTCACGTTATTTCCTCAATTAATTCAAGACTGATGGGCCCACATAGTGCCCTGGCCATCTGCTCCTCAGAATGCTTGCCTGACAGGCCTCAGAGATTCAGTCATTGCTAGCAGCTGCGAGGGCTTTGCTCTAATTAAGGCAGCAGGAGCGCACAGGCCTTACCTACTGCTGCCACCTAGTGGTGCCGGGTATTTCAGACCCAGGATTCCCTGGCTGCCACCTGGAATGCTTGTTTTGAAGATTTAAAATTTGGAACTCATAACTCATAATGAGATATACCACAGGATTTAAAGGGTTGGGGAAAAATGCATACAGAAGAGGTATGTTTATCTAATTCTACATAACTATACAGATTCTAGATAATTCTAGGCAATTCTAGGTAATTATAAATTAAGGATGCACAGCCTGTAAATTACAAATTCTAACTTATATTCTTTGAAAGGAGCCTATACCTTTATGATTACCTTGTAGGACTTTATTACTTAGATTTTTAAAAGTCAAAAACAATTGGTTTTAATAATATTTAATTATTGTTAATAATATTCTGAACATTATCAGCTAATAGGAAACTGATTTCTCAGGTCACAGGTAGAAGCAATTTCAGAGAAAGAATGAGATTTAATTTCATGCAAGCTCCCAACAATGAATCTAATGATACACATCTTCCTGCACACTAATATGAATCAGGACTCTGCCATCAGACATGAATCAGGACTCTGCCATCAGACATCAGTTTCTGTGTTACTAGCTGTGTCACCATTGGCAAATAGATCATAGATGTCCCAGCATCTCAACCAGTGGGGACCATAACATGCCACAACATTTTTAAGGATTAAACTGGAAAAATGTTTAAGAAGTCTTGCCCAGGCAGTATGGTAGCACGTGGCATCACTGGCGAACAGTTGGAATAGGAGGCTGGTTTTAAACACAGCTAGTAAGACACAAACTGATATCTGATGGCAAAGGCCTTGATCCCTGATAGCATGCACTGCCAGGAGAGCTAAGGCAGGCCCAAACATCTGGATTGTGGATCCTCAAGTCTTATCCTGATGGGCAGATAAGACACATGGGTACATTTAATAAGAGAAAAATGAACATTATCTTTTGAGCTTAGAGAAATAAATGAACCCAAAGCTAGCATGTGGGCAGATAGAGGACTTTGCACAATGTTTAAAAGCCTGGTTAAAATGACAGCATCACCCACACATTTACCAAGGCGTTTGGGAAAAACACATTGGTTCTGTTATTAGAATCATCACCCTGGATTTTATAGCCAAGACCTCCCTGGCTTTACTCTCATTGGCACTTGATTGAAGAAACTTAGTAATTCATGGAGCGTTTGCAAGAGGCTGTCTTGAGTCTAATTCTGGCTTATTAAGGAGGACCCCAGGGACCCTAGATTATCTCACAGGGCCAATGAGAGGCCTAGTCAAGATAACGCATATGATGTGCACTCTCAGTCAAGCTTTAAGTAATAGACACTATGCTTTGGCAAGCTTTGTGCTAGCAAGAGGTCAGAACATCAGAATTCTTCCTTACTCCAACGGGTGGCATAAACCTTTCCATGAGTGTCTTTTCATTCAAGGTTTCTCAAAGAGTCTAGCTTCCTGTAATACTATAACACAACTTACCCACAGTATTGCTTAGAAGGCGGACGAGTTTGATACTGATTTGTGTATATTTGTGACATTACTTAAAGTTTTTGAATTCTGAAATGGCTATCTTGTCTGTTAAAAACAAGGACTTTTGGACTCTGTATTGAAAGTTCTTGAAGCCTGTGTTTCAGTGACTCTTTCTCTGTGGAACACTAGGCCCAAACCTCTTCTTTGCCAGGTCACCGGAGAAAGAAAAGATAAATAATAACAGCTATGCCAAAGTAAGAACAACGAATGCTTCTAAATTGGATAAGTGTCACACATGCTACCATTGTGCACAGTGACCCAATCTGCTATCACCATTTGGAGTTATTTTCTGTACTATTTAATGACGTAGAATTTGTTTCTGTGTCACCTAACTTGTTTGGGCAAGGAGAAAGGAATCACAGGCCACCTACCAGCGACCACAAGCTCCAGATTAAATGAGTTCTGTCCTGCTCTGTTGGTGGCAATGCATGTGTAGATGCCAGCATCCCGGGATGTGACTGGCTCTATAATGAGGGAGTGTACCCCATTCTCACGGACCAGCATCTTGTGAGCGCTGTCGGGGCGTATGGGCTTCCCATCTAGTTGCCAGCTGAGATCTGGGGTTGGTAATCCGCTGACCTAAACCAGAAAGGAGATACACATGAATTTCTCTAATAGTAAAATAATCAAACCACCAAGAGTTATGGATCCAGCAACAGTTCGACCTTTGGTAGCACAGACGATGGCTTTTTATGTTACTCTCTTGTTTAAAAACTTCCCGTGGTTTCCATAAGCTTTCGGGTTCACTTCTAACCACCTCTTACAGAACCATCCAGAGGTAAGTAAAACAGGGATTTAAACATCTTTCTGTCATCTTCTTACCTCACCCAAGACTAAAAACATTCCCAAGTGATGATGGCACCAGGCTCTGAGTTCTTTGGAAACATGGGAGGTACAACCTCAGCTGGGAAGCTTCCCATCAAGGAGTGGACATCACCATGGAGATGTCAGTTAATGCATCCATTAGTACACAGAGCTATTATTATTTTATAATCCTCGAACGTGAACAACAAGAGCAATTTGAAATTACACAGAAAGTCAGGCAAATTAGCATCACAATGGAGACATCCTGAAATCTTAAGAGCATGGCAGTTGCGTTGTTGAACAGAGAGCAGATAAAAACACATTCAATTGCTAGTGTCACGCTGCATTGCTAAAGGGAGGGGCAGTGGCCATCTGCTGGCTTTTAGTAGGGCTGCCCTTGATTTTAGAGTGGAAGAGAAGGAAAACTTTGATGTCCCTCCTTCCTTCGCCTTTACTAGTGGGAAGTGATATATTCTGCTACCCAGAGATTATTGGATTATAAAACAATCTAAAACTACAGGATTCTAAAATGGTTCTTTGAAGCACTAGCTTTGTCCAAATTAGCCAGAGAACCCCTACAGTTCATCCTGCCTCATGGTAAGTATTCATTCCTATGACCAACAAGGTATCTCGGACGGACACGTGTAGTCACATCTGGGGAACGTAAGGAAAAAACTGTGATTAAATTATGGGTTAAAGGGATGGGACTTTGAAAGAACAGTAGTTAGGAAGCGGTTTCTGAGGCGGTATGCTGTGCATCTCCAGCCCCCCACATGCAGCCTCTCCCTGTGGAGAAGATACTAGAAGCGGTTCAGAAGTATCAGAGTACATAGTCCTGTCTGGGCTCCAGGTCCTGGGGAGTTTATAGCTTGTTCCCACTTTTCCAGGTTTGTTAAGGGACAAGCAAGATCTGTAGCCCAAGTGCAGGAAAGCATTGACTGGGTCCTTTCTAAACAGAAAGTTCTCGGAAGAGCTGTTCCAGGGGGCAGCATTACTCAAGCAAAGGGAGCATGCCCCATTGTCATCACCCCAGCTTTTCCAGTGAGTCCGTGAGGAGAGCACAACACAGCATGGTATCAGGAACTGAAGGTCACCACAAGTTGGCCACAGTCCAGCAGTCCGTGCTCTTGATCCATAAGCATACGCAGAGAGAAAAGCACACTTGTTATCTACCACATGTGTGAAGGTTTCCCACCGAGAAGGCTTACTGTCAAGGGAAGGATAGTGCCTGAGAATGTACTGCAGGGGCTGTGGCAGGAGGGGCTCTGTTCAGTGTTTGACTTATGACTTTTTCCTCTTTCAAATCTTAAATATATTAAAATTTTCCTTTGAAGTAGGTAGCAGTGTGTAATGTTTGTTCATATGTCAGGACACCCCTCTTCTTCCTCCTCCTCCTCCTCCTCCTCCTCCTCCTCCCGCTCCTTCTCCTCTGTTTTTGGGACAATGGGTTTCATGTGGCCCAGGCTGGTGGTGGCGAACTTACTATGTAGTCAAGAATGCCTTTGACCTTGTGATCCTGTGGCAGGAATTTCCCTGTCCAATTTATTTAAATATTAGTGCAACAGGAGGCCTGTGATTGGACAGGGAAACGGGAGGCATAGCTTAAGAGTTGCAGAGAGATGGTGTATGTGGGGGGGGGGAGAGGGGGAAAGGGAGGGAGGGAGGAAGGGAGGGAGAGAAAGAAGAGAAGAGAAGAGAAGAGAAGAGAAGAGAAGAGAAGAGAAGAGAAGAGAAGAGAAGAGGAAGGAGCCAAGATGGAGACAGAAGGACAGGATGATTCAGAACCAGCGTGGCTTTAAATAGTCACAGGTAGTTGTGAACATCTTACAAGGTTAGAATAATTAGGATAACTTGTCTATTCTAAGTGGGCAGCTTGTACCATTATCAATTGGTCTTGAAATTATTGTGTGGGCATCTTGTGATTTGAGAATTGTTGCTATATAAATCTGACTGGATAACTATATGCTTCAAGAGTTTTGTTTTACTGGGTTACTGGAATGTGGGCCCGCCAACCAGGGGGGGTTATGGCTGGGAGGGTACGGTTGGCACTGAGGCATTGAACAGGAGCTGGGAAGCATGCGATCGGTCACTGCATGGGGAGAGCCAGGGAGGCAGCGGAGATGGTGGGCAGATAAGTCTACTGCTCCACCATCGTAAAGCAGGAGCCACTGAGGGGGATAGCTAGAGACAAAGTTGGAGGGACCACTCTGAGGCAGAGAGTTGGTGGCAGTAGCGTGGGAAGCCTGCCGTACTATTTTCTATATTTCTCGCAACATGATCCTTCTGTTTCTACCTTCTTAGTGCCGAGATTACAAGCTTGTGACGCCATACCCCCTGACTTCCATATTTTCTTTATCCAGGTCATATCACTGTAGTGATTATTTTAATTCTCAATATCCTTTTAAAGGCAGAGATGAAAGGACATCTGTGTTGCTGTTTGGAGCAATAAATAGTAGTCATCAGGGTGCTACCTATCAGCACAGCACTTACACCCACTCTTGCTACATGCTTATGTTTTAAAATTAATCTCACACTTGCTCTAATTGTACTCCTAGGTAATGCAGTGTACATTTTTTAAAAAGTACACATTTTTCTTGTGTTTCTTTCCTTTCCCTGTTTTTCTGAAATAGGGCCTGTCTGTGTAATGCTAACTGGCTTGTTTCCCTGTGTGTATCAGGCTTGCCCGGGACTCCCAAAGATCCACCTGTCCCTGCCATCTGAGGGCTGGGAGTAAGGGCGTGTGCCACCACACCTGGCCTACAATTCTGTTTTTAAACCTGCAATTAATAACAACCTCAGAATACCATCATCTCCTTCACTGACTGGAAATGCCATCATATAGGTTATATTTGTGAATTAATTTTAAACTTAAGGTGTTTATTTAGAAAATGGGCAAGGAAAAATTTTAGTTCGTATATTTTGCATACATGACACCTTAGAATATGCACACATTGTACAATGATGACATGGAGCCAAGCAGCACATCCATTGTCTCACGTGTCTGTCTGTCTGTCTGTCTGTCTGTCCTTCCTTCCTTTCTTCTTTTTTCTTTTTTGGTGTGGCAGGAACATTTACAACCTCCTGTCAGTCGCTGTCATGTGTTTGATGGCTTGGCGATAACCACCATACTGAACAATAGGTCTCTTGAACTTCGGTTTCCTGTGCGACTGACATTCATAGCTGTGACTGACAGTTTCCCAATTCTGCTCTGTCAGCCCTCAGTAAGCATTGGTCAACTCCATGGAGTGTTTGTCTTTCTATACCCAGATCATTTCACTTTAACACAGCGTCCTCCAGGAACACCATGCTTTCACAAATGATGGAATTTCTTCTTTCAGTATACATTACTCGGGTATATTTTTGAGTCTGTCTGTCTGTTGCAGGACACTTAAATTGATTCTGTATTTCGGACAGTGTGAGTGACAGGAGTGCAGACATCTGTGACTTGTGATTGCACTTCCTGTGGATCAACATCCAGCTGGATCATACGGTAGTTCTAACATATGAATTCCCGTGTGTGGTGTTTGTGCACACGTTCTTGTGCATGCGTGTGCTCATCCGGGGGGAAGACAGAGGTCTATAGCTCCGCACCTCAGTTTTGAGATAGGCTGGCTTATGAACGAAGAGCTCACTGGTTGGCTACACCGCCTGGGCGAGCTCCGGGGTTACCTGTGCCTACCTAGCCCACCAGCAGTGGGTTATAGAACACCAGCTTTCTGTGTAGATGTTGAAGAAATCGGAATTGAAGCCCTCATGTATGAGTAGCAGACACTTTACTGGCTGAGTTATCCTACCAGGCTCCCAAGAAGTGAATGTTAAATTAATTAATTAAATTAATTCACTTGCAGCGGGGTCATGTTACATAGCACTGGTTGTCCTGCATTTCAGGACACAGTATGTGACAGGGCCATGAGATGTTTATTTGTGACAGGATCACTCTGTGGTTGTCCTGGAACTCATTATATGGACCAGGCTCGTCTCAACCTCAGAGGTTCACCTTCCTCTACCTTCTGACTGCTAGGATCAAATGCATGAGCCACCACGCCTGCCACCCCCCCACCCCCCCCACCCCGTCTATTAATTCTTGATTTAAAATGAAGTAAATGCACTGACATTCAACTTGTGTTTTATACTATAAGATGTACTACATTAGAAAATAACTTTCTTTTCTGTATGTTATTAGAAGACCAAATTTACTTAAAAAGGAAGAGTAATCAATTAAATTACTTTTACGATTAAGCTAAAGAACCCTGATCCCCTACTAAGAATGAGGAAACACAGATGGCCCTCCCAGTCTTGTGGTCATTGGCCAAACCTCTCTCTAACTCACATTTCCTTCCATACTGATAGAGGAATCATACCTTCTACTCTTGCGTCTTCAAGAGTGATGTTTTCAACAGTAATTAAAGCCACAGAGGTGGCCTGTTTTAGAAATGCCAGTATGTGTCATTCTTCTTGGCCACACCTTAGCCGTGTCATGTGAGTACCCATGAAACATACTTTCTTTTCATTTATTTTTCTCCCATGTATCACATCCCAGTTTCTCCTCCCTCCACTCCTCCCAGTACCTCTCCCCAACTTCCCCTCCACATCTCCATTTCCCCTCAGAAAAGAGCAGGCCTCCCAGGGATATCAACTGAGCACAGCATAACAAGTTACAGTATGAGTGGGTGCAGACCCTCACATCAAGGCTGGACGGGGAAACCCAGTAGCAGGAAAAGGGTCCCAAGGGCAGGTAAAAGAGTTAGAGACAACCAACCCCTACTCCCACTGTTTGGAGTCTCACAAGAACTCCAAGGTACACAACCATAGCATATATACAGAGGACCTAGCTCAGACCCACACAGACTCCATGATTCAATCTCAGTTGAGTTCCTATGAACTCTGCTTAATTGATTCTGTGGGCTGTATTCTCCTAGTGTCCTTGACCCTTCTGGCTCCTACAATTTTTCCTCCCCTTCTTCTGAGGGATTCTCCAAGTTCCACCTAATGTTTGGTTGTGAGCCATGAAACTTACTTTAACAGCGTTTTTTCCAAACCTCTCTCTTCCAAACTCTACAAGCGATTTTTCCTGTTCTGCAATCCCAGAGAGAACCAGTAGATGGAGCCCAAATAATTAAAAAAACAAAACAACAACAACAACAACAACAACAAAAAACTACCCACATGTAAGAGCTAAAGCTTAGGACAGTAACACACAAAGTATAGAAGGTGGAATGGGGGGAGACTATTGGTGGGGGGTAGGGAGCAATCAGTGGGAATAGGGAGGCAGGTAGGGAGGGGAGAAGCAGGACTGGAACCCAACCCAGGCCAAATATGTATGACAATGCTGTAAGGAAACCTGTTGGCATGTAAGCTAATTTAAAATAGAGTCAACGGATTAAAAACTTCTGTAAGAAGATAAGTAGGGGGGAATTAAAATGTAAGTAATTCCATAGCATCATGAAGATCATCTGATGACTAGGATGCAGGGCAGATGCATCACACTTACTGTTGTTACAACAGATGGTGGGGAGGGGAAGAAAGTTAGTATGACCTAGTGATTACCTGGAATTTGGTGCGTAGAGTTCAGAGTTAACGAACTTAATATATGTCGACAAGTAAAGACAGACATGGTAACTGTATGTAGACACACACCCCATTTCTCTCATGCTGGGCTATCTCACGGCAAGTACGGACACACTTTACCTTGCAGTCCATCCTGCAGAGCTTGCCTTCCTGAACAGTCAGGTCTCCAGGAGCCTGCAGGAAGTGAGGTCTGAAGAATCGCTCCTGAATGGGCTCGTTTTCATCTCCACTGTCCCTCGATCGAGAGCGAGGCCTTGAAACAAGAGATAAGATAGGCGGATGAATACAACATACACAGTAGTTATTCAGGAGACATAAGTCCTGTTCCATCTTCCAAAATTTACACACCCAAAGTGAGACCGATTTACACACCCAAAGTGAGACGAGTAAATCTCATTTCATTTGGAAGTTTATGATCAGTTTAATAGTCTCCAGTCAGCACACTACTAAACACAAATCACAAAGCGGAAATGCAGAAGGTTACTATACTTGAGAATATTTTTACCTAAATAGACATTTTTAAAGCTTCTGTTAGAATACGTTACAAGTAACAGCAGCTTCTGCTCATGGTTTTCACGGATTCCCAATAGAAATAAAGATTAACTTTTCACCATGATTTTACTTTTGTAGCTAATTATAATGTCTTACTTTATAAAAATATAATGTATTTCTCATCAAAATTCCCTTTCATGTTCCCCAGGAAAACAAATTACCTTCTCAGGCATGTTTAATTTTTCATTAGTTTGCATGCCTAAAGGCCTTAATATTCTGCTTTTAAAAGAAGGTGGCGGGGACCTCTCAGACTTGGTATGTCTTGACAAATTGTCAGAAGCCATTAGGAAGATTAAGCTTAAGACTCGAGGGTGGGACTGAAGCTCAGTGCAAGAGTGCCTGCCTCAGAGGCATGACACCCTAGCTTCAGTCCTCAGTGCTGAAGAGACTAAAGAAAAAAGACCCTATTTAACTAGGAAAACAGTAATGGAGCAATTAAAACTCTCAGCTGTGTCAGGCTAACAACGATCAGCTGTTTCATATACTATATGACATATAATATATGATATAATATATGACAGCGGGCCTTGTGGGGCCACTGACATATGGAAAATTTTAGGTATATTCTACTTATTGGACAGAGGTAGAAAAGAAGAACACAGAGTGACAAGCATAATTCTAGTGTGTCTTTATGGCCACAGATAGAGATCTAGGCTCCCGGGAGCTGGTACTGCCACAGTGGATATTGGTCATCGACTGTACATGTTCAGTTCTTGTCAGAAGCAAGTGCTCTGTGGTAGTCATTGGGTGATTCTGGCTCCACTTGTTTGACGCTCGCCTACTTTTTCTGCTTATCTCTCCGCCAAAGGTGTCTGCACTCAGGGGCCATAATTTACACTACGTGCTATTTTGGGATGCTGTGTCTGTAATGCAGCTAAGCATGACAGGCTGACTGGCTAGCTGCCTCACCATATTTCTTTTAACATTCAAATATATTATTATGAAATGGCATCCAGTACCTGCCTGCTGTCACACTTCAAGACTGTGTCCATTGTCATACTATGATTGTGGTAGCAAAGGGTTCACAGTAATAAATGAATGAGAAGCAACCCCAGGACCCCCAGGACCCCCAGGGCCCCCAGGAAGGAGCATCTGAAATACCTTCTGGCGTGAGGATGGCCTGAGGGAGAGCGGGGACTGCGGCCTCTTTGGTTGACGGCCTGTACCATTAGTCGTCCTGTACAACTGACTCGACCCTGTCAGAGATATCAGGAAAAGACATTATGTGCTATGCAAACACAATAGCATGTCTTGTATCTTATGCTCTCTAAGGCATTATTTCACAGTCGTGTACCACTAGTGACCAAACCCAAGGCCTCAGTAAAACCATTGGCTGAAAAGATTCAGGTGACAAGAGATGGTTTTATCTAGGATGACATTCAAAATGACACCCTCATTAATCTGCAACATAAGGCTTTCTGAACACGGGAAGTAGGACGGGAGGGTATTTTTCTCTTGTGATGTGCTGTTGTCATCAAACATCTGCTTGTTGTGGCCAATTCTGAGATCAGAATTAAATAATTTTAGTTCCCTCTCAGGTCTTCTTAGTAATACATTCAATTAACATTTAGTGTTATTGCTTTGTTGAAGCCATGAACTAAGGGATGACTGCACGATGAAACTGAGCATCCTGTAAGAGGTATGCATGGGATGAGGTGAGCATCATGACGGTGTGTCTCTGAAAATAAACACGTGCACAATTTAAAAGCTAGGAACAACCAAATGCCCAGAACATGCGAGTCACATGATAAAGGCTTGGCTAATGAAAAGTTGTATTTATCTCTTAAGTTTGCCAACTGTAGACCTGATAAGTTGTAGGGAGACATGTGCAATCCTTAGGGGACCCAGATGACAAGAATAAGTCCCCAGATGTTACTCTGGGGTTGGTTTCAGCTTTTCTCATTACTATTATTCACAGGTAGTGACATCAATGAGTTCTGCCCCCTCTTCTCAGAGTGAGCAAATCTACTTCTAACTTCCGATGCTGGCCAAACAGAAACAGCAAGAGGGGGAACCACGAGATGCAGAAGTGCCATCAATAATTAGGCTTCATGACTTCTAGATGAATGAGAAGCCCATGTAGCAAGATGCCAATATAGACAAGCAATGTAGCAGTGTGCTCTGAAGACTTGGGTTCCAGCTGAGACTGGGCAGGGACAGACTGCATCAGAAGAAACAAGGAAGGGTATCATAGCAGGAAACCCATCATAAGGTTTAATGAAGGGCAGGAATCCAGTAACCTGGTTCTCCAGTCTTCCCCATCATGACTTCCTTAGGGGTACAGCCACTCAAGAGGAGGTGGACACATAGGATGTAATGCAGACCAGAGACGAACCAGAATTTCTAGGTAGCAAGGGTATTGACAACAATACCGTCTCCTACTACTAGGTGAGTGAGTGCCCTAGCAGTCAACAATTCTATGAGGTTGGAGCTCAAACACTGTCCTTTCTGAGAAGAGCTGAGTACAGCGTTGGGAGAGACGACTAGTCCCCCACTAGAGTAACTGTACCTGAAACCTAAGCTATACACAGGCTCATGGTGAGCTCTCAGCAAATACTCAAGACTCTAGAATAGTTAGAAATCAGAAAGTTAATCTCATCAAAACCCTCTAAATCTATACTCACTCAGGAAAAATCTATCTATGGCTTGCTTAGGAGATTCCTCTCTATTAAACATTCCACCAATATATCATGCTAGAGCTTTGTCAGATGAACACAGGAAATCTAACACAGGATTCTCCTTTGAGATCCAGGACAAGAAAGCACATTTGTGTGTGTGCGTGTGTGTGTGTGTGTGTGTGTGTGTATGTATGTATGTTCCACTGACAGCTTCACTGACATGGGGCATGGCTTCTGTATCTGTGTTGCTGATTGGTGGAGTACATGTCAATCAATACACATTTCCTGTGGTAAGCCCAGGACATGTGAGAAGTTTATATTAACCAGTCATTTATGTAGTCAGATGATCAAAGAGTATAAATCAAATTTACACTTTAACCTTAGACTTGGGAAAACAAATATGAATTGCTTTAAAAAATACAACCTTTGTGTCAATTTGATTTCTGATTTTGTTCTACATATATGCATGCCTCACAAAGATGCTAAAAGGAAGAGGTTGTCATTTATAATCTTTCTACTCATATATTAACCTGGGGGGGGGGCTTGGTCTTCACAGGTAGGATTATATGTTTGATTACTTTGTTGTTACTAGCTAAAGATATATTGTGTCAGTGAGATGGTTCAGTGGGTAAATGGATTGTTGCCAACCCAACAGCCTGACTTTGATCCCTGGGGCCCACATTTTGGGAGGAGAAACTGATTCCCACAAGCTGTCCCCTGAGCTTCACACACACATGGTGGCAAGTGTGCTCTAGCTCTCTTTCTACACACACGCATGCTCACGCACACGCACATTCACACGCACACACACATGCACACACGCGCACGCACACGCACACACACACAGAGTCAGCAAATAATTTAATGAAAAGTTGTAGTATGTTGCTAACCAATACAGGAAAGCACCTAAATTAAGAAGTTACATACTTCTTAGTTTTAATTTTTTTCTTTGAAAGATAAACCTAGAATTCAGTGAAACCATTTCACCATTTTGAAGATGCTGCCTGTGCCCATCAGAAGGAAGTGCAGGCATGAGGTCTGAACATCTTACTAAGAGGATGCTCATGCTGAAACATCAATGAATGATTCTAATCCTCTGGATAAGTCCAGTCAACCAAAGAAGCCATCACCATTATGCGCAAGTACACAGTATTACACGTGGTTTTAACCTTCAGATCTCCATCTGCTCTATGATTATAATGCAAGTGAGTGGCCAAGGAAAACTTAGAATATGACCAGATGCTAACAGAAACACAACCAACACACTAATTTTCTGTATTTAACTCAGCTCTGTGTTACATCTATTTCGGGTGGAAAAAAAAAATCCGCCCAGTTTAAAGTTACAGTACAAGCAAGAAGTTTGAATTATTGAAATGGTTCTGTGTGGAACATCCAGCTTGTAGAAGTTATTTGATGCCTCATCACGAGAAGCCAATTGTTTACATGATATGAAAATAACATTTATGTTTCATAGTTTACGAGCTTAACTCTCGGCACACGAGCCTTTGTAAAAAGCCTGCCACACTTGTGTACATCGTGCGATTGGAGGAGAAAAGAAACTGCAAAACAGCCTTCCCAACTTAAACGCAGCCTGCGGTAACTTAGCAACATAACAAAACACAGCAAAACACTCGTGTTTAGATTCAGCTGTGTCTTAAAGACGGGATTAGAGTCTGAAACAAACGGTTTCTGTGATCTCTGAATTGGCAATGTCTGGGGTCGTGCTGCACGATCATGCTTAGCTGGGAAGCTCTGGTCTCTGATGAACTGCCTGAGCTGCACACACGGAGTGGAACACGTTGCCCAGGTGGCATGGATTTAGTGCTATGTGTTCTATCCCAAGTAAAATTTAGAGGTAGCTAACAAGACCTAGCTTGTTTCTGATTCCCCAAAGATTCAAGGTGGAAAAGTGTACTGTTTTAAAGTGTCCTGCCGACCGTCACTATCTTCCTCTGTCCTTGGTTCTCAGCTCCTTCCTTGCCTGCTTTCTGTAATTATTTTCCAAGGCTCAGGAAAGCCCTGGCTGCTGTGTCATGTTATTGAACTAATTTTTTTTTTTAACTCTGATCCCTTCCTCCTCCTCTTGGCCATTTAATATCATGTAGGCTACAGAGTATGAGCTGTCTCCGCTTTAACCCCAAATGCTTTCAAAATTCGAAAAACAAACAAACAAACAAACAAACAGACAGAAACACAGAGGAAGCTCAGAGAAAACACAGAGGGCACTGGGCAATTGAGAGCTGGCTGCAGTGTTCTGGCAGCTGCGCTTCATGCTTCGGAGAATGAACGCTTCTTGAGAGAGTTGGATTTTCATGCTGACGTCGTATCCGTGTCTACCCAGGACACTCTTATTCAAAATCACTAAAAGTCACAAGTTACAAGAACGGGACAAGAGTTCAATATGTAAAACCAGATGTTGTAAGGTTGTGGCTGGCTGGGTAATTATTTTTAATACCATGTATCTACAGCCGGAAGATCAGGTCTGCCAAAGAGTAGGTAGAAAAATGGCCTGTCTCTTGTTCTGGTTTCCATGCCACATTTTTCTTAACGTGTAGGAAAATAAATTCATTGTCTATAAACAATGCACAAAGCCTATCCCTGGAATAGCTGGACAGGGACACTCCTGCTCTTGACAACTCAGGATGAATAAAATGCTTTTACTTTTGGACTTAAAATCAACCAGGCAACGTGATCAGAAACTTGGGATAGGAACCCCTGTGAAAACATCACTAATTGCCCAGTCCCCTTCCAGCAATGCTGAAGAGATGTACACATCACCACAACCTGCTCCTAAGTGTCCACTTAGGAACTCAGACTTCCTTCATGAGGCCCCACCCCCTTTTCCTGTGGGGGAGACTGAACCTTGGCCTCTTGTGCATGTGGGGTACAGGTTCCAGCTTCCCTTGGTTCCTGAGTCCTAGGTCTGTCTCTCGATGAAAACACTGGGTTCTTTGAGTATTTTGCTCCTCCCGGTTGACCCAGGACCTTCACTGAAATCACCCTTCGATAAAATCATGAGAGGAATAGGAGAGCTGGGATTTTGGTTTGCTGATGTCATCTGATCCACTTTCTACCACCTCTTGTTTTTTTTCAATCCCAGAGGGTAGTAGCGAGCACTAAAGAGGCTGATCATGGGGGTTGAGCCTGGGGTCGATAAGGCAGAGGTATTGGGGCTTAGGATGAGGGCAGTACTTGTTCTTTCCAGTCGTCTCTTGGCTGTGGGTTTGCTGAGAGCAGAGTGGCTTTCCAGTTCCTGTGTGGCCCGCAGCCTCAGCTGTGTGGTGGGTGTGGCCCTGTTTCTAGCTCACAGCTGTGGTGGTTGTGGCACAGCTGCGTGTGTGCGCGTGTGTGCATGTGTGCGATGCCCTACTTCTTCCGATGGGGGTGATAAAGCGAACAGCAGGAGGTCAGAAGACCACACAGCAGCAACTCTCTTACAAATTCCATCCCAGTCAACTTGCTAGCCCTCTAGCAGCAATACAGGGTGGACCTCTCATAGAACTAACCGTTGACATCTTGGTCCCGTAAGTTCTGCCAAGTGTCAGGCTGCAGTCTTAGGATGCGGGAGGGAAACAATGGTAACAACTAGCAGAAGGCTCACTCTATGTCAAACAAACCAAGTGCTTCTTACGTGTACCTGTATAAATCCACATCATAATTCTTGCTCTCCATAGGAGGAAGTAGGGAGGTGAACTGATTCCTGAAGGCCATAGGTAATGAATGGCAGAGCCGGCGCTCATGCTACTGGGTGCTACAGCGCCGCCCCTGCTCCTCTGAGACACCATCTGTGTTGTGTCTTCTGCTTCCCTTCCCTCATTCCTTTCCTTTGTTTACAATATGGGGGGGGGGGAAGGGTGTGGCTTATATACAGGACTTGTGTAAGATTTAATTTTTTAACTGGAAAATGGTAAGTGTATGTATTTACGAGTGTAATCTGATATACGTGTGCAGTGTGTACTGATCCAGTCTTTAATGGTCTCTCTTTAGTGACTGCAGTACAGTTTATCAAAATAGTTTCTGTAAGCAGATACACCGACCCCTGGGGCTGGCTGGTATCTTAAGCTCTGTGTTCTGCCTTCCCTCGGTTAGAGCTCTTCCGTGCACAGGCAGAATTTGGAAGAGGGGTAGACGCTGATTCAGCTGCAGTCTCACATCTGCATTCTTCTGTTCTATAACACAGCTTATTCCACTGGCAATTTCAAACATGCCAGGAAAACGCATTGAAATGGATCACAGCAACCAGTTCTGGCAGGTACTCAGGAGCGTCGATACCCAGTAAATACTGCCAGCCTTCCTAGAGGAAAGTGGACTAGAGGACCCAACAGAAGATTCTGGGTTTTGTTGCGTTCTCCAGCATTTGTTTTCAAGCAGTCAGAAAACTGACAGTTGAACTTTGATACCAAAAACAAGAAAGAAAGAAAAAAAGAAAGAAAGAAAGGCAAGTTCTACTTCTGTTCTCCCCTTCTATCATACCAAATAGGAACATAAGCACTAGTATGTAACTTTTATGCCTGTGGCTATGTGTTTGTGTGCATAAGTTCACACGTGTGTGCAGGTATGCATGCACACGTGTGCTCATGAGGTCAGAGGTCACTCCCATTTGATGTCTTCCTCATCCCTCTCCGCCTTACTGTCTGAGACAGTATCTCCCACTGAATCTGGACCTCAGTGACTGGGCTAGGGAGGCTAGACAGGAAGCCTTAAAGATCCGTCTGTGTCTGCCCTTTCAGTACTGGGCAGGGGAGGTGCCATCACAACCCAGCTTTTTATGTGGGCACTGGGGATCAGGACACAGGTCCTCATGCTCACACAGTAGGTGATTTGCTCTGTGAGCTGTCACTGTACTTCCCCTTTAATAATGTGATGATTTTGACTTTTTTTTTTTTTCCAGGATGGTGGTCACATGGTCATTAGTGACAAAATTAGAACTTCAAGAAGGTACATTAATATAAAAGTTTTCTGATGATGGTGAAGAGGTTGCTACGCTTTTACATAATCTAGTTATCTGAATAATTTATGTCAGTCTAATTTTGGTAGTACACACAGATATCTTTGTAAAGAGACTGGTATTTGCGTAGGAAAAATATTGTGTGAACTTTCAAGTCTTTGAGTTTTGCTAAAACATCATCTTCTCCCACGTAAATACTAGCCATGTCCGACTCTGATTCACTCCGAGGTGCAGGATAGAGTGCATTCATCACAGTATGCCATACACTAAAATATCTTCAAATAACTAATCTCTAATTAAAATATCCTCTAATCTCTTAAGAGTAACGAAATACAAAATGATATAAATGGGTTACAATTTTAAAATATGATTTTCTTTATAAATTTTATGATAAACTTGTTAATTCTAGTCTCCCTCTTTTAAATATGTGACTTACATACTTTCATGGACTTAGGGAAATTACCTTGTTACACACTGGGTTCTTAAGGTACAGAATAGCCTCCTATTCATTTTCGTGTCCCCTGTTCCCAGCATAGTGCTGTGTGACACTCAGTGAGAAATGATCTACAGGATGAGTTGGGAGTGTGAAGCCTGGCTGGTTATTAAATCTAAGAGGTCAACTGCTTTTCTGACCCTAAATCCATGATCAATATAAGAAAAATCTATTGCTACAACAAGTTCCAAATCTGTGCACAGGCACTGTCAGAGGGAAAGTCTACTGATGACTTAAATTCTGGACCCAGATTTCCATTTATGTTTTCCATGCATGTCTTTTTAAATAGTTTATATGTGTATGCCTCCACTGGGTCTGTGTCATGTTCTCCTTTCTTCCTTCTTGCTCTGAACTCTATTGAAATTTTACAGTTTATTCTTTTCAGGTTATTTTCTATCTCTAAACTTTGCCCACCCTCTACTGCATCTCCATAACCTAATAAGAGGAGATCACATGAGAGACCCTTGAAAGTATTTGTGAAAGGAATGCATGTGTGTGCCAGGACCATTCCTACAGGAATGCTTGAAAGAATAAATGCCTGCAAAGCAGAGAAAGCTTCTATCATCGAGAGAGAGAGAGAGAGAGATGGATATAAGATGTGGAAAACAGTTTTATAGATTAAAAAAAAAAAGTACGCCCTCGCCTTTTAATTAAGCAGTTCCTGTGCCTAACCAAAGGCTGACAACCCCAGACACCACCAGAGCCCAGCCTCCATCTGTTTTCACCTGAGGGTTGGCAGCCATGATGGTGTAGTTCCCATCGTCGTCTAGGGTAGAGGCTGTGGTGTGGAGAGAGCAGGTCCCATCAAGGTCTCTCTGAATGGTGTAGTGATCACTCTTTGGAGAAATCTGCTTCCCATCTTTAAACCAATAGATCTGTAGAAGAAAACAAGGAGGCAGACTGAGCATGCGCTCTTCCTGGTTAGACATACAACAGTGCCCAGTCTGCAGACCGCACTGTGAAAACGGACAAACCGGCATCTCTGCAGGAGACTGAATTGTGAGCAAGAAAAGCAGGTAACAGCAAATTCAACTTCATTTTAGTTTTTAAAAGTTGTGTATGCTGTGTGTGTGTGTGTGTATGTCCCTGTATCTGTGTGTGTGTGTCCCTGTATGTGTGTCCCTATGTGTGTGTCCATGTGTGTGTGTCCATGTGTGTGTGTGTATACATGTGCACATACAATTGTAGAGGCTAGAACAGGGCCTCCGGTCCCCTGGAGCTGTAGTTGGGCTGTGAGCCACCTGACACGAATGCTGGCAACCAAACCTCTAAAAGAACAGAAAGTGCTCATAACTGCTGAGCCATATCTCCAGCCTGGTGTACCCCTATTTTTTGCCGAATAAATATGTCCATGCAGAATATACCTTTTTGCTCGTTGAAACCATCGTTCACATTCATCTTATTTACATGAAGCGGCATGTGTATATTTAACTATATAACTTGGCAGTGACTAGCTCTATGAAGTGGCATTATATGCACTTTTCTCTTTTAAATGTATTGCAATTAAAATGTATTGCTTGTAAGAAAAGGTGAAAAGCTTGCTTTATAAAACAAAAAAGACTCCAAACTATTTCTGGTGACTTGTGCTGTTCCGGAGAGGGAGGCAGCACGCACAGGTAGTGACAGCTGGAAGGCCATTGTTGTAATTCCGGGTCAAGATGCACATAATTCATGTTTAGAATAACGACTCTTCCTGTTATTTTAAAAAGAATACAATGTAATTGAGAGGCATAATAATTTTTAACTACGTAAGTTGGATTGATAGAAAGCCATGTTAAAAACAATTAGATAAAAATAAATCTCAATCAAATAAAGGAAAAGGTTTTTGAGACTCGGTCTCACTATGTAACTCTGGCTTGCCCTGAACTTGCTATACAGACCAGGCCTTGATTTCACAGTGATCCACCTGCCTCTGTTTCCCAAGTGCTGGGATTAAAGGTATGAGCCAACATGCCCAGCTACAAATAAAACACTCACTAGTCATAAGCCTATCGATTTTATACAAGCATCTTCCTTTCCTCGTCTTTAGCACGCCCCCGTACACAGATGCGTGAAAAGTCATTGTTTCCCGTGAACTACACAGCCACAGGATGGGCTGGTCACACCATGAGGCCCAGGAAGTGTTAGCCGGGCTGCTCCACTATGGCCACACGCACAGCCCCCAGACTGTTACTCAGGATTCCCTTTCAAAACCACATGGTTTCCCATTGTCATTTTCTTCTTGTAACCAAAGTGGGGGCGGGGAGCTGACTGATTCCTGACAGAAGCCTACTTTAGTCCCTTATGTTTTAAAATAATTTCTGCTTTAAAATAAATATAAGTGAAATTTGAGTGGTGTGTGGGAGGGGCCAGGATAGAACTCATTGCTCAGTATGTTTCCCTAAATATTAATGAAAATCCTTCCATCCATTTTCTCCCTAGGACAAGACTGGACATATTTAGTCCTGAAGGTTAGACTCTTACTGCAATAGTTTTGTTTTTGTTTTCGTTTTTTTTTTTTTTTTTTTTTTTTTTGAAACAGGGTTTCTCTGTATAGTTCTCTGGCTGTCCTGGAACTCACTCTGTAGACCAGGCTGGCCTCGAACTCAGAAATCTGCCTGCCTCTGCCTCCCAAGTGCTGGGATTAAAGGCGTGCGCCACTACCGCCCGGCTGCAATAGTTTTTCTAACTCCCCGATTTCCCCTTGAGGCAGGATTTTACTGTGTACCCCTCTCTGTCTTGGAAGTAACTATGTAGATGAGGCTGGCCTCGAACTCACTAGGATCTATCTGACTCTGCTCCTGAGTGCTGAGATTAAGGGCATGAGCCACCACACCTGGCTTTCTAACTCCAATATTTTTTTTTTTTTAAAGCTGGATCCAAGTTATGAAAACTGTATTATGCAGTAATCACCACAATTAGATTAACTTTTGGCTCTAAAATTAAATTATATAAGGCATGATCTCTCCTAATCATACATTTTTAGCGATTTGGTTATTTCTGATGAAGCAAAGGTTCAAGTAGAGGATTTCTTCCTCTTCCATTGCTTTTTATCCCCCCTCCCCACCCCACCCCCCCGCCCCCAGCGGTGCTTTGAACGCGATGTATTTTGCTTACCTTTGGCTTTGGATTCCCTGCCACTCGACACGTGAAAGTCACGGGCATCCCCTCGAAGATCTTGTAATGTTTCAGCTTCATCTCAAAGCAGGGAGCTGCTGCATTCTCCACGGGCACCTCCGCATCCTGCACCTCATCTCCCGACTCATCCACAGGGGAGCGTTCCAGCCTGTACTCAATCTCACTAATCAGCCTCTGCTCACAGCTGGAGACCTTGTACTCCTAGGCCAGACACAGAAAGTCCATGTCAGCACCTCCTGAGATGTACCTCACTCCCTAACAAAAGGCAGGAAGGTGGGTTTTTTGTTTTGTTTTTTTCAGTGAATCATGATCTGGGTGCAATACAATTTCATAGGACAGTAGAAAACATGTGGAGTTGAGTGTGTGCAATACTTAAAATCACCTTAAAGTCCTATTCCCAAAATAAAACAAACAAAAAACCCACAAATAAACAAACAGGCAGACACCCTCTACCTTTCTTGAAAGGGGTGGAGAGAGACAGAAAAAATAAGAAGGGAAGGCTATCTACTCTACACTCCTAGGAAGGAGACAGGGTGGTCTCTTCTATAGGGTAAAAAACCATGTGGGTGCCACACCCCTCTGGAAGGTATGGGGGGCCACACCCCTCTGGAAGGTATGGGCCACTCCCCTCTGGAAGGTATGGGGCAAGCAGCTTCATTGAATTTTCTCAAATGAACAAGGGGAAGTCAGCACCACACTTTTTTCTACTTTTGCTTTTTAAACAAACAATACACGTAGTACATAGGGGCTCCCTCCTAAATCACCAGCCCATCTCTTAAGCAAAAGCAAGATCGATAGTTACACTTCACTCACACGCAGAAGCAACACCAAGGCTCTGTCTTTACATGTCAGTATTTAGGGTGGAGCCTGCAGCTTCCTGCCTGCAAATCACCATGAACAACAAGGTCATTGAATATCTCCAGGGTCATAGTAAGTAGGAGCCATTTGTGTTGTTCTGTTGTGAGACAGAATCTTGCTATGTAGCCTAGGCTGACCTTCAGCTCAGCCGTACTGCCAGTTTGGCTTTCAGAATGTTGGGGTATGTTGGGGTACAGGTGTGCACTGACTGCCTTGCTTGCTTTAAAGACTATTTTAATTATACTTTTTTTTTTTCTTTAAAAAGTTACTCAACCTGAAAATAGTTTCTTGGTTTGAGGAAAGGAATACAGGAGTCTGAATAAAACTATGAAAACCATACGCTACAAGCTGTTCCCTTTCACTGAATTGCTGTCAAACGGATCACCCCACTCCCAGAAGGGTCATGACAGAACTAAAGTCAAGTTTGTGGGTAAATGATAAGAAAAGGCACGTTGCAGCAAACAGGTTCATCTGATACCACATGAAGTATTGACAGCAGCCACAGTGTTTATAATGACCACATAGCAGGAGAGACAGACACACAGACACAAAAGGAAGCACAGATCGGTATAGTGGGAGACTGGACAGAGGAGAAGGGTAGACAGTGGGAGACTGGACAGAAGAAAAGGGTAGAGCTTAACCTTTTGACCATCCAGAGGACCCCCTACAGAAGCCCGAGGAGCCCCAGCATCCTGTAACGGCAGAAAACAAGACATGAGACTGGCTGGAATAGGCAGCAGGGTTTTGAGGTTCCTTTGGAGGAATGTGTGCGATGGCAAACGTTGTCTGACCACAGTGACGTTTGCAGACTGAAGGAGGCCTGTTCGCAAGGGCAGGAGAAGGGAGAGGACTTCCCTGGACCCTTAGGCTTGCTTCAAAGCTTTGTTGGGCCTCTTCTGTTCATTTGGCTTTCATGTGAATCTATATCTTCCAACTCTAATTGGGAGAAATAGAACTACAGAGTAGATTACACCAGATCCACACATGACCTTTATTTTGGTAGCAGTGGGGAGTGTAGATAGCCCCTTCGATCTCTGTCGGTTAGTGGTTTATGATCGATCACCTATGTGAAAGAGGGCAGAGGTTCCCCTTTCTAGTTTTGGCAGATGTTGATAACGTTATGGGAACACTGATTGGCTTACTTCCAAGAGAAAGGGGGAAAAGGGGGTTTCCATGCAAACCATTTTGAATTAGAGCATAGGACAGTTTGAAAAACACAGATACCAGAAAGGAAAACACACCGATTGATACCAGATCAGTGT
This sequence comes from Arvicanthis niloticus, assembly GCF_011762505.2. NCBI lineage: Eukaryota > Metazoa > Chordata > Mammalia > Rodentia > Muridae > Arvicanthis > Arvicanthis niloticus. Next base: position 51,390,057 of record NC_047673.1, read on the forward strand.
CAATAATATCAATTAGTTCATTGAGAGGCTCCATTAATCACTCACTCAGCAGTGTCAGCATCTGTCTAGCGAGTAACACCTACGAGGTTGGCAGGACAGCAATATTGCTTTTCTGTGACTTGCCTGCTACTTGCTATACAATTGATCCCAAGAATAGAGTCCATAAAGAGTGTGGGGAGAGTGGGCAGAACCGTGATTATTTCTCAGGAAGTTTGGAGCAACGTGGTACCTGATTGGCTGCTGTTTCTTCTGGCTCCTGGATGTTGAAGACGTTTGCGCTGTCGGCACCAAGCAGGCGGCGAGCCATTCTTTCCTCATATGTTAGCCTCTGCCCAAAATAAGTCACAGAAATACAAACTTAGGGGGCAATCACAATCATGCATTGCTTATGGAAAAGGAATAGAAATATAAAATAGGTTTGGACATTTTTTTTGTAACTAGTCTCTCTTCAGCTTCATAGCTGTATCCAAAAGAGTCTGCTTTCTTCCCTGGTTTTGTTCAGTTTGGCTTTTCTCCCCTGCTTCTGCTCTGTGTAGTCTAAATCCAATATTGGGAGATAAGATAACTAAACCTGGCAGGGACCACTTGATATGACACAGATCCATGAGAATGATCAGCAACAAGGCTAAGACCACCTAGGATAGCTCTGACTTCCTTATCTTTAGAAAAAAACCCACCAAAACCAAACCAAACCAAACCAAACCAAACCAAACCAAACCAAACCAAACCAAACCAAACCAGATGAAAAAGGTTGCTTTTAAGACAGCAGAGGAAGGCTTAAAAAAGATGTTCTTTTCAAAGCCTTTCAAAAAGCCTTTTCAAAGCCTTTTCAAAGCAGGCTTCTGAACATCCATGTTGGCCCCAGCCAGTGACAGAAAGAAAGCTGCTCAGAAGGGGAGCAAATGGAGCCCTGAGAGGAAAAGCAGGTGTTTTGGGCAGAAACAATCCTACCAGTCAGTTACCACCACGTGTGACACACAGAATATGCTCCATCAACATGAGCACACCGCCTCGGCCCTTGTGCAGTATAAGCAAGAAGAAGCAAATACAACCCACAAAGAATGACCACAATGGCTGAAGTAAGGACAAATCTGAACCAAGCCAGCATCCAGCACCCTCAAATCGCAGATGTGCACTGCTTGCCCATTGGGAGGAAGAGCATGTTGTTGCTGCCTCTAGCAGTTAGCTGGTAATTCCACTGGACCATTTCTATGTGGAACACGGCAGCAGTTTTGCTGTCTGCTAATATAATTCTTGTACTTGACTGTTGGTCCTATGTGCCTTAGAGTTATGGATCTGGGGGGGACTTTGAGAGTTCACAAATCTCTTTAGGGGCCTTTTCCAACATGGGATTGGTTAGAAATAAGGAATAATTAGTAGGGTAAGAATCTGAAAAGTACAAAAGGACAAGCATTATCTCAGATGACCCTTCAAAACTTCCGAATGTCAACACAAACAGTGCTCAACATTCTCTAATCAGAAAAATATGTTGGATGAATTTATAGTTTCCAGTAATTGCTGGTTCTCGTCCCAGCTGAAACTGGGAAGTGAAACCGATTAGATGCCAAATAGCCCTAAGGTTGAAATTATTTCATTTGCTAAAGAAATGGCAGGGGGACAAGAAGAGGGTGTCCGAATGCTGCAGGGAGTGACTTGGTCCAGTATGACTATGCATAGTGATTTTTATCAAGTCTGTTAAGATGAGGGAATGCAATTTTCAAATGGGTTCTTACTGCTTTTATCACTGCTCTCTTACAAAGTCTTCCTTATGTCTTAGTGGGGAATTTTATCACCATCAGTGGGAGGCCTGCTCTGCATCGGCAGAAATAGTGACTGCATTCTTACTCCTTCACCTCCTTCACCAAGGTGCCCCTGCGTCCCCCAGAAGCCAGTCTCACTTCACAGTTTGGTTTCAATATCAGTGTGACATGTAGAAATGCAAGCCCTTGTCCACAGAAGCAAAAATAGGTAACAGAATATTATGTAATGGTATGAATAACTCATTTGAGAATCCCTTTTTTAAAAAAAGGAACTTCGGTTTTCTTGTTCTAAATTATCAAATGAAGCATACTATGAACGTTTACTTATTGCTAAACAGATAGATATAAATAATATATATGTATGAGTTATAAAGTATATAAAAAACAATAATATGGCTGAGTTGTACCTTATAGAAGTTTTATTTTTAATGCAATAGAGTCTTCATCCATAAGGAATACTTAAATTAAAAGAAAAAATGGTTTGTGTTGGGGAGGAGTTGGAGAGATGGCCCACCTGACTAAAAAAAAAATCCCATAAGCATCTGTTTTAATCTTCCAACAGCATTTGTTGACAGAATCAGGGAAAGCTTCCAGAGTGTGTGCAATCACTGGTTAGGGATTGGGGGGTGATCATATATTTCCCTCTTTTGCAGAGCCTCAGGACCCAGTGAAATAAGCATCACAAAACTTACTAGAAGCTTCATCTTTCTTAAGATTAAGAACCCTTAATCACTAGTATCATTTCACAGTTAAAAATCCCACAAACCTAGAGCATTTTTTTGTTCTGAAAAGGCATCTGTGCTGGTTTTATGCGAGCTTATTTTTCTGGTATTTCATGATAAAAGCCAAAAAAGACTCATCTCCTATGCTCAGGGTACCTAATTTGCTAGCCTTTCCCGGCCCTTTAAAAACCCTGAGATGATACAGAAAGATTAAGCAAGCAAACAAACTGAGCTATGGAAAATTTAAGTAGTGGATGAACCATCTGTTTCCCATCAGATGGATGGTCATAGTCAATAACCTGCAGTATTAAGGCATAAGTAGTTTCTGTTGTCAAGTGTGGTAGTATTGCTTTAAAACTTGGAACAAGACGATGGGACCAGTATTACTGTGAGGTGTGGGAGCAGCGTCTACACAGTCAAGGAGGATAGGACTCAACCACAGCAGGGACTTTTCTAGCACAGGCTATTCTGGGAGGAAGCCTTTGATTCTAGATCACTGCCTCTGGGTACTGGCTATCACAGGGCACCTTCCTAGGTCCTCCCAAGGAGCCACTTAGCTAGGATGGACTCTCTGTGGGTCCTTTATAGCAGTGCATGTTGTTTGTTGTGGTGTCAGCCCTAGTTGCTTCCATTAGCACTTCCATTTCTCTCCTAGGCACTAAGAGGGATGCTGAGATTCAGAAATAATGAAAGCCTGGTGTACAAGTCTTATGAACGTGAGCCTGAGTGAACCAGGAGAGATCTGGCTAGCGGGAGCTGGGGTTCCAAGTCTAAGCCCCTCTTCCATCAGTACCGGTTGGCCATTGTTCAGAAGGTCCTCCTTGAAGCGAAGTTTCCGTTCCAGGTCTTGAATGACAGCATCCTTCGTGCCTTGAATCTCCTCATCAGAGGCTATTCTAGCAGTTCTACTGGCCTTCTTTGGAAATCCCCTGCACAAGAAAAGCATAAATACAGTTAACTCCTGGGCATACACACAAGTCCAAGCCAGCATGCAAGTTCAACAAGATGTTTTCAGGAGTTCAGGAAACACTAACTGGAACCCAGTCTTGGGGAAGGTTCAGATACCCATGAGGGACCATATTCAGTGTCTAGGTAAATGCCTCAGACAGGGAAGGCCTATGCCTCAATCCTAGGGAGTAGCAACGTGAACTGAAAATATGATGTGTCTTCCTATGAGGCTTAAACAGATTCAGCCTTGATCTTAGGCAAGCTTCTTAAAAGTTGCTTACTAGATACATATAAAATATATACAAATGAATGTTAAGAGGACTTAAAAAGGACACATTTCTCTCATGAGTTTTAAAATTTTCTGGTCCTTCATAATTCATTGTATCCACCGACAATATTTGCCTCATTATAAGCAATACAGGAGTAGCATCATTGGTCAGATGTACTTGGGGTCAAGATTTAGGGATGTAGCTTAGTTGGCAGAGTGTTTGCCTAGCATGTATAAAAACCTGAGTTTTATACTGAGCACAGGGAGACGACTGGGTATGTAATTCCTGCTGTCCCAGGACTAGGAGGTAGAGGTCAGACAGGTAGCAGTTCAAGGTCATTGTTGGCTACATAGCAAGTTCAAAGCCAGCCCGGACCATACATACAATACTCTGTCTTTCCCCCTTCCCCCCAGACATGGTTTCTCTGTGTAGCCCTGGCTGTCCTGGAACTCACTCTGTAGACCAGGCTGGTCTTGAACTCAGAAATCCACCTGCCTCTGCTTCCCAAGTGCTGGGATTAAAGGAGTGTGCCACCACTGCCTGGCACAATGCTCTGTCTTAAAACGGTGAAAATCCTTCATTGTGTCTTATATATTTTATATGTTTAATACAAGGGGCATTCTATGCAGAATTATTAGTGTGCCTGCCTTTTGAGTGTGACCCATCACAGGAAAACAGGTGTGGAATTTCCCCTGTCCAGTATCATGTGAATACTCAAAACAGTGTGCATTTGGAAGGGTTTCAGAAATTGGATTTCCACATCAGGGATATTCAACCTGAGTCACATTTGTTACATCCCCTCCTGTCACCACAAGTCCTATTTGACAAGTGTAAACCCATGATACAAGACCTTTGGGGTGGTTTTACACAAGAGGGCTATGACAGGCATTCCAATAGGTGGTAAGCCTTAAATCTGGACTCCTGCAGTAGGTCACGTTATAAGTAACATAGAAGGCTTGGCTTTCCGAGGGCTGCAGCAATTCTTGCACTGTGCACCAGGGGGCACCAATGCTGCGTGTTGGATAGGTGTGGACTCATGGTGCCTTACACAAACAGCTTCCTATTTCTCTGCCCTGATTACCTCAGTAGGTAGAAATCAAGGAGAGAGAAAAAACTATGCAAACAGAAAATGAATGGCCCATCCCCACCCTAGTCAACATAGTTGAATTTTGAGGTTTACAAAAAAGAAAAACAAACAAACAAACAACAAAGCCACAGAAGAATGCATATACAATTACTTAGAAAGAGGCAAGAGCTAAAGTCTGGTGCTAGGGGCAGCGGCTCTCTGAGTGTATAGACCAAGGGGTCATCATGACCCAGAGGAGCTATTAGTGGCAGATTGGCAACAGCATTCCAAACCTGGTTCAGTAGAAGCAGAAACTCTGGGCTGCAGCCCAGCAGTCTGTATTTAATAACTTCTCTGGGTGAGTCTGATACATGTGAAGGCTGGATAAACAGACTCAGGGAAACACAGACATGTGGAAAACTATAAAAAGAAGAGAAGTATCAACTCAGAAGTTCAGGGTAGTGGTTAGCTTGGGGGACAGTTAGGGTACGCAGCTGCTGAAGGATTTCAGAGGTACAAGAAATGGATGTTTGGGTTTATTATGAATACGCAAAAATTATGTATCTCGTTCAGTAGGATATTTCTTAGTAATAATAATAATAGAAAAGCTTACTGCAAATGTGTCAAAGCATCACCCACCTGACACCATTTGACTCTGGTAAGAAGTACCGGTTTACCAACTTTTGATTTCTTATTGGTCTATTTAACCTTGCTGGGAGCACAATAAACCCAAAGCATGAAAGCAGAAACTGTGGGGACCTTGTAACTGCTCCACACCCTATGCTCGTTGTCAGGGATGTCACCTATCCCAGGGACTGTGCACCTAGTCATCCCAGCAGCCATTCTTCCCTATGGTCCACTCTTCTCTGAATCCTCCTTTAAGGGTCCTGATTCTGGTAGGTGTTTATTCCGAATGCTTAGAGAGTCAACCTCGGTCATTGTTTGTATATGTTTGGCCCAGGGAGTGGCACTATTAGGAGTAGGTGTGTCACTGTGGGTGTGGGCTTTAAGACCCTCATCTTAGCTACTTAGAAGCCAGTATTCTGCTATCAGCCTTCAGATGAAGATACAGAACTCTCAGCTCTTCTTGTACCATGCCTGCCTGGATGCTGCCATGTTCCTGCCTTGATGATAATAGACTGAACCTCTGAACCTGTAAGCCAACCCCAATTACATGGTGTACTTATAAGAGTTGTCTTGGTCATGGTGTCTGTTCACAGCAGTAAAACTCTAACTAGGACAACCTCCTACCCCAATGTAGAGGCTTAGGGAGGCAATCCTTTGCCCCAATTCGAGTGCTAAGACAATCTGAGGGTTTTTTTTTTTGTTTGTTTGTTTGGTTTTTTTTATTCTAAGCCTTTGTTAATTTAGTAAATGTAGGTGGTAGCCCTGGGCCACTGAGAGGTGGACTGGAAGTGTGAGGAGATGCTCCTGTACTCCCATCTCTAAAAGGAGACATAAGGGGAGAAACAACCCTCTTCTCATAAATAAAAATATTCTGTCTCATCCCAGCCTTGTTCTGCAAGTGATCAAACCCTATGAATTTCATCTGCTTGTAACTGAGTCTCCTGGTGTTTACAGAGGAAAACAGCCTATCTAGTAAAATCCATGTTTTCAGGTTCATCTAGGTCAGTCAAACTTTCCCCTTCACACTAGAGTCAAACATTAAAGAAGCATAAAAACCATGACTTCTTTAACTTTTGTTCTCCTCACTGGGAAGTTATCTTGAGATTTAAGGAGAGAAGAACAGGCAGAGAAACAGGAAGCGAACTTGCTTATGGCATCACTAGAGTCTTATGAATTATGATTTCAGTTTTCAGCCCCATGTAGTTATTTCACAAACACACTCATAGTCTTATGGGTTTTCTACACAGGCTTTTTTCCCAGTTATGTTATTAGCTTTCACCTTAATGTCCCCTTGGGAAAAATGTACCTAAGATTATCCCATTGGTAATGTATCTTGCTTGTATCCTACATGCAGCTATCAGGCTGATGATTCGTCTTTTTTTTTTTTTTTTTTTTTTTTTTTTTTTTTTTGGTTTTTTGAGACAGGGTTTCTCTGTGTAGCCCTGGCTGTCCTGGAACTCACTCTGTAGACCAGGCTGGCCTCGAACTCAGAAATCAATCTGCCTCTGCCTTCCAAGTTCTGGATTCGTATTCTTAAATAGACTTTTCCTACCGTGGCTGGTTTCGCTCACCACAGTACACACCTAGATGTTTCTGTCATGAGTGACTCTATGTGTTACCTGGCTTCAATTTATTTCTACCTTTCTCTTCTTTCCCTCCTTAGTCAAGAATACATGTGCCACAGCATCCGAAATCAGGCGATGTGTGAAAAACCAACCTCAGGACAAGAAAATATCACATCATTTTAGAAGAAAGCTTTGTGCTGCCTTTGCCACAGCCTGGAAAACAGAAGAGCCAGCTTCTGAAGTCACCTGGAAGACTGAGGACAGCCAAACACTTGTACGTGAATTGCGCGTGCTCGTGGTTTCCTTCTGTTCTGCAGCCTGAGCAGCAGGGCCTAGTCTACTACCACGGATGAGCAGCCTCTGATGACAGAAGGAGCCTGTGTGATGCAGGCCTACTCTGATACAAGCTGTGCTCTTGGCACAAATAAGAACCAAAGGGGCAAGAAGGTGAATGTGAAGAACAGAAGAGACCATCTAAATGACAGCAAAGGAGAGCTGGTGTTTATAGACTGTTCCAGTTGTCTGGGACAGGTAACACCTGTCTTTACTAAAGAGTGGGTCTTGGTACTCGGAAAACATTTCCAAGTAGACTTGACTTAGGATAACTTCTCTAGAATATTTCACAAAGGAGTCATTTATCTTGGTGTGGTCTCTGCCTCTCAAATATTTATCATTCAATAGTATAAGATTAGCCTTCCTCCCCAAAAAAACCATTCCAATTATATATTATTTTTAACAAGTCAATTCCATAATAACAACAATTTATCAGTATTATGTAGTAGGCATCTTACACCCAATGTCCAATCACTTAGGAGACAGAGGCAGGAGGCTCACCAATTCCATGACAGTTTAGGCTATATATCCAGACCCTGTCTCAAAACCCAACAGTCCAAGCAAGATGAAGAGCGCCAGTAAGAAATGGACATAATTTCTTGTTTCCACCTAGTTTTAAGACATTTTTCTTTGCTTACAAAATTGAAGGAACTCACGCTGTCTCGATTTTGAACAACCACCACTCTAATAAGAGTCAACCGGCTGAAAGATCAGTACAGCCAAGTCTACAAACATTTACCGAGCACTTGGCAATGCAAATTCTTTTAATTCTAGGGAAGAAAACAAAATAAAACAGTTGCTTGGTAAGGTAAACAATTGCATTCCTTGGTGACATCCTGAAATTCTACCCATTAGACATTTCATGTATTAGAGTGAAGAATAGCAGCTCTGTCTTGCACAGCCTCGCCCCTGCCTTATAGGAGACTGCCGAGACAGCCAAGTCCAGCAGGCCTATGCTTCATCACAAACACTGACTGATGATCAAGTCTGGGAATGGATTAAGGAGCAAACCGTATGATGTTCTGTGAGCCATTCAAGCAGAAGGGAACCAGAAAAAGACAGTACAGTGGCTGAGTGACCTCAGAGGACTCTGCAAGAGTTACCGAACATAGTCACAGAAAGAAAGGACATAGACAAGTGCCAGTCATTAAAGATGTTAAGAGACTCAGCCTGAATAATGGTTCAAAAGCAAGAACCTTTGTTTTACCACTTAAGTGCTTCTAGGGTTGGGCTCCTCACCTATCGATGGGCGTGTCTAGGTTTCTTCTTCTGTAGAGTGTAAGATGTAGGTGTTTACAACACATGGGTCATAGAAGAGAATTCTACTGGAGCAAGTGCATACCTGGCCTCGTGACAGAGGCCGCCACAAAACATCCACCTTGAAGTAAATCACAGAGAAGAGATGGGCCAAAAGACCAGGCTGGATGAGAAGCGTTTTAAAAGACCAGAAGTTTTCTAGAATGGGCACATAACCCCAACTACCTGACTTTTCAGAGCGTCACTCTGCTCTAGGTGCTAAAGATGCAACACCAATGGAAATAATGTCACACTGCTCATAAAGTAATATTCTACAGTGGAGATACTGAGACAGGAAAGAAAAAGATCCAAGGAAAGGACATTCCACAGGGTTGTAAGTGCCATATCCTGTCAGCTGTAGAGATAGATGCCCTACATTAGAGTGGTCAGGTAACTCAACAGCTGAGGGTTTAAAGGACCTGTGTGGAGACCTATGGAGATGTGGGGAGGCTGTGCCTAGACCCCATGGTCAGAAGGAATGTCAGCAGACAGCCCCTGTGAACCACCAGGGAAGAGATAGCAAAGACACCATTTTTCACACATATTTTTAATTTGAAACCTTTAAAAAATGGTTTGTGGTGGGCAGAGCAACTCATAGGAATAATTCAGAGAATATTTTAGAAAAACGAGTTAGAAACTGCTGATGGGGTTTAGAGTACCATGCAAGGCTGGCCTTAGAAATCAAAATAGAACACTTGAGAAGGGAGATACAGGACGAGGGACATGGTCCCGTTTCTAGGGCAAAGCTTTTGAATACTATACTGCAGTTGAAAGTGGCAGGGCTGGGTTTGCTTCCTCATGCAGACCTGCCTTTGACAATGGAGGAAGAGCTGGCCCATTAGGAAGGAAGGCAGCTCCTGACAAGGGGTGTTCTCCCTTCAGAGTTGTACAATTAAAAAAAAAAGCTTATTCAAAGTAAAGTGTACTCAGACTAGATCTCTCTCCAGCACTCCATGCCCAGTGTTAGTAAACAGCTTGGAACGGGCCCCCTGCTCTACTTCATTGTCTACACTGAGTCCGACTGTGCAAAGGGCCCGATGGAGAAGTTTGCCCTGGCTTTGACAGAAAGTCACTTGTCATTTTAGTGTCCATGTGTTTGGGGCAAAAGCATTTAGAGCAATGTATAGAAGCACCTGAAGGTAAACCCTTCCAGGGCAGAAATAGCTCTGCAGAGGACACCAGCTGGTGTTCGAGCCTGCCTTGCCGACACTCTAGTCCCTTCACTCTACAGAAGCTGAGTGAGACCCAGTTCCATAACCATTTCAGGGCTTGAAATCACAGACATTCTGGGATCCTTTCTATATTTAAGGTCACCATACATTCAGGAATATATAAAAGATAGTATTTTTAAATCAGTTTTATTTTTATAATTAATTTTAATGCTATGTTAAACAAACAAAAACCCCGAGTGCCATCAGCTCTTATTTAAAGAACTGCAGTTAACTACTTGATAATACTGAATTCTCTTTCCACTATTTTCTGAGAGGAGTGAAAGAGGAAGGTCTACACACAGCTCTCCACTGCGTATGATTTGTGTAGTGTCATCCTGCGCTTAGACTGAAATGAGCTATCCCTGGTCGTCACAGAATGATCACCTGTACAGCCTCTGGAGGCTTTTGCCTACGAAGCTACTGGGAAACACAAGCCCAAGAGATGGTACATCTTTCTGTGAATGCCTGATAACAGGCACCTAGGGGATGCTTCCAATCCTTCAGTGGGGAACGGTAAGGTACCAACCTATCTGTCTCAGGAAGACAGGAATAACGAGGTGTCTACCAAGTCTAATGCCCCTTATGTCTGCTGGGCTCTCTAAAATACTGGTTACGATTTAACCAATGGCTTGATTTGAAAAATAAGTTAAATGTTCCATAGGTCTGACATTTAACTGTAAACTGGAATCTGTCACAATCAAACATCTCCATAAGATCAGGAGGGCTGTGTTGCTTCTGTAACTGTTTTCTTGAATCAGGAAACCCAAGGATCAGACTTCCAGGAAGGTCAGCGGAGGCCATGCACTTTAGGCTGGCTCCTAGCTTCTAGCAACCCTCTTAGCTCAGGCTTATTCCAGGGGCTGGGAAATCCCCTTACTTACTGCATGCAGAACTAAGAGTATTCCCCCTGCCTGTTTCCTATAAACCAGGGGAAACAGAGGACACTGGATAGCTTGTAAGTGCTGGGTGCTATAGGATAAACACCCTCAGTACATCCACACAAAAGGTCTGCAGGCACAAGCTCTTATTTCTGACAAACCAGGGCTAATATTTCCAGCCAAAGCTCTACTCGTATAAGAGGGGAAACAGAGGTAGCACACACTGAATAGGGTGGCACATGGTGTAATCTCAGCTCTTGGGAGACGGAGGCAGGAAGATTGGGAGTTCAAGAGAAGCCTCAGTAACATAGTAAGCTTAAAGCCAGGGTCCCTTGCTTCAGAAAAGCCAGAGACAGAGGTGGGGAGTGGAGAAGAGACATAGGGACAGAGATGGGGGCAGGGAAGAAGAAGAAGAGGAATTGGGAGAGAAGAAGGGGGATTGACTGATTCATTGCAATAGACTTGTTGTTACTTGTACATCCCGGGACTTAAGAGGCAGATGTTAGAAGACAGTGGGACACTGGAACACTGTGGCTATTCCTCGCGCCTTATGAGAACAGAGTCCAATACTGAGGATGAGCAAAAGCCACTGTGCCTATCTGATCCTAGGGAATGGAAGTGACCTGAGTCAACCCGGGACTTGGCCCTGACATACACAGACCCACTAGAGACTAAAACGGCCACAGCAAGTCAGAGGAAACCATGTTACCAAAGACTCCTCTAGAAAACCCCAAGAATGGCTTCTTCAAGTGAGGGCAAATTCCTTCAAGACAAGAGGGGAGACACAACACAGTTATGGCTTCGCGGGCTGTCACAGATCTGAGCCCTAATCTGCCACTACTATTAGGTTGCATGGAGCTCGACAATTCCGTGGTACAGTTTCCATGGGCACAAATCAGCGTGGCTTCTCCATTTTAATTCTGAAAGAAATGTTAGGAATGTCTGGACTCTTTTGTGGTAATAATTTATACTTTGGCTCCAAAGACTAATTGTGACACACACAGCTGGTGATAATGAACAGGGGCTCCTGTTACAGGATGTGAGCCCTCAGAAGGGCCACCCTTAGAAGAATTTCAAAGCCCAGGCTCAGAAGGGACCAGTGTCTCAGTCAAGATGATTAAGGTCATGACCGCACAGTGTATTTGAAAGATGACTCTGATTAAGCTCTACAGGAGCAGTACTAGGCCTTTTTGTAACAGAGAATGCTTCATTTTCTACCAGGAAAATAAAGGCTCAAACCAAAAAACTGGAAAGAAATTTTTCCTCAGGCAAGCTTTCTGACTCAACTTTCAACAGAAACCCATTATCATATCATTACTACAGGAATCTACTTTTTGACTTACGCACTCACTTTGACTCTACTTGGGATTTGAGAAGAAGTCAGATTTCAAACATGGAATTCATGTAATTGACATTTAGAAAGTTCGAGACAAAACAAGTCACTGCCACTCCCTGGTTAGAGCTAGCTACAGCAGAGGTTGTGTTCATTGTAACCTGACTATATCCCAACCATGAGAAGGTTGAAACTAAGAATAAAAATAAATTCTGTTTTTTACTCCTGTTTTGTCTCTGGGCATCTGGCAAACTCTGCAGTAAGGTTTCAGTAGGAAGAATAAAGACACAGGCTCTAGCCTGCTCGTTACGAACATTTCCTCTTTTAAAATTTTTATTTTACATTTTTGTTTGTTTACTTATGGGTGTGTCTGCATATTAAGATGCACATGTGGAGGTCAGAGGGCAACCTGTGTAAGTCAGTTATCTCTTTGACTATGGACTCCTGGGCAGAACTCAGGCCTTCATCTAAGCCCCTATCTCATCAGCACGGCTCTGAGCACACATCCCAGGCTGGCCTCAAAGTTGATGTTTAATGGAGGATGACCTTAAGCTGGCGTTCTCTTTTTGTCTATACCTGAATGGTGGGGTTACAGGAGTGCTGGGGACTGCACTCGGGGCCTCATGCACACCCACACCGAGTAAGCCCTCTGCCAACAGAGCCACACCCCAAGCCTGTACTTCCTTGTTTCATAATATAGGCTGTAAAAGATATGCCAACTTAGCCTTTGCTCATATTATATTCCAACAGACCTTGTCAGCCCCTGTGTGGTGTCTGTTTAGAAGGTTTTACCTAAGTGCTTTTGTAAGTAACTTGTCTTTAACGGTTTTTTAAGATTTTTAAGGTTGTCCGTCTGAGGTTAGGAGCTGTGGAACTGTTTGGGAAGGATGAGGAGGTGTCTCCTTGTTGAAGGAGGTGTGTCACTAGGGTTGGGCTTTGAGGTTTCAAAAGCCCACAACCAGGTCCAGTCTCTTTCTCTCTGTTTCATGTTTATGCATCAGATGGAAGCTCCAGCGCCATGCCTGCCTGCTTGATCCATGGCCTAGTCATCGTGATGGACATGGACTCTAACATTCTGGAAATGTGGTCCAGATCACATTCTTACTTTTGGTAAATTGCCTCGGTCATGGTGTTTTGTCACAGCAGTAGAAAAGTAACTAAGGTAGCCATGCATGGTTTCCCCTTCTAGCTAGGTGTATTTAAAGGATTGTTCCTTCATTATGTTTAGTGTTTCTAAAACACTTAAGTAAAACCCATCTAGTATAACCCTGAGCCGAACTAGGGCTTAATTTGGTGGTGAGAGTATGGGCTTGGAGTCAGACAGACATTCCATCTCAGTTTAGTGACTGTTATGTTAGTTAAGTTATGTTATGTTAGTGGGACAAGGATATCTCTTAGAGAGGTACCAAATGAAATAATGTGATCTGTATAAGTACTGTATAAACGGCGGCAAAGGCCACTTTTATGGAAAGCATCTCGGTGAGTTTGCTCATGAGAATTTTAAGCAGCTGCCTTCAGAAGAGAACCGTGGCTCCTAATGGTAACTGATTGCCACTTGGCTGCTGGTGTGACATCTGAAGGATGGGGTGGTGTAAAGGGAGGGACGTCAGATTTCACTAGGAACTCCTGGGTATGCAGGTTTGCGGCATGCTGTGATAGGGTCAGGAGGTGGGGAGAACTATGTGTAGTTGCAGCCCCTGTGTGCCGGAGACGTGCAGGTGTCACTCACGCGGGGGTGACGCCCTTGGGCAGCCCCAGGGCGTTGACAGCAACCGGAGGTGGCTGAGAGGGTAGCAGGGCGCTGAGGAAGGCTGCGGGCGTCTGGCTGGGGCCGAAGCGGGCGGGCGAGGCGCACTGCGAGGTGGAGCTGGGCAGCGGTGGCGGCGGCGGTGGCAGCGGGAACACGTCCGGCACCGGGTAGGCCGTGGAGGGGCTGAAGACCGGCGGTGGCGGCGGTGGCGGCGAGGGCGAGGACGGGCCCCACATGGCCTCGGGTTCCACGAAGGGCGGCCCGGGCGCGCGGCCGAACGGCCTGGGTGTTGGGGACAGCGGCGACGGCAGGCTGGAGGAGCTGGGACTGGAGGTGGGCGTGGGCAGCCCCGACGCGGGACCCAGGTTCTGCGCCGCGATGAACTGCTTGGGGCGCGCGTAGTTGAAGGAGCCAGAGGACTGCATGGTGGTGGCGCGGGAGGCCAGCGCGCTCATGGGCTCGGAGGGCACCGGCGACGCGCAGGCCGCGAGCTCGGGGAAGGCTGGTGGCGGTGGGGGGAAGGGCGGCGACGGAGGTGCGCTGCTGCCGCTGCTGCTGCTGTGGCAAGGGACACCCGGGGGCGCTGGGGGCCAGGCGCACGCCTCCTGCTCCAGGCGCACTTGGTTCTGCAGCTGCTGAAGCTTTAGAGGATCCCTGGGGACACAGGAAGAGAGAAAAGCGACAACATCAGAGAAGGGGCACATCACAGGACCCGAGATATAGTACAAGTCTTCATAGTGAAAGGGCTTGGCTGATTCACTCTGGACAAAGCAAGGGATGGTAATGGCAACAGTTTGTTTCAACTCCCTGGAAGGGGCTGTGAGCCCTGCTCTTGGTGAGGACCAGGTTAGGTTCCAATGGCTCCCAATGCCTGCCACCAGTTCCATGGGACCAGCCTCCCTCTTCTGGCCTCCGAGGGCACTGCACTCACCGGCACAGCCTCCCCCGACCCCCAAGCGAGGACATAATTAAAATTAAAAAAAGAAAAGAAATTGAATTCCGTGTAAGACAAGCCAGACCAGCTTGCTGATTATGATGAAGCTGTTGTCTGATTTCCAACAGCCATGTTGTAACAGAACCAGAAGAAACATTAAGGAAAAAAAAATGGAGATGAGTTCTCAAGCCATTTGTACAGAACTTGGGGGGGGGGAGGGAGGAAAAAATTTCATCAGAACAAGAAAGCTAAAATTAAAAACAAAAGCCACTTCAAGTTATTTTTATAGATCTCAGTTAATCTGCTTTGCCTGCTTCGCTGCTGTCAACACAGTACCCATGATATGACAAGCTGAGTTTTTCTCTCTTAAAACTGCATACAAAGCAGTGGTGTCTTTATGATGGGCAGAAAGCTGAGGCAGGAGGATCAAAGAAGATATGAGGGCATCCTCTGCTACAGAGCCAGAACCTGTCTCAAAAAGCAAAACATACTGGGCGTGGTAGCTCATATCTGTAATCCCATAAGCTGGAAAGATCAAGTGTTCAAGGTTATCCTTAGCTATAGTGAGATTTATTTTCATGGACGTATGGGTGGTTTTGCCTGCACATATACCTGTGCACCTCCTGTGTGCTAAGCCATCTCTCCTGCTGTATTTTTTTTTTTAATACTGCAGCAGTCCTCAGACACACCAGAAGAGGGCATCAGATCCGATTACAGATGGTAGTTTGCTACCATGTGGTTGCTGGGAATTGAACTCAGGACCTCCGTAAGAGCAGTCAGTGCTCTTAACCACTGAGCCATCCATCTCTCCAGCCCCTTGTATTTTGGTTTTCTAAAAATACAAGCCACCAAGGAGCTAGAACCCCATTCTTTTACTCAAGTTTTCTTGTTTAAATTAATTGTGCATTTAGTCAGGTCAGCAAAGCAGCCGATGGCTGGCCAAAGGAACTTCAGAAGAAGCTGGCTCTGAACAAGCAGATCAAGGGTACAGTTCCGTGAGAAGGCACATTGGCACTCAGTGTTAAACATTGGAAAACAAATGGAGTGAGGTAGGAGTAGGTGCCTCACGGATAAACACTGTGCTGAGCCAACTATGGGCATTAGCTTTCAGATCCCTGAATCCTTGCTGAAGCTGGGCACACCTGTAATCACAGCATTCAAAAGGCAGGGTCAGGGGGTGTCCAAGGCAAGATAGCAAACTAGCGTGGAGAAAGACGAGCTCTGGGCTCAGCAGAAGACCTTGTCCCAACATTTACGATGAAGTGCAAGAGGACACCAGACATTGATCCCCAGCCTTCACACAACACACACACACACACACACACACACACACACACACACACACTAAAGAAAATGCCAAAGGGTTCTCAGCTTATTTGTTTTTATCCTCAGGCATTTAATCTTCAAAGACGAAGGTTTGATAAACTCAAAGCAAGAACAAGAATAAAAGGTGCAGGCAAAGCAGCTGAAGGTTTGTCATCAGGTGCCATTAGATGTACGGACATCACAAATTCTAACCTCCTTCCTGAGGCTTTGATAATTAGCCACACTTTCATCCATGGAAAGGCAAAGAAGTATTTTTGAGAACTGAAAGCAACAAAGAGAGAAGGGCTCTCAATTCCTAATCTTCGAAAGGCATCAAAGATTTTTAATAACAAAGGACTTCGTGGGATCCTATAGAACTTAATGTGAATATTTTAAAAAGCAGCCCAACCGCTGCTGAGACTCGCCACTCCCATGAAATTCCAGATGTCTGTGTGGTTTGGTAGACTGTCTGGCACATGAGCTCCTGCTTCATGTGTTTAGGACCAGACCAGGAATAGAACTTGTAAAAGCCACCCACCAGCTCCAGAAAGCCACTACCCAGGACTCTTATAAGCCCATCTTCTGCCTTTCAAAGCTCCTCAGGCTTCCGAGCTATGCAATATGGTCCCACACTCTTCTGGTGACATTGCACCTGGTGGTTTTCATTAAAGGCACTGTTTCCTGACTCTGTCGGCCTTATGCTCCACAATGGCAAGAGAATCACAGATGTGTCTGAAGATAATTTAAGTGTGGCCTGTATCAGCAAAAAGCTGGGTGGTGCTGATGCTGTCCCAGAGACCACAGGCCTTCTGTCAAGGACAAGGGGATGGCTTCCCACACTGCTTTTGACTCTCTTCATAAAACCAATCTTGCTCAAGGAAGGACTGGATAATTTCTTTCTGCTTCCTGTGAGCACAAAGAGACCAGCTGCCTTAAGGCCCCCCACCCGTGTCATTAATTTTCTGCCACAACAGGCTATTTGAAAACAAAAAAATAAAAGAGGAAGAATTACGACACTTGCTAACTCAAAATGGCCTGAGAGCTGCCAAGGCACCCCTCAGAATAACACAGTGACTTGGCTACTATTGTGTATCAGGATTGATACGAAGAACTTTCCAAGATTGTTACTCTCCCTTCTCAGTGCTTCAGCCTGGGGTTAAGAGCATAAGGGGCAGGAAACAGAGGCAGGATCAGGAAGCCGAGATGCTCACAATGAATCCTCAAGTGTCTGACTTGATTCCTGCTCCAGCACTGGTTTTGCTTAAGCCCTTAAATGGATTTGACACCAGAATTCCGTGATAACGAAACATACAATTTTAAACCACTCTCTCCATTTTCACCGGGTGACCTTTATGGAAGTTGGTTTTCACAGATACAAGAAGGCAAAGAGAAGCAGAGATACCAGAAAGCTCTGCCCTCTGGAAATTACTCATAAGCTGTTTGTCATTAAAAAAAAAAAAAAAAAAAAAAAGCTCATCTGGTTTCCCCACTCCTTTATCCTGTTGGCTTTCCTCCGAAGACAAAGCTATAACAAACCTTTTGGAAATCCTGCTTATGCACAAAAACCTGGGCTACAAGCTTCTAAGAAGCCTTAGTCACCACCCGGATTTCAATGCCATAGTGCTCAAATCTTTGGTTATACAGGGGGAGCCAGCAGATTCTCCCTAACTTCTTTTTTCTCCTCTCTTCACCACACCCCCAATTTAAAAACTCTAAGAACTTCCCCACTGTGAACACACCCTAGGGTTCTCAAAGGTTCAATACTTCAGGAAATAAAACCACCCAGAGTTTCTGTTAAACACCTGTCACAGTCCATTTACAAATGGAAGAAGTTAAGCAAGGTTAGAGTGAGTTCAGAATCTGTCTGACCTTTGATTCATTCATGACACCCAGCATGCCAGCACAGAAGAACCTTGACCTTCGATGCAATTTATCTCTCTCTCTCTCTATCTATCTATCTATCTATCTATCTATCTATCTATCTATCTATCTGGGGTCATTTTTCCCTTCCAGTGCCTTTCTTCATTTTATGACATCAGGATCATTGGATTTTGATAGTTTAATGTGGTTTTGATGTGACAGGCTGGCACACAAAATCTTGCCCTAGGTCTTTTCTCTCCCAGTTCTCAGTTATAAAAAGATTTGCAAAAAGATGTGCAACTCTTACTACATAGCATTCTGTTTTCTGGAGAGTTGATGCCCATGCTCAGGATAAGTGATGAGA
Source organism: Arvicanthis niloticus (assembly GCF_011762505.2). NCBI lineage: Eukaryota > Metazoa > Chordata > Mammalia > Rodentia > Muridae > Arvicanthis > Arvicanthis niloticus. The sequence goes on from NC_047673.1 coordinate 51,408,278, forward strand.
GACAGAAACTTCTGGAAGAGAACTTTTATATAAAATGGAAAATCCCAGCATGTCTCCTGGGAACAATGTCTGGGTAGTGAGAAGTTGTCCCCTGTTCACACGGATAAAGATGGAGTATTCATACTCACCAGGGGAAACCCTCCTGACCACAGGAGTGGAAACCATGTGTGATTAAAAAAATATATATATATGCTTCTTACACATTTTCTTTCAGTTTTGACTGCGTGACCCAGAGGTCACTGCAAGACAAAGACCTGCTGAGCGTCACTCATACAGCCACAAGCTCCTCAGCTCCTGCGATTTGTAAGCACCATGAATGGTCAGAGTATGACGTTCAACCTCCCAGGACATCCAGCCAGGGACTGCAGCAGACAGATCCATCACCATCACGGATGACAATGGATATTTCTGACTACTGCTCTTCTGAGTTCATGAGGCACAAAGAGGAGGGCCTCGGACTGGAGTGGAGAATTTTTGCCAATTTTACAGTTTCCCCCTCAGATGAAAATTAGATAAGGATTGGAGGTGAGAGAGGTGAATGTATTAATTCTGAATAATTAATCCCACATAACATTATTTATATAACATACAGTGCCAAATATGATGAATCGATGCAATATAAAACCATGGAGGCCTCCATTCAGTTTTAATTAAATTCCTTCTATAATTTCTCAATGCTAGTGTCTTACCAATCAATCCTACTTTTGTTTAAATTACACATGCCTCAAGTTTATGGCTTTACATCATGGGTATACTGCATGAGGAATGAATATATATATATATATATATATATATATATATATATATATATATATCAGCTTGGTTTGCTTAGCACTGCCTATCATCGCTGAGTATAAAAGGTATAAAAGTCACAATCTCCAGAAAGTTCATTTATACAATTAATACATAAATTACAAATATAACCACATATATGTATGAAATTCTATAATGAAATCCATCAGTTTGTATGTTAAAAATTAATTTCAAAAAGAACAAAAGAAATATGTCAGATGAGATCCTATTACTTGACCTTCAGGGGGTTATGAGTTTGAAAATAGTTATGATCAAATACGTTCCCCTAAGAATGGGAGACAGAGTAGGGATAAAGATGTGGGCTTTGTACAAACATACCACATAAGAGAATGGTAAAGTCAAGTTAAAAGTGATCTCTTCTTGAAAATGAGTGTGTGTGTGTGTTTAACATGTATTACCAAATAGCATACTCAGAGGCTACAATGTCCCAGTCTTTGATCTTTAATTCATTTTGAGATTTTTTTTTTTTTGTAAATTTTGTTGACTCTAGACAAAGAGAGCTGAGCACAATTAATTTACACAGGATGGTTCAAGGGAGAAGCATCCTGGCCAAGCCCAGCGGCTTGAGTTACTTTCAGAGAGTTCTGTCTCTTGCACTTAGAATAAGAAGCATGTTTGATACCCCCAACATAAAGACAGTAGCCTCGTGTCTCAATTCATAAAGTTCATCTCTGTTTGAAGTCATTCACTGATGTGAGAGAGGGGGGAGGGGGGAGGAAGGAGGGAGGGAGGGAGGGAGAGAGAGAGAATGCATAAGCAATTGCTTCCCAATTTACAATCCTCATTGGAATTTCTGGGAAACTCAGAGCGACTTCAACTCTCCCTGTAACACAAGGAATAAGGACCAAGAAGTTGGGGAACTGTGGTCCATCACATATAGATGAATCTTGCAGCTGGCTTCCAAGGAGATGAGAATTTTCATTTAGATCTGTGTGTTCCAACTCTCCACAGGAGGAAGTGGCCAGCCAGTTGGGCCCAGGGAAGGTTTCTGAGTCTGCTCCAATATGTTTACAACCTCGCCAAGGGATCAGAGTTTGTAACCAGGCAGACTATATGGAGATACAGATAGGCTTTGAAGATGCCTGCGGTCACAGGATGCCTGATGAATCCAACCCAGTGGAACACTGGTGCTCGGCCTCTTCGGGGCAGGGATGCAGGGAGGCATCACAGTGAAATGCCTGACATGATTTTCATTTCTCCTGCTTCAAAGGCTAGTGAGAGCAGCAGGAAGATATTAGCTGTTGATTCTTATAAAAACTATGCTAATTTAGTGGACATTAAAGGAGCATGAACTGCTCCCAATTGAAAATGCATGCTATTAACTCACAACACAGACAAAGTACGCTTTTGAACAAGTCTGTTTGCTAACCTTTTTGGTCAACGCTTGGGGCAGAATCAATGATCTCATGTCTAATTGAAACACCAAAGGAAACCCCCTGTGAGACACATGTGGAGGACCTCTTAGATCTTACGCATAAAATTTCCAAGAGTTTTTGAAGACCTGGGGTGGGAGGGAGAATAATTAACTTGCCATCTGACAAGGAGACAAAAAACTTGGCATATTCTAAGGTTTGGGGATGGTTAATAGTTCTTGGATTTTCCATTGTAGAAGCTTCTACTACGTCTTCCGTGATTTGCATTTCGGCTACACTGAATAGATCTAAAACAGCCGTGTGCCATCAGTGTTTGTAAGAATGGTTTGCTACCGAGGGTCAAGGGTCACATCTTTCAAAACAAATCATCATTACTTGCTCACTCAAACGTCTTTACAAAACACCAAGTCTCCCACCTCTCTAGGCTCCCTTTGAAACATCTTCTCTACAGCGCCTTGCCACTACTCAGAGACCAACGACTAGATAAATATTTGCTGAATTTAATTAAAGTCCTCACATGTATCTGCTCCGCTGAGCTGAACGGCACTTAGTCACACACAGCTGCCTTTTTCTACGGAAGTGATCTTAGAGGTGAGGCCGCCACCACACAAATATTTACAAGTAAGAACACAGAGTCAGCAGAATAGAAGCGAGGTGCTCCAGTACTTTTACTCTAGTGATGCTGTGGGCATTTATATTCTGGAAGAGTTTGCTTGTCCTTGCTGGGGCCAATTTTTTAAAATTTTAAGGTGAAAATCTATAATACAAGATAGGATCTTAGTAAATGTTGATATCCTACAACCTGGCTTGGTTTGTCCTTTAAGACTTAGTCACTTTAAAGAGAACAACTGAAAAAGAAAATTAGTTCAAATTTGGCATTTATTAGTGTGTGTAACACACAAACTCACAGGAGTTTCCCTCTCCCTCTCCCTCTCCCTCTCCCTCTCCCTCTCCCTCTCCCTCTCCCTCTCCCTCTCCCTCTCCCTCTCCCTCTCCCTCTCCCTCTCCCTCTCCCTCTCCCTCTCCCTCTCCCTCTCCCTCTCCCTCTCCTCTGTCTCTTTCACATACACACACACAAGCAAATGCTTTAAGGGGCAGAGTCCTTCCTTCAAGGGAGAGCATCAGAGCAGAGCCTTACCTAATCCTAAACCCAACACAAACCCAAGTTAGCTTTCCCTGCTTCTAGGCTGTCTACCCCTTGGGTTTGGGGTTTAGCTGCTGTGATGCTTCCCACTGGAAGGACTCTGGCTCCCAGTATCCAAGCAGCCATCATTCTTTAATAACCTTCACCCCTTTTCACACCACAACCCTGATTTGGCAAATCTTTCAAAAGTTCATATATGCGGTTGTGCTGGATAGAAAGGCCACTTGGCAGTCTTGTCTTTCTGGTGTATCTGTGGCAAGTGACTCACCCACCTTTTCTTGATGCACTCCTGGGGTCACTAAGACAAACATCCTTAGTTTCCTGTTTCTCACCCTGGCTTTCTTTCCCTTTCTGATTCTTTCCTATGCTCTCTAAACCTGGGTATCTTTCCAAGACTTCAGGGGTTTCCTGACACCGCAACAAGCCACCTTCACCCACAAACATGTTGGGCTGCACCATAGATGTACTGGGATGCATATGAACAAAGACCATGGATGGGATATGGACTTTCTTCAAGCTTTTCTTTGTATGGACCTTGCCTCTCCCTCATTCCCTAACCTCTGACTTGGAAGGCAGTTCTGGTACCCGCTTCGACATAACTTCTAACAGCATGGCCAAAACAGAGTCTCTTAATCTAATTCACCTTAATCTAATTTCTCCTAATAGCATCTGACAGTTGATGTCAAACAGTCCTAAAAAGCCAGTATAAATAATGCTTGGCTATACTATTTTCAGTCTCTCTGTCTCTGTCTCTGTCTCTCTCTCTCCCCCCCCTCTCTTCTTTTTCTTTCCTTCCCCAGCCTTTCTCTTGCATTTCTCTTTGTGGAGTCCTGCCTCTGCCTGCTTATCTCATCCTACTAAGGTGGCCTTTAGTCTCTGGTGCTCATTTCAAAACCCTGTCTTCTTGCAGCTCCACCTAACACTGTCTCTATGTTTCTCCTCCCTTCTGCCAGCTGCTCCTGGGCACAGTCAGGAGTGGCATCAGTGGCTTGTCCCACCCAGCAGGCAGGTCTCCCAGGGCCAAGCCTGTGTTCTTTTTGACTTCCTTATCATGACAGTGGCTCATACTCAAATGCCACTAAATCCCCATGTAGAGACTGCCAGGCATACTCTGATAAGAAATGTAGGAAAAGGAAATATATCCTATAATAAGGAAGGAAATTTACATATTTATATTTATAAAAATGCAATGTAAGTATGCACATCGGTATGTTGGTAATAACAGTAGTTACGGTTTTGGCTTTGTAGAGTCCAAAATAAGAAACTTCCATTCCCAAAGAAGTGTGTCTGTGAACCTGGCAACGGAGTTCCTAATTTGGCATCTGTAAAGCACTCCATCATGTTCCAAGCAGTGGCAGGCTGTACCAGCGCCCATTTTCCATTTTATTTGGTTATCGGTCAAAAACGTATTGAGTTTGGACTTGCTTTGTGAAGTGTCCCAGGGATCTTTTTGGGCTTGTTGAGAACTTTAGTCATCTCTAAGAGACTATTTTCCTTCCTAGGGCCTATTTCTCCTTCTATCTCTGAATCAGGAAATAACAAAGTTGGTCCCTCTATAGAAAGAGGGCATGGTTCCTCTGTGTGTTCATAGCGCTGCAGATCGTAAAGATAGAATAGATGTCCCTGACCAGGAGGCAGTTATGACCTCTACTGGGGCTCAAAAGCCCTGATGATGAGGATGGCCTCATCATCAGGCCATCTGCTGCCAGCGCTGGGCCTTTTCTCAGAGCTGATGAAAACTGATGCTAAGAAAGAACATGCCATGGAGAAGTCTCCATGCAGAAAAGAAGCCAAGCACACGAAGCCAAAATGGGCAGGCAAAAGGCAGAGGACAAGGAGGATAAAAGTTTATCAATTTTATTATCTAAATCCACAGAACTGTTAGAACAGTTTTATCTCTAAATATCAAATACAAATAATTTTCCTCCTGCTTCTTCTTTTCCTTTTCCAGCTTTTAAAACAGTGATCTTAACTGTCCCCAGAACCAATTTCCTAATTTTATAGATATGGAAATGGAAACATAGCTAACTTGTCAAAGTTATCAGCTAGTTGGTGACAAAGATGAGACGTGAATATCTTGTTAGTAAGAATACCGAAAGGTAACCTAATAGCAGTGTCCAAGGCTGATGCCTCACTAGATGGATAAATGTGTGTACTGTGACTAAAGAAACAATCATGTTTGGAGTTGTTGAAAGAGTTCATTTCTGGAAAGTAAGACTAAAATGAACTGGAGGCGGAGAACCTTTTACATTTGTGTTGTATAATTTTATATGCTGTTTCAATTTAAAAAATCATATGCACATAAAAGACTCTGTTTAAAATGCTTTCAAGTGGCTGGGCAGAGAGCTTAGACTGTAAAGAGTTTGCTGTGCAAACAAGAAGACCTGGTCTCCGTTCCCAGAACTATGTACAAAGCTAACCATAGTGTCACAACCTTGGAACCCTGATACTACAGTGGAGGAGACAGGTTCCCTGGGGTTCCATGGCCAACCAGTATAACCTAATGGGTGGACCCCAGATCCCAATGAGAGACCTCACACACACACAGACACACAGACACACAGACACACAGACACACACAGACACACACACACACACACACACACACACACACACGTGCATGAAGACATGCACTAGCCCTAGAAAGTACACATGTAAAATAAATGACAGCAGTGTATATCTGTACCACAACATCAATAATGGATGAATCATTTATGGGGGAGAAGGAGGAGGAGGAGAAGGAGGAGGAGCAGGAGGAAGAGGAGGAAGAGGAGGAGAAGGAAGAGCAGCAGGAGGAGGAAGAAGAGGAGGAGGAAGAGGAGGAGAGGGAGTAAGAAGAAGAGGAGGAAGAGGAAGAACAGGAGGAGGAGGAGAAGTTGTTAAACTTGGAAATCCTGGACAAGCATTTCTGTTTGAATAATTAGGACAAAATTTCCAATCTTATGTCTCAGCAAGAGGAAAGGCAGCTAGAGAAGCCTGACGCCTCCCCCACGGGATTTTCACGGGGCTCTGGCTTCCTGTGGGGTATGGATAAGGGGCTCCTCTGTTATGGCTGCTCATTCTGCAGGCAACATTTTTCTGAGACTGTCTGTTTCTGTCTATGATCTATCTGTTCCTTGTAGGATAACTCTGTCCAGCAAAAGCAGCAGCTTGGCTGTGGGACTTAGTGTTTGGCACGTTAGAGCAGGAAGCTTGGTAGTAGAAGTGATGGCACCAGCTGGGCCAGGCTCTGTCTCACCTACGTTTTGCTTATATGGATTTTTCCAGATTTGATAGGTGCCAAGATGCAATAGGAGAGCGTGTTACTCACTGCCTGTGCCCCAGTTGCTCCTCGAGGTCCCTGCAGGGTCTCTCACTACTGAGTAGTGTTTCCAGAAAGACAACCCTGTTTTCAGCAGCCCTGGCCTTGCATGGAAGATGAGGAGGAACTGTCTTTTAATGGAAAACTACCCTGCCCTTTTTAATGTCTACCAAGACAGAGCCACTGCAAAATAATGCTTGGCTTGCATTCTAAAATAGTGTTTAGGAGAAGGTAACCTTTTCACCAACATGGCTGAGGGGGGCTTCCTCCCGTATGTCTCCTCAAATGTTCTGTCCTGAACAAGGTGACTCTTCCCTGTGGGTTAGGATACCCTCAGTCCTATTTGCCCTTCACTAAGCTTGTCTGTTTCAAGTGTCAGAGGGCAAACTCTGGAGCTTTGAAGGTTACATTCTTATTCTGGCACTTAGACATGTGTGAGAACTCAGGACTCTGCTGTGGCTGCTCCATGCTGATTCTCTTAGAAGGCACCCTCTCCCCCCCCCCCCCCACTTCTCTCAAGAAGCTGTGCAAACCCCACTTGAGGGGCCCTGGTTCTCATTAGTTAACGGTTGGAAGTCAGTCTGAGGCTTTGGCTTTGGCTTCAGCCTGCATGTACTGCCCGCTCCCTGATCTAAACTTTAACTCCCAAGTCAACTGACTTTTATAGTGAGACCTTTCAGGGCCTCAGAGAATGGATATGGCCTCCAGGGACCGCCCTGTTGTCAGAGGACTCTCTGTTACTTGAACTCACACCTGTTCTTGTATTTACAGGTTCCCCACTGGCTCGTTGTGAAGATCTGAGAGGTCTTCTCCCTTGATCATCTCCCTGAATGTGTGAGATGCACGACACTCTTTGCAGTTCAAATGTCTTCTCTGACACCTCTGGGCCATGGTGCTTTGACTCAGTCTCTCTACCACTGGCTCAGGCCCAGCCCCATGGTCATGGTCAGCTCTGGGCTGTGTCTATTGCTGGCTCCTTTGACTCTGCCAAACTGACTTTGTCTATGATGCTGGGTGTTCATGTCAGAATAGGATGGCTGCCATTTTTCATTTTGTGATGGTCCTTGCAAAAATGGCTGCATCTGGACCTCTGTCCTTCCTTGGCCACAAATGTGGCTTCAGGGACAAGACAGTCAAGGATGGAGATGAAATCTGTTGTTTCTATCTTGTTTCTTCTAAGGAGCTTAAGAGACCCCAAGTTTATAATCTCTCCCAAAATTAGAGTGGTAAGGGAGGGGAAGAGGATTGACAGGAATCCCCTTTTATAACATAGGTATATATATATATATATATATATATATATATATATATATATATAAAGATATATATGTATACATATATTCCATATATATATATATATATATATATATATATATATATATATATATATATATATATATATAATTTTTTTGTTAGAACCTTGCTCTCCCCACCAGATGTGGGAGAGTACTAGTCGGCATTCCTCCCCCATAATGGCACCCTCATTGTGTTCATGACACTAGGTAGTTTCTCAGGCTCAGGCAATGTCCTCTTGAACAGAGACAACCACAGACGATTGTATATTGCGTGCTGGCAGTATACTGTGCACACTGCTAGGGATGGGACCCTCTGTGATTTCACATTCCCTACTCAGAAATATTTGCAAGGGGATTTTTCACACTGTTCCTGACATTGTCTCAGCCTGGGGGCACTTGAACCTTCCCTGAGCGACACTATCTCTGTCCTCTACCACTTCCTCTTCTAGATGAGTCTTGATCACTTCTCTCGGGAGCTTCCAGATTGGCTCAATACTCAGTTGTGTAAGCATTGGCTGCCCTGAAAACACTTAAAGGTGGCATGAAGGGCAGACTCAGAACATTCTATTTGAGAAGACTTGGTCTTTTAGGTTGTGGGTCAGCTCCCAGTCGTGTTTGAAGTGGCTCTTTTGATGGTACTCCTCTGGTCTCTTCTGGAACTTACTATTGTAGGTAAATACTTAGGAAAGACAAACCTGAAAACCCAGACCTTAGAGGACTGGCTGACCCATAAGAACTTGAGTAATTTCTCTTTCCCTCAGAAGGAAATGCTGGGTTAAGGAAAGTCCCCTCAAAATCCCAGAAGTTTCTGTCTTAAAGGATTTTGCACCACAAGAAAAGATACTTGTGCTGTTGTCTTAGCAACTGAATACCCTGGAAACCAAAGAAGAGATTCACTTATTAACTCTCTGTGTTTGAAGCTACCTGGGTGTGGGGAGGGTACTCCTTGGAGGAACTTAATCAACCACAGATATCATTACTATTATTACTACTATTCCCAATAGTCATGTAGAGGAATGAATATATATATATATATATATATATATATATATATATATATATATATAATCTTAGGACTAGCCTTAATGAGTGTTAACTATGTACCAAACACCAGTATTAAGTTCTTTATTTCTATAAGCTCATCTGATTTTATAAAAATGGTAGGAGATGGGCCAATTTATAATCTTCACTTGACCTGAAATGCAGCTTAAGCTGTCTAAGCTCACATACTGAAAAACAGTGGAGAGATCTGTCTCAGAACTGCTGTGCTATGGTACCCAAGTCAAAGTGCCATTTTCTCTGCCACTGAGCATGTGCGACATCACTGCAGCCCCAAAGGACCTTTCTCCTCTCTGTCTGTGTACCACTGGATCTACATTGCAATGGTGCTCACAACAGCTATATAGAGACATACACTGGCTGCACCTCAAAAGCAGCCTACTTGTTTAGATAGCTAGGTCTCATGGACTGGACTTTTATTTTTTTATTCTCATGATAAGAAGTTCAGTCACTTCCACAGTTTCTTCCTTCAGTTTTGACATCAGCAGTCAGCACTAGTTGATTGCACTCACTCTCTACTGACTAGACATCATTTGTATGCATCTGTGCCAGGCAGATCCCCAAAATGTAGAGGGGCAGGAAGAAGAGATTGATGTGCAAGGTTCTGAGTTCAGATTTTGAAAGTTTAATATGAATCTCAGTGTCTTAGGATCAAAAGAGTCCTGTCACCCGTATGTGACAGTGTGTAAGTCTCTGTATACTTAACAATGCCCTTCCCCACCCACCTCTTTGAACAGAATACTTGTAGAACAAGCCAAGAGGCAAACAGAACAATATGAGAAGCAACTAGAGTTTTGCTCTTACAAAAGCTGGGTGCGGCTGTGACATCAAGCCAGCTAGTCCCTTTAGCATCCCTGACAGTGAGTGACCTAGGCCTGTCCTCTCAGATGTGTCTGTGGACTGGTTGATGATTGGTGTGGCTTTGACTACATCAGTCTGGTTTGAATATTTCATGATCTGTGAGATAGAAATCTGGGTTGCTTTTTTTTTTTTTTTACTTTAAATACCTTTAAGGAGTCCTTCTGAGCTATTAAGAAAACACTGCCAATCCTCAAAGATTACACAGTAGAGTCTCATTGGTGCTACTCAGCTGTCCTTCAGTCTCTTGCATGACTGCATCATTAACTATTGTAGAATTCGGTAAGACTTTATGTTTTTACATACTCAGGAAACAGTTTTGTATGAGCAGGCTTTTTATCCCCCAAAATTTCCATGAATACAGGCCCATCTCTGAAGAAGGTAATGAACAACATCACCGAATAAGTAATACATTGCCAACAACATCTTCCGTGTGTCTCAGAGTTGCAAGGGTAAACAGTGAGAAGAATGCACAGTTGGCTCTGGGTAATTGGAGTAATCTATTTTCCATTGAAGGTCAACCACCACTAGTTTAAATGTTAATAACCAACACAGAGAAGTCAAAGGTTCTGTGGAATGAACAAAGGCCCTGTCACCAGACTCTGGGGCCAACCTTCAATCTGAAGAAGGAAGAGGGTGTAAAAGAAAACAAAAACCTTAGAAATGCACTTGGCAAGGCTCAGGAGCTGCCGTTGAACATCATGAATGAAGAGACTTGTGACCTGAAGGGACTATATATTTGAAATGTCTTTTTTTTTTTCCTTAGCTTTTGACCAGCTAACCTTAACATTTTTTAGAGGCCAAAGGGTGAGATGCAAGAATGACAGACGCGACCAGCCTTTCCCCTCAGGTTGCAGATTCAACTTTTAGCAGTAAATGAAATCCATCCAAATGTGTCTTGGGAAGAGCTATTCTAATAAATGAGGTCTCTCCCTGAGAAATGACTGATAGCACTAACATAATCCTAAGGCAAAACAAGCCAGTTATTTAATGTAATTATTCCTCAGGAAAAAAAAAAGAAACAAGAGAAATCGATCAGAGCTCCCTGGATTTCCCAACATGGCTATATATGGCTGTACATAGTTGAGACTTGTTCATCTAGCATTCTATCAAAGGGCATTTGCTATACTGTGGTATTTACGACTCCTTCCAAGACAATAAAAATGCTGCAAGATCTTGAAATGCCTTTCACGGGAGAATTTCAGAGTATGTACAGCTGTGGTACTAAACTTATGTCACATGTTGGTCATGGAGCTAGTTATCACATGGAGGTTCCTATCCAAGACTATAAACTTCAAGCCTGTGTATTCCTTCCTTTAGAGAGGTAGTATAAGCAGATGATTGGGTGTGGTGTTTTTTTCCCTTTTAAATGTGCATGGCAGTCACATAAGGTACCGATGGAAGGAAGGACTCCTGGTTATCTTCATCCCTCAGCATTAGACTGGTGAAATGCCTCTGTTCATTTTAGTCTCTCGTGTGACAACGGGGAGGTTAAAAAACTCCACCCACCAATGGGCTTAATCAAGTCTTCTAAGTCTATGCTCTGTGTTCTCAGAAGAACACAGTGACACAGTTTACAGCACAAGGGAAAGCTCTGGTCCACATCAGTCAAGTGAGAACATGCTCACACTTTAAGGGGAACACAGAGTTGATTGTCCAGTGTCTGACTTCCCAGTAGCGTAGTCTCACTACACAGGTGTCCACATGTGACCTCACAGAGAGCACATACCCCCACATACTAGTGTGGCCCTGTGCTTTCTACACCCAGAGGCTTCTACATGAGCTCCCACACTGAATACATTTGTTGTCTCATTTGGTGCCATGCTTGTGACAGCGCTGACTGGTCACTCGAAGAGCTGAGACCAAATTCTTGAGAAGGAATTACTTTTGAAGTTTTACTTAGGTAAATATAAATATAAAATAGGTAATTGTTATTTTTTTTAAGAATTTGTTTGCCTCAGTTCTCTCTCTCTCTCTCTCTCTCTCTCTCTCTCTCTCTCTCTCATACACACACACACACACACACACAGAGTGAGAGAGAGAGAGAGCACACAAGCAAAACCTTTTCTAAGTAACTGTCTCACTGTGCTTCTGACTGTGTCTTTTATACTTCAGCTACTGCATCCCTGTGATAGAGATGTTGTCATTTGGGTCAGGCATGGAAATCACCATCTTCTTCTTCTCTTCTGTTTTTTTTTTTTTTTTTTTTTTTTAAGTTGTAAATAATGATATTTTCTTTTAAAGATTAACGAAAATCTCTTTAATTGCTTTGACAGAGAAGAAGTCCGTCCACCTTAGATTTTTCATACCATACAGAACAATTCACCCCACAAATGACTCCTTAATCCCCCAGGTAAGCAATGCATGCACCCACCTGTAACTCAGTACCCCATGTTAATCCACCTGTAACTCAGTACCCCATGTTAATCCACAGCACCGAACAGTGATGCTATTAGTTCATGTGTTCTTTGCACTTTCTGTCTCAGTGTTCGTTTGACCTTCTCCTCTGATCGTGCACCCACCTGACAGCTCCATGTCTAAGAAAGAGACCTTTCTGTGGGCTAGGATCTCAGATAGGCCTGTCACATGAGATACTAAGCAGGTTCCTCCCCACTGAATGGACCTCATTTCTACCACCAGGATGGGTCCGTATTACTCTCTTCCGGCTTGTAACATAGCAGCAAAAGATGGAGATGACCACTGAAGATATTAAATGCTATTTCTGCTACAAAGAACAAAGGTTTGTATGAACGCAATCTTAACACCTCAAGACCTGTACTGTGCAAATACGGCAGCAGCTGGCTGCGCGTGGCTACCAAACCCTTGAATGGTGCTAGTCCAGGTTTAGATATTCTGCAAATTCAAAATATATACCAGATTCTGGATCATTTGAGTTTAAAAAGGAGATGTAAAATGTTCTCATTACTAATGTTCATATTATTTCCATGCTCAAACTATATATTTTGATTATATGGGGATAAATAGATTATATTATCAAAATTAATATCACTTGTTTCTTTTTTGTTAAAAATCACATTTAATTATTTGCATGTGCGAGTGTGCACAGGAGGTCACAGAACAACTTGTGGGGATGGGTTCTTTGTTTCTACCATGTGGGTCCTGCAGACTGAACTTGGGACATCAGACTTGGCAGTAAGGACCTTAACCTACTGAGCCATCTTGAAGCTCCTCACTCGCTCCTTTGTCCTTTTAAAGGAGACTCCTGGAGGACTGAGACTGAATAAGTGACCTGCTTATCTTTCTACTAGATTATGTTCTTAGAAGCTTAGTTCTTAACTTTGCCATGTCTTTTCATTTTGACCAATTACGAAGCTGAGGTTTTTCTTTTTAGCTACAGATTGAGCACCCCACGCCCCCACCCAATGTATAAAACTGTTTAGAACAGCAGTTTTCAAGTGGGTTGTGATCCCCACAGGGGTCACAAATCAGATATTTATTGACATTACAATCCACAACAGTAGCAAAATCACAGTTATAAAGTGGCAACAAAATAATCTTATGACTGGGGTCACCACGACATGAGGAAGTGTATTAAAGGGTCACGACATTAGGAAGGTTGAGTCTAGGTTTAGAATCTAGTATAGAATCTGGTTTAGAATCTAAGAAGGTACAAAACCAGCAAGAGTCTTAGGACACAGAGCCCATCTTCATATTTGGGGTGAGCTGGGAATGGGGAGCATGAATGTAGACTGGATAATACCAGACAGTGAACAGCAATGGCCGTTAAACACACACCCACTCACACACAGCTCACGGGCACTCCCTCGATGTTACTACGTCCTTGCTAATGCCCCTTGGATGCCAACACTCTCTAGTTAGGAACAGCCGGTATGCTGTGCACAGAGCTTTAGATCTGGACACCATGATCTCGGGAAAAACTTATCCAGTTAAAGATTACAACAGGAGCTTTCTTCTTCTTCAAAGCAAAAGGTACATTTTTAATGAAAGTATTATTCCTGATAAAACTTTGAGAAACCTCAGAAAAAAAAAAAAAGCTTATAATACACCAAGTGTATGAGTTTTAAGACTATGCCTCCCAGTATCACTAATTTAGTTTGGCTAAACGGTGAACAGCCCACACGCTCCACCGTGCATTTCCCCCTGGAATTCCGCTAATACAAATAAAACAAGCGAAGGGAGCCTGGCTTCTCTCCACGAATATTATTTTTTGTTTTCATATTAGGGAAACTACTTACAACCTGAAATTTTGCCCTAAATAATCAGAGTTTAAATTCTCAGTGGATGACTAGACAGGGAGCTGCTCTCACCAAAGGGGCTGCCCACAGGAGAAACCGTCAATACAGCAGTTTCATTTTGTCTTGAGACAGGGTCTCAGGTAGCCTAGGCTAGCCTTGAATGAGCTGACTATAGAGCTAAGGATGTCTTTGGACTTCTGGTCCTCTTTTTTTTCCCACTCCTGAGTGCTGGGATGTTAAGCATTCAGTGTGAGGGATCAAAGCTATGGCTTCTCGCATGAGAGGCAAACACTCTGCCTACTAAGGTACATGCCAGTCATGTGACAGCGTCTTCAACAACAGTAACACCTTGGAGAGCATTGACAAAGTGCATTTAACCCCTCAAAGAAGGTACACTTAGAAAAGTACATTTAATGTTCCTCAAATTTTTGCTTTCCATGTCTAAAATATTTCATTACATTTTAGTTATTGTGTGTGTGTGTGTGTACAATTTCTACAGAATGCATATGGAGGTTAAAAGACAACTTTCAAGGGTTCTTTCATCCTACCATGTGGGTCCTGGGTTTTGAACTCAGGTTTTTAGGCTTCACAGGAGGTTCCTTACCCACTGAGCCATCCTGCTCGGCCCCCTTCTTCCTGTTTTTGATATATGCTTGTATTGCTGTGCATACAAAGAGGAGAAAGCAGAAAATTTCGGATTCTCAATTTATTGTAGTCTTATTATTGGTTGCTACCAAAGATTTCTATGGAGCTGGAAAGATAGTTTAGTGGTTAAGAGCATGTATTCTCTTAACCAGACTGGCATTTATTTTCTAGCACATGTACCTAGCACTCAAACCCAGCTGGAGCTCCCACTCCAGGGGATCCAACTCCCCTGGCCTCTGACCACCTGGTACCTGTTCACACATGCACATATTAGAAACTATTTTTTTATCTGACTGGTATATTAAGACAATAAGTAAGCGATGAAGAAGCCATGAGATTTTAATGTTGGTTGACTCTGGGCTACCACTTTTTGCTCTGAGGTTGTAGAATATCAATATGTTAACGGATGCAGGCTTCTTGTTATGGGTAGTGATGGTTTAATCTTAATGTGTGTATGTATAAAATAAAAATCACTCGTAATAATCTTTGCACATTTTCTTCCCATGATATAAAATTGTTCACGGCATTGCTGATTCTTCCTGTATGTCAATTTGCTTTCCTTATGACAGAAAAAAAAAAAACAAAAAAAAAACAAAAAAATCTATGGTCATGAGAAATAAACAAGTTGAAAAAAAAAAGGGGGCTACAGTTGAAGGCCACAAGGATACAATGGTGTTGATAGTTAATGCCACATTCAAAGCAATCTGCCAATAAACAACCTGAGATACAATGGGTTGTGAGCAGAGCTGGCTAATACAGTGTAGGCATCCCACAACCTATTATATGGTTGCTTGGGGCAAATTACATGTAACAAACCTCACTGATTTCTCAAGCTCTGTGCTTGTTTGTGACAAAAGCAAATTAACCTCACTGTTCATAAGCATGTTGGGGTTGAGGAATGACTGTCAGCTAAGAGCTGTGGAGAGAAGAAACTCTGGCCTGGAAAACAAGACAGAAATCATTCTAACAGTTCTGGGTTTAGACTTCTAAATCAATCACTGAACTTTTCTAACATGTAATTTTCAAATTATATGCTATATATGTATATGTATACACACGCACACACATGTGTGTGTGTGTGTGTGTGTGTGTGTATACACATACATCTCTCAATCTCCTGCATTCACGAGTTTGGGTAGTGGATAGTTCTTACTGTTTTCTATCAAGGGCTTGTGCACTAGGAAATTGAGACAGGGAATCCATTTAAGGAGCCAAGGAACTTCTTATTTCTAGCTGGTTTTATCCACTTCTTGCTGACTTAGTAAGGAAAAGTAATGGTGTACTTTTTGGGTGATTTGGCCCTGCACTGAGACGTACATATGTTTAAAGTTAAACTATTACTTCCTTCATCACTTAACCTTTCTGAATCTGTTTCCTCATCTTTCAAATGAGGGTCACAACAGCATCTAGGCTAACATAAACAGTCATGTCTAAGAGTAATGCAATGTTTAAGCAAGCCTTCGGCGAGTGTTAGCTTTTGCTAGTCAGGATGATCATTCACATACATACTCTATAACTTATTAACCAAATGTTTGCCATTTCATTTAGGACAAATGGTGTGCCAGATAGGTCGATGTGTGACAAATCAATTGTCCCAGGAGAAAGGGGATTTGTAGCCACAGTATTAATATTACATCCTGGCAAGGTTAACATTGAAATAAACTGACTTTACAAAATTAACAAAATGCACGCATTGGTTCTAGAGTGTATAAGAGAGAAAACTGAAAAGGAACGCCTCGCCAAAAAAAAGTTTATAATGATAATATAAAACATTTATTGTGAGACAGGGACAACTTGTGTGTTAGCTTTCCCATTTGCTTAGAACATTCCTTTTCAACACTATCCAAAAAAATGCACTGCAAGGTTTGGCCTGGATCCTTTCAGCTATGCTCACACGCTTCGTCACCGCCCCCTTTCCACAGACGTCAGAGGAACGGGGATATCAGTAAGTAGGAATGGAAGAGGGGGACATCAAGTAAAAGGTAAGCTAGAGAT
The DNA here is from genome assembly GCF_011762505.2 of Arvicanthis niloticus. NCBI lineage: Eukaryota > Metazoa > Chordata > Mammalia > Rodentia > Muridae > Arvicanthis > Arvicanthis niloticus. Next base: position 51,424,978 of record NC_047673.1, read on the forward strand.
GGCATGTTCACTACAGACAGTACGGTACTAGTAGTAACTAGCTTTCTTCCCTCCGGCCCCAGGGAATCTGTCTCCTGATTCACTGTCATCATAGAAACAGAAAAAAAAAAAACCAACCACATCTGTTAAAAATGAGCTTTGGTGGAAAAAATTCAGCTGGCACTCTCTTTTCTTCTCTGTAGTCTTTTTAAAATAGCTCTCTTATGTAAGTTCTTTACTATATATAGTTGAGAACGGGAAGCCGTGGCTTGACCTGCAGAGGCTTAGGCCATTTAATACCAACCCAGCCCCAAAGGACAGCAGGAGCGGCTAGGACCCCAAGGTCTGCCTCTCTTGAGATACTGACAGAGCTGGCCTTCAGTCTTTCCATCTTTAGAACAGGCCCAAGGCCCAAGTCTAGCCAACTCATTGAGGGCTGCCAGTGGGACCTCAGAGAACACCTGAGAAATGTCTCTTTGCTTAGTCGATAATTTGTATTCCCCACCCTCATGCCAACGCAAGGCTTCTCCAAGATCTAGAGGGCTGACATTTTAGTCTAAGGATTCTAGACATCCTACCATCGCACCCCCAGACAACGTTGCCAGGCTACACAACCCTCTGGTTGCTGTCTGTTGTCTTCACTGGGCTGCAATCTCCATGTGGGCAGGACCCACATTTCTTCGGGTTACTAATATGTTATCTAAGCTTAACAACTGGTCCAGGAATGGATGGATGAGTGGATGACTAAGAAGGAATGGTAGCTACTATGTACTATGTTCTTGTTGTGTTAACTTGGGTCACTGATTACCCTTCGCTTGCTGTGTGGTTTTGACCATCCATCCTTCTCCACCTTAGTTATTGCACTTACATCCTGGGACAAAGGCAGTAGCTGCACAACCCAGCTGCTACAGACATTACAGGGGACCAGGGCTTGGCAAGGAGATAACACTCAATCAGCAGCTGGCGACATCTTCTCTTCCTCATCGCTCTACCCTGGTCCTGTCAGAATACCGAAGCTCACATGCTGATTCTTGCCTCCTCTCCTAGATGGCAAGCACTGACTTCCTGTCTCCTACACACCTCGCACACTGCGTTCTTCAAGCATCCCAGAGTCTCAAAACCCACATCTGATCACGTGACTCCTTGACTTCCTGGTCCATGAGAGCTTTTTCGAGTTTCTAGGACACGTTCCAAATTCTTTAACTTGGCCCACAAGGCCTCATGCCTGGGTATGGCCGCTTCTCATTCCTCAGTTTTCCTCATAGTTTCAATGCTATACTCTTCAATATTTGATTCTCCCAGTTTGACAGCTTACTCTCCCTCCCATTCATTCTGCAGCCTCCAGTTTAAACCTCACTTCATGGCCTGCCCTCGGAGTCCCTGGACATATTCCATGCATCTGGCCCCCAAACACTCCTTATACATCTTTATCTGTCTGTGATAATTCCATGCTTACAGACTCTTCAGGGCCTCTTTTACCTTCAGTAAAATGAGATCGAATAAGTGGTATTAATGGTAGAAATATAAGTGGACAAGGGTATTGTAGACACAATCGAGGGCCAGGTCTACACACGAGTGTACTTGAGTATAGCTCTTTCTAGACTACTCTGGCCACCTATAAAAATCACCTATATGAGTTTTATTTGTTTTTTTGTTTTTGTTTTTGTTTGTTTGTTTGTTTTCGAGGCTAAGTTCTATGGGGTAAAATGAGGTGAATTTGTGTTCATTCATGAAAGACACTGACAACTCTTTCCTGCAGAAAGAATAAATTATAGTGTGAGATGCTCTCAAAAGTTCCCATACCACTTCTCTTCCGGTGGTTCAGTTGGGTGTGACTTCTCTCTTTACCTGCCAAAGTGGTCCCTTCCAGTCTCCCTAGATGCCTAAATTTCTACAAATGAATTTATGGACCCTCAGAGCCCACTTGACATTTTTCTCCAAAGCTTAACGGTGAACAGTGACTAGAACCAAACCAACCAAGGCAAGAGGCAGAGCCCACAATCTGATGAGCTCAGCACACAGGCTTTCAATTATCCACTACCTACAAAACATTAGTCCAAAGTAGGTCAGGTGACAGGCACTTGATTCAATTACCTAAAAGCCCTCAAAACACAATAAATCTATTATCATGGCTCAGAGCAAAGTTTAGTTAAGTATTGCTAAATAACTCAAACGTCAAGATCAAAGACCAAGAATGAACACTCAAACACTCTGAGCTTTGGAGACAGGCTCCCTCCCCACTGCTGATTTGCATTCGTCCTTCTTGCCCGCCCCTTTTCAGTCAACCTAGAATATGGATGGAGCCTTTACTACATACCTGGGCCAAAGGCTCAGTGCTGAAGAACTTAGCTGCCATTCACAGTATCGCCTGTGCAACCAAACTATGCACCATTTGGACTGGTCAGAGGCCTGGGGAGGAATGTGCTGTGTGTGTCCCTAGCCTTTCGGTTGCTCCAGTCTTCCTGCACCTCATACTTAGGAAGCCATTCCGCTGTCAGCAAAGCGACATGCTTCTAAGTTCCTGGGCTTCTGAGGACCTTGTGTTTTAGAGTCCTCTCCTTTGTCCCTAACAGCGAGTGGTTGCCTCATTTTCTAGGAAGCCTTAGCACATTTCCAAGAGAACTGAAGTGCTAGGCTGGCTCAGCGGATTTTGTTTGCTGGATGACAGCTACTTGCAAGTAGTTACTGATGTCAACCACGTGCTTGTCAGATGGCACCTCGGCTTACCAACTGACTTTAGTTTTGCCTCGTTCGTTCATTTTACATACGTAGGTCACTTCTGATGTATTGGAGAGAGGGGAGGGGGTTCTGAAGCCAGAGAAAATAAAAGTCAGACTACGGGTCCAGAGTCTCTAGACAAATGCAGATACAATGGGCAGGTTTCAGACACCCAGGACAGGAAGAGCAAGTCCACTGAGACACAGGTAGAGAGAGGCACAGTAGGATGTGGTGCATTGGATGTAACCTGGCTGGCAGCTGCCCCTCTGTGCCCCAATGACACATGGACCTGATTCACTTACTCAGCAAAATGGTCTCGTCGGCCAGGTACACAGGGTCTGAGGCCCCTCCTATTAAGTGGGAGTCAGAAGTACCTGTGATTTCCTACATTATTCTGCTGCTCCCCAACCAGACCTAGAAGACAGACTTTACAATACAATGAGAAGTCACAACATAAGCAATTGTATGTGTCAAAAGGGGATGGGCTTTCCCAGAAGTGGCCTGGGTTTTCCCAAGCTTTTCAAATATGCTGGGAATGTGAAGAACTGCCATCTTTAGAGGATCTTTGAAAGGGGTTTGAGGAGGGTCGGCCCAGACATACTATTAAACCACTTGAGAGTCAAAGAACAAGGTTCCTCTTGGCTTAGTTTTCATGGGAAGTAGGAGTGGAGAGAGAACATTTTTTTCCTTCCTTCCTGGAGCTGGGCCGCAGAAGACAGGCCTCCCTCACTAACTAAGAGAAAGACAAGCTCACCCCACTAAGGGTCTGGTGAATGGCTTAACTCTCAGGAAGCAGGCAAATTATGTCTCCTGGCATGAGAATCAGCCTGTTTGTCATCAAATCCTTTGTTTCTAGGTACTCTGCAAAAAATGAGGGAGGATTAGGGAGTTTTAGTTGCTTAAAAAAAAAAGTTAAAGAAGTCCATTGAACAACAGGTTAGAAGTTGACTCACTGTGTTCTATGGAGTTAGACTTTAGGGACCTCACTAGCAACTGTGTGTAACAAAGCAGTACAACCCTGCCCCCTCCCTTAATGTGGGTGGCATGGGAGTAAGGAGAGGTAAAGGGGAAGAGAAATGGGTTGGCTTTACATCCATCATCTCACTGAATCAGCTACATGCCCGAATCTCAATCATTCCAGATAACTGCTCAAGCTTCACTGTATTCTTCAAGGCCAGGTACAGAGTAACTACTAACGAAACTGCCCGACAATGCTTTAAGTTACACATGTAAAAAATATCATGCTGAATTTGGCTGTCCAGAAATTTTAGTTTCCTTTCACTATTGATAAAATATAAATACTAAGTTTGGTTTGTGCTAGAAATGTTCTCAAGAGGTCAGACTCTATAGGAAAAAATCAGTTCAGTCTTTTAAAAGCATGCGCTATATTTAGTCTTCTTCCTTCAATGAATACAGTTACTATAAGAACTGTCACATGTTAGGGGTGGGGTGATGGCTTGCTGGGTAAAGTGCTTGCTGTGTAAGCATTAAGGTTTCATTTTGATCACCCAGAACCTAGGCATGGACGTAGCAGCATGCACGGGGAGATGGAGACAGGAGGATCTAGGGGATTCATTAGCCAGTCAGTCTAGTCAATTAGTAATCTCCAGATGCAATGAGAAAGCCTGTCTTTAAAAATATGGTAGAAAGTTGCAGAGAAAAAAAAAAAAAAAAAAACAAAAGGCAATCATAACCTCTGTCCTCTGTATGGCATTTACATACATACACAGAAAACACACACTCACTGGAAACTGCGACATGCCAAAATATGTACTCTCTTTTTTCATACTCCCTGTCTTATTCCATAACTAAGTCAGCCAGGGCATTGTACAGAGGACCTCCTGCAGCTGGAGTTGAAATAAAGAAGAAAATCTGCTCCTGCATCTTTAATGTAAGCTGATAGCTAACACCCCCAAGCAGCAGACACAGGCTTGAATCTGAAAGCTGTCGGTTACACAATGGGCATGTAGCGGTCTGGAGCCCGGTACAGCCCAGTTCTCCAAGGGGCAGTTTTATCTCTTCCTCTGATGTTATCGCTTGCCAAGGAAAGCTCAGATAAAAGTCAACTATTGCACCCAGTTGGAATGTGGACTATGTTTCGGGAATGTCCAGTGGAGCAAGGGCTCATTTACGTTCAGATGTGAGGTAACCTCTTGGTAACAACAGAATCACTAAAAATTCTCACACCCTCCAGGAAAAGTTGCCATATAACTTCTTCCGAGCTCCATTAATGACATTTAATGCTCTTCACAAACATTTTAAGCTACGTTCCTTTGTGTCTGCTTGAACTTACACACTAATTATAAGAAGTAGCACAGACAGTGTATATCTTGAATTATCGATTTCTTTCTGAAATAAGAGCTCTGGGTATTTTTTGATCCTGGTGGGGTGTGAAGACAAATCTACCCAGAAAGCCGAATCTGCTCTTCAGTTGCAAAAGGCTACCATTTATTAATTATTTGATATGAGATATGTCTTGCTAGTCCAAGCCTTTCCTTTCTACTGTTTAAGGTACAGCCTCAAAGTACATTCCAGATTCAAGGTCTAAATTCTACCAATGCTTAGCTGCAGAATTCCAGCTAGCATGATTGGAGATTTGGCGAACCGTCACATCCTGACTTCCTGCTTTTGGTGTTTTCTCCTTTTACATGCTGCGCGGCCTCTCATTTTCCTCAAATGATTTTTGCATCAGTGGTGTCTAAACGCTATTGGAAAGCTAGTCTATGCCTAAACTTCTATGCCCTTTCTTTCTTTCTTTCTTTCTTTCTTTCTTTCTTTCTTTCTTTCTTTTTTGGCTGGGTCACAAGGCTGTGCCTAATAGCTCTTGACAGTAACCCCTCGTTTCCAGCTGTTGACAACCCAGATCAGTGTGTTTGGTTCGTACAGTTTCTCCACAACACTCAAGCACAGGACCTAATACCAGTCAGAGTAGCTGGCTCCTTGCACAGAAATGATCTTAGAGACTGTGTGGGGAGAAACTACCGGATTCTTGGTCATCTCCCAAAGGTTTGCTTCACAGGCTCTTGTTCCTCTCAACTCGGTTTCTTTACAAGTAAAATGAATATTCAGGCTAAATTAAAGCTTTGAGATCCTGAGGCACTGGTGTAGCAAAGTGAGCAATAATCCCGAGCTATATGTGTTGGCTCCTTCTTCAATTCTAGCACTCAGGAAGCAGAGGCAGGTAGATCTGGGACTTCTAGGCTAACTTGCTCTACATAGCAAGCTCCAGGTCAGCTAGGGTTACATAGTGAGCCTTTGCCTTGAGAACAAAACAAGAGAGAACCATCCTGAATAACACTGACTGGGAAGTATAGGATCAAACTCCCTTCTGTTAATTAAATATTCCCGGAATTTAGTTTCTTTCTGACAGTTTTCCTTTGAAAAATAAAAGATTTATGTGTGTGTGCGCGCGCACACTCGCGCATGTGCGTGTACAATGGGTATGTGGCATGTGTATAGGTATCCATGGAAGCCGGGTCACAGCATCAGATCCTCTGGTGCTGGTGTTGGATGAAGTTGTGAATGAGTATATGGTGCTGGGAACTAGCCTCAGGCTCTCTAGAAGAGCAGCAAACACTCATAACCACCGAGCCATTTCTCTAGTTCCCTTCCTGATATTTTTCAACATGAATAAATAAAATCCTCAGTATTGGAAATTCAACTGCAAAAACAAAAATTCTTTCCTAGAATTACCAGTCTTTTACACAGTCCCACTTCCCAGGGAAAACTGTTAATATTTTAGAACTATTTTTTTTTCCAGAAATTTTGTTTTACAAATATAAATACATGTAGCACAGGCGCTTTTAAGGTTGGGTTTTGTTTATTCACAAAAACTGGGTCAAGCTCCTACTCATTCTCCCATGGACTTGTTTCTTTTAGCTAGTGCCTTCTTTCCAGTGATGGCTGATGTAAAGAGTGTGAGAAAGAAGCACCCCACCACTTATGTCCTTTAGCTTTCTGTGTGTGTGTGTGGTGGGGGGAACATAAAAATAAAACTGTTGGTCAAAAGGCACATAAATATAAAATTTTAGTGCGTAAATCCAAATTTCCATAGAGACACAGTACATACCACATTTTTATCTGAAAAGAGAGGGGAAAAAAATGAGATCTTCAGGCTCATTTCCAACTGCGTTTTCAACTCTGTTAAGGTTTAAACCAGGTGCCGTGGTGGAAGCCTGTGGTCCCCACGACTCAGAGGCTAAGGCAGGCGGGACCTAGGAACCTGGGGATGATCTGAGCAACACTGTAAGACCCTCAAACTCTTAATGTTTAAGGGTCAGCAAGACTTATCAGGTAAAGTCACCTGACTCCATGCCTGCCTACCTTCTGACTTCTATGCCTACCTACATGCTAGAGAGAACCAACTCCCATAAGTTGTCCTCTGAATGGATGGACACACACACACACACACATGCACACACATACAGGCACACACACACAAAGATTCACAGAGAGAGAGAGAGAGAGAGAGAGAGAGAGAGAGAGAGATCATTTATGTAGAGCTTCCATTCTAGCAAATACTTGCCTTAATATGGTCAAATTGGGAGGAAGAGGCAGGCAGATCTCTGTGCCTTCAAGGGCAGCCTGGTCTACATCAGTACTACTATACAGAGAGACCTGGTCTCAAAAAAAAAAAATCAAGTTAATATTTTATTATGATACTATTTTTGAAAATACTGCTTGTTTTCAGTATGGATAAGAAATGAATATACAGGTAAGACACAGACATACTGGGTACCAGTTGGGGAAGACACTGGATGCAAGCGGCTATACCTCCCTAAAATGGTACTGCTGAGGTGTCACTGTGGAGATCACAGCTACACTTTGCGAGTCACAGCGTTCAGAATGTGCTATTAATTCTCGGAGATGATCTCGCAGGTAGAAGAGCATCACAGCTTCCATCTGAGCAGAAGTCTATATGATCTCAAATGAGACCCAGTCCCCACAATTACTATAAGAAGTCTTTCTGTCACAATAGGCTCTTTAAAAGGGTCACCTCTAAGGGCTGAGCTGCCAGCTTCCCCATGGATGAAGCTCCTCAGAATTACCAGCTCATTATGCAGTGGGCATATTCTCCTGTACATACAAGGAGTCTAAGATTTACGTAAGGCAACTACAAAAGTAAATCCATGTCTTTCTCACAATGGAATTCTTGGTTGATCACATGTTGCTAGTTTTGACGCTGACGGCTTGTGTTTATAATAATCACAAGATGCCTGAGATGCTTGAATAATATTACCAAAGGACAGAGCTGGCTCTTACTGATCCAAGTCATAAAAGCGAACCTGAGAGAACGGCAGGCAAACTGGAGCCTTGGCCTGTACTGTACTAGGTGCATTTGCACAATGCCTCTAGTGTGTTTTCTGCCCTAGGGCTTGTCTCTAAGGGTGGAGACACTGTGCATTGTGTAGTGGGTAGAGGATGGAACAAACGTGAAAGCTAATAATGAAATATACATAAGGTTGTGAGTTTTGTTGGTGAGAAGGAAAAGGTGGGTTATGCTAATTATCGCCTAGAGATGGCCAGTTTTGAGAGGATGTACCATAAAAATGAAGACTTTTATTCCCTGGTTGTGACACAACGCTCACACATGCACACACAGGCATCTGATCAAACTCAATACCTGGAACATTCTAGACAAGTGTTCTCTTGGGCTATGCTCCCAGCCGAATGGTGTGTTTTAAGAGTTCTACTCACAGCACTGGTATGTAATTTCCTATCAGAGAAACAACTGTGTTCTGTTCCAAGGTATAAGAGAGGAAGCTATATAGACTATGTTAATCAGAAATCTCTGGTGCACATGAGATTTTCATTAAATCCTAACAATGGCATTTGTCAATAGTACAGAAACAGACAAAGATTCACTGGACACAACCTGCACTACCTTAATATTTTAAAACATCGGCTCTCCTTCCTGTGACTCATTGGTCCTGATCAACCAAGCTCTCCATATGATGGGATTCTTTAGTAGCATAAAGCTTTCTTCTAAAATGTTTTTTTGTTTTTTGTGATTTTGGAGATTCTTTACATTCGCCACACCTGTCGAACAGGACATCATACCAGATGAAGTTACAAAAAAGATGGAAGTTATGAAAAAGGCAGGAAGAATGAGGAGGCCCTCACTTCCTCGTTAAAGCATCCAGTGAGCTTGCTCATGAGAGAGACAGGAAATCCTTTCACCGGTTTTTACTGTATCTCTTTGTGGGAGGGGAAACTCTCATTTTCATGGTCTTAGGACACCGAGTGTAGCAGCAGAATCTTCACATTTCCCTCTGCTCTGGGTCCTCTCCATCCAAGACCTTCCGACAAGTCCTCCACCCGCAGGCACACAACCCTCCCACCACTCCAGGAAACTGGGCCTCCTTGCTCCACCCAGCCTCAGCCTTCTACCAAACTTCTCTGTGATTGGCTCTCAGTTCTCTCCAGAAGCCTCTGGATCCCTGAGGCTGAAAATGTTGGTCATAGGTAGTCACTTCCTTCTGCTCCAGGGCTCTGCCCCTCCTTAAGAGGCTCCAGTCAAATTTTACTCCTTCAGGTCCTGGCTGAAAAGCACTGGATACATGCTTGGTAGTCAATCAGACACTGGCTTTATTTCCTAGCTTTGTAAAGCACTAGAAATATTCGAGTATGTCATACCATAATGTTTCAAGGTTTGGAATTCATCTTTACCTGTGAAGAAGTTGGCAGGGAGGTGGTGCTATGGGCTTGTCACAGTACTCTAACTTCCTGTTACACAACTTTTCTTTTCATGATAATCTATCTAGTTAGTCTTAGTTACTCTGACTAGAAAATACTACCAGAAACCACGGGATCTTGCTCACTGAGGGTATATGGATTTCGAAAGACTGGAATATGGTGAGTCTTGGGATTATTCTGAAAACAAGAAACTTTAACAAACTGTAGGCCCAGTGTCTCCTCTAAACACACACATATCTATTTAGCAGAATAAACAAAGATTTCAGGAGGCTGTATAAAAATTAACAGAGTGTACATAACACCAAAGTTAGCAGCATCCTTAACATCTAAGGGATAAACAGTGCAAAATGTTCGACCTGAGTGGACAAAGATTAGTCAAGTGCAGCCTTTATTTCTGAGCCTATTTTAATCATGGTGCTTAATTATTTAATCTTAGTTTAAACACAAGAGAATGAAGCAAGAGACAAACTCTGTGTGTGATTTGCACAGCCTCACACACTGCTTTGTGCCAGGTGATAATTCACCGTGTGCTGTGTGGGGCAGAAGCATCCTTTTGAGCAGCAAGGAAGAGGACTGCATTCTCTACTTAACTGTTCAAGGAGAGACATGACCACTCCTTGTTGTCCTTCACAAGGCTTCTTGGAAGATGGGCTGAACAGCTGTGATGACTCTTGAGGCAACATGAAGGTACCAAGCTTTTGGCAAGGTGTGGTAAATTTGGCAGGGAAGTAATTTCCGCAATATTGTTTTCGGCCCAGGAAATGGCTCAGGTGGTTTGGTATGGGCACAGTGCTGCCAGATTTTCCTGCTTGGGCTTGCTAGTCTTGGATGGCTTCACCTGACTGAATTCCTGACTCTGCTTGCCCTAAAGAGGCCTCTGCATTCAATTGGTCCCTCCATCCCCCAAATACCTCATGTGATCCAAAAAGCCTAATATGGAGGGCCTGAAGTTCATGTGATGAACCTCCATCCCCATTAAAACAGCAAATGTATCTCCTAAAGTTCAAATGACCACACAATGGCAGGAGTTTTGTGCAGCGCCAGTACCTATGGAATAGAGGCATTGTGTGAGCAGAATATTGCCCGGCCTCAAAAATCTGTTCACCCTAAGGTCTAACAGCTATCTGATTGAGATCAAGGGAAATGGAGTATAAATTTTACACATTTGGGAAAAAAAAATGTCAAGTTCCCATAACCCAAACTAAAGAGGGAAGAGAAACCCCTAAGCATAGTGTTGTATGAAACTGCTTTTATGAAATGGTTTTAGTTTTGCAAAGCAAACTTTTTCCTGTGACCTTGGCTCAAAGATTGCCCTTATTCCCTGATCATGTCATATTTCTTGAATTATAGTATATCCAAATATGGCAAAACCATCCTAATCATGCTTTCCAGCTAATCAGGTTAGGTGACATGGTAATGCTTCCCCAGTCTATGTATGCTATGCTATTTATTCAACTTCACATCGGTTGGACCATCTCTGTCATCATTTGCTGGAGGGTAATAGGCACTTGGGGGTTTTGAGAAGCTTTCATTTCTAATATAGCTTGACTGATTATGCACGGGCTTATAATTTGAACAAGAGAAGTCTGGGATTCGTATTAATTACTCCAAGACTCGAGAAATCCCACAGAATCATCAACTTCTTAAATGTTTTAACCCGAAACTCCCTGAGAGCATGAGAAACTGGAAGGAGATCAGAGTCAGAACTGGCTGGGAACGCCCTCAAGGTCCCCCTTCCATGTGCTGTGCTCATCTCTCTATTTTAAGAGAAGAAGCAAAGACCCAGAGGCAATCTGGGGAGTCTGGGAATACACAGCTGGATGTGGATGACTTAGCTAGGATCTAGAGTCTATCGGCAGAGAATGAGGCTGAGATGGAGCCGCTTCCTCAGCTAGTTCAGAAAATAAGGTGTAGGCTGCAAGCCATTGCCCAGTGTTTAAATCTTCTGCATTGATAGCCTGAAACCTGCAGACAAAGATGCAGATCCATAGGAGCCCAAGGAAAACGCCAGGTGTCTTTTCACCATGCCAGAAGGTGACCCAGATATTTAGATTCTGTGGTCTTTTAAGGCTTTAACCTTTAACCAGACTGCTGAGTGCTATCAAGTCATCAGTGCCTTCTTACCAGAGAAAGTGAAATTATTTGTTCTCCTAGTGAGCTCTGAAGAAGGGATGCTATAATCAATCCCACAGCACAGCCCAAGTAGGGTCAGACTTTGAAGACATACTTTACTGTGCACCTTGTTAATCCCTCAGATGACTAAGGATATAGAAGTACCATTCTATGGGTGCTATTTAATTACTTTGTTTACTTCACACCCACTAAAACAATAATGGTTGAACGACACAGGATATGAAACCAAGTACATCTCCGTGTACTTTGAAATGTCTCCTAATTACAGATTGAAGAAGGACTCTACAATAAAATCAAAGGCGGGAGCCACAGTTACACTGAGCAAATATTTGAGAACTCCAAAGTGAATCTCTCTTTCTCTTTCATTTTCAGATTTGGTTTTCTAAGTGGACAGACTTAAAATAAAGAATTAAATGAGACTCATAGGAAGAAAACTGAGCTCCAGGATGAGCGGTAGAAGCCACGCCCAACTTGCCTGGGAGCTACAGACACTAAAAAGAACCACAGGATAGACACAGTTGCCAGACAGTGCCAGCTTCGTGACCGCCATCTCTACTCAACACCACTGCCTGGTCCATGTCTTTCTCAGCTGTCCCAGCACAGGTGACCAAGGTACAGAAACTGTCAGCCTGTCTTCAACCACCCAACTCAACTCTTCCTTCAGAACTTCTCTCCCAAGGAAACTGCTCTCTGGGTTCTTGACACTTAGCACTTAGCCTTCAAAATGTCCCCGAGTTTGTAATGGCTGCTCTTGGTTCGACTTTGACAAATTGACAGCTGAGCTAACGTTTCTAGAAACTTCCGCCATTGCTCTTTCCAAGGGGTAACGTCACCAAGCATCTTGGAGGATCCCTAGAGATCAGGAAAGCAAAGCTCACCGTAGGCTGTCGAGTTCCTAGTCCTATGGTAGATACAGCTTGGGAGAATCACTATTTAATATAAAGAAAAAAAATCTGTATAGCCGTGAAAAGAACGCCTCTTCTACTCAGCTTCCCTACTGGGAAGTGGCAAATGTCCCAGTGTTTTTAAGTGGATGATAACTTGGCCTTTACGCATAGTACAACCCAAACTTCACATACTTCCAATGAGTCTATATTTAGGTTTTGGAAAAAAAAAAAATTTTAAGGGATTACTTTATTCTTAAATTTTGAGTATGCATGTGTTTCTGTGTGAATGTATGCCACGTAGATACAGATGCCCAAGGATATGAGATTCCCCACCCCACCCCAGAGCTCAAGTTACAGGCAGTTGTGAGCCACCCGATGTGGGTGCTGGGAACTCAACTCGGATCTTCTTCTGCAAGACCAGCACTCATAAATGCTGAGCCATCTCTTCAGCCCCTAAAGCCATTTAATCCAAAATAACAAATAACTTTTTAAAGGGAGCCATCGTGACATTTGTTTTGTGTCCCAAGGCAAAGAATAAACCCTGGCAAAGGTCTGGAAACCTCACAAGTTGAGTGGTTTCAGAGGGCACAAAGCACACACTAGTGGATAGTCCTGCAAAGGGAGAAGATGAACTGACACCGCATGGTATAACTCTCTGTGTTTGCAAACTGACAACGACTGCTGGTTGTATATAAACAGGGACCAAGGAATGCATGGGCTTGGATCTCTGCCCTCTTATCCCTGGATCTTTTTTCTGCCCTTCAAAGAGATTTTCAAAGTTTTATATACCACTCTTTCTTGGAAACAAAAGCTTCTCCTTGCAAAAGCAAAGTCCAATTCTTTATGCCCTGTCCCTGAGTGTCTTGTAGTCACTTTCCTGGACAGATTTATCGTTTCTGGGGTGGGTGGACAGTATGTTCTCAGGAACCTCCTATGTTACATAACAAAATGGCGTGGTGTGAGCAGAGTGCTATTGTACATGTGGATTCATTTTGTCTCTTAATACGAACCCAAAATAAATCTTTTGTAAGATCCACATGCCACCTTCCATACAAATACATCCATTTTTAGTTATGAAGACAAGTAGAAAAAGACCTTACCAAAAACAGCCACAACTTTTTTCTCAGTCCAGTTTTCAAGCAATTCCTTTGTGGTTTGCCTGGCAATATGCTTTCCTTCAATGTGCCATCACTGGGCAGGTTTGGCAGACTATTGGCCGGTTTAGTCAATTGAGTGTGGTCAGCATTACTCAGTCTTCTGACACAGAGCTCAGTTTTCTCGCCTAATGCTCTCTGGGTGCAAAGTCATGCTTTTTTTCCCCAAGGACTTAGTTATACCTGTGGTGATGATTTCCAAGTCACTGTCCCCCCAGGCGGATCTCAGTTTCAGATATACAATAAATAGTCTCTATACAGGATGTTTAAAATTACATTTGCCTATTTTTTTTAATTTTTTTTTCTCCAGATTCCCTCTCCCTGTCCACAACTTTGTGAAAGGCAGCTCCATTCACTCAGTGCTCAGCAAAGCTTTGGATTAACCCTGATGCATGAGTATTTGTCCTCTAAATAAGACCACCCCAAGAGAGTCTGTCCTGGTGTAGGCAGCTGTCTGTCGATCCATTGGCCTGTCTGTCTGTCTGTGTATATGTGTATGTTTGCGTGTGTGTGTGTGTGTGTGTGTGTGTGTGTGTGTGTGTGTATGTGTATGTGTGTGTATACATATGTGTGTGTGTGTGTTCATGTTCTATGAAGGCCAGAAGACGATTAAAGTGTCTTTCTCAGTCATTTTCTACCTGGAGCTCACCTATTCAGGAAGGCTAGCTGCAAGTGAGCTCTGGGGATCTTTTAAGTGGGTGCTGGGCTCCAAAGGTTGATCTTTGTAGTGGCAAGCACTTCGCTGCCTGAGCCATTTCCCTACTCCCCATTTTAACTATCCTGGACATTCATCTCCTGCAACCAATTCCTTTGTTTCTGAGCTAGTTGAGATAACCTGCTATGTATTTCCTGGCTCATTCTAAGAAGTCCCCTTGGTTTCCTGGTTTCCCAGAGGACCATGTATGTTGTGCCGCACTGGCTAACAAGAAGTGATTCAAGTAGAAGGCATCTTTGCTGACCTTAACAAAGGCATGGACAAGAAGGATGGAATGAGGTTTGGTCTAGCCACCCCAGAATACAAAACAACTCAACAAACAAGTGAGAACTCAGTCACAGGAGCTGGCTCGGTGCTTCTCACGTAGTCTCAGCTTGTTGGGGCAAAAGGATCATTTGAGTCTGGGAGTTTGAGGCCTGACTGGACAAATGAAGACCCTGTCTAAAAACAAACAAAACAAATCTTCTCAATCCTCAGCCACAGGGAGATAGCTAGCAACAGAGAATCCTGGTACCCAAGACGAGATGGGGACAATAAGTACTTAAGACAGAACAATGCAAAAAAAAAAAAAAAATCTGTTTTTGTTTTTCAGACAGGATCTCACTGTGTAGCCCTGGCTGGCCTGGAACTCACTATATAGACCAGGCTCGCCTAGAACTCAGATATTTGCCTCTCCAGTGCAGGGATTAAAGGCTCATACAACCCTGCCCTAAAATTTCTGGACAAATGTATAGGAGGTTTCTTAGAGACATCACTCACAAACACTAGATAGATACATGTTACCTGCAGGGCTCCACTCTAAGCAAGTGGCACATACAGACAAGTTCTCTCCTCAAGAGAACTTACGACAGAATTCTGAGCTCCAATATATCATACATTAAGACAAAGACTCTGAACTTGGGGTGGCCGGAGTGTACATATCACCACTGACAGGCAGACTTCCTCTTTTTCTCAGGTGACTACCACATATCCTTCTACTCATTCTGCTACTTACACTCCCTCCTCAACCCACTCTCAGCGGACCAGTGAGTTCTCCATTTCACAAAGAAAGCAGAAACAGAGAGAACTCCCACAAGCTCTCTCCCCGGCTCCTACCCACTCCTAAACCACTGCCTTAGGACTCAGCCTTCTTTCTAGCCCCACAGAACTTTTTTTTTTTTTTCCCCTTTATGCTAAGGCTGGCTCCAACCTATTGCTGCACACATAAGGTCCCCACCTTCTTCAGGATGTTCCTCCCCCCACCCACCCCCCAGCTATTCCCATCTCTCCTGACCTTTGGACAAAGGTCAAGCTCTTTGTGAGTTGTTTTGGGTACTTCCTGGCCCTTGCTGGAGGACTGGGAGTGACTGATGGAGACAGCCTACAATCAAACATTGATAGGTACAAAACAGTTTGCTGGGAGAGACAATCCTATCTAACTAATCTGGACGCTGTTGGTCAGAACCACTAGGAGGTCTGTGTTTTCTGACTCACTGAATCCCACCCCATACTGACATTCCTAAGCCTCTTCCACAGCACTGCTTTTCCTGCTGTGTGCAAGTCCATCTGAAGTGTAGGGTGGTTACTGTTTGTCAGTCACCCCTGGAACTTAAGCTCTAAAAGGACAGGGAGGTTTGCATATTTTCCATTTAGAGCCTTGACTTTTTCCCATAGCGCCTGGGACACAGAACTTACTCAATAATATCTGCTGATTTGCGAAGGCCTAGCACTGCCCTTTCTGATTTGGGTGACTCCTGGGGAAATGACTAGCCATCTCCAAATCACCCTTCCATCAGTTTTGAGATGCGAGTGTTCCAAGTACAGAGCACATGGGATTATGATGGGGACTGAATAATATAAAAGAATAAATATGTTAGCACATTTTCTGACACACACACACACACACACACACACACACATACACACACACACATACACACACATATATATATATATATATATATATATATATATATATATAAAATTTACTTGTTTGTTCAACTGCAAATCCAAACTGGCACTAGTTTAGGAATACAGCAGATTGATAAGGAGGGGGAGGAGGAGGAAACAGAAGGGTAGGAGGAAGAGGAAGAGGGGGAGGAAGAGGAGGATGTGAAGAAAAAGGCACCCATGTATAGTCTTTCTTTCCTTTAGATCAGATTCCATTTCAAATCCTGGTTTAAAAACTCCTAAACATACAACTAAACCATGTGAATGCCCAGGTTTGTGTCCTACAGCAAGCCTCTTGTTTAGTAAGGAAACAGGGCCAGTCTGTCAGTAGCTCACATGGCTAACTCATTCCAGCAGTGCCATGGATGATGGGCAGTTAGCTTTCCCTTCTTCTTCATCACTGCTGCCCTCTTTTACTCTGCTCCGACTCTCTGCTGCTACAAAGCTAGCTCCTGCCAGGATTCCTTTCCCCGTAGCTCTGTGGATCCAGGGTGGAGCCTCTGTTAGCAGAAGGGGAGGCTGAAAGAAAAATCCATCTCTGTACTTTCCATTTCCTCCAGGGCTTAAATGGAAAAAC
This sequence comes from Arvicanthis niloticus, assembly GCF_011762505.2. NCBI lineage: Eukaryota > Metazoa > Chordata > Mammalia > Rodentia > Muridae > Arvicanthis > Arvicanthis niloticus. Next base: position 51,441,766 of record NC_047673.1, read on the forward strand.
AAAATGAGGGTCCCTTTTGCCATTATTTTTGGGACTAAAAACTCTAAAGTGTTCAAGTTGGAACTGAGTACTTTTTCTCTTGTAACAACTATGTTATATATAGTGACCTGGCCCTATGGCTCTATTAATATAATGCAGACTTTCGTCACCAGCAATGCTGGGCTAGCCTGGGAGTCTAACCACTGTATGCAATATACCTCAAAGGGAAAGGATATAGCCTCAGCAATTTAAAGGCCTAGAAGTTCTTTGGAGAGGTGGGGAGGGTGTGTGTGTGTGGTGTGTGTGTGTACAGGCACGTGCTTGTATTATGTGTATACATATGAAAGCACACTTGTATACAGGTCTGTGCTTGTCTCTGTGTGTATGTGAAGCCAACTCAGGGCTCAGGAGTTGTTCTTCAGTTAGCATCCATCCATCTTTTTTTCTAAGACAGGATCTCTCACTTGAACTTGCCAAGGCTGATGGGCCTGCTGGTTTCTGCATCCTCAGCTCTGGGGTTGCAAATGTGGGTTCTGAGTTGAACCACAAATCCTCATGCTTTCTGGGTGAGAACTTTACCAAAGGAGCCACTTCCCCAGTCCAGTGATTGTTCTGTTTTTTTTGTTTGTTTGTTTTTTGTTTTTTTTTTTTAAACAAAGATCAGGTTTTTTTCTTCTCTCTCTTCCTGGTGAAACTCCAGCTTTTATTCCTTTCACTTGGCTTTGTGTATCTTCTGAAAGTCTATTTAACACTTCTTTCTTAAAAAAGAAGATGAAGAGGAGGAAAAGGAAGATGAAAAAGAAAGAAAAGAAGAAGGAGGAGAAAGAGGAAGAAGAGGAAGAGGAGGAGGAGAGGAGGAGGAGGAGGAGGAGGAGGAGGAGGAGGAGGAGGAGGAGGAGGAGGAGGAGGAGGAGGAGGAGGAAGAGGAAGAAGAAGAAGAAGAAGAAGAAGAAGAAGAAGAAGAAGAAGAAGAAGAAGAAGAAGAAGAAGAAGAAGAAGAAGAAATAGCAGCAGCAGCAGCAGCAGCAGCAAGGTTTCTGCCAACAGAAGCCGAAAAAATAGTCACTGCTCATTTCTTCTGGCTGACGCACCTTGTCTGCCAATGGCTGTGTTTCCCTTGGGAGGAAATCACTTCCATCCAATAAGGCAGTGTGCCTTCCAAGAGTCTGCTGTGAAAATCACCAGTTTCAGCTGCCATTGTGGCGATGATGCTTAGGAGGTTGGTCTGAAATGCACTGAGTGGGGAGTCTCGACCTGACACTAGCTAACCACCCTCTGTTTTCAGTTTGTTTCCTTGTAGTCATGATCCAAAGTATACAAGCACTGAGCTGCTCACCTACCTGGGATGGCTCATGTTACCAATCATGGTTAACCCTAAAGATATAGCCAGCAAGTCAGCTCAGGAAAAAATCTGTGCTGAAGAGTCCGTGCAGGAGGTAGACAACTCCTTCATAGTGCTTCTCCCTCCCTGATATTAGCCTTCATTATTCAGTCTCCCCCCACGCCTTCTCTGTAACAAAGGCCCATTGCTTTTTATCTGCTCAATCTCTTTGGATGAAACTATTGCTAATTCTTTATATACATACACACACACACACACACACACTCCTTGGAATAAATCTTTAGAAGTTGCAAAGGAGAGTGGATTTACCGGAGTGCACTTTCAAAAAAGCATTTGACACTCTGTTAAGTAGCGTTGTTTTTGTAAGGTGTGTGTGTGTGTGTGTGTGTGTTTTGTGGCTTCCTCCACCATTTGAAGATGAAAGGGTGCTTAGCAAGATACTAGATAGCATGCAACTTGTGAGGTATAGTGAACTTTGGTCACCCAATATTTACAGGACCTTTTGAAACAAGTGTTGAAAAAGTCAAATAAATTTTGATACAAAAATCTTAATGAGAGTATACACCCTGAAGAGGTGACAGTGTTATACACAGCTTTATGGTTTGCCAGGACAGTGGAAGAAATTTGGAGAGACGGCAAGGATTAACTTTTTAGATAATCAATAACTGTTTGGTGAAATTCCTAATAACTTTGCTACTTTAAGTGGGATGGACTCTGATAATTTCCAGAAATTTGTTTCTATTGTAGACAAAGGTTTATTGTAATCTGGGGAAGCTACTATATTAGGGGGGAGGTGGGGGGGGGAAGACTACAACCTTGAAAAGTAGTAATACAGCCAATGAACAAAGTTTTTAAAACGCCAGGTTTAGGTATAAGAAGACAGCACAATAAACATTTGAAACCTGACCCCAGTGCAGTATAGTCACAGTGTCATTGTCTTTATTGGGCCATGTTTAAAGCTTTAAAGATCAACTGGAAACTGTATGTAGTCCCTAAGGCATTCTGCGGCAACCCCAGTGTTCCTCTAAGTAGGACATCTATCCATTGTCTAAGGGTTCTTACAGGGCCAGGTAGCTATTACATCATGCAAAGCAGGTGAGCTAATGACCCACGCCAGCTACCGGAATTTCATGGCTTTCAACAATCACAGAAAATAAAGCTACATTATTCTACCCACCCACCCAGGCTCTTTCCTCAGCATCTCGGGCTTTCACAGAGCTGAAGAGAAGGGATAGAATGCCTGTATGTTTTGTTACCAATTGGGTAACCTACTCTACTCTCTGTACTAAAGTCAATAATATACACTACATTATAATTATATATGTATCTATAGATACATGGTGGAGCATCACAAAAAGAGTGAGGCTTAGGAATTAGTTGAAAAATCTATTTTTCTAGCTCTTGTGTCCTCTTATGGGCTTCTTTGCCCAAGGGTGGCAAGTCACTTAGCTGTCTCTCTAACTTAAATTTTACAGTGACCAAGAAGTTCAGGAGTACATTTTTTTCATACCTTCTTCTATACCGACCAACATTAACCACCTATGGAAAGATATTCTCAGACTTTAGCCACTAAAGCCAAGCCCTCTAAATCTTGAAGAGGAAAATAAATAATAAAATAAAATCTTTTGGTAGGGCATATGAAGAGGTCTGGAGGAAGACATGCTTGTCTGCTGGTACCCCACAGAAGGAACCCAGCAGCTGGGCACAACTATATACTTATCTCCAGAGACGATAGTTCAAGGGTAAACTAGAAAATATCCCCATGGCCAGATGGTGGGACCAGCTCCTAATCTGGAAAGGATGTTTCTTCAGGAAAGCATTACTGTTTCTTAATCCTGCCTCTGATGCCGGGGTCTGGTCTCTCTGCCTTTCTTCAGCTTATCTGTAACTATATACTTGCAGACCCCGGGGTCTGAGGAATATACATTCACCCTGAGTTTCTCCTAAAGACAGTCAGTCAGTGTGGGTTTGGCTTGTCCAGTCCTGCAACTATTACAAGACCCAGATGAACAGAGCAGAAAGTTGAGTTTGTCCAAAGAGACCTAACCCTTTTTAGTCAGTTACCAGAGACAGAGGAAAAAAGTCTCAATCCTGCAGCTCAGTGGGACAGGCCTTCTGGAGTCTGGACAACTCATCATTCCAGACAGAGCCACAGAAGTGTTAAATAGGGCAAAGGGCGGGGAAGCCAACCCCCACCGACTTTGGCCGGCCTCTCTCTCAGGACCTGGAGCTCTAGGTTTCTACACACATCATACAAGAGGAGAGGAGTCCAGCGCTTCACAGAATCTGGTGCAGCTAACCTCACACAGCATAGACAGACCAGGGGGACGACAGAAGCGGAGCCGCTCACTAGCTAGCTTGAAAGTCTCACTTACTAGGTGTGGGAAATCCGCATCACATCACAAGTCCTCCAGTTCTGTGTGGAATGTGGCCATGGTGTGTGTGTGCACACGTAGCATGAGAGGGGAAAAGGAGAGGAAGGAGAAAGAAGGGGGGGGGGGGGAGAGAAAGAGGAGACATATACACACAGAAAGAGACACGCAGAGACCACACACACACACACACACAGAGAGAGAGAGAGAGAGAGAGAGAGAGAGAGAGAGAGAGAGAGAGAGAGAGAGAGAGAGAGAGAGATCCCCGGAGGGGAGGGGCTTGGGAGGTGTGGACCCCTCCTCCAAGACCAAAACCTACGGCCAGAGGATGAGGTCATCCCCTACCCCCACCCCCACCCCCACCCCCACCTCCCACTCCCGAGTCTCTGGCAGCCCCTCTAACTCTGCCCATTCTGAGTGGTGCCTCCTTTAAGAGGGGGATGGTGTCAGGGAAGCCGGAGAAGCAGGAGGGCTCCTCCTGGGTGCCAAAGCATCGTCTCCAGTCCCAGGCGGGTATAAAAGACAGAAAAGTCTCATCTGGAGCTCAATTTCCAGGGGTCAGAACTAAGATCCCGCTAGTGGGAAGGAGTGGCTCTAGGGAGGAGCGATCCGCTGCTCCGTGTCCTAAGCCCGTCTCAGCTCACTCCTAAGGGCTGTCTGGCAGCCCTGAACTGTCAGCTCTTTAATTCAAACTTTTTCCAGCAGCCACGGTGCTAGGACTCCCACGCCTACCTTGAATCTCCCGGCTCTGCCTGGCACTCGCCGATCTGGGATCCCAGTGAAGCAAGAGGGTGGGTGTCGAGGGCTCCTCCGGCTGCGCCGGGCAGGTACCCCTGCTTTATAGCGCCAAGCGGCTCAGTGACTCAGTGAGCCTCCCAGGGCTTCAGCTCACAGCCCTTCAAAATAAGAGTCCGGCAGCGGCGGCCGGGCTGGGCCAGCTGGAGCAAGAGAGGGAGGTGTGGCTGAGGCCCTGGGGAGCAGCCCCAGGTTAGGGTATCCACCCCCTTTTAACCTTGCCACGCCCTTTGCATCTTTCTCTCCGCAAATCCCTTCTTAGAAGCCAAGCTATAAACTGGGCTTCTGTGGCTCTAACTTCCACAATTGATAACGGGGGAAGAATTTAACCTAAGTCACCAGAAGTGTTGACTGCACGACATGGGCGATTGTCTCATAGTTTTTAAGTCTGGTTTTTCCTTTAAAGAGAAAAGAGAGGTGCCCTCAAAATCCCATCTCCGTGCAAGCTGGGAGAAAGGGATGAAAACAAGGAAGCACCCAAATGAAATACCACTGGAGCTGGAGGCGGGGTTAGGAAGAGGCCAGCCCTGGGGCAGACTGGCAGGCTCAGAATGTGCAGCCTTTAAATAAAAAGGCACACAGGATAGTTCTTTTCTAAAGAAGAAAAGGCAGTACTGTTGACTCCATTAAGTAGCTTACTGGGTTCTGCACACCAAAGAATCACTGAATCCGAGAGCCTTCTGGGTAAAAGTTTCTCAGACTCCCTTTTACAAGGTTTTGGAAACAATTGTTCCTATGTGACCAGTTCCCCCTGGGTTTTCCTGTCATAAACTACAGGAGGACCTCAGTCACTTGCTTAAAACATCTACGCGGGAATTTTTCCTCTTGAAGTGTCTTTTAAAGGAAGAAATAAGACACATTGATTCATTCCATAATTTTTTTTTTAATTTCACTTTGTGTGTGTGTGTGTGTATTGGTAGTGAGTGGGACAGGATGGCTTGTGAACTCTGTTCTCTCCTTCTACCACGTGGGTGCAGAGGCTCCAACACAGGTGCTCAGGCCTAGTGGCAAGTGCCTTTACCCACGGAGCCATTGAGATGGCTCCGAATTAATTACTTATACCAAAGCTGTGACAGATTATGGGCTTAGTCATAAATCCAGATGACCAAATTTCTCTTTTACCACGTTAGCCAAGAGCAGCCTGGCTCTGTGTATAATCCTTCTAAATATCTGGCCAGTATTCCAATCACAGATATTGCTGCCCTGTTTTTCCTGCTAGAATGTGTGTTTTCTTGAGTGTTGGAATCAAATCTTTTACACACAATAAGCTCTCTGTAGATGATTGGATGGATGAAAAAACATACACAAAAGTCAGTGCCCAGGGAATCAGGCCCCTGGCTTTTGGAGTCCAACTGGCTGGGACCCTGGCAGTTTCTCTTAAATAGTTATAGAAAAAGTCTCAGTACCAATTAGACTACTTGTTTAAATGTTCTGATAACTTTACCTGCTCCTTCAATATTGTATCTGCAACAGGATTTCTAGATTCACAGTCTATTTCTTAAAAAGACTTTATTTCACTTGTGTTCAGTGGGCACTGCACAGTCTCGGAACTGGCGTTTCCACCCAGCCTGCTCAGTTCTGGAAACTTGGATGTACTAGCATAGTAGAAGGTGTTTAAGCACTGAGCCATTGACAGCCCTTTGTTTCACAGTCTTAAGGCAGATGCTTCCCTCCACTTTCCTCTCCCTCTCCCAAACAGCTTTTTATTGATTTTTTTTAATGAAAAAAAAAAAAAAAACATGCTTGTAAAACATTGAAGCAATAAATCAAAACCGACTGTCACTCTGTAATTTACCCCCAGAGATAAACATTGCTAACTCCCTGGAGTATACTTTTCCAGACTTTTGTGTGTGTATTTAAGCACATATTTAAAACATAGATTAGATCATTGTTTACATATGATTCTGTGGCCTATTTTTTAAAACCTAACAATATGTGGCTCTCACCATGTCCAGCACGATACAGGTCTTATTATTTTTCAGTGCAAAGAAGGTGATAGGTCAACATCCCCACTAGCCTGGGGGAAAATGTTTCAAAGAGTGAGAAATCCAGCATTTCACCCTGTTCCTTTGCCTTGTGTTTTGAATTGTAGTGTTTCCATTTTCCTGTCAAATGGCCATCATGGATAGCAGTGGTTACTACTTGTAGAATTGGGGGGGGGGGGTCGGGTTCGGGGGGTAGGGTGAAGCATTGCACTGTATTAGTAAGTAAAGAGCTTTAAAACGTGTTAGGTCATATGATCCTAAATCATAGGGTTTGGATACTTTATTTCTGTAAGTATTGGAATCAGCAGATGGGTGTTTAAATTCGGGTCCTCGAGTTTTTGACTTTTGTTGTATAAAAACAGAAGGAATGAGTACACAGGCAAGAGCAATACCACCTCAGTGTTTTGCTGGCCTGGTGACAGGGCTGTAAGACTGAAGTGACTGCCACAGATCGCACTCAAGTTGTCAGGCTTGACGACAAGGGTCTTTCTAGCCATCTCTCTGCCCCATTTTCAGTCTCTAGTGCTGAACTCCAACATGATTTAAGGTAGTGATGCAAATCAGTGAACAGTTTAATGCTTTCACCGTGAAGGTTGTTGGGAAGAGCTGTGGGAGGTGTGAATGCACATCAACCATCACTTTGGCCATGTCCCAGACTCACTGAAACCAGCATCGGTAGACACCTGGATGGGAATTTGAAAAAGAACGCTCAGTTTTCTTCTACCCTGCGGAGATTATGCTCTGCAAGTGTCTCTTGTATTTTTCTCTTCACTGTCCCTGGGTTAAGATGTAAGTTTCCTGGTTTTAAGCTAAGGAGAGAGAGAGAGAGACAGCGAACAGATAGGCCATGGACTTATCTTCCCTCTGCCCTCACTTGAGCTGTTTAGAAACACACCTCCCTGAGGACGGTTGGCTCAGCTTCATGCCAGACTGCTTCAGCTCACAAGTCCAGGGCTCATACATACAGATTTGATTTGGGATACAGCCTTCTGCTTAATTTTCGGTTGTCGGAGGAGGATGGGGGTATGTAACGGAAATTGTGGCTCAATCTTCCTTCTTTTGTTATAACCCTCACACCACAAGAGTGAATGTTGTGAATGTGAAGCTAAAAAGTAGAGGAGCTGACAACAAATGGTACCCGCTTGCTTAACAAAACCATCTTGGTAGTGATGCCATCTCCAGCCCCGCCCCAACCATCCCTCTCTTCTCTGAAATTGTATTATTTGTGTGTGGATGCGTGTGACGTGTGTGTCCGTGTGTCCGTGTGTCCGTGTGTGTGTGTGTGTGTGTGTGTGTGTGTGTGTGTGCATGCCATTTACAGGTATCCACCAAAGCCAGTAGAAGAAATCAGGAATTGGGCTGCCTCGACCTGGAGTTGCAGGCAGTCGTGCACTGCCAGATGTGATGCTGGAAACAAACTCTGGCTCTCTGCCAGAGCAATAAATGTTCATGACCTATAAGCCACCGTCTCCAGCCACTGTCCCACCCCCTTTCCATATACACACACTAACACTATTGGCAAGTACTGTTGTCATCTATCTCCATACATGTAATAATCTTTTATAGAAGCACAAACTGTTGTTATCAAGCCAAGAAAATGTCTTATAAGCATCACCCACCAATGTGAGCACCATTCTATAGTGCATAAGCAAGCGATTCCAACCTAACAAACACTTAGGATCAACATTCTGTGTTTTCACAACAAATATTTCCTATCTTTATTTACACGTAGTAAGAAAAAGAACCTTGAGGTATACTTAGGCCACTTGCTGAACATAAAATTTTAATTAGAATTACAATAGCTTGGGAATCTTCTTGGACTTTTTGCTTCTAGGATGTTACACTTACCATGAGGAGGCCTTGACTACTTCCCCAGCATGGTGGATGGTGTGAAAAACCAGATATTCTGTTACTGAGTCAGCATCATGATTGCCTTTCATTTACTTCTAGGGCTTTGGTATCCTTTAGTGCCCCACTGTAGTTTTCAATGGATGAGGATATTGGCTGGTGGCTGCTCTTATCTGTAGCCACTGCCTCTTTCAGGAATCCCAAGCACTGGCACCAATCAAGAAAACTCTAAGAAAACTGTGGGTCCAATATAGATTTTTAGCTGTTATTTTTAGTAACTATTTCTGAGTGTAGACTGCTTAGGATCTACTTTGGGAGCTAGTGAGATGACACTGTGAATAAAAACACTTGCACACTCAACAACTTGAGTTCAACCCCAGGACCCACAGTGGAAGGAAAGAACCAGCTTATGAGTTTTGGTCTTCGGCCTCCCCTGAGGTAACGCTCATATACTTGAGGACACACACCAACTACTAACACCTCCCACCAACTGCTAATGCCACTAATGATAAATTAATGTAAAAAACTTTGAAGATCCATTCTTTCAATTTATTAAAAAAAAATAAACATTCAAAAAGTCTTTCTCCACTTTGAACTTGGACTCTGTAATTAAATATAGTATTTTATATGGATCATATTCAATTTCATATTAACATTATTAATTATTGTGACTAAAGTAAAAAAAAACTTTAAGCAAAAAATATGTGTCCTCTAGGGAGACTAAACTATGTGAGTAATGAATCCTCAGACTATTGGGAGAGGGGTTGAGAGAAAATCTCTGAGGACAATTCATACTTTAGTATAAACAAATGCACCCAGTCACTGGCCCAGACATCTTTCTGGCTCTTTGTTTTGTACATAGTTTTTGCTTTTGCCTAAGTGAGAGAAAGCTAAGCATGGAGGGGAGGGCTGTTTGTGTGAGTGTGACTGTCCCAGCAGACTGGGAGCACTGCGTCAGAGGGAACTCGGCAAGAAGGAGATCTGCCACACGGAACATAAAGGAAGATCCTGCCGCCGATGTACTGACATACCGAGAGAAGACGACGGAGTTTTTGATGGTACAGCAAAGGCTGAACCTTCACAGGGACCCCAGAGAACTAAAGTGAGCAGTCAGGAGGAGCCACAGAGGGAGAGTGGGTAGTAGAGTCATGTCCTGAAAGAGTAGATTTGGAGATGGACAGTGTAAGGCCAATCCTAGTCTGTTTCAGTGTCCTTGAATGCACAGAGGGGGCTCCGTTTTCTCATTTGTAATGTGCAAGGGTAGACCCGGAGCTGCTGGCCAGGGTGTGTCTAACACAGGGACCTACCAGGATAGGGTGTGTATGCTCAAAGCAGGTTTCTACTTTTACTCTAGCAGTTTGGGGAGGGACGATTTGTTGTTTTCAACTGGATTGACTGGTGGCTGATTCCCCCCTCTTTATTTTTTTTTAATTATTAATTTCATACATGTGCGTAAGGTAATGTATTTTGGTCACATCTACCCACTCCACCAAACTTCTTTTAGATCGTTCCCTCCAAACTTTATAACTTCGTCTTTTTTTTTTTTTTTTTTCTCACTGAGTCTGATTAGTACTGTCATATGTGTGTGGGAGTGGGGCCATCTAGTAGACCATGGGCAACCTACCAGGGGCCACATCCCTGAAGAAAACCGACCCTCCCTCCCACAGAAGCCATCAACTGTCAATGGCTCCCCCGCACTACAATGCTGACTGGCTTGATTGGTGCAGGTTGTACAGGGCAACCTCAGATACTCCAGGTTCATTTATAAATAGCCCCGTCATAGTCATATGCAGAAGACCATTGTCACAGCTGCCTTCATCGACCTCTAAGCTTTTAGAGGAGGGTGAGAGTTTCAAATGATGCTGAGGATTCCCCACTAACCTACATTCCCATCCCTGTAAAAACCTTAAGAAAACAAAAACAAAACCAAAGCAGAGTATTTAGTAAGGAATAGAGTAAAAAGAAGTTATCTCAAGTTTCACTTCTAAGGGCACAATACCAATCACTTTATAAGTATTCTCACATGGTGGATAACATGAACTCTAGAGCTCAGATTCCAGGGACTCTATCATTAAAAAGAAAACGGCATATGTATGGAAAATTCATTAGCTAGGACACTACTGTCTCTGATGATAAATCAACAATTCATTATGGCACAGTTTGATTATGGGCCATACCGTCTATGCTACCGGAAACAGTTGAAACTACTCCTGATTGTGTCCTGCTTGGACCAGCGATGGGGTCTGACTCACAACTGAGAAATCACTTCCAAATTAAATGTGTTATGCCGGCTCTAATGGGATCATCCACAGATCCATGGGCATTACTGAAGAAGAACAGTGGAAAAGTACGAACTGGCCTTTTCACTGTGACTCTCCTGGGTCAGTGCTAAAGCAGACAGCTTGTGAGCTTGATCCTACATAAATTAAAACTCTGTCTGTAGCTGACAAAAAGACAAATATGAAGAAAGAGTTTCCAATAACATGCTTTCTGTTTTTCTGGTGACAGTACGTGGTGGTTACTGGCTAGGTGCTACACAGCTTCCTTAGTTGTTTCTTTTGCTGTAATTACCTCTGACGATACCATCACATGGAACCTTACACCATAGAAATTCCTTTGGGAACGTAGAGAACACCCAGATCATTCCATTGCTTCTCCTAGAAACAGAGAGTAAAACGCCTCCACAAAGGCGCTGGTACATGCTCTGGAGAACCTGCTGCCAGACAATGAAGTAAAAGAAAAGACAGGAACTCCAATGGCCTCACATAAGGCCTGTGTTTGTGGGAAGAAAGAAATCCATTTATTTTCTCTGACTTGGACAAACCTGTCTTCCTTTAAGCCTACTGTGGTTTGAGTGTATGTCCTCCCTGCTCCTCCGCAATAAGATAAAATAAATTTAAAAAGCATGAAAACACGTATTGGAAATTTAATTTCTACCTGAACACAGATGAGAGTTGGGTATACTGAAAGGAGCTTAGGCCATGAGGGTGGGGGTGAATGGATTTAATGCTATTATCCTAGGAAGGGGTTCCTGCTGAATTGCTACATCCACACACACACATGCACACATACATGTGTGAATTTCTTTGTCCTTCCACTTTCCACCATGGAATGATCTAGTAAGATGGCTCATATCAGATGCCAGGCCTGATCTCAAATGACCTAACCTATAATAGTGAAAACTACTTTCTTTACTGTCACCTACTTTTAAAGTCACCTACTTTGCTGTGTTCTGTTGGAGCAACAGCCAATAACTAAACGCCTTGCCTCTTGTCCAGTGCTTTGTAGTCTAGACTTGGTGTTCATTCTCTTCCACAATAAACTAATCTTTTGGGTGAGAGTAATAGGACTGTATTTTTGGAAATATGTTATTTTTCTTTTTAGGGTAACACATTGGGTGAGGTGCTACAAACAGTTTTAGGCAAAAGTTTTCATCTACTAAGAGAACTATTGAGACTATTATGTAGACTGTGGGGTTTTTTTTTCAAAATAAAATATATATACCTAAACTTTTTAAGAAGATGTCAAATATTTTGATAATTTTTTCTTTTAAAATAAAAAAATACAATGGGTATATTTTAGAATAGAAAATTTCTTGGATATAAACCCTAAGCCTAAAAGAAAAAAAAATTTGGTATATCTACAATTATAAGAATGGACTTATTTAATATATAGTTTATATGACTAATAAACAGTCAACTTATTATTGTTTTTTGCCCATTATGAATCTATTATGTAAGGTACACCAGATCACTATTGTACAAAATAAATTGCTAGATTTCAAAAATATGAAGTCCAGAGTTATACCTAAGATTTCCACAAATCTAAGGAATATTTGCCTTGTTCCAAAAATGACAATTTTTAAATAATTTTGAAGAAGCTGAGTCTGTCAACAGGCTTCTAGTACAAGATTGTTCAAATTAAAAGTTGGACTCAATTTATTATGCTCAAGGAAATTTTTCTAGGCCACATGGCGTCACTTGAGACAGGTATTTCTCTGCTCAATGAAGTAAAGAAAGAACTGTTAGGAAACACCACTTATTTTTTTAGTATGCCATTGATATTCATGGAATGTGTATGACAAAAGGAAGAAAGAAAGAAATGGAGAGAGGTGAGTTTAGAAGACCATGCTTTAAAACTGGGATTTCTAAACAGATTTGATGAAGTCAGATTTGAAACACCACATTTTCAACCCAAGGAAAAAGCAATGACAGCAACATTAATTAAAGACTCAGTCGAGTCCTGCCTCTTTAAATATTGGACTCCCTGTAAATTATTTTTAGTTTCAGCAGAAGGCCTCATTAGAGGTCACTTTCTTGCCCATTCCTGGTTTAGCTGATTGTTGCAATTTGCTCATTAGCTTGGAGGTGGGGACTTTATTGTTTCACCATCGTAGTGGGTGGTGCAAGTAGGAGCTTGACATAACTCTGGTGTCATTGTTTCCTTGTTTATGTGTCTTCTAGATGACACTCAATAAAGCTCTGTAATCTAGCAATAAAAAAGGCCTCATCAAAATCTCATCCTTTCACGCTGACTGTGTTTTAGAGAACATAAGAATGTTTTCGCCATCCTAGAAGAATTCATTTTTGGAAAAGGTCACACCCATCACGATCATGACTATGTGAGTCAATTGGTCAGTAGGGTGCCCACTGATTTTCCTAAGCCACATGGCATCACTTGAGACAGCTATTTCTCTGCTCAATGAAGTAAAGAAAGAACCATTAAAAAAAAGTAAAAGAAGAAAATTATATAAGAACAACTTTCTTTGATATGTTAGGTGTGGAAAGAGATGAAGCCAGTTGTGGTTAGGAAGTGCCCACGTCTGTCATTTTAGACAACGTAAGTTAATACATTCAATATAAGAGATACAGTGATAAGCACCCACTACACTTTGACACACAAGATCCATCATTTTTAAACTCAAAAAGAAAAAAGTATAAATGAATATAACAATAATGCCTGTAGCGTAATGCTTCTAACTTGATTACATTCATTTTCATATGAATTCAGTTAGCACATATAATTCTAAACCATCAGCAGTAAAAAGGGTCTGCAAGACCAAAGTACTTAAGGCTCATGGGATCATAGTACAGCAGTAATCTCAGATATCTGATGTCTGCCTGAACTGTGACACTTCCTTTCATTGGGTGTAAAGACAAGCCACACCGGCATCCATTCATCTATTCTCTATTCATCATTGTGTTCTGTGTGAATCTAAACCAGTAGGTGTCCCACAGTTTTCAAGGAAGAAAACACAGCCGGTTCTCTGGCTCTTTACAATCTAAGTGAGCAGACAAAAATCAGCTTCGAACAACAGGTGCTTTGCAGTTGTTCATTCATTTGGGCATTAATTACTCATGACTCCCTTGTGAACAATTTGCACATCTGGGGAGATAAAACTGCCCACTGAAAGTGAATTACTGGGGCGTAGGTGAGACACAATGGTTAATTCATTTGGATACCCATAAAAGGCTTACCAGAAATCCCTGCAGCACTGAGAAGCTAGAACTTCGAGTCTGAAGAATGAGTGAGCATCAGGCTGAAGGCAGACAAGAGGATGTGTGAGTATAATTTAGCTGCAGTTTCCAATGCGTCCCTGGGTCACCCACGCATTCACCAGCGTTTCTCCTGGAACCTTGCATTGACCCAGCACCATGGCCTGCCTCTGAACACAGTTCTACTGTGCACGCTTTAAGTACCCAAAGATTTCTTCTGCAATTTCAGCTACTTGTGAGTGAAAGGGAATATTGTACCACTGGACAAAATAAAGGAAACTCTTGATATGGTAAAACATAATTTCTAAACTTAATTTACCTACAAACTTTTTGTTTGTTTTTGTTTGTTTTTTAGACAGAAGTCAGGAGTAGTAAATTAAGCCATTTTTAAAAGACTTATTTATTAGGTATATAGTGTTCTCCCTGCATGTATGCCTGTACATCAGAAGAGGGAGATAGAGCTCATTATAGATAGTTGTAAACCACCATATGGGTGCCGAGAATTGGACTCAGGACCCCTAGAAGAGCAGCCAGTGCTCTTATCCTCTGAGCCATCTCTCCAACCACAGGAAATGGAGTCTTGAGGACAAGTCCATTATTTTCAGTGGAAGCACAAGATAGTGTGATCCTTAACATTCTTTTCAGCTAGATGGTCCTAGGACCAGGCTCAAGGCCAACCCATTCTAATCTGCTGGAAAACTCCATAGTAATTTTTCAAGTGGGTGTTGAAGTACTAGACAGAGCTATGGTCTTCATGAACAATCCATGGAGAGCTGCAGAAAAGTGCTAAAACCTTCTTTCTATATTTACATTCATTTCATCTTTTAAATTCCTCTTTGTGGAGAGTTAAAACATATATATTAATATACATGTATTCTATATATGTATATATATATAAATACACATGTGTTATATACATTAAAATATAGTTAGATGTTATATGTATATATGTATTTTATGTATATATACATACTATATATACACATTGTGTAATATACATACATTGTATATACATTTTATATACATATACATACATACACATATATGTATATTTATACACGCACATATATATAGTTATACATACATACACACACACACATATATATATATATTTATATATACAGACACATAAGCTTTTGCAAAGGGGTAGAGGGGCCAACCCCCTTAAGCCACATGGATATAAAGATGGAAGAGACAGAGAATAAATACATAATTAACTCAACTCCCTAGATGGAATGCAGAAGACTTGAGACTTTAATTTTGACCTGTTGTCCTATTTAGTCTATAAAAAAGGTTGAAGTAGGTAGCTTAACTTGTCATGAAGCTATTTCTTGTCATGAAGCTATTTGGTTTACCATTTCAATACTTTGTGGGGAGGTCTGGCTAGGTGATAGGCTAAGGTAATTGCTTCAAATTGTTCTTTTTGAGGCTCAGTTAAGTACCCTGGAGCAAGACTGACAGATCCACACAAAGGCTGAGAGCTTGGCTTTCACCTTCATTCTAAATGACACCACACTCCAGAGTGACTGGTACAGTGTTATGACCTCTATCTACATTTGCGGCTCTGCTGTTGTGAACAAGCAGAACATTTGATTGGCCAAATCCTTTTCCCGTTGATGCAGCAGAACTCACATATCCCCCAAACGTACAGAAACATTAGTTATTTAATTCTTACTAAGACCCTTGCCTCATTTAATTAACAAATATAGTAACCATAGACTCCTTCACTGATGCTGTGTATAATATCTCAAAATGTAGTTGTCTGTCTTGCCAGTTTTTATGTATGGAGGTACTTTTTAGAGCTGTCTTGAAATGACCACCCTCATTTTGAGACAGACAAATTATTACTTGGCTACCTGATTTCATGAAAGAAATCCATAATTTTATTTCCTCAAAGTAGACATTCTTCCACGGGCCTCTGGTTGTTCTCAGGAGAATTATAATCTTCTTGGACACTTTCATGTCCTGCATAAATTCAAGTCAAGCTTTGTCTCTGAGTCCCAGTGTCCTCCCTTGACTCTGGGCAAGTTGTTTAATCTCTGGGATATAAGTCTCATCACGTGGTGAAACAGGCACAGTTCTACTGCATACTTCATGGATTGCTGCATGGCTGAAAGGAAATGTGGGGGAGCCCAGTGCAGAGATTGTAGGAAGTTTTACCCCTGTCCCTGGTGTTATTACTGGGAATGTGACAACACCAACCAAACATGGAGTTGATATTCTAAATAATTAATGAGGTGAACCAGCAAAAGTCTTGCCTGGTCTATGTCAATAATATGGGCCACCTAAAGTGCCTCCAAATTCTTGGTTTGTCAAAATAAGATGAGTGGAAGTACTGTTTAAGTTCACCACAGAAAGGAAGGGCAGGGAGCAGAGATGGAAAAGAAAAACACCCATTAGGGATTTAAATATTGTGTTCAGCAAGGGTCCCTGCTTTCCCATTAATTCCCTGTGAGATCTTCTACAACCCACTGGTCCTGGGAGTTAGCTTACTTACTTGCTTCCTTCTCTCTCTCTCTCTCTCTCTCTCTCTCTCTCTCTCTCTCTCTCTCTCTCTCTGTGTGTGTGTGTGAGTGTGTAAGTCAGGAGAAGAGCATAGCGACTGGAGGTCAACATTGTTATCTCTATTGTGGTCTCCTTTTGTTGTTATTGTTGTTATTTATTTATATGAAAATTCAAGCTTAACTAAACCTTCCACATTTAAAATATATATTTGTAACTTTGTGTGTGTGTGTGTGTGTGTGTGTGTGTGTGTGTGTCTGTTTCTCTGTGAGTTCTCTCAGAGGACAGAAGAGCGAGTCAGATCTCCTGGAGCTGGAGTTATAGGATGTTGTGAGCTGCCTAGGAGCTCAACTCAGGTCCTCTGGAGAGTAGCAAGTGCTTTCAGCTGCTAAGATATGTCTTTATCCCCACACCTTTATTTTGAGACAGAGCCCCGCTGTCACCCCTCCCAAGCCTAGAATTAGGCTACACTGCCTGGCTGGCATCCCAGAGATCCACTTGTCTCTACTCCCCAGCAGTGGAATTATGGGCACTTGTTTTTTGGGAGAGGGGTTGGGTGGAGGGATACTTAACGATTTAGATTCTCACACTTGTGTGGTAAGTACTTACGAGTTATCTTTCCCGTCCCTGGATGTCAGTTTTCACATCTGCACTGTAAGAGGCAGGTGGAGATCACATCTAATGCTCTATAATTGCTAGTTGTTACAGCCCATCACAGGAAATCCCATAAAAATATACATGGTTTTTTTTTCCAGGCTTTTCTTCTGCTTTTTGACACCTAGGTATGCTAATAACTCATCTACTATTTTCAGTCGATTAATTTTCCTTTCTAAGTGGAATGATTCAAATGGTCAATTTACATAAAATCCTTCCTAGTCCTATGGAAGTCTTTATATCTTTTATAGCAGAGAAATCATCCAAACTGATATTATTACTATTCAATAATATTACCCAACTATGATACTAAGTGAATTTTGCATTTTAAGATTAAATGCATGGCTTGTGCCCTCTGAGAACAGAGTCTAGCATTCTGGGATCTTGGTGTCAAGGAGGATAAGGATGGGTGTGATGGTTTGTATATGCTCTGCCCAGGGAGTGGCAGGATTAGAAGGTGTGGCCATATTGGAGTAGGTGTGTCACTATGGGTGTGGCCTTTAAGACCCTCATGCTAGCTGCCTGGAAGCCAGTATTCTACTAGCAGCCTTCAAATGAAGATGTAGAACTCTCAGCAAGTCCTCTACCATGCCTGCCTGGATGCTGCCATGCTCCTGCCTTAATGATAATGGATGAACCTCTGAATCTGTAAGCCAGCCCCAATTAAATGTTGTCCTTTATAAGACTTGCATTGGTCATGGTGTCTGTTCGCAGAGGTAAAATCCTAACTAAGACAACGGGACCTTCAGACCTGCTTAGTCCTGTATCCATCCTAACCATCTTCAATACTTTGCATGATTCAGAGCTCTACTGGGGAACCACAGAGACAGGTCACCAAACCTCTGCAGCTACATTGCTTTGTGGCTATATTTTTCTCAAGGTACAGCTAGCTGTGCTATTTGCCTAAAAGTGACCCACCAGGTCAGAAAGCAAAGCCATTCTATGAGTGATTGTCCATTTTAAGGTCATTTAACTACAACTTTTTGGTTTATATTTTCTGGACAGATAAACTCTGAAGTCAGGGATCATTCTTCTGGAAATTTCTTCTAATTCATTAGCCTTTTCATTGTCTTTGAAAAAAGGATGTGCTATAAAATCATTTCAATAAAGACAACAAAAACATATCCCTAGGCATAACAGACTAGCACCTCAACTTTCTCCATCCTGATCTTTGGAGCACTGAACCCAGCAGTATAACTTTACAAGACAGCCTTGGGGAATTACACCACTGATCATAAATATCTTTGCCTTCATAATATTAATCAGTACTAATTTAGTTGTTTATAACACACCATTAATTAAAACAAGGAAGTTAGCTATATTTTGGACTATTGATTTTTAAAAATTTGTGTGTTACATTAAACATTTTTAGACTTTTACATGTTTCCTCTTTTGAGTCACTTCCTCAGTGCAAGGGCATAGTGATTTAAGAAATACAATGCTAGCCGCGGGCAGTGGTGGCACACGCCTTTAATCCCAGCACTTGGGAGGCAGAGGCAGGTGGATTTCTGAGTTTGAGGCCAGCCTGGTCTACAGAGTGAATTCCAGGACAGCCAGGACTACACAGAGAAACCCTGTCTTGAACCCCGTCCCCCCCTCAAAAAAAAAAAAAAGAAATATGATGCTTAGGACTCGGAAGATGGCTCAGTTGGTAAAGGACTGAATAAAACCCCCCAAATCCACATAAGATACCCAGATATGCACTTGTTATCCAGTACTGGGGAGGCAGAGACAGGGGAATGAATCTCTGGGGCTTGATGACCAGCCAGCCTAGCCTACTTAGTAAGTTCCAGGCAGGTGAGAGATCTTCTGTGGTGGTTTGAGTAAGAATGGCTCCCATAGGCCACTCATATAGGTGTGGCCTTGTTAGAGTGGGTGTGGCCTAGTTAGAGTAGGTGTGGCCTTGTTGAGTGGGTGTGGCCTAGTTAGAGTAGGTGTGGCCTAGTTAGAGTAGGTGTGGCCTAGTTAGAGGAAGTGTGTCTCTGGAAGTATGGCTTTACATGTTGTGTTTTATAGTGAGTTAGGCATACCTGGCTGTTGCCAGGTAACTGTGGGCGGAGCTCAGACAAAATGCATTACATGTGTTATTTTTGACCTCTATTACTAGGGTTATTTTTAAATTATTACTATTATCTTTAAAAATTGGTATTTTATGTGGTATTTTGCCTGAACATACGTTTGCAGTGGCCATATGCCTGTGCATATGCATGGATGCCCACAGAACCCATAAGAGGACATTAGACTCCCTAGAACTAGATGGAGTTCAGGTAGCTTTACGTTGCCCTGCTGTTGAACACAGGTCCTCTAGAAACATAGCCAGTGCTAGTACCCATGGAGCCACCATTTCAGCCTCCTCGTTCGTTGTTTTCGTCTGTTTATGAAGCATTTCTAGGCAGCAGTTGACCATTTAAAAGAGATAATTTTGAGTATAGTAGTGTCTAATTTCAATTCTCGATTCTCTGACGGTGATGGTGGACACGGCCCTTGCATGTTACAGAAGAGCGGGGCGGATGGCACTAAGTGGAGCTTATGTTTACATTTAAGGAAGCATAGACCCAGGACGTGCTCTGCATGCTACAGTCATCTAAAGGTAGTGGTCAGTCTTTGGGGTGTTGAGACTGTTATCAGACTCCTTTAGTTCCTATTAGATAGTGGTCTAGAACTTCCCGACTCAAGGGTGGGTGGTCCAGCTGTGCATCTGGAGTAGGAAGAGAAGAACAGATCTGTTCTCTGGCCTAACCTAAAGCTGTCAACAGATTTAGGTTCACTGAAGATTTTTGGAAAAAGATGACTCAGGACCAGTGCTTTGTAGTTCTCATTAGCCATGACCATATAAATAGGGTTCTTCATGAACAGAAAAGCAATTCCTTAATGTTGGGTTTGTGGCACCAACCAGTAAAAGCAACACAAAACAAATAAGATGGCATTTCTCATTATGCTTAGGTGGATTTGAAAATCTTCTTCCCAAAACACGTCCTGTCTAAACCATGGTGTAGACACACACACACACACACACACACACACACACACACACACAAACCTAAAATAATATCAGTGTTCAGCCATACTGTTACTCGTGATGTTTCTTTGGGAAGTCTGGAAGGTGGTATTTTGAAGACACATGCTGGAGGTTTCCTTCAGCAACTTCAGTAACGATTTGCATGTTTAAACTAGACAGGTAGTAAATAATGGGTAGTTGACTCTCCAGGTAAGCAGTATGCATTGTTTTTAAAGGCTGCTTAAAGTCAAGGCTTAGGATAGGTTAAAAATTGGCTTTCAAGATAACTTTGGTTGGTTCTTAGAAACTTCAGTCATTTTCAGTTACAAAGTTTCACTGATTACAGATAGAGAGGGCCCACAGAGTTTCCCAGTGTTCATCTTGTGTGCTTGTGTGTGTGTGTGTGTGTTTTACAAGATAATGTTTATTACTCCAGCAGTTTCTAAGAGCTTCTAAGCATGTCTGCGGTTGTCTACAAAATAGCACCAGAAAAGGCTAGATGCAGTCTGTATGTTTCTATGTTTCATTACTGTTTAAAGACCAGAGATGTGTCACTGTCAACCTTGTGTAAGAGAGAAAGAGAGAGAAAAAGAAATTCCTTTGCCATTCTGCCTAGCTTCTTCCCAGACTGCCTCCACTCTGACACACTTCTATTCTGAAAGACTTCACCATCGACTTCCTTATTTGGTCGCTGGAACTGCTCTTTGTCTTGTTCAAACATTCTGCTAAGCTTGCAGACTGCCTTCATCCCCGCCCCTTGCCCACTGCTCCCCCTTCACACACACACACACACACACACACACACACACACACACACACACACACACACACACACAGCTGGCTTCAACTGCTTGCTCTGACTCAGCCTTCTCTGAAGTTCATTAGCCAATCAGTCACTAGTTATGTCCATTTAAGGAGTACCTTTTGCAAAATCAGAAGGAAAGAGAGAGTTTGGGAGGATTGCTGCACTGCAGCAGTCACTGGAATTCATCCCAAAGTGTGTATTTCACACAGCTGCCTTCCTCATATAATAAGGTACGTATTAAAAAAAAAAAAAGAAAGAAAGAAAAACCAACCCTAAATAAATCCTAAAATAACCCCCAAACCCTCAATCCTTCTCCTCAACCCAGGCTGCTTAATTAAAGGTTAATGCCAGGATCCTGCCACTTAGCTTTGGCTGACCGAGTGTGATTTGGTTTGGTTTTCAACTTTCTCCATGCCAAATGTTCCAACTAATACTTTAAGAAAATATGTAGCACAGGCTTAAGTGGCTCTGCCAACACGTAAAGTAAAGGTCTGAGCTCCTAAATGAAGGAGATGCATTTCCAGTGAATTCTGTCCCCTTTGGTCTCTGGAGTTGAGAACAGCCAGGAATCCTTTCTGGCCTCTCAGCTTGCATGTGTATGGAAAAAGCTCCCCTCTCTGCATTCCCTATTTAAGAAAGAAGCTGCCACAGTCCCATCCAATAAAACAGAGTGGTGTTTCCTTACGTATAAACAACCGAGAAATTCCTCCCAAGCAAGCACACAGCCTTTTGGTTCTTGGAACAAAGTGGCCCGTGGTATTTATTATGTCAAATAAACACATCATCCACACTGCAAAGGGGAACCTGAGACAGTAAGCTGAACAAAGCAGTTTTCCAGGTTTTAATCCTTCCGCAATTAGCCCTTGTTTAACTCGACTGATAAATTAGGAAGGAACAATTTTTTTTTTTTCCCAAGAAGGTGGCTTTATGTGGTTAAATACACACAGTTTGTTCCCAACGCTTGGTCTGGAAAAAAAAAAAAAAAAAAAAAAAAAATGGAGTTCACTTCCAGAGGCTAGTAACAAAAATATACAGACTATCCTAAAACTTGGTATTATTTTTCATTTAGCCACCAATAATGATCTTATTCTTCCTTGCTCCATTGTTATTAGTCACTGAAGGCTTGTTATTTGCCAGGCTTTTGGGCTAGATGCTGCCACCAAAATTTAAAGCTACTGGTCTGGTCATTGCGAGAAGCAGGCTGAGCTACATAGAAAGCAAACTTCTCCCTGTCCTGATACCATTGAGTTCACCATGGTGATTGATGTGGAAGTAGTATTTGGCAGTACCAAATGCTCAAAGTGTGTGGTCCTGTTGCCCTTCTTTATTTAGGATACTTTTAGACTGGCTTGGATGAACTCTTGTTGGGAGAAGACTCAAATCATTTTTGGCTGTAGGCAGTGCATAAATATACTCTCTGCGCCTTTAATCCCCATTCCCAGAAAGCCGAGGCAAGCTCATCTCTGTGTTTGAGTACAGCCTAGTCTACATAGCAAGTTCCAGGCCAGCTAAGGCTACACAGTAAGACCTTGTCTCATGACAATGTGTGTGTATGTGTGCAGAACCTGGGTGCATCATTTTATTGCTTTCTATCATAGGAACACGATACAATTCTGCTACGAGAAAACAGTGCTGTTCTTACTGGATGTGGTGGTATGTGACTGCAATCCAGCTAAGACAGGAGGACCACGATTTCAAGGTGAGCCTGGGCTATACAAGAATTTCAGGGCTAGCCTGATCTATATAATGAAACAGTCTCAGTAAAGAAAATATTGAAACTCTATGCCAGAAATATTGACCCTATATACCCAGGCTCTCAATCCTTGGGAATAATTAATGAATGCTAGCAAAATGCAGAAGGACAGACTGGAAATAACTATCTGTTGTTCCTTCATTTCATGCTGCCTCTTCTGAAGGCAGAGCATATGTTGATTCTGTTTCTTCTGTGCCTGGCCTTCCCCATCGTCACCTTGCCCTGGGCTTAGGGTGACTCCAGAACACTAGGAGCTCACACAGCAAGATGGAATGGAGGTAAGAAGTTCTCAGTTCTCATACCAATGTCATCACAGCATCTTTCAAACATCTCCAGCTGAACTCATCTCATTTTCTGCACATTATTGTTGCTTTCCTCAGAACCAGGAGAAGGTTCTCATGTCTTCCTTCTATTGTTCCCTGGGTTCTTAGAAAAAGGTTGGACATGACATAGCTAGAGAACATAATTTAAAAATCTAGGATTCTGGTAAAATCACCATAGTGTCTTTGTACCATCTCCCTTTAGTTTCAATTGGGCTGAAATCTTATAGTCATAGTTATGGGGGAGGGGATACTACCTGGATCTTCAAACATGAGGTCAGAAATATACCGAGAAATATACCAAAGTTAATTTTTTTCACAAGGATTGCCTTTTACAGAAGAAAAGGAATCCATACTTAAAGAGCCCCAGGGGTGACAGAGATTTCTATGCTAGTGATTCAACTGTCCACTAGCCTTAGGGGAGGGTGCTCACTGCTGGCCATGTTTTCAGGGAGCCAAACTTCTGGGTTGGTGAGACTAGGTGGGGTGGGAATCTATAATCAGGAGAAGGGAAAGGAGAGGAGGGAGGAAGAATGAAGAGGAGGAGAGGAAGGGGGAGGAATACCGGAAGCAAGGAGGGAACCGGGATTGGGAAACAGAACAACTTTTAATTCACATTCTAATTTGCATGCCTGTTTAGAAAGTTTCCAATTTTCTAATTTATACTCAGGTTTTGATGGAGAAAAAAGAGAGAAAATGGTTGCCATATGCTTCCCCACATTTGTTTTAAATATGAAAATAAACATACACACACACACACACACACCATTCCTAAAACATCAAGTAAATAATATAATTGAAAGCGGGCTCCTCAGATTTGACCCTGAATCTAAATACTCATCAAGGAATCCTAATTGAGAATCAGACATGTTCGTAATGTCTTCGCATTAAGTACAATTCACTGTTATTAGGAAAGGCTGTAGGAACATCCCTTGAGATAGAATCTCTTTGTAGAACAGCAATCTGGGGAAGAAGAGCGAGGAGCTGAAACCATTAGCTGCAATGTGTTGCAAGTATAGTCTCGCAACATCTGGCATGCTCCAGATTGCCATTCTGGACAATTCCCTCAGAAATCCCTGCCAAGCTCTGCAGTCCAGAAATGCTGCCCTCTTTGTCTGTCTACGAAGGCCAGTTCTATCTGACAGTTTAAGGTATAATGTCTGCAAACGTGGTTCTGACCCCTGTAAACCGGTTACCTTTGTGAAATGGCAAGCAGAAAGGATCTCTGAGCAAATCTTGTGCATCCCTTCCAGTGATCTGAACTAACCTGTTTCTAAGGAGGTCAGCATTGGACAAAGGGTCTGGGGAATCCTGGCCTGACTAGGTAACAGTCTGATGAAAGTATTAGAGCCCAGGTCTCGCCTTTGTACTGTCAATCTACTAGAACAAGAAGAGTTTCATACAACCGTTCATTGACATGAACTTCACCAGTCCCTACACCGGCCTCACCTCATTCCTTTAACTGTGAATACATGAACGTGTGGGTCTGACTTCTTGCTTTCTGCCTTTTAGCCTTGTGCTTATCATCCGGTAACCTCCTGAAGTAGCTGTGCAGCCAGCTTTTCTTATCATAAGCCACTACTTTTTTCATTTATTTCATCACCTTTACATTTTTTTTTAATTTTGTTTTTATTGGAGACACAGCCTGGTTATGCAGTCCTGACTGGCCTGCAATTTCTAATTTAGACCAGTCTGGCCTTAATCTTGGGGTCATCGCCCTGCCCTTTCATGTATTACTATGCCTGGTCAGCACTAAACATTTTTAAAGCATACCTTTTATAACTGTATCTCCAAATATTTCTTTCCGATCTCTTTTTCTTGTCTTTTTCAACCCTTGCCCCTTGCTTCCTTACATTGCTTACCACCAAAACTGACCAGAGAAGATATCCAGACGTTGCCAAGGAGCTAGTATGTTTTTTGTTTGTTGTTTGTTTGTTAGTGTGTATCACTGTAGAGTGGGTGGAGCTGCTTGCATGAGTGGAAGACCACAGGTAGAAGGCAGCTGAAGAATTCCTGAAAATGACTGGGAGCTGAGACTGCAGAAGCTGGGAAGAGCTCAAGAGACACACCAAGACCTGCCATTTCTGGCTAGCCAAGAACCACTGGGAGAGGCTGAGAGCGGAAGGCCCTTAGCATTTGAGGCTTGGAGCTATAACTCTAAGAGCCCAGGGCTAGTGTTGCTCAATGTTTGCAGTGAAACTCCAAGGAGACAATCTGCATAATCCTGGCTTGTATCTAAATGGAGCAGAGGGACCCTTGGCTGATGAGTAACAGCAACAGGAGATATAAGACAAACTTCAGGGCGGTGCTAGGTAAGGACAGGACTTTGAGCCCTTCAGAAGAGGCCTATTTGTTGTAAAAACAACCCCTTTCTTTAAAGGCAGCCTCCATTTAAGCCACTCCACCTATCCATGGTGTATGGTATGTGTGTGTGTGTGTGCGTTTGTGTTATAAAGGAAGTTACCTTGATATTCAGAGGAGCAAGAAAAACTGCAGGAGAAACAACTAAAAATTTACATGTAAATTCAGCCGTAGGATGATTACAAACAAATGAATAAGAAGAAGAAGAAGAAGAAGAAGAAGAAGAAGAAGAAGAAGAAGAAGAAGAAGAAGAAGAAGAAGAAGAAGAAGAAGAAAAGGCCAGTGAAGAAGAACTTGCGTTAAGACTTGTGGAAGTCTGACAGGACAAGATCCTAGAAGAACGCACCTTCAATACAGGTCTTTATGAATTACCATATTTTCCAAGGAATAGCAGCCACTTATAGTAAAATAATAAAACAATTGAAGTCACTAAGGTCACTTAGAAACATGGCACCATAAGTGAGAGTAAGCAGAAGTAACAAAAGAAACGGATTCACAAAAACATCTAATATTGGATTTTCAACATAGGATAACATTGTGTTAGAGAAAAGAGATGCCTTTGGAGATGGCGTCTCAGTTCGTTTTTCTTGTTTGTTTCCTGGTTCAAAGGCTCTTAGTTATATTCGTTTGCTGATGTTTAACGTTCTTAGCTGAGGCCTCTGTATATGTCTAAGGCATCACTGTTCAATGCTCAGTGTTCAACACCACTTAAAACAGATCTCTAGAGATCTCGGAAGTTAGTATACTTTATCCTGATGCTCTCATGGGTTTAACTGATGTATATAACTGTGCTTTATTATATATGTAAGCTATGTTCTAGCTTTCCAACTGATCTTTGAGCTCTCAAGATGACAGTTCTTTCCTTGAAAAAGTTGTTGAATTAGGTTCAGTTTGAATACCACTGTCATCGTACTATAGAGTCATTCATGACATGCAAATATTTGCAAAAGTGTGATACTCAAAGTTTCTATTGTTCTCAAATCTCTACGAAACCTGCCTTTGTTACGGTCTAATTTGTGCATGTGGTTGTTCCCCTTCTTCGGACCTTCTCTCTCTCTTCTGAGAGCATCTATCCTGAGATGCTTTCTTACATTGTGTCTGGGTGTCATCAAGTACTTCACTGACAGTGAAGTGTTGAGAGAAGGTGTGTGGTAAACTAGCGCCTTGACCACTAATGCCAAGCACTGTTTCAGGTACACGATTGAAAGAAAAAAAAAATGTAACTGTGAACTTTGCCGTGAAAATGTGCATACTAATACACGATTCACATATTTTCCTATGTTGTGATATGAGCAAAGCAAATTAAAGGAGAAGGGTTCACTTTAGCTCACCAGTTAAGGTCCTATCCATCCTTTTAGGGTAACCGGGGAAGCAAGATCAGGAAGTAGCTGGTTGGACCACATCCACAATTAGGAAACAGAAAGAGATGAGTGCAGGCCAGGGCCTGCTCACCTCATTATACAGTCTAAGATCCCTTGTCCAGCAAATGCTTCCACCTACAGTTAAGACTGGCCCTCCCACGCCAATTAACTAAACCAAGCTGATTCCTGTGAAGCTAATTGTCCAAGTGACTTGAGTTCCTGTGAAGGTGATAAGTAGCCAACACAATACAATATACAAACACACACATAAACACACACTCCACCTCCGTTGTTAATTGAAATAGATAATAAGCTCCAAGAAAATAGGAATGTCTTGAGATATATATATATATCTTGAGATATATATATATATCAAGACATATATGTGTATATAGACATATATATGTCTATATATACATATATACATACATACATATATACATATATATATATATACACACACACATAAACATATATATCTGGGAGATGGCGCAGTAGGCGAGAATGTGTTCTATGTAAGCATGACAACTTAAATTTGAATCTCCAGCATCCATATCAAATAGCCATTCTGGGGAGGCCTGTAACTAACCATTAGGAGTTATTGATAAGTAAATCCTGGGAGCTCCTGACCAGCCAGCAGAACCTAATAATACGCTCTGGTTAAGTGAGAGATTCTTTCTTAAGAGAATAAGGCAGAGAGAGAGAAGAGGTGGGAGAGAGAGAGAGACAGAGAGAGAGAGAGAGAGAGAGAGAGAGAGAGAGAGAGACCTAGTGTGACAGGGATGTGCACCTGCACACTCCCATGCATGCAACATGTACACTGCACACATCACACAGTGCACCCTCACACACAGGCACTTACAATACTCTTCGAATCTAATTGCTGCTTGCCGACAACCGTTCGTGTTAAATAACTAGTCCTTACAGTTGTGAGAAGAGCATGCGCATTAAATTTTTTACTCAAACTTTGGAGCAAAAGATATGAAGTCACTAGTCTTAATTGTGTATGCTAAAGATGATTAGAGATTGGATGACAACAGGCTATACCGTTAGTCTTTATTGATCATCTATTATACTATGGTTGGTGAGTCCAGATGAACAAATACAATAAACAAGATAAAATATGATTGACAGGACTTCACATACCAGGGAAGCAGTGGCAAACTATAACCTTTCATGATAAAATACAAAGTGAAATAACCTGTGAGGTGGTAAAAACAGGGCTAGGGGCTAGACAGATGGCTCCGTGGTCAGGAGCACTTGCTCTTGCAGAGGACCCAGGTTCAGTTCCTGGCCCCCATATCAGATGGCTACAACCTCCTGTAACTCAGGTTTAATCGGGTCTGACACTTCTCTTCTGGCATCCAGGTGGTACCTATGACAGGCATTCACCACAAACACACAAAACAGCAACAATCACCACCGTCACCTCAAAATCTTTAAAACAAGAAAACAATTGAACAAACCTTTCAAAACCCAAAGTAACAGGGTCAAAACAATTGCCTGAGTACCAAGGAAGAGAGAGGCATCCAGGTTCACAGAGGTCTCTTAAAGGGTGGGTGAGTCTGAGGCATGACAGAAGCTGGGGCAAGGGCAAGGGCAAGGGCATCCCAAGTCTGGAAAATGCCAGGCACAGAGGTATGAGGTTAGGCAAGAACTCTGCATTCTTAGGACTGTGGGAAGTAGTTTGAATACCCAGAGGAAATCCAGGCAAGTTTAAGCACTGGATTAGACCAAGAACAGGGAAAGAGTGCTCCAACCCACAGCCTTAAGAAGATGCAGAAAGAATTAAAGGAAAAGTCCCTCAATATTTCCATTTTCCTCCATTCTCTTCTTTGTGTTTCCTTCCAGTGAGTACCAAGGCAGTGGAGGCCTCGCTTTTCCCTCCAGGAAAGCTTCTGTCTAGCCCACATTCTTTTACCTAAGAGGTGGCTTGGCACCCCATCACAGAGTTGACCCCCAAGACAAGGAATCTCCTGCAGACAGAGGCAAGAGGAATCCTTTAAGTGCACAGCAGGGTGAATTCAACTTCCCTCACTTTAAGTTTCTGACTAACATACTTGTTTTTGTGAAACTAAAATGAAAAGAACAACATCTGGTCTTTACAGAGAAACTGTACATAGCCATGTAGAGAAACTATCCACTACCCACATAGTAAAACATAGACTATCCTGAACAGTTAACTCCAACAGTGAAAAGAACAGTTTCCTTGTCATTTACATGGCTGTGGACCATATTTACTGACTTACAACTGTCAGAAACAATAACGCTTACTTAATAACAGTTCAGGTATGTCCATGTGACTCAGTAAACAGCTGCTTACCCAGTGTTACCCAGGGCTGCTGAAAGGGAACATGGGCTTGTGTGCCTGGCACCCGCATTTGTTGCCATTATGAGAAAGAAACGCTACCAGAGCCAGAACATTTTACAATGGGAAGGGACTCGAATTATAACTGTCGATTTTTCTTTGTTTTAAAAATCTACCCTGTGTTTTATAAAAGCCATCATGCACCCCGTCTTTGAAAATCTGAAGGTTGTCCTGAAAGGTTTTAACTCATGGTCTTTTGGACTGTCAGGTCTAAGAGAAACCCAGGACAAATTCTCCACTTGAAACGTGGACATCACCAGATAGATAGCACACAGGCAATAATAAAGCCACCAGTGTGTGGCTTATACCAACGTTGGCATAAACATATGAGGACATTTCCTAGGGGCTGATTGTAAAGGACAGCAATTTGAATGTCATTAACACACATTCATTGTTCCTTCACTGAAAGTCCAGCCTGTTTACCACTGTAAAAGCTTTGTATTGTAAATGGAAAAGAAAAAGATGACAGCATATATCACCTGAGACATGCCCAAACAGCATTCCCACGAATCCCTCGGCCATGGGAAAAAACAACTCCCAACAGGCCACCCTCAGTCTTCACGGGGTGTAAATTAGGCTCCGCTGACAGCAGGCTTGGGAGACCTTTCTGCGTCCAAGACCTTTTGCCATGCCAAAGTCAACAGGGGTGCTCTCAGACAATACAAAGTCCTGAAGTTGCCCTCGAAACCCTCTCTGTCACAGCCCACAGGAGTGCCAACAGGGAAATCTTTTAAATTCCTGGGACAGTTTTCAATGGGCATAAAGAAGTTCTTTGTAGCCCCAAGTGAGTCCCAAAGTGCTTTCCTAGGTCAGGAAGATGTTGGTTTGTGTTCATGAAACAGTGAACTCTTGCCATGTGAGAAGCTACCAGAGTTATGTATACAGTTACGTATGCAGTGTTACGTATACAGTTAAATGGGGTGTGTGTGTGTGTGTGTTGCTTTTCTCATTACAAGAAAATTTGTAGTTAGACGTTTTTATGGCTGGTCGGGCATGTCTTGTAAATGGCAAATGCAGGGTATACATTGGCTCTGGCTCTGGCCCATGTCTATGTGACTTCTTCCTCTTGTATTAGCTTAGCTAGTGTGAACACATCAGTAAGCAAAAAACGGTGCCAATCTCTGTAAATGCCTACCCTCCAGCCCCTGACCTCTGTCAGGTGAGTCTTCACTGGCTCAAAAGGACCACTTCTGAGGCTGGGGTTGTTTTTGTCGGGCAGGGCAGGGCAGGGCAGGGCATGAGCAACTGGTTTACCTAAGACCTTAGGAAGCCTCTGCCACCACTGGGTGTGACAAGGGAGAGCAGTGCCAACCCCTTTTATAACTGTCCTTGGATAGCTTGCTTTAGCTGGGGGCATTTGGGGGCAGGCCTCTCTTTATCTCTTAAATAATTATTGTAAACATCCCTCTGTAGAACTTGAAAAAAGATTTACAACTTACCAGAGAATTATAAAGCAAACACTCAGGTGATAACCATTGCTGGGTGTCCTGTGAGGGCCTGCCCTGGAGGCCTTGGAATAACCACAGTCCTGACCAGGAGAGATATCATCTACTGGGGTTTTGGCGTCATCAATTTTCTGATATATATCTCTGAGGAAAATCCTTTGGCTCCTCTCGTACTTCTTTAAAATTTTATATGAACAGAAGCCTCCTGTATCTACCATTGTGTGTTCTCTTGTTCTATATTATGTTTGGAAGCTCTGTGTTCTTCTGCCTAGTCTAGTTCATGTATTTTATTTGTGGGATAACTCAGACTCGAGCAAGTCTCTTACAACATCATCGCTCAGTCTATTGCTGACCAGCTTTCTGGCCTCTTTGCAGTTGAGCAGTTCTGCCTTATGTATCCCACGTCTGTTTCTGGTTGCACATGTGTCTTTTGAGGGGGGATGCTTACGAGCCAAATCACTAGGTCACAGGGTTCATAGAACATCCCAGTTTATCAAATGATGTCGAAATGCTTTCCAGTGTGGTCTTTACCAACTGATACTCCCACAAGCAGTGTACGAAATATCCTGTTCTCCACATCCTTGCCAGAACTTCATGTAGTCAGACCGCGGTTTTTGCCAATCAGGTGGGTGTGCAATGGTATCTCTACTGGTTTAATGCATATTTTCTTTATTACTAATAAGGCTGAACATCTTTTCATGTTTATTGGCAATTTGAATTTCCTCTTTGGTGAAGTGGCAGCTCCAGTCTTTTCCCTTTCTTGTAACTGACTCTTTCTTACTGATGGGTGGGTGGGTTTTGTTTTATGTTTTTTGCTTTTGTTTTTCCTGGTTTTCTCTGTATTCTGGACAGTGTTGACGACATGGGCAGCAGATATTTTCTGTTCTGTCCTCCTTACAGCACACCTCATGATAATTAGAAGTTCTTTATTAAATGTACTTGTAATGCCAAACGTTTTACGTCTTCTTTAATATACCTGGGATTGGCTTGTATACAAGCCAAGGAAGGACTCCATTTTTGAAACAGAAGCCTTGTTCACTTTAACAGCACTCTGTCTAAAACTGGAACAATACAGAGGTGATTGTTATAGCCCCTGTGTTAAGAATGACACACACAACAGAAGCAGAAAAATTACCAAGTACTTTTTGTAAAAAGAAAGATTTTTTTTTTTTAAAAAAGCAAATGTTTCATATTTTTCTCTCTATTGCAGATATGAAGTCTGCTTCTAGTAAGAGGCAAATAGATTCCATGGGTTTTGTTTAGAGACAACAAAGTATTTTTTCCTGTTAATTCTCTTAAGAGGTAAAAATATGTGTGTGTCATTGGCTTTATCTAGGAAATACCCCCAGAGGTATCCTGTACAAGGGCAGGATACACAGTTGGACATATTACGCAAACTATCATAAATTCATGGACAGTTTTTGGAAAGCAAGAGAGGAAACAGTTATAGTGGCTACCTGTAGGGAATATATTATTTAAACATTCTGCCCCAGGGAAACTAATATAATGTTTAAGGTAAGTTACCATAGTCTTTATTGGATAAGAGGAGTCAGACATCCAAAATTTATTGTACATGTTCTTCCAAGAACCCATCCATCAAATAGATGTTCTGATTTCAATTATTTTACATGTGCTTCTTTTTCTACAACCACAAGATACTCATTGCTTAAGGAGTAGAAGGATTACCATAAAACATTGAGCTGGGCAGTGGTGGTGCACGCCTTTAATCCCAGCATTTGGGAGGCAGAGGCAGGCAGATTTCTGAGATCAGCCTGGTCTACAGACTGAGTTCAAGAACAGCCAGGGCTATACAGAGAAACCCTGTCTCGAAAAACAACAAACAAACAAACAAACAAACAAGAACAAACCATTGAATTACAGGACACACAGTCCTATGTAAGCTACAGGACTCAAATGCCTAATACCACTTCCAATTTCATGATTCTGATAAAAGCTATATAGTGACCATCTTGGAGGTCTGCTCTGTTCTGAAGGGAAACAGAAGGAGAGTGGATCTGAGGGGGAGGGGAGGTGGTGGGGAGCTGGGAGAATTAGGGAAGGAAAGACTGTGGTTGAGATGTATTAAATCTATTTTAATTTATTAAATCTCCATTGAAAATAGATTTTCAATGGAGAGAGAAAGAGAAAGAGTGAGAGAAAGATTGAGAGTGAGAAAGAGAGAGAGAGAGAGAGAGAGAGAGAGAGAGAGAGAGGATGATTTCCTGGTAGTACATACTTTTAATTCCAGCACTCAGGAGGCAGAGGCAGAAGGAACTCTGTGAGTTCAAGGCCAGCCTGATCTGTATAGCAAATTCTAGGTCAACCAGGGCTACATAAAAC
The DNA here is from genome assembly GCF_011762505.2 of Arvicanthis niloticus. NCBI lineage: Eukaryota > Metazoa > Chordata > Mammalia > Rodentia > Muridae > Arvicanthis > Arvicanthis niloticus. The sequence goes on from NC_047673.1 coordinate 51,474,489, forward strand.
CTGTTTCTAAAGTCATATGTATGTACATACATATATATGTATTAAATATAAATAATACAAATATATTTATAATATTATATAATTATATATTAAAATATAGTACATATATAATATTATCTATAAATATTATATAATATACTATATTATAATAAATTATAATATACATATAGCATTATATAATACTATAATATATAATTATGTAAATATAATTACATTTATAAATATATATAAATAGATAAATAAGAAGTTAAAATTAGTGGCCTGAGTAGATAAGACAGGTAAGAGCTCTTGCTCCGCAAACATGTATGCCACAGCCCTTATGCCTAGAATCCAAGCACGACTAAAGATGCCGCAACTCCTTGTGGGCAGGAAACCATTGATCCTGGAGTTTGCTGGCCAACCAGCCTAGCATATGTGGTGAGCTTCTGGTTTAGTGAGAGATCCTGTCTCAAGGCAACAAGGCAGAGAGAGATGAGGGAAACTCCTGATATCCAGCTCTGGCTTCCACATGTGTGCACATGAGTATGTGTGCACACCCACTCAAGCGATCGCAACCCACTCACACCACATACCACACATACACACACATGCGCCACATGCCTATCAAATACATACACTCATACACATACATAAAATTAAGTCACTTCAGCAGATACTATGTCATAGGGCAATGTCAGTGCATATATTATGGCTCTACTCCAAGCTTTTAAACTAAGAAATACATTTATTTAAACATTTTAGAAGTTATCAGTGGGGTCTGGGCTGATGAGTGGGAAAGCAAGTGTTTAGTGTCAGCTCTCCAACCTGGAACAAATGACTAACTGAGGTGTCTGTTTATTATATCGAAGCAGACCTGGCTGCTAGGTTCTCCAACATCCCTCAGCCCTTACTGTTGTTACAGGGTATGGTTGCCAAACCCAGGCCTTTACCTTAAACTTCTCAAGCTCAGGGGCTCGATATCCTTCCCCTAGGTGCTCTTCCCTGTATAACCCAACCATTTTGGCTATCCAGCCCTTTTTAGTCTACCCTTTACCCTTCAGACTTTTGGTCTCCTGGTCTCTGGCTCTCCCCTCTTTCCCGGCTCCATTCCTCACATTGTCTGGCTCAGGATCATTTTTACTCTGGACTCTTCCAGATGCCTCTCGCCATGCTCTTTCTCATAGCTACAATAAATCTCCTCCACCATATGTAGTAGTGGTTATCTATCTATCATCTATCTATCTATCTATCTATCTATCTATCTATCTATCTATCTCACCTAGCATTTGCAAGGCCCTAAGTTTGATATTCAGCACTAAGTAACTAGGATTTTAAAAGTTAACAGGGACCGCCTACATATAGGCAAGTCATAAGAAATGCAGTACACCTCCCCCATGTTTCTGCATCAGTACCTGTGTACAGACAGACAAGTGCACTGAAAGGAGAGGGAGAGAGCCCGGCGGTGTCTCAGGTCCAGTCACAGATGCTTGCATTTGTCTCAGTAGGGATTGTGTAAAAATAAAAGATTACCTTATCCTGACAGGTCCAAGAATGACATCAAATGCAAATTTGGAAGCACTAAGCCAGCATTTCAGCTGAAATACCGTCTTTCACTACCCACTTAGCTATCCTTCTAGTTTCCTCAAAGGGCATTGTTTTTGGAAGAGCAGACTTCCTCTTTCTTCAAGGTGGGGTCAATAGAAAAGCCAAAGGCTTGCAGTTGGGACGTTTGCTGGAGAAGCCACACTGTGGAGGTCACATTTGTATATACACTGGGTATGCTGGAGTATGCACAGCATTTCCTTACTTGGTGGATTCTAGTGAGGGAGTGGCAAAGCAGGGATAGTGAGGCAGCTTTGGAGTCTGGTCCCGTTCCTGCCTTGAGGACAGAACTCCAGAAAAACAGCCAGATTGGGAGCAAGGAAACTTCCTGTCTAACTCAAATCAATTGCAGAATTCCCTGAGAAATTTGCTTCAGGTGTGAGTCATACAGGAGGGAAATATGGCAAATAAGAAACAAGTGGGCTGCTGAATGGGGGCTGCTGAATGAGGGGCTACTGAATGAGGGGGTGCTGAATGAGGGGGTGCTGAATGGGGGCTGCTGAATGAGGGGCTACTGAATGAGGGGGTGCTGAATGAGGGGGTGCTGAATGAGGGGCTGCTGAATGAGGGGCTGCTGAATGGGGGCTGCTGAATGAGGGGCTGCTGAATGAGGGGGTGCTGAATGAGAGGGTGCTGAATGAGGGGGTGCTGAATGAGGGGTGCCGAGATGGGGAGGAGAGACCATTGAAAAGGTCAGCAGGACATGAGATCAAAACAAAACTTGATCACAGCTTGAACCATTGATCGCCTCTTTGACCTTCTTTAAAAATATATTTTTCCTTGTAAGCTAAGCTAAGGGCTTGACTTTATCAGCAAACAGGCAATTCTAGCTATATTCCTGTCATTTATTCCAAGCCACCTTTCCAGGACAGGGCTTCGAGAAGAAGTTTGAAACACAGATCCGGTTCTCACAAACAGTGTCATTTCCATAAAGTACTTGTTCCTCCTCAATGAGAAAAATGCCTAAGATTCCATTGCCTAGGAAGCTGACCCAAAGTAATTTCCATGTGAATGGATAGTCTCCCTTACTAGGAATCAAACAACCTCCTGAGACCGAGGATGACCAAGAAGGGGTGAGTAGATGTGTTTACACCATTGGATGATGGTCTAAATACACTGAGCCTTCTGATGATGAGTCACAGAGACTCTCCTACAGAGCCCTGGGTGGACATCAGACAAGAAAGAGAACCGGGATGAAGGAGATGCAATGAGAATCCAAACAGCATGTAGGCATTCAAAGATACCTGAAAGCCAGTAGATCTTTTTTCCTTTTGTTGGTCTCTCTCTCTCTCCCCCCCCCCCCCAAGTTAAGAATTTTTAAGAGAGGCAGAAATGCTCAAGTGTTAGAAGATTTGAATAGGTCTGAATTTTACAAGCAAACTGATCCAACTAGACCTGGGTGTGTGGGTTTTTTTTTTTTTTTTTTTTTTTTTTTTTTTTTTTTTTTTTAAAGATAAAGAGAGACAGTTATTCTGCTGGGTTTCTCAGGAAATCAAACAAGTTGAACTTCTTTTAAGCAATGGCCCCTGCTTTCATGGACTGGGCTGGGCAGTCATCATTTGGAGAAAGTTAACAGCAGCCTCTGGAAGCTCTGGTATGGGCACTTGCACTTTGCTCCTGGAGCTGAGCCTCAGGTGACCTCCTGTAGTGAGCAAGGGAAAGCCGAGTGTGTTTTCTACCACACATTTAGTATCCCTACACAAGGGTGATTGGGTAAGACTCGGGCACCGCTGGGAACGTCTATCCTCTCGGTTGCGAGGGAATATATTGAAGCTTTTCTTTAAACACCTAATTGTATTGGCATTCCTATTTATAAGCCATTTGATTGGTGGTAGCTTTTTATAGCATGTTGAACAGTTTACAGAAAACAGTACCAGGACAACTCAGACTAAGAGTAATGGCAGCTCGAATGTCCTGGGCCCACACTAGTTACCATGTGTTCACGCTTCTTACAGGATGTACGGCTACAGTCCCTTTAGCCTCAGTTTGGCTGATTTCCCACAGGGTTGGAATGATAAAATAGGTATTAAATACCCCACACTGTGAAGGAAAGTGCTAAATCACCAGACTGAGAGTAAAAGATGATCTTGTAGGCAGTCCAGACAGAAAACCAGTTCTGCTAGCCTGGCCTCAGGCTAATGAAAGAGTGTGGCTGAGGCAGCTGAGGGGCTGTGTGCTGGATATCTGCCCTGGAGAAGAGGGGGATCACTTAGCTTCACCTGCGCTTAAGGGAGAGGGGCTCCGAGTCTCTGGAAATGAAGACTGCATAGGAGGGGGTGTCCCCTCAATCCACATGGCACTGGAAGGGAGCCTGCCAGCACCAGTATAAGGCAGGTAAGGAACCCTAACAGAATGCACACTGAGAAGAAAAGCTAGATCAGGGGCTTGCTGCTAGAAGGAGGGGGCGGGGAATGGGGTGGAGTGAAGGGTGGAGAAAAGGCCAACTCTGCTCCTCCATTCCACAAATGTCCCAGCCAAGTCCTGGCTTTCTTGGGATACAGGATAGGTAGGGTGGGAGAGGGCCCTATACAGGGCTACACGGAGTTTAGATTACTGTACCGGGCAGACTTTTAATTACTATAATGATCAGTTTCAGATGGGAAAGGCCCTTTCTTTGCGCTTCTGCAAAGTGATGAGATTGGCTGGAATTCCACCCAGCACAGGGAGAGAAGAGACCACAAGGCAGGAGTCTGCTGAGGAAGGAGGAAAGATGATGTTTGCACGGGATTGTGGATTCTCTGGGTTCTCCATAGTTGACGGTTACTGAACACATTACACATCTAATCCTTCCAATAGCTCCATGATGTAATCGCTTTACTATTTGCTTCCTTCGGATGGGAGAGACTGATGCTCACGGGAAAGTTAAGTCATCTCCAGGCAAGGTTTCACACACCGTGGCTGGGGGAGCCAAGGTTGAAACGGAGGCAGTCTCATGTGGGGTGTAAGGAACACAAAGTTAAAAACCCAACCAGGAGATAAAATACTGACTTCCATCGTACATATCTGATTTTTATTTATGATATATGAACATAGAAGATATGCAGGTATACTTACTTACAAATCATATACATATGTAATTTAAAAACACTGCCTCGATGTAAGCTTTAGGTTTGGAACTTGATCACATTTTAGTGCTGTATAGGGACAGATTCTGGAGGTAGAATACTGTGTGTCCTCCACTTTAGAATTTGTTAGGGCTTGAGGGAGATGGTTCAGCAGTTAAGAGCACTGACTGCTCTTTCAAAGGCCCCAGGTTCAATTCCCAGAAACCGCACAGCAGCTTACAACAGTCTGTAACTCTAGTTCTGGAGATCTGACACCCTCCTACAGATATGCAGTCAGCCAAACACAAGCAGATCAAATTAAGAGTTAAATAATCATTTAGAATTTGTCACTACAGTCCCAGGAAACTAGGGCATCCCTCTTTTCTGACTGGACTACTTTTGGCAGAACTGATGACTAAGCTCCAGGCTTTGCCACACTAGGCAGGCACTCTACCATGGAGCCAGATCCCCAACTGTCTGGGATGGTTCTGTGGAAAGGTTTAAAGAACGGGAGGCTTAAGTTGAAACAGGAAAGAAAACTTCTTGGAGAGTGACAGGGATTGGAGGAGACCTGAAGGATCCTGAGAGGTAGAACCAAAAGACAAGCTAAAGACACAGGAATGTTGAAGGCTGTTGATTAAGGACATTAAAAAACAAACAAACAAACAAACAAACAAACAAAAAAACTTGGCAGTATTTTTCTATTAGTTCTTTTAAAAAAAGAAATGTGTATGTGTGCTAAGAGCCATTGGGGGGTGCATATAGAAACCTGCTACTGAAAAAGATTCCTACCATATATACATAAAGAAGTCTAAGTGAACTCACAAAATAATGGGGGTGGGACAGCACCCCAACTTGATAGCTCTGAAATATAATCCCCAGTATCAGGAATGGATTGCCTATAGTTGAGTTGGCCAAAGGGGCCCCATAGAAAGCGCCAGACATCTCAGGTTATTGTCAAGGTTATTGGTGACTCTCCACAAACTGATGGTTTGTGGAGAGTCACCAATGTATCTTACATGTATCTCCTTCACTGACGATGGAGAAATTGAACAGGTTCCTAACTCGAGCCTTCACCCCTACTGCCTAGCATTCATGGTGCTGGAAGTTACTTCGAAAAGTACTAAAGAAGAAAGGTAAACATCAATCCAGCCACAAACACTGTGATCTACAAATAGTGACCTGCCTACATGACATGGTGGTGCACTAGTACCACAGGCTTTGTAGGAGTGACCAATCACTCTCTGATTGGATTTAAGGCTCACTTCACAAGATGGGACCCATGCCTGACATTGTTCACATATCCAAGAACCTGAGACTCAGTGGACCATGGGCTTAGGGAAAAACTGAATCCTGTTTTTTTCTGCTAAAGGAGCATAGCAATGAAATCACTCTTAGCATTCTGGTCTACCCATCAGATCAGCATGTGCCTTCCTCACTCATCATCAGAAAAGCTTCTTCCTGTAGTAGAGAAGAACAAATACGGAGACCCACAACTGAACAATGTGCAGAGTGAGAAGTTTTGGAATACTCAGTCCTAAATGAAATGTCTTTATTAAACCCCTCCCCTCAGGGTTTGGGGAGCCATGAAAAAGATAAGACAGAAAGATTGTAGGAGCCAGAGGGGATGGATGACTCCAAGGAACAGTGTCCTGTAGACACAACAGGACTGGCGTACATATGAACTCACAGAGATTGTGGCAGCATGCACAGGGCCTGCATAGCTTCAATCCAGACAAGTTAAGTCCCAGTGCTAACAGGAGGCAATGACCATGGGCTTTCACACTCCTAGATGTTTCCCCGAGGAAAAACCAGTTCAAAATAATTGCATGAACCTTTGGAAAATTCCCAGGATTCCAGTTCTTAGGTTTCTAACTCACATGAAAATTAGAATGGAGTCATTTGCACCTTCTGTCTATGGAAATAAGCAATCCTTCTTGTCAAGAAAATCACCGAGCTTTTTGGCATCATACTGGATGGCCACAAAACCCTGTGCAAGTTGAGGACCTGACAAGAATGTCGGATTAGTTACAGTTTAACAGCTCGACATTATTGAACATGTTCAAAGTCAAGTTAACAGGGCTTTTTGTTGTTGTTGCAATCCTCGAGTGTCATTTACAACCATTTAAAATTAATATTTAACCAAACCTATATAAATACATGTGAGTATGTAAATGGGCGGACTTAGTCCTTTGATGCCTGCTTTCTGCAGCAGGTGCTAACACAAGCTGGAATTCTCCAGATCTTATTTCCTAGAGAGCATAGAGCAGGGGGACAGAAGATAAAAAACAAACAAACAAACAAACAAAATCTCTGAGAACTCTCTTGGAGGAAGGAGAGAGGAGAGATGCTGGGTCTGTGTGGCCCAGTGTGGTAGCCTTGTAGCCACATTTGACTGTTAAAATGTGGGTAGAGTAACTGAAGAACCGAAAGAGAGAGAAAAGGAGAGGGGGGAGAGACAGAGAGACACAGAGAGAGACAGGAGAGAGAGACAGAGAGAGGAGTGGTATGTGTCTGAATATAGATATGGTACATGTGGAGGCCAGACATTGATATTGAGATATCTTCCTTAACTCCTTCTCCATCTTGGCTTTTTGAGACAGAGTCTCTCCCTGAGTTGGAGCTTGCCATTTCAGCTAGACTGCCTGGCCAAAATGCCCTTAGGATCTATCTGTCTCCACCCTCTACCACTGGGGCTACAGGCCACATACCTCTAGCCCAGGCTTTTACTGGATCCAAAGTTCAGTTCACATGCTTGCTGGCACACAAGCACCTTACCAACTGAGCCATTTGCCCGGCCTCTGAAGTGTTTGTTCAATTGAAATTCAAATGGCTACATATAAGATGCAGACTGAAAGATTTTTTTTTAACCAGTGTAGCACTATTTTTCATCTTGAAAGAATATTACATTTTAAAAGAACTTCAATATTATACCAAGTTGTCGTCACTACAAAGCAAGACTGTAAAGGGTATCTACTGACCTTTTGTACCCAACAGGAATGCAAAAGCAGCGATTAGGAAACAGAAAAGTTAAACAATGAAAACTATCTTGCAGTTTAATCCTAGGATTCCTTCCATGCACATGACTTATTGTACGCTATTAATAAAGGACAGATAAGTTTATAAATGAAGTGATAGATAAGTTATTTAACCCTCTGACCGAAAAGGAAAAGAAAAAGAAAAAACCGGTAAGGTTAAACCTTTCTCTGAAATTTAAAGCAGGGAGGGAGAAAGGGAGGGAAGAAGAGGAGGAACAATAGAGACAGACAGAGAGACAGCCACAGAGACAGACAGAGAGACAGAGATAAGAATTGTGTGCCACACGCTAGGTGGTCTCATCGTCTTTCAAATTGGTTCATAATCCATGCATAATAGATCAGTGGGTGGGTGCATGGAAGTGAGGAATGTTAATTAGCAGGCTGGACTGATGATCACTATGTGTGGAAGCTGAGTGCAGTTGCCCCTTGTATTCAGGGAATATTGGCCCTATAACTCCTCCAACGATGCCAAAACGATATGATGTGCCAGAGCCCTCTCTGAGTGCCGCAGTTTTTGTATGTATGCTTTGCACATTCCTCAGCATTCTGTGTGTGGGGGGAGGGGAAGGGTGGATGGGCGAGTGTGCATACCACTGCATGGGGGCCACGGTGTGTATGGAGATCAGAAGATAACTTGTGGAAGTCGGTTCTCTCCTCCTACCTACTGTATAGGTCCCACCCAGGGATTGAACTCAGGTAATCAGGCTTGGCTCCAAGCACCCTTACCAGCTGAGCCATCTCACAAGCCCCTAGTATGATTCAAAACATCTTTATGGTAGAAACGCTAATGAAATGTGTCATGTAAATAGTAGCTGTCCTGTGCTGTTTGCGGGGAATAATGGCAGGTTGAAAACATGCACATGCAATTCATACCCAAGCCTTTCTGATTTGTGCTTGGCAGAATCTGCACACATGGGACCCCAGGATACAGGATGCAAAGGACAGCCCAGGAAAACTTTTCAGGTAGTAACTCTACCTCTACCCAGTGATGCCCCATCTGGCCTTAGGACTTTTTTAAGTTGTAGATCTTATCAAGGGTTTTTCTCCTCTAGGAACCCCTAAATTATCTTTTCTGCTTTAGGACAAGTGAACATTTCTAGATAATAACTGTTAAACTGTAAAAGTTGAGTTCTAGCGACCTTCCCAAGGCAAATTAACAACCTCAGGTAATATTACTGCCTAAAGAGAATGGGGCTATGCTTGTATTATTTATTCATCCACTCTTTTTTCTTGTGGTACTGAGCATACATATATCTGAGTGTGATATAATAAATTATTCTAAAATGAAGACTGGGGTGTACGTCATAGTACATTCTGTGATTTTTAAATGTGGGTATCTGTGAGCACATTACTCTTCTGGTATGTGTGTCTTGTGTTAGTCTATCATTTTTTATTGGGTCTTGGTATTTCATTTCCTATAGTACTTCTTTCCCTCTATTCACATCTCTTTGTGGCTTTCTGAAGCTACTTGAACAACTTGTCCTCTCCCAATTGGTCATGCGATGCTGGGTAAATCCCTAAAAGATCCTTCAGAATCAGTGGGGGTAAACCCGCACTGCCTGTTGGGCTGCCATCTTTCTTTGAGATGACTGGACATTAGGTTTGAAACTGAAGTTATTAACTGTGTCTCTTGGTCCAGATTAGCAGCTGTCAGATCTTCTAATCCAGTGGTAGAATCTAGGAATGAGGAGGGAAGTGATTTCATCCCTGAAGCATATATAGAAACTTCAAGATGACTTGGAGAATATCTGAAGACTTACAACTTCCCAGAATGTAGGGGCCCTCTGGCCAAAGAGCAACTGTTCAAAATTTTCACCATTCTCGGAGTTACTTATTTTGGTTTAATTCTGAAAGTCCTTGAGTTCATCAGCACGCAAAAGGAATTTTCCTTGGACTTCATGACTCACACTTGAGTTTGCATAGGAGATAAGTGTTGGGTGATGCACACAGTGTTCCGGTCAGGGACTTAACTTGGCAGCATCGAGGAAACAGGAGCTGTGATTGGCTGCAGGGCTGGGAGCAAACAGCAAAGCTCCTTAGCCTGCATGTACACATGCACCACACACACACACACACACACACACACACACACACACACATACACACACAGAGTGAGTGAGAGAGAGAGAGAGAGAGAGAGAGAGAGAGAGAGAGAGAGAGAGCGCTAACATCTGACCGCCTACAGGTCTCTCCTTGTTAAAATGGAATCCCACTGGTTAACTGATTGATTCTCCAGTCTGCTAACTAATTCCATACTAACAGCTTAAATTAAAAGTTAATGAAACACAGCCAGGGCCCCATTATACGTCACATGTAATTGCCTTTCATTACAAAAAAACCTGGGGCTTCGTTAAAAGGGAAATGTCTGGGAGATCATTCTGGGCTGGAAGGCACCCACAGTCAGAATATTCCTGAGCTCAGCGTGGCCTGCCTGCCAAGTCTCAGGGCAGCTGCTTCACAGAGTCAGGAGAAGAAATCCCCACAGGTATTCTGTGACCAGACTGACCAGAGCTCACAAAGCAGTATTGTTTGTGGCTCAGCGGGGTCTGCTTGAGATGAGAAAAGTCTGTTGGAGTAGACTACTGTGCACTTAACAGCTTTACACTCTGTCCTGCTAGGAATCTCACACTTGACACGCACTTCCAAGGGAGCAGGAGCCTGGAAACCCAGGGTCTCCCTGTCACCTCCCGGGTGTAGCCACTTGGCTTAAATGCAGGTGCAAGGAAATTCAGACTCTCATGCCTGGATCTCCTTTGAAAAGTCTCTGCCTCCACACTTTTAGAAGTTGCTTGTGAATTGATGATCTCCAAGTCTCTCTCACACTGTAAACCAAGCCCCCGCTGCTTTCACAGGCCTGGGATTTTGTTTCAGTACCTGTAACACAGTGTGCAAACATTGTCCCGAGTTTGCCTATGAAGGCAGCATTGCTGATAGACAGACTTCTGGGCAGTATGTGCTAGAACTTTTTACATTCCTGATTTACCAGTGACTCATTAGGACCAGGGGATGGCTACAGATGCTCACTGTATTTGTTCTTAGAGTCCCTAGGGACCAGCTGACATAACTGTCAACACACATACACACATACACACACACACACACACACACACACACTCACTCAAAAATAGAGAGTGTGGGAGGGAACTGTGACTCCTTTTAGGAGATGGTAATGTTATTTTGGCATTTAAACAGAGTTAATTTTGAACAATTACAGTGAGAATTCATTACTTCTCCTTAAATAACCACATCCACATAGGCAATACATATTTAAATATATAGCCTCTGACATTAGGCTGTGGACAATTCCCACAGGTTACTATTGGGTCTATCCACAGCAACATTGTCCCAATGACTCTCTACAGGGAGGAAGGAGAGATGAGGTAAGAGATAATACTGGATAATTTTGTGTGTGGGGAAAAATACAGACTCAAAGACTACAACAGGGTAGCTAAATTGAGTAAGATAAAGATTAATTGGTAAAATATTTATCTTGTCTCTGGTTTTTCATGAGGCTGAGGTTAAGGCAGACGGAGGGGAACTTTTGGCTTTATCATTGCAGCCAGCACTCTTTATGCATTCTTCCAATGGCACAGGTGGGATCAGGAGGAAGATTTTCTAAACTGCGTTTCTACATTTCTACATTTCTTCGTTCACTATCATTTCTACAGAAAATGATAGTGAACACAAATGAAATTATACGAAAACTACACGGTGGTTACAAGTCAAGAAAAAGAGGCTTCACACAAGTTACACTAAAACAGAGCAAAGGAATGGAAAGGGAAAATGGCCAAGACCGAGTGGAGAACAAAACCTACAGAGAGGCAGACGGTCTCTATGAAGAACCCTGCAGAGAATCATTTTGGAACCACGCCACTGATTATAAATATCACAAAAACTTCTACACGATTCTGTGTGCTGCTGCAAAGAGAAAGAAAAACGTCAAGGATTTGGCAGAGTCATTTTATACGTGGTGCAGTACTTGGTAAATAAGTCACAAAATAGGACCTGTGTTTGTGGCTATTCCCGAGTAAGGTGTTCCTGAATAAGGGTATGTATAAATAAACCAGACGTTTAAAGGGAGATTCCATACATAGGTTTTAAAAGGAGATGCTATTGCCCTGTCAAAATCTTTTTTTCTTAAGTATGTTTATATTGAAAAGTCTGAAATTAGTGGTTCCTAAGGAATAAAGTGATGATTTTATGTGCTTTGTTATAAAGTCTGTAATATTAAAAAATTAAAAAGTGTGTGTGTGTGTGAGTGTGTAGATAATCTTCTGTTTTGGATTACTATGACAAGAAAACATTTTTTTTTTAGTCTGAAAGGTAATTTGTGGAACCCACAATCCACACAAGTTTATGAAGAGAAGACAGTCCAATGTTTGGTGCATAAGGTTAGAGAAATTCACATGATCCCATTACTTTATGCTGGATTCGTTCATAATCATCTCCCAAGTGCCAATTAAGTAAATGATTGAAAGTTGAATGTCCACGTAGTTTTAATGTGTTGAGAGGGCTGGTGGAGCCAGTCTGCTTGCTTAGGTTCTGATTGAACAAGTCATGTGAGCACGGACAAGCTGCTTGGCCTTTCTGAATTTGGTTTCTATCTTCCTGACAGTGAGTACGCAATAAATGGTCTTCTATTATGAGTTACTCAAAATAGTGCTTCACTGCTAGACAAGAATTGTCATATAAATATTTATTGTGTGTGTCTGCCATGTGGAATAGCACCAGAAATCTGAACATCACCAGAGATAGCTCAGCCTTGAGGGAAAGCAACAACATAAATCATAGCTGTGAGCCGTGGTACATCACACAAGCAAAGACGGATCTACTTTGATGCTTTAGGTTTATGTTCTATGTCCCATAGGTAGGCCAAATACACTGAACATGCTAACCACACTAGGCACTTCCTCTATCTGTCTTAAGCCAGGGCATATTGAAATTTTGGATTCTTTCCTTAGAGATTAGGGTGTTCTTTAAGTTATGATTGGGTGACATGTGTCTGCCTAAAAGTGTCTAGACTCCCAATGAGACAGAAACAGAGACATTCATACTTATCGTCCTTAGAAAACCCAAACCAAAACCAATCCACCAAACAACCCAGAGATGTGAAGACTTCTGTCTTCAAAAAGGACATTCAGGAAATATTAGTGGAGCAGAAAGTGTTCTTAACTTGCTTATTTCCTTTTCCTTGTAGATCCCTCCATGCCCTCCTGAAGTTCATCCACCAGGCTGATGGGATATGAAACCCTGAGGTCGAGGTTAGTCTTAGCTCTTCAGGGCTGATTGTAAAATAGCCTGAGATGTCTAGAAGCCATATGAGAGGCATTTTCTTTGACTCCAAAGCAGCTGGTTCTCTCAATTACAGGGCAGAGACATCGATTCAGTGAGGAGGGGAGGCCCCATAGAAGGAGTGCTCATTAGATCGTGTTTCTGGAGCAGAGTCTTGAAAGTCCCTGGTGATGTACAGGGCCATGGCTGTAGTAAACAATTTCTAGGCTCGTATGATGAGGCACTGTCTCAAAGGGAATAAAGTAGTATTGAAATTCTCTACAGTTTAGCATGAAGGTTTAAAATTTTAGCAAGTCAAATATAAAAATGTATATGTTGGTTACTACATGGAGATGAAGTGGGACTCAGCTAAAAAGTAAATATGCATGATGCTGGTGATAGTGTCTTACATCTGTCATTTTAGCACTTGGAAAGCTGAGGCAGGAGAATTTCTGTGCATTTGAAGTAAGTCCGAGCTACCTACTGAATTCCGATTTTACCATTTGAGAAAAATTAATTGATATAATTTACTGTGTTTGAAAAATCCTGTATGGTTATCTCAATAGAGGCTGTAAAAATAATTGAACTAAATCCAGAATCCCAACAAAAACAAAAATTCCAAATCCCCTGTGAAGTAGCAATAGAGTCAAACTTCATTAACTGACAAAGGGGGAGGTGGTCTGTGAAAATCCCCAACTAACATTAAATAAACTTGACAGTGAAAGACTGAAGGCTTTCTGCTCACAAGGCAAGAGTGTCTGCTTTTAATAGCAGTGTTCAACATTTTCTGGGAGGTTCTGCCCACTGCAACTATGACAATAAAAATGACAGCAATGGTCTAGTTTGGGAGGAAGGAATCAAGGCTGTCTTTGTAACTATGCCACTGTCTCTGCAGAAAGCCCAGTGGAGCAGTAGAGTTCAGCAAGGCTTCAGATTACAGAATCAATATGCATGCAGGTTACTTAATATTTTATACACAAGGCATAATGCAATCAGAAGCTGACGTTTATTTATTTTTCCTTTTGAGAGAGGACTACGTGGCGTAGCTCTGGCCTGATGTCTACGGTGCCCTTTATCTCCTGCCTCAGCCTCCTTCCCACTCCCAAGTGCTCAGACTACAGGTATGTGGTACCATAGCCCATGAGAAACTGAGGCATAAAAACTCATTTCCAACAGCTTCTATTATGCACCTATAAATAAATACATGGGAGACCTTTATAGTGTGACAGTGGATGGAACTGAGATAAATCCAAGGGTTAAAGCAATGGAAAGGTATACTTGGTTCATGGAGAACAGTCATAGCTTCCAACATATTGGTTCTCCCCAGACTGATAGATTCAACATGGCGTTGGTTGACATCCTATTGGTCTTTCAGCTAGAAGCTGATAAGCCAATTCTAAGACAAAATGGACAGAAATGAGAAAAGATCCACAGAAGCCAAAGCAACCATGAAAGAGAGCAACGGTCAACATCTCACATCACTTAGTTTAATTTACACTATAAAGCCACAGTGATCAAAACTGTAGTGCACTGGCATAAGACCAGACACACAGACTAATGGAAAACAGGACGTTAGAAGGCAGAGCTCAGACATACATGACAACCAATTTTTGAACTTCATGGAGAAACGAGTCTTTAAAAGCAACAGTGCTGGAACAACCTGGACGTGTGTGTGTGTGTTTGCGTGTGCTCAAGAACATCAATCAATATCTCACACCATGGACAAACATTCACTGAAAATAGATTCAATATTTAAACCGTAAGAAATCACAGGGAGAAACTGGGAATGGGTGGAAACATCTCCGTGAGCTTCGATTAAGAAAGAATTTCTCAGGGGGCAGAGAGATGGCTCAGCAGTTAATAGCACTGACTGCTCTTCCGGAGGACCTGCGTTCCCGTTCCCAGCAGCCTCATAGTGATTTACAGCTATCTGTACCTCCAGTTTCAGATTTTAAAACTGCACGCTCTCTGATGAAACTAAAAAAAAAAACCTACAGATTCTGAGAAAATGTTTGCAAAGCACACACCTGATAAAGGACTCACACCACAAGTCTATAAGTAACTTAATAAGACTCTCAGTAGGAGGAAGACAAACAAGCCAGTCAAAAAACAGGCCAGCAATACCAACAGCAGTTTGTTAAAGGAGACACACAGCGGGCAAAGGCACACAGAGAAAATGTTTATCTCACAGGAGCTGTGGAAGCACAAATTCAAACTGAAACCAAAATCCTTTCACTCCCCTATTGAAATGAGCCCACATTAAGAAAATCTAAGAATGCCAATGCTGATTTTGACACAGAAGATCTGGAAATCTCATTCAATGACTGTAAGTCATTGTGAAGTGCTACAACTATTGTAGAGAAAGTTTCTTTAAAAAGTCATACATGCCGGGTGGTGGTGGCGCATACCTCTTTAATCCCAGCACTTGGGCACTTGGGAGGCAGAGGCAGGTGGATTTCTGAGTTTGAGGCCAGCCTGATCTACAGAGTGAGTTCCAGGACAGCCAGGCTATACAGAGAAACCTTGTCTCGAAAGACCAAAAAAAAAAAAAAAAAAAAAAAAAAAAAAAAAGTTTAAAAGTCACACATGACATACTTCTGTGGAATCACCTAGGCAGTCCACTCTGCCTTGTTTGTTTGTTTTCCCCTAGAGAAAGCTTAAGTCAGTCAAATGGCTTTACATGTAACGATAAAACAAAATTTAAATTGACAGCAATTTAAATAATGGCTGAATGGATAAAACAAAATATAATTTGGAAATAAAATAATCTACTTAAAATTAAGTTAAATTAGAAGGAGGTGTCGGAGAGATGGCTCAGCTGGCAAAGCGTTCGAAAGCCACGAGACCTGAGTTCTGATCCCATGCAAAAGATAAGTGTGATGATGTAAATCACACTTATCACACATCACTTTAGCTTTAGTGCCCTGGAGGCAGAGACGGGCAGGTCTGGGTGCTTTCTAGCTAGCTGGACCACCAGCCAGCAGTGAGCTCCTGCTTCAGTGACTGACTCTGTCTCAAAAAATAAGGTGTCCAGGGATAGAGTTCATTCAATATTGACCCCTAGCTTCTTCATATATGCACATGCATGTGCGTGCTCACGCGTGTGTACACACAATGCATACACATGAGACAAAAATTAAATGATCATGCACTCATACCTCAAGATCAAGTCTTAAAGTAGTGATGCCAAATGACAGGAGCAGGGAGGAGAATACACACTTTGGTGCTTCCCTTTCTATGTGTCCCTAGCACATGTGAGTAAACACATTGCAGTACAACACAGAAAGATGTCAGGGAAGGGGAGAGGAATGCCGGAAGAGGAACAAATGTTGGAGATGATGCGTACACTTGCTGTTCTGACTAATGAGGCTGCCAAGGCTGTCTCCTTATTCAGACATTACCAAGTTGTACATATCAAATATGTGCTGCGCGTTGCACGCCGCTCAGCCTTTTGAAAAATAAAAAAATCTACCTGCAGTTGAAACGTTGCACAGGAGTCTGAAGATTTGGCCTAGAGGCCAAGCACCTTCTATAGCAGGAAACCCTGCAAGGCCCTGAGGTGAATCCACAGCACAAGGGGAAACCTCAACAAGGCTGTGAAGACTGGAAGGAAGATTAATGCTAACAATGGTAACTCTGAGCAGGACAAGGCTGGGTTCACAGGGCTTCTGGGGCATGTGTCAAAGTTCTATTTCTTGAGCTGGGTGGTGCTCTAGGGCTCCCGTGTTACATTCCCTTATTAGATATGAATATGTAGGAATTCGTTATATAGTTTTCTGGCTCGTTTCATGTGCTTTGGGTTTACTATTAAAATAAAAGGTTTTTTTTTTTCTTAAAATTAAAAAAAAAAAAGAAAAGAAAACAATGGCTTGAGGAGGGAACACTTTTTTTTTTTTTTTTTTTTTTTAAATGTGACTCAGCTTGTGATAGGCACGTTTCCAGCTCTTATTCTCAGGGCTATACAATGCCAAGGAAAGGGAAATTGAAATGATATGTGGTTAAATTGAAAATGAGGTTTAATAAATAGAGTCCTGAAATGTCTGGAGCATTTAAGGAACACTTCCTAAATGTGAGAAGGGAAGTCTAAATACTATCTCAAGTTGGGTGTGTACCTGTGACCTTTCAGACAGAATGGGGGAGCAGCCAGGGAGGTGGCAGCAGAGGCAGGATGGGGGGCTTGGGAGATGCCACTGAAGCCAAGGAATAGACATTAAAAAGAAAGGTGACGGTTAAACACAGACAAACTCAGGTGGTCTTGGTATATGAAGATGAAATCTGGGGTCAGTAGTTAAGCCTGCTTACGGCATGACGTTGAGAACTGGCTCCAGTTGGTGGTCTCCCTCTCACTACTCCCATGATATGAGGTGTTGTGAGATTTAAGTGAGGCAATACCAACATGGCACTAAATAGCCTGCCAGACAGTTCACTGACACACATAATTATTGTTGACATTTCAAACCTATACACTTCAAATCTTACTACTGAGTCTCTTAATGGTCAAATAAAGAAACACAGCTTTTAAAGGACTTCTTGCTATTCTAGCTTGCATTGAGGAAACCTAGTTAGGAATCCTTGCCAGAAGTGTATTGGGAGTGTATTTTCAGTTTGGAGCTTCACTGCCATGAGGGCTTGAGTGGATGCAGGTGGGCTCAGGTGTTCAGAGCATATGCCACTCTGAAGTCAGTCACTGAAAGGTACCAGTTTCCAGTTCTCGGGGTCCAAATAATCTTGATTTCATTTGTTACTGCTATTAAAAAAAATCTTTTCGAACTCTAAACTCATGGAAGAGTGTCACAGGCAGAAAGATAAATCAGCTCAGAGACATGTGGGAGGTGTCCTCATTCAGAATCATTCAGCACTTCAGAATGGTGTAAACTGTTGACAGATTCCACACAGGGATCCACACAAGAGTATCGATCTCCTTCCCCCTTTCCTCATCCTCCTCCCCTGGATCCTAACCTTCCTTATTTTTATTTTTCTATTTACATATGGCACTTACTGATGCTTTTGGTGTGTGTGTGTGTGTGTGTGTGGTTCGTGAGACAGACCATGAAATCTTGTGGAAGTCTTCTATTAGTGAACACACTTACTGGCCCTTTTCTTTTGTGTTAATTTATTCACTATATTTGTTGAGCACAGATTCTAGGCACAAAGCCCTAGAAATACAGATAGGTGGGATATATCCGTCCACCTTCACTCTTCAGGGATGCCAGGCATGTTTTCACAACAAGGCCATATATACTATGCAGGGTATACAGTGTGAGTTGTACATTTTATTGGTATTACACATAGATTATATACACTATTTCTACACAACAGCTTCCCACTTAGAAGCAGCTATTGTTGCAGGATATTTGATCACATGGTGAGCCTTGAGATTGTGTTATTTACTATATATATAAAAAAAAAGATCAAACAGAAAACCAGCTTCTAGTTGTGGTGTGGCTCAGTCTTTAGCATATATCTTAAATTGTTTTGGCTGGAATACAGATGAACGAACCCTTACTAAACACCATTAATCCCAAACAATGAAGGCGAAATTAGTTTGTAGAAGGAAGCACCCATGTTTGAAAGTGATGTCTAATTGAATGGCAGACAAAGTGATGAATAAGAGAAAGATTTGACAGAATAGGATATGCCCAACTCTCATGAGAAGAGAGAAGAAAGCTACTTAAGGGCCAGTGCAGAGAGGAGGAGGAGGCAGTCATACTGGGATAGTTTTATAGAGACCAGTTGCAGATAGAACAAGACAGATATAGAGAAAGACAGAATGAATCAGAGAATGAGAAGAAGCCAGAAGATTAGAACAGATTGCCAGAGTTAGTTTGAGGCCAATCAGAGAACCTCAGGAGAAGCTGAGAGGAGCCAGATTAAATCAGTCATCTTGGAGAGAAGTTTGAGCCAGAACAGCCGAGTTGAACCAGCCAGCCAGAGTTCAATAAGGTTGGTTTTATATAACTAAAAAGGGTGAGCTTATTCAAAAGTAAGACTCAGAAGCTGAAAACAATCTCCACTTATATTGGATTGTTTGTTTGGAGGATAGAAGCTTCCAGGACTGGGCCTATGTTAGCAGACTAGGCAGTAAGCCTTGGAGACGACAATTACAAGAGGAGAATAAAAGTTACTATTACAGTCTATAGACAAGCTCAGTGCTCAACCACAAACTCGGTGTGATGCGCTGACATTTAAATCTTGGGCACCATCAGTTTATGGCTGCTGGGGCTGTTTTGAGGAAGGTTGCTTATTATTGGCACATTTTATAAAGTAAGAGACTTGAAGCTACATACCAGTGGCATACCACTAGGATTAGAGAGATGGCTCAGTGGATAGAGCACTTGCTGTGCAGGTCTGGAAACTGGAGTTCAGATGTCCAGAGTCCAGGTAAAAGCTGTATGGGCATGTGGCTTGTCTGCAATCCCAGCACTCAGTAGGCAGAGACAGGGCTCCTCTTTGGCAAGATGGCTAGCTAGTACGATTGAAGAGTGAGTTCTGGGTTCAGTGAAAGTCCCTGTCACAAGTGGTGGTGAGTGATTAGGAAGACCCTCCATGTCAACCTTTGGCCTCCACATGTACACACACACACACACACACACACAACCCACCTGTACGCATGTGTACCCCCCCACATGGGAACACAAATACATGTACATTCATAACTACACGCACACGCATACACAGGCACACGGGTTATAACTAAGACAGAAGGAAGAACTGATCATTTGAAAACTGCAAAAGAGAAAATGGCAAGTGTCACTTGGACTTGCTTTCGTACTAGCTGGTCGTGCGCATGGAGCTAGCAGGCTAGGGGGTAAAATCCAGCAGTCTATGTCATGTCTAGCCTTTCCTTCTCTACGTGCTTAGTTATACCACTACCAATAGAGATGTTATGAAATCATGTTTGACATACTAGTCACACTGTTTAGTGGAAGAGTATATACGTTAATCAGTCACCTACTGATGGGAAGTGTCCTTGCTGATGGTCTGCTAGCTGAAGAAAGCATGGTTCTGCTTACAAAAGAGTATTTTCCACTTCCCCCATACTCTTTTTAATACTATCTTGTATATTATCTGTGCTACACATGATGAGGGCACACTAAGTTCCCTACTTATATCCCAGGTGCTGTGGGGTGGCTCTCCAGATTGTTGAATAGTGAAACATTAAAACATCTGGGCCTACCCTCCACATAAGGGCATAACTTTAAACAACCAGTTCAGGAATCCGTGTTGATAATGAGGGAAAGAAGTCTTTAGAATAAGTTTGCCTTTTCATGTCTCAGTTCCTCTTTTGGCCCTAACTCATCTCTGACTTCCCAAGGCCTCTCCTCCAGACTCTTTTTCCCCCTGTCTCCCGTGAAACCACACTGCTTCCCTTCAAGTCCAGCAAGAGTGGATTCTGGATGTTTGCCTGTACTTTGTAGGGATGGTTCAGAAGGCCCTCCTTGCACATAGAAGGAAGTTTGCACAGTGCCTCATTTGGGAGAGATGAAATATTTTAATAGCAGTGTTTATGTTCTTGCTCAGTAGATAACTAAAAACCAGTGAGTTTTTTTACATTAGGCTTTGAAATGAAAAAACATCACCCACTCAGTGGAAATACAAATTTCATTCTTTATGCCCTTCGGCCCTGTCAACGTTATTCTTCCTCATTTTCCTGTTCTCCTTGAGATTTCTGAGTCACCACAGAGGGAGACCCAGTGTGGTGTCTGGCCAAGTTTTGCAGGTTTAGCTTTCTCAAGAGAAGCAGACTTGAAAGGCTTCCTTTCAGGGTTCCCTAAGCTCTGCAGACAGTCTGGAGCAGAATGTGTCCTGGGACCCATGATTGAGTGGTAAGCAGAACTGTAGCCGGCAGCGGGAGTTCAGAAGGTTAACACCAGCCCAGGACTGTACTCTGTGCTCTGTGCTGAGGCTAGGCAGGCCTGTCTCTCACAGACCCAGGGCAGCTTCCCAGAAACTGCTGCTCTTAACCTTACAAACCCTGTCCTAGGAGAGACTCAAGCCTGAGACTCCCAGTCGGTTTTCCTCTCCCTCAAGATGGGGGCAAACCAGACAAAGCCAATTTTTCAATGTCACTGTTTGCGGGCAGCCATGCGCACAGTCACACTCCCTTGAGATTAAGTGGGCTTGAAAATCTGATTTATAGAAGCGAAGAGAATAATTTGTTTTGAATGGTTGACTGGGTTAAAATAGATGTTCTTCACTGGAAAAGTCACCCACATATTCAAACCAAATGCATACCATTCAAATGAGCTGTGTTGGCCTGCTTTGTATTAATTTAGCCAATGCCCTGCAAAAAATTACATATGTATAATGAAAACAATTTAATAAACAGACTGTAGGCATATGGGCCATAAACACACCAGCATGTAAGAAACCTTGAAGAAGCCCATTTCCCTGAGACTTAAATAGTCTCTGCCTCTTCTTTTCCTCCTTAACCTTGACCGGCTGTCATGCCTCGGAACAATGAATCTCCTACATAGGCAATTACAGAGAACATTAAAAGAGGAACCATCACAGGGAAAGAAACCATCTTAACTCTTCCTCTGACTCATGCATGTTTTAGATGCTACTGTTAAATAGAGTACGGCTTTCTCTTCAACTGTACTTAGGGTAGGTCTTGATCTTGGTCAGACACATCCAAAGAATTATAACTTCACATGCTGTAAGAGAGCAATGTCAAAGATCAAGAATCACCCAGGGTGGTTCATGCTTGTCACTCTAGCATTTAGGAAATTAATGCTGGAGTATGTAGCCTCCTACTGAGGAGGTAGGAAGATGGGAGGGAACATAAGGCCAATGTGGGCTACACACTGAGACTCTTGACTGAAAAACAAGACAAAAAAAAAAAAAAACAAAAAACAAACAAAACAAAACAAAACAAAAAAAACCCAACTATCAACCAAAGAAAGCACAAAGTCAATAGAGACAAGAGACATAGATGACAATGAGAAACTGTGATAAGAGAAATCAGATAGACTTCCTGGAAGAGGTGACATTTCAATTATGGCCTGAACAGTTGCTAGGAGTTCTTAGAGAGATAAATGAGGAGATAGGGAAGATTCTAGATAATGTGAGTTCTAGAACTATGAAGCATGCCGAGAGAGAACGGTCAATGATTGATGTCAAAGCTAGAGAGACAGTTGGAAGAAAGACCAGCCAAGGATTAATGTCTTCTGCAAACTGTATATAAGGTTAATAGGAAAAAGTCAGATAGTAAGTGATAAGAAACTCAGTGCATAGCAAAAACCCTAAATACTGGCAATTATAGAAAATGTAATTTGCTTACAACGTATTTCTGGGTACTGAAATTTTGAAGGCTATTTTTAATTTTGTGTATTTCTTTTCTTTTCCTTTCTTTTCTTTTGTTTGTTTGTTTGTTTGAACAGACTTTTCTCTGTGTAGTCCTCGGCTGTCCTGGAACTTGCTCTTTAGATCAGACAGCCCTCAAACTCACAGAGATCCACCTGCCTCTGCCTCCCGAGTGCTGGGATTAAAAGCATGCACCACCACTGCCCGGCCATTTTTTTTAAAAAATATTAATGTGAAAGGTATTTTACTTTGACAGTGAGACAGTGGAAATTATTGAATGTGAAGGTATAAAGGAGCAGTTTGTGCAGAAAGGACCCTGTGACTCAGATTGATTATAAACACAGTCTACGCCAAAGATGTCACCGGTAGCTCAAAGAACAAAGCGGACATCATCCTAAGTACTAGAAACACTGGGTGGGGCTAGCAAGAGAGCACAGCCAGTATAGGTGCTTGCTGCCTGACATCCTGTGTTCAGACCCTGGGACTCACATGGTAGGAGGAGAGAACTATGCCCTACAAGATGTTTTCTGACTTCCGCAAGCACACTGTGGCATATGTGTGTGTACATGGACACATACACATACTAAATGAGTGTATTTTTTAAAAATAAATAATAAAAAAGAAACCCAGGGTTTCAGCTGAGGCCAGTGGCTAGACTGGTTGTCCTTGTGATTTCTGTACTTATTGAACTAACCCTGATGTGCTGCACCCATCTCTGGGGACCACGATTTCCAGAACTGAACCGGCTTACTGGAGAAAGGCTGTCAGAATGAAATGTTTCAAAGCCAAGTCATAAAAAGGGGACTTACTGTCTCCCTGAGATGTTTACCCCGAAGAAGGGATAATTTATGGGGTCACCACAGCCACCTTCAAATTATATGATGACCTAGCATACCAGTGAGAGAGATGAGGCTGCCCACTCTAGTTTTTCTAAGTCAGGATTGGCACCTATGGTTGGCAGCTACAGGGAAGCCAATTTGGGCTGGATACAGAAACAATGAGAACAAAAACAAATTGTAAAGTACAATGTTATGGCTAGAAGTGACTGAAGGTCAGATGAAAAAGTCTTTTAGTGGATGGCGGTAACTTATTTTTGAGCCATAAGGTGATTATTCCTAGGACCCTTTAGCCAGTCAGTGCTAGGACAAGAGCTGAGCCAGGTCTCAGGGCCCAGACCCCTGGCTGTGTCTGTATACTCTTAGGCTAGGAGGCTCCCTGCGGCGGGTGCACTTAGGGAACTTTCCAAGGGACAGGGTGTTGTTTCAAGTGGTAGATGAAGACTGTCCTCAAGTCTGTATTACCATGATTTGAGTTTCAGGAAATGGTCTCAAAATAAGAGTTATGTCAAGTAGCACTAATCATAAAACAGACGTCTGAGAATCGAGGGGCAATGGCTGGTATAGGAAGAAGGTGGAGGAAATGCCCTCTTTCTCAAGAAGGCATTTTACTTATCGCTAGAATTATGTTGATACGTACCCCTCCCCCTGCCTTCCAATCTCACACTTGGCAGGAGTCAGGGGTGTGTTGGATGGACAAGAGGCTAACTTTCAGCTTGGGCCCCTGCCCTTTTTACTAGGAACTGTGATATCTGCACGGAAAGGCCCTGAGTCCATAATGGGTGTGCCCCAAGCTATGGCAGAATGCCACCTGGAATTTGTCACAGAGCAGATTATAATAACACTCAAGCGGTTTCATTCATTTTGGTCTGTGCCAAGAGAAGACTTCCTCCCTTTTCCTCCTCCCCACCCCCACATACCACAGTTTTTTTTTTTTTTTTTTTTTTTTTTTTTTTTTTTTAAATCAACTCATTAGTAACCCAGCCATTTATTTGGCTCACAATCATAGGAAAAGGACCGAATTGCTTACCTCACTAGCTGCATATCCAGATCCTGAATCTACACTTAAAAAACTGTACGGTACAGGATTTCCATCATGGCCAGTGAACTGCTGCTGATGAATTCATTAATTAACAGCTGTTTTCTGGCTACTGCTATGTCTGTTCTTCGGGGAAAGATTAACATCAGTGATATGCAGTAAGTAAGCCTGTACAATGAGAAGCCAGGTCACAGTGTGTGTTGGCTCTGAATTTAACTGTCAACGACCATGTGACTAAATGAATCTAAGACCGAATCTGTCTTCATTTTGAGGTTATCTTGCACTCACAAGAACCCATTTGACCTGCATCACTTAGGGCCTTCTTTGGATAGAATTTCTTACATATTGTTATCTGAACATTCCTTTCCCCATGGGGCCATGCTTGACCTTTGGTCCCCAGGGCCATGCATGTTCTATGCTTTCCAAGATGCCTACTTCTAGTATTTCTCTTTCTCTCCTTCATCTGCCCTCCCTCTTCTCTATCATTGTTCCACTTACTGAACACCCTGCATTAATCTTCAAATAGTGGGCTGCTTGTTTTAAGGACCTTACCTTATTTGTTTTATCTTTTTAAGCCTTCAGTTCCAATCAGCTGTCCAGGTAAAAGCTCAGAGATTGAACGCCAATGAAGTAGTTTTGCTTTAGATTCCTTTTTTCCTCCTCTCTAGTTTTGTTTCTGATAGTGCCTCATCCAGCCCTGGTTGGCTGGGGACTCCTGATCCCCAGTCTCACTTCTCTCTTCCAAGTGTTTGGGATTACAGGTATGTGTGGCTCACCTGCCTTAATTCCTAAACCTCTCAACTACCACCCAAGAAACAACAATCTTGAGGGGAGCTTCCCTATCATGAAATGAGCAGGGTACGAACCCTGTTGCAACTGAGAAGTTAGCAGATGTCACAGTGAAGTTGAACAGGAAGTTAGCTCCAAGTCTGCTGTGAGCCAGAGGAAGACAACAGTGCTGGGGCAGAAGGTGTTTGTTATCGACTCTGGGGACCAGAAGATATGAGGGAATTCAGGGGATGGGTGGATAGGAAAGCACACTTGCCTGGAGATAACTCGATTCATGCCACGGGAAAGTCTGAGAATCCCAAAAGTCTCTCTCTCTTTTTACTTTATAAATAGTGAGCACTTAGGTTCAGGATAGATAAACTAAGAAAGAGACTTTATAGCCACAAAAAGGCACAGAATGGTGTGTGTGTGTGTGTGTGTGTGTGTGTGTGTGTGTGTGTGTGTGTAAGAGAGAGAGAGAGAAAGAAAGAAAGAGAGAGGTAGAGAGAGATAGAGGTTAAAAGAGTGATTGAGATGGATAGATAGATAGATAGATAGATAGAGGTCAAGACATCTTGCTCTCTTGCTCAGCATCTTATTTTTGAGACAAGGTCTCTGTTACTGAACTTGGGGCTTCCTGTTTCAATTAGATAGTCCTGCCAGTGAATATCAGGGATCCTCCCCGAATCCTGGTCCAGTGCTGGAGTTACATATGTGTATGCCACCACACCTGGAATTTTTTTGTAGGTACTGGGTAGGTATATGCAAACTTAGGCCCTCACGATTGTGCAGCAAACACTTTACCCACTTTGCTACCTCTCCAGACCTACTACAAAATGTTAAGGGCCAAAGTATGCAGAGTTTTCTATTTATAAAATATATTTTAAATAAAATAAGTCTTCTAAGGGCTGGAGAGATGGCTCAGTGGTTAAGAGCACTGACTGCTCTTCCAGAGGTTCTGAGTTCAATTCGCAGCAACCACATGGTGGCTCACAACCATCTGTAATGGGATCTGATGCCCTCTTCTGCTATGTCTGAAGACATCTACAGGGTACTCTCATACATACATACAATAAATAAATAAATCTTTTATAAAAATCTTATAACCATTTGGACATTATCTGTATGAAAACGGTAGATGTGGTTTGGTATCAAATCAAGTTCTTTTGAGAGAACTTGTTATTAACTGTAGATCATGTAGTTATCAAAAACTATTTGTAAGAAAATATGCAACAAACTTATTACTTAAAGGGATTATTTGTGCCAGGTGCAGAATAACATAGTCTTAATTGCAGTGCTTGAGAGGTGAAGGCAGAAGAATGTTGATTATGAAGTTAGCCTGCATACATGGTGAGACCCTATCCTACAAGAACAGAACAGAACATAAAATATAAAACCCAAAACATAAAACAAAACAAAACATAAAACAAAACTGGGAGAACTTGAGTGCATCCCCTTCTTACTTGGCATTAGGACTGTTAAATCCATATTTCTATGGGCATTAAGAATGTCACTGGTATAGTCAGGCAATGGTAGCACACACCTTTAATCTCAGCACTCTGGAGGCAGAGGCAGGCACATCTCTGTGACTTTGAGGCCAGTTTGGTCTACAGAGGGAGTTCCAAGACAGACCAGGGTTACACAGAGAAACCCTATCTCATAAAGTCCCCCACCTCCACCCCCTGCCTCCCAAAGAATGTCACTGGTATAGATTTGAGAAAGAACTTTAAGTCTCTGTGGCTAGTCGTCTAGTCTTCAGAGAAAAGTCTACAAGAGTTCTGGCATGTGTGACCTAGGCTTATGTCCATCATTCTGAGCCTCAGTTTCCTTGTAGATGAAAAGAAGATAATATTATCCACTTTGCAGTAATATTGTGATGATTAAATGTCTGTGAAATGGAGGACATCAAAAGAATACTTGGTATAACATGGGGTGGTACTGTAAATTCTATTAAAAGACATAGAAATTATTTCCATATATTAAACCCATCTAATGATTCATTTTAAGCTCTGAGATTAAAACTGTAACAAACTGTTCATATAAATACTGGTATTTTTGTCAGGTGTGATGGGGTATTCCTTTAATCTCAGGCAGAGGCAGGTGGATCTCTGTGATGTCCTGGCCAGTCTGGTCTATATTGTGAGTTCAGGCCAGTAAGGGCTACATAGTGAGACCTTGTCTTAAAGAGGGGGAGTAAGCAAAAAAGCACTTTTATCTATTTTTAAGTTCAACATCATATATACATTTAATACATTTAAAAATCATACAGTGAGACAATTTGGTTTTATTGTATTTGCCACATAGAGTTTCATAGACTCAGTGTGGTTGACGGTGGCTGGAAACTTCTGATGTTCCTGCTGCCACCTCCCAAGTGTTGAGATTAGAGTCATGGGCCATCACTCATTTGGTTCTGGGGATAGAACCTAGGCAAGCACTGAACCTGTGGAACTAAAGATGATTTATATAATCAGTTTGCATGTACATTTGACTCTGGGGTCATCTCACAATGCTTTTGATTACTATGAAATGGACTTTCAATAAGTAGTTAAAATACAGTTATTGATATTTATGACATTTATAAGGAAACGAAACTTATAGATTAGGAGTAGGATAAGAGAATATTTGCAAAGCATGACATTAAAAGAAAGAAGACTTTCCACATTCACAAGGAAAGAATGACTATATGTTTATCCTCTTCGGGTCCACAATGATAGAAGAAGAAAGAATACCACAATCTTTTGCTGACTCCAGAATTAAACTGTTCTTTAGGCCAATTTTTTTAGGTACCCCACAGAAAAACATTCAGATATAATATTGTGTAATTAAAATTTATACAAATCTTATCAATACAATTTTTATCCAAGGGAAAGGTTTAACTAGGGAATAAAGCAAAGACTCAGGGGTATGTCTAGAGAGAACCCAGGAACATGAGGAATCCATCTTTGAGTGTTCCAGTTGGAAATGTGCCATTGCTTAGGGCAGCAAAGAAAAAAGGGTTTGGAAAGCATATTCCAAGGAAGTGTGTGTTGGGAAACTTTTAAAGTAAAAACATTTCTCCTCACACAGCCCTGCTCTACTGTATAAATTACTTAAGAGGAATTCAGAAAAAAGAATGACTGAGTCCTTTTCATCTTAGAGTCAGACTTAAATTCCCTTCACCTAATTCAGTTCTACCAATGCCCAACAGTGGAACACTAGTGAGCAGACGGGAGCGGGTGCTCAAGTAGCTGGGGGAAGAGAAGGCCAAAGACTCCAAGGGTCTCAGTTGAGCTGAAAAGGCAATGTGTGTACAAAGGCTGGGGACAAGGTATACTGGTGAGGCAGCTGCTGACAGCTGGAGATCCATCAGAGGCAAGGAGCATACCTGGAGGCCCAGACACCGCAGGGCCAGCTGTGCTTTATACAGCCTCAGCCTCAGTGAGGTCACTATTGCAACTGAAGAGGAGATGGGTGGGGTCGAAGGGAGCTCCAGACATTCTACAGAGACTGAAAATTCTTCAGAGACTGAGCTAACTGTGAAAAGCCTAGGTTAGAAGCAGGAAGTGGCTGAGTTACCTTGACTAGGTGAATTGCGGTCTATGTCCTTGACAGGTACAGAAAGTTGAGCGTGTCTATTATAAACAAAGATATATTTTAGCACCTGGGTGAAGCTGTGTCATTGAAATGTATGCAAATCCTGTCAATACAATTTTTATCCAAAGGAAAGGCCCCCCCTTGGATTTCCTAGTGTATATTTAAAAGAAATATTTAGTGGATTATTGAATTTGAAGACTAGAGAAAGGGTAACATTGGCAGAGTGGGTGGAATAAAATAAGTATCATTCTGAGCCTCTGATGTCAGAAAGCCTTTTGTCCAAGCCTAGGCCACAGATCTGTAGTCTAGCATGTTTTTTTTTTTTTTTTTTCTTTTGGTGAGACAAACTAGGGATTTCAACTATGCACAAGTGGGGAATGTGGGAGGGAAAAAAAAACCATTTTCAAACATTTTAAATTTACTGTTCGCGGTCACAAGTTTCCTTAGGAGACATAATATTTTTTTTCCTCTTGTCTAAAAAAGTAATTTGGACTAACCTCAAAAAAGCTGGGTTTAATGTTTCTCAGACTGTTTCCAAGCAGACTGAAATACTAACAAACTCATATCCACAGGGAGAAGTTTCTGCTTCACCAAGTGTGCATGATTCATGTCGAAGGGCTTACATGCCCGAGATGCAGGACGGGCCTTTGAGTGCAATGTACGGAGTGCACACAACCTAAGTGTGCATTCCTTATGGAGGCCGGCTGACCGAAGCTCACTCTGAGGGGGGATCTCCAAAAGGAGATGGGGAGATGGCTCATATTTCACAATCATTGTGCTCTCTAAGGGAAAAGTCTTCTGGTAGCTGCTTTATATATCAATAACGGAGTCTGTCAGATCTACCTCCTCCGAAGAAGAACTGAAAAATAGGTTTTAAAAACTAACATGGAGTCAGAACGGGGCTATCAGATGTGTGAGTCACCCGCGTTCATTCAAACTGCCAGATCACTAATACCTGTGTATGCGGATGAACGTGTTTAAATGGAGCTGTGATTAAAGGAGTTAATGTCTGTGAAAGGATCTTGTAAAGTCCACAGTGAGTGGAGGACAGCCCCTTACCAAAGCCATCTCCAGCTTCACCTTTGCTCATGGCTCTGACTAGCCGCTATTTAAGCCAGAGGCATTGTAACTGCAGTGGCCTGTCTGGCCAGGGAAGAATGCAGAGGCGTTGAGGTCTGATTACCTTTGCATGAATCCCTCCACCCTGAGGCTTGTCCTTGCTATCAGCAAAAGGATCCTACCACCAATTCGAATCACGAAATGAATGCAAACTGCTCTCAGAATATAAAAATCAAGCCATTTTTTTTTTTAAAAGCTTATATTTTTAGTCCAATTATTACCTGGCTATGTGTTTGCAAATGGCATTTGGCTGACTGTCTGAGATGACCCTATTGTTTCTGGACCATGGATAAATTCAGGACTCACGAGTGTTTCTTTTGGCAATGTGGATTTCCAGGTATTTACCCCTGAGAGATTTTGGGATCTGGGGCAGAAGTAATCTCAGTTTTGCTGAAAGAGAACCTAAGGAAATCAACATTTTAAGGAGGGCAAAATCTCATTATTCCTCATGTCCTCGGCAGATATTCCTTAAAAGATGAGTTTATATTTGCTTGGAATGTGTCTACCTTTCTAGTGTCTGTCCTCACTTCTCCTTGGCATACTATTCTTAGAATTTGCCCCCACATTCTTTGGCAATCTCTTGCTAGATCAATCTAGACCTCTGTCTTGCTAAAATTGGCAGAACATTCTCTGTCCCTGTTTGTCTTCTTCAAGCATGCGTTTTCATCAAACCCATTCAATGGGGATTCAGGGTTTTGAATCCCTCTCCCGACTTGTAAGCACTGGACTTCTACAGTCTCCAGTATACTTACATCCAGTTCCTTAGTCAACGGCTTTCGGGTGACAACTTGGCCATATGTGCACCCTGCTCCCTTAGCACGTATGCGATGTGCATTTTTTAATGTCACCCCAAACAGAAATCCATAAAAACACTGAAATTATCATGGCTCCATCAAAACTTCTGCTTTGCTTCCCGCTTTTTACTATGTCTGTGAATGGTAGTATCTTTCACTCAACTCTTGGACTAAACCCAGAATGCCATCCTTGACTTTTCTTTCTAACAGAAAGTCCTACTATCTGAAATCCCATCACTTCTAGATGCCTTCAGCAATGACCCCCATCCTTACAAACCTCTCCAAGTTTCCTGCCTGAGTGAAAGAATCTGTTAAGCGGCCTTGTACTGATTCTTTTTTTTTTTTTTTTTTTTTTTTTTTTTAAATTAATTTAGCCAGCCTAGTTTCCAAGCAGCTGCCAGTAGGATATTTTTTAAGAATTAGATCGTATAACCCCATTGCTTGAGATTTTACTATGGCTTTTCTTCCTTTGTACTGAGCACCAGGGTCCTTACGGTGGCCTGCAAGGCTCTGGTTTAGTTCTCAGTCACAGCTGCTTTCTCTGTCATGCTCTGTTCTATCACCACTGAGCTCTCCTGGCAGGATCTGCCTACTCTCACCGCCATCCAGAGACACTCAGTTCCCTCAGCTCTCACAGGCCCAGATTCTTTTGCACTGGTTTGCTCATTTTATTCCACTGTGTTCTCTGCCAGTGTTTTCCTTCTTGATTCTTTATAGAGACTAGAACTTTCTCTCTCACTGCTCTTTCTCTTTACTTGGCCTTTTCCTTTGCAGCACTTATCAGCACCCCAAATTTTATTGCTGAGCATTTATGATCCTAGGGACTGTCTCCCAGAATAAACTGTAAGCTTCTTGAGGGCATGGCCTTTATCTCCTTCACTGTTCAAATGCCAATGGCAGAAACATGTTTGATCAATTAAACACTGTACAAAGAATATGGAGCGACTCAGAGCCAAATATTAAACAGAATAATGGGAGTGAGTCGGTGAGATGGGAAGAGCACATTTACTCCGAGAGGGCTTGGGGAGTCTTGGTTGCCTCCTGGTTTGATTCAATCTGAAATCATGCAATTGCTTTTCTGTAGGCTGTTCCCACTTAAAAGTCATCACCGTGCAATGAGCTTATGGCGCCCCAGAATGGAAAGTAACAGTCAGCGTAATTTGAGTATTTGGAAACCCGCAGCGAGGATCTTATCTCAGACTTGTTCTGGAATATGTTAATAGGAATTGTTATTGTACAGCACTGAGGAATTTGCATTCAGATCTGCTCATTTGAATGACCATAAATCCAATTATGTTCGGCGTAAACTAAACCATACAAAAAAGAGAGAGGGCACTTTAAGGCACACGTACTCATCCACAACAGTTTTAACTAAGGAAAAAATGACAAAAACGTTAAAAACAAACAACTTAACAACTTCATTATTCTTTTTAAAAGACCCAAAGCAAAAATATAAAAGGAGAAAACACCACCGGCAGCAGCAGTAATAAAACAACAGCATGAACAACGGGGGTGGGGGGTGGGGGGGTGGGGGGTAGGGGGGCGGGGGGGAGGGGGGAGGGAGCAAAAAACTCACTTATATTTACACACATATTCCTATAGGCTCAGAGCACTTAAGTGTAATACAGTTCTTAAACTAGAAAAAAAAATGCTGTGGACTTCTTTATCCTTCTATTTCTGACTTTTAAAAACGTGTAACTCATTTCTATTATTGTATGCGCCTGCATTTCTATTGTGTAATGTGTTGCATAACACATTAAACCGAAATATGTTGGCTTCAACCAAAAATGAACACAAACCATCTCTTACAGTTTCTTGGGGCAGGAAATCTGGCAGTTGTGTAGCAAGCAGCGTCTAGTGCATGTCTCCTATCAGGCTGGAGACAACGTTAGCCAGAACCAAGGCTGTGATCATTAACTTGACTGTGGCAGATGATCCGCGTCTAAGGGGGAGCAATCAGACGTTTGGCTCACTGGTACTGGATGTCAGTGTGAGGATCAAGAATCTTTTTTTTACGAGGCTAGTGCGTACCCTCAAATGAAGCTGACAGAAGAGGAACCATCCAAGATGGCAACCAAAAAGTGACAACATCAAAACAGCAACAACAGCAACCATAGCAACCACAGCAACAACAGAAAAATATCATCATCATCATCATCATCATCATCATCATCATCAGCAGCAGCAGCAGCAGCAGCAGCAGCAGAAGCAGCAGCAATTTGTTCTACAAAGTGATCACTCCCTCTTCCAGTATAGTCTACTGGCCACTTCCCACTCAGACTACTGTGAAACAGGAGCAGCAGGAGGCCAGACTCCAGGAGGGCCACCACGAGTGTGGTTCTTGACTCATTTCTAAAACTCAGAGAGAATGAAGATGGGAATCAGAAAGAACGGAAGGAAGGAAAAGCGAAGGAAGGAAGGAAGAGGAAAGACAGTGGAAGGAAAGAAATTGGTCTAGAAATGTTGAGCTATCTGAATTTGGGGCCCACATAGACTTTCCAATACTAAATGGATTCATCTCATGAGTATAATAAAGCTCTGCACTTTGCCTGTTCATTGAACATGACACTGTAAACTTGTGATTAATATTAAAAGAAGTTGGAAAAGCCATTTAGCATTGATTGCTCCTCAGCAGATAAATAGTGGCTATATTTCTCCACAGACATGCAATGAGAGGGTTCTTAATTTCAATGGAGACTCGCCAAACTCCACTCTCTTGCCTCTTGTTTTTCTTTAATAAATGTACTCCCAATACATTTTAGAATTGTTTTAAAATCCACCCTAAAATATTGGTCACATAACTAGCTGGTTCTATTTCTTTCTCTCTAGTCTCTTGTCACTCTCTGTCACTCTAAAGTCCCTCTATATGTTATTTTGTAACTATTTGGACTATGAGTTATTTTTTTTTTTAAGATTGTAACTATTGGATACAATGATACATTAGAAATACCTTAAATTTTGTTGTTACTAAAAACTATCTTTGATTAGTGGAAGTCACCACTCCATTATTTACAGACAGGGTCTTCTGTATCCCCAGCTTCCTCAAATTCATTATTAGTGAAAGAGGATCTTAAACTTCTGATTTGCTTGTTACTACCTTTTGAACGCTAGGTTTATACAATCTTCACATCTGGATTTTGCACCTCAATACAAGCGGAAAAAGAAAAAGAAAGCAACAAAATAATAATAGAAAATAAAGCAAATAGATGTGTATTCTAGCGTACTCATGGTATAGAATTATTTAGAAGTATTTAAATGGGTTTATCTTTTAAAAAAGAAAAATAGAAATTACAACCGAAGCAAAATCATACCTACTCTCAGATCACAGAACTGAATAATAAACTCAAAAATGCCTGAAGCATTTCTCTCACTCACAGGCGCCTTGTAAACCAGAAAAATCTTCATCCTAGGGACAGGCAGTCACATTTGCTTTTTTTTTTTTTTTTTTTTTTTTTTTTTTTTTTTTTTTTTTATTAAGAAATTTATGGGTAAAAGTTAGATTGCCACAGGCAATGAAAACAGTTGTAGAAACAGACATGTGTGAGTCTGACCTTGTGACCCCCGCATTTGGCAGGAAACTCAGTGTTCTGCAGAGTTCTGGTTCTGGTAACAGTCTACCTGGATCCACCAGATGGACTGTTCATGTTCTGTGCAATCTTTAGGGCTGTGTGTAGGGAAATTTGCTCATTCTACCTCCCACAGTTTTGTTAACATAGACTGACCTTCCCATACCATCGATTCCAAAGGAATTCCTCATCTCCTGTCACCCCACCCACTCTTTCTCCAGCATTCTAACCACTAATATTGTAAGCAAAGATGGAGACTATTTATAAATGACCGGAGGCATGATGCAATGTTTATTTAGTCTATGTTTGGTAGCAAGTGACTACCATATCAAAGGGACACGATACATGTGCATGCTGACATTCTGGAGCCAAGACTAGGTTGGACGGTCTTTGGTCTGTTATGGGTCATGATAAGAAGCTTTTATGTGTCCAGCTTGATGATAATGATGCTTAATATTTATGAAGTGATTATTAAGGAAGAAGAGGTATAAAAACCATAGGTCTCACGGCTATCAAGTGGACATGTTAGGATTGAACTCAGAGCACCTAGTTCAAAGCTGTTATGATCCGATGTTGTGTCTCCCATACTGCTATCCGCATAGAGTAGATTTTAGTGGGTCACACATTTGACATCTAATACTTTTAATAGTTCACCCAACCTTCATATCATTTCAGATTTAACTGATGTAATGGACATTTACTTAGAACGCTTGTCTTCTTGTCCTTGATTTAATTCTATTGAAAAAAAAAAAAAAAAAAGACTCAGATGTGAGCAGCTTAGCATCTAGGTAGAGTGTAATCAATCATCTACCAAAGTGAAATAATAAAGCAATAAAGTAAATCAGAAAATCATAATACCACTGTGGACATTAGAGGGGTAGAGAGCTCCAGCTAAGCTCTAGGTAAGACTGCAGAAGTATCTGGGTGTGGCCTTGAAGCAAGTCTAAGGGATTGATGTAGGAGGCCAGGAGAAACAGGTCTACTGACAAACCCTGGCCAGGAGGAGAGCTTCTTTTCCTAACTTCCCTTAGAATCCCTTAGAGTTGGAAAAAAAAAAACAAAAACTTAGTTTTTGACCTCGATTTGCTAAGGCTATCATTGTTATAAGATTACTCTTTGTGTGTATACACTTTGGTTTTTTTTTTTTTAAATACCCTAAATAAACTATGGTTAGTTCTGTGAAAATAATAATGATAATTGCTATGTTCAATGAGCATGACCTAAAGCCACAAGTCACACCCTTATATAATCCTGTACCCTTGAGTGGGAGAAGAATCTTTATCTTGTTTCTGACCAAGAGAATATGGCAACGGTGACAGAGGTCACACACCTGACTAGGTTACTGCTATGATTCGACTGTGAAATGTCTCCTGTTAGCCCATCTCCTTGACTGTTTGGTCCACAGTGGGTGGCACTGTTTGGGGAGGTTGTGGAAACTTTAGGAGAGTGTGCCTAGTTCGAGGAATTGAGTCACTGGGTGGCAGGGAGGTATTTTTGAGGGATAGAGCCTAGCTCTGTTTCTGGCTCAAGCCTTTCTTGCTTCTTGGTATGCTGACCAAGATACATTGGCTCACTTTCTCTAAATACAACTAAGTTTTCCTGTCTTTTCTGTATATGATGGTCATATAACCTGAATTAACCTTTGGACAGCTTCAGTCTCAAATATGCTGTCAACCTTTCAAAGTGTGTCTGGACTTTTTCTTCATAGTACTAGAGATGGGGCCCATCCAGGGCTGTCGGTCTCAGTGTTTGAAGTTTTGACTCAGGAAAGAAAGTAATATTTTCATGTGTTAATTATGAATGACAGTTGTAGGTTATTCATATATTCATATGACTATATTGTCACATGTTCATAGGGCTATATATTCATTTGGCTTCATTGTCTTTCCTTGACTTTTATGCTTCTGGTAGAAGATGGACATACTTTTCTATAGGAGTGAGAACTGATGCTTAAGCTGAAGCTTGGGTAGCTTCCCTTAAAGCTTCAATCTCAGGGAAATGTCCTAGACAAGCACTCTGCTTACACATGCATCAGAGGGAGGATACTAGCTACCCATTTAGCCGGATAGAGACAGTGTCACACATATGCTAGTATTTAGTTAAGTGTAAGAATTCTCAAAGGACAAAGACAGAAATGATAAGCCATCACTTATACAGATATCTGTTACTAAGCATTCATTATATCCCTTCTTCTCCCTGTACATTGAGGCACCATGAGAGTCTACCTTGATCTAAATAAAACATTTCATTTTAGACCTTAGTTTCATGTCTCCATTTATCAGATGAACTCCATTTTAGTTCTAGTATTTTATGGCTTCAGGTATAAATTCCTTTCTCTGGAAATTCATCCCATAAAGATTTATCTCCTAGAAAAATGTCAAGTTCCTTTCCTTAGATTGTATTCAAATATAATTTTCATTTCTAGGTCCCCATCCATCATTTTTGCTTATTTCCATCTCCCAGAAGGATCTTCACAACATTTTTAAATTGTCGTTATTCACACAGAGTGGATATTTGGTGTAGCTGTCAATTTGTTTCTCCTGGTTCTAACTTAGGAAGCCAATGTCTCTGCAATTAAAAGTAATAATTCTGGGAACTAGGGATATACTGTAGTTAATAGGATGCCTGCCATGCAAAAATAAGGCAAAAGAGTCAATATCTAGCTCCAAGCAAACCAACCAGTGTGTGATGGTCATACCTGTCACCCTAGAACCTCAGGTAGCAGAGGTAGGAGGATCAGAAGTTCAAGGTAATCCTAGTTTATATAGTGATTTTGAGGCTAGCCTACATGAAACTCAATTTCAAAAAAATTTTTTTAAGATCGGTCTATCTTATAATAAAAACAATTTTCATAAAACCCGACATTGATTTTTTTTTTTCTCTTTTGGGAGGAGAATTTGCTACAATACTGATCCACTGAGTGGAATAGAAAAAGGCTTGTTATTCATTTAAACATCTGTTGACTGTATTATGTGCTAAGCACCATGGTAGCACTGCCCTGCCCTTCAGGCCTCTTGTTTTGTGTCACAGGGATCTTTTATCTTACATGTCACTGCCACAGGTAGTTTACATCCTTTCTCTGACAGGGAATATTTGACTGTGATAATCTGGCTATTCAATCAGAATTTACTTAAAGATTTACTGTAACTATATTGAAGTGAAAAAGAAATGAAAATAAGCAGAAAAAAAGTCTCTTTAGTAATACATCTTAATACATAAAAAATGTTTTTTCAAAAAAACACTAGAATATAATGGAAATCCAATCATATGAAAACAAAATGAACATATACTTTATAAAACACTCTCTCTTAAAGTGATATATATTAAAGTGATACATTTATCTTATAAGTGACATTTTTTTAGAGAACCCTTATATGCTATGACACCATAATCCCTAACTAGTGATGTACTTTAGAGTTTCCAGTGTAGCATTAATAATATGGAAAGGTGATTCAAAGATGCATATTAAAGAGTACATTGAACCAGGAGACTTGGGTCCTGGCTTCAATAGTGACAATGGTGGTGATGAGCATCTTAATGACAGCTTCATGGTGATAAAGATCCATACTCGATACCAACTTTCAGGTGTTGATTGAGTGCAGTCATTAGTGTAAGTGCCTTAACTGAATTTTCTCTAACGTAATCATACCAGCACCGTCACATGTTCTATTATTATTATTCTTGTTTCAGTAAATTGAAGCTTAAAGCGAGTAAATGATATATTCAAGATCATAGCCAAATGAAAGGAATAGAGTCAGGATTTAAACTGGTACCTGGCCCCAAAGCAGACATTTTGTCCCATCATTATCTCTAGCTGACATCTTCCATGTCACGGAAGTCCTATGTTGTCCTCTCACTTAAAAGTAATGAAGAGACTAGACCAGGAGATGTCTGAGGCTCCCTTCAACTTTAAAATATGATTATTTTTGATCTATTGTTAAAAGACCATGAGTTTATACTTCTATGTCTCCCTAATACCTAATCTTAGATTTGTCTTATTCTGTTCTATACTTGGGAGATAATGGACCTGTGCTGTTAACAGAGGTTGACCAGTTGTCCTGTAGATGGGCACTATAAAAGCATTTACTCTCTCAGTCATCTTTGTTCCTAAGCAAGTAGTGCTCAGAACAGAGAAAAGCAGGTTTCCAGGAGGAGCCTTTCCTCTTCAGGCCTCTCCCTTGGTATGCAGGACTGTTTGTCAGACACAGATTGGAATTAATCACTACCCTCACTCTGGAGGCTGGTCTTTCTTTCAATTATTTGGAAAGGAAACAATTTACTGACTTAGGGAAACATCTTATGGTTGAGGTAAATGCCCTGAGTACTGTTCTCTGAATTAAGTGCTCTCCTGAGGGGACAAGCTTTGACTTCTGACATCGATCTGCTATACCACTTCCCACTGCTCAGATGCAAAGATAGAGTCTAACTGAGAAGCTCTCAAACTTGTTCTGCTCTGACTAAAGCAAGGACTTCTTGGGCAGTAGAAACAAATTCCCATCTGGTACAGTTTGAGAACTTCTAGATTCCCCTCATTTATGTTATGCTTGTTTTGAAAAATCTGGGAGATGTCCACAATTAGATATATGGGAGGCTCCTGAAGGATGTTTTGAAAAGATTGCAAAACCTAACTGCAGTGAAAGTCAAATGGCAAGCAAACTCTCTTTAGGCGCCATGCCAGACCTAACCAAACAAAACAATCAGAAAATAAACAAGGACAGCAAGTTAAAAGACCCCAGTCAGCAACCTTATAAAACCTCCCGGGAGAGCAGAGAGTAGGATAAATATCTTTAAAGTCCCAAGTTTAACATGCTATGACCCAGAGACCTAGAATCATGATATTGCCCTATTAGAGTTCATATGTAAAACAGGCTTCCCATCCCAGAAGGCTTGTATGTTGAAGGTGTGGTCCCTAGCTGCTGGATTCAGCCATTGGAAGGCAACTGAATCACAATGGTATAGACAGTATCATTGGATTAATCTACTGGTGAGCTCATACTGGGTAGATTATTACAGATGATGTTTGGATGGAAGAAGTATGTCACAAACTGTCTTTGAAAGCTGTATCTTTCCCTGGGCACTTCTTGTTTCCCTCTACTTGCTCATAGTCTTGACATAAGCAGCTTTATTCGACTCTATTTTTCCTCTATGCTGCACTGCTGCTTCACATGGACCAGACAAAAGGGTCCGAGTGATTATGCACCAAAACTCTTGAAATTGATTTGGAAGAGTATGATACATCTCTCCTTCATCTACTTGATTTTCCTGAGGCATTTATTTGGCTACAGTGGTGACAAGGCTAACTAGTATATGTTGAATTATTGGGTATTGAATAACACATATTTCTCATCATAAACTCAGTGAGATTTTTTTAGAAAAAGTTACCATTTAAGTCTTTTATGAAAATACACAAATGCTTCCAATTAAAAAAAAACTTAGATATAATTGATCTAAAAGACAGTTTTTTTTCCTCCCAGCCCATGTTCTTATTGTTAGAGGATAAATATAACAGCTTTCTGGTTTTGATCCAAACCTACTTCTAAAACTAAGCATCCAAATGGTTACAGGTTACTGAGTCTGACTATGATTTGTGCCAGGACAGGGTAAGTAATCGGAGAGGCAAGCCTACAGTGGGAGATCCCCTACATTCCTGTAGAGAGACAAACTGTAGAGAACATTTTTACAAAGGTTAAGATGGAGGAAATACTCAGGGGCAACAGAGGACACAGAGGGGAATCTCTTATAGTTACGCCTCCTGGAAAGCTGAGCCTGATGTCTAAACAGACAGGAACTGTTTGAGAAAATGGAGAATCAAGGACAGAGTGACAAGTGGAAGGGATAAGATTCCAGAAAACAAACTTGAATCATAGAAAACAGAGAAGACACAATAAGATTGCCAAAGCATTCTTTATTGTTTGGAGAACTCTCAAATTATTAAAAATTGTCCTTTAATTTAGTGCTAAGTACACACTAAAGCTGCTAATAAGAACTTAACTACATATACAGAGTTAATATAATGAATTTATATATGATTGTAGCTAAATGCATAAACACTAGTCATTGACTTAGGCAAGATAATGGATATTTTGAAATACTGAAAAGTCCTCAGAAACCCCACTATTGAGTTTTATTAAACAATGGCTGGGAACTAGTTTTCTGTTTAGTCAACATCAGGAGCCTTCGAGTGACTTTAAAACTTGAACTCTTGAGTTGGCTGTGGAATGGGACAAAAACTGTTCTTGTTGTGAAGACTTCTGTTTTAGTCATTGTTCTATTGCTGTGAAAAGACCCAGGCAACTCTTATTTTAAAAAAAAGCATTTATGTGGGGGATTGTTTACTATTTCAGAGGGTTAGTCCATTATCACTATGGTAGGGCACAGCAGGAGCACAGTGGCTCTTATGGTGCTATGGCAGTGGCGAAGAGCTATATCCTGACTTATGTGCAAAGAGAAAGACAGAAGAGAGAAGAGAGGAAAGAAGAGAGAAGGGAGAGATAGAAAGAAATAGAAAGAGACTGGCTTGGCAAGGACTTTTGAAGCATCAAAGTCCACTGATAGTAATATACCTCCTTCAATAAGGTCATAACTACACTAAGAAGATCACATCTCCTAATCCTTCTAATCCTTTCAAATGGAACTGGTCATTAAGCATTTTAACATATGAGCTTATTTGGGTAATTATTATTTGACTAATTATACCATCATATAAGATATTAATAATAATTCTTTTTAAAGATTTATTTATTTATTTAATGTATGAGTACACTGTAGCTATATTCAGTCACACCAGAAGAGGGCATCAGATTCCGTTACAGATAGTTGTGAGCCACAATGTGGTTGCTGAGAATTGAACTTAGGAGTTCTGGAAGAGTAGTCAGTGCTCTTAACTGCTGAACCATCTTTCCAGTCCCCTTAATTAGAGTATGATACTTTAACCAAACCTGACTTAAAACCCTAGGTTTCCTGTTTCAGAAGATTAGTGTCAAATATTTATTCTTATTCAAAACAAAATTTGGCCTAAATTTTGAATGAGAAGAACAGTTAGTCACCTCCTTTGAAGGCTGTAAACAGGATCTGAGAGAAGGGAACCATTCTAGATTCCAGGCTGAATAAAGAAGATAGATTTGTTTTAGAGATACTAGGTGTAGAACTTGAACAGGATTGAAGGATGGTCAACTGTTTTGGGCTAGAAAAAAAAATATATTATCTTTGCATGAAAACTTAAGGGTTCTAAAAATTTATGCCTAACACTGTCTCCTTGCCTCCTTGGAAAACACTTGTAGTAGCTCCATGGATTAAGCTTCTGGACAGTAAGGACACAGGCAGGGAATCATCCCTGCATAGTCTACTTTGGAAACCCACTGTTTTCCTAGCATAGCCACAGCATCTTTAAAGGCAGCTATGACCCTCTGAACCCTGCTTTAGGACATGAGACTTTTGTGCTCTGTCCAATGAGAAACAAAGCCAATTGTCATCTGAGTCAAATTCCTACTACTTTTCCACTCCACCGTGTTTCTGTTCTGTCTCTACGATTTGTCTGAGTTGAGCTTTCTAGGGTCCTATGAACCTCAGCTGAAAGGGTGCTTACATTTTCACTTTTTCTTTTCTATTCTTTTCTTTCTTTTTCTTATTTTTTGAACAATGTTCCTCTCAAGGGTTCTTTAATTTTTTTTTACATTTATTCATTTATTTCATGTATATATGGTATATGTATGTCTGTGTGCCGTGCACCCACACACTATGATACATGTGAAGATATCACAGACTGAGTTGTAGGAACTAGTTCTCTCTATCGTGTAGGTTCTGGGGATAGAACATAAGTCACTGGTCTTGGTGGCAAACGTTTTTCCACTGATACATGTGGCTGGCTTCTAAGCATTAGATAGTATAACACATACACACACACACACACACACACACACACACACACACACACACCACAATAAACAAAAGGATAGATGGAATCTGTTTCAGAACTTGAACTTATCACAGGACCAAATGCCAAAAAGCTCAGATTACAGAAATGGAGACAGGGAAGAATAATTATCTAAGTCAGGTATAGTGGCTCATGGATTTAGGAGGCAAAGACATGAGTTTAAGACCTGTCTGGACTATATAGTGAGTTCTAGGTCAGTCTGGGTTCCAGAGAGACTCTGCCTTACAAACATAAAATAAAATAAAATAAAATAAAATAAAATAAAATAAAATAAAATAAAATAATAACTTTTCTAGACTGTCATTGTTTTCTTTATAACCTCTAATTTTGCTTTATTGGCTATAGGACAGACACAACAAAGGTATCTGATCTATCTGCTACCTGATGTTGGATTTGGTTGTATGGAAATGAGAGATATATGAATGAGTCATGGAGCCAATAGGGAAAGCATACAATTAGGGATGAGGTTAATCAAGCCCATAGTATACTCAGCATTGTTGTCTATTGGCATGAGTCATTTCCTTCAAGATACTATTTTGAGCAAGTAAGATTTCTTGAAGTTCAGTAAGACTGAAGCTAATTAAAAAGAATGGTGTGGTGGGGATTTGATTTGTGCCTACATGGGAATTCCCACGTCCACTGCAGGTTTGTGCCAACAGTTGACTTTTTTTAACTGGCCAATAAAAAGCCAGTGGCCAATGACTGGGCAGGGCAACAGAGGTGGGACTTTTAGGATTCCTGGGCAAGAAATGCAGAGGATAAAGAGAGAGAGAGAGATTGTGTCATTAGGAGAGCGAAAGAGATGGACCACTTGGGAAAAGGTGCAGGAAGGAGAGCCTGCGGACATGTAAGAATTGGGGAAAGTGACCCCAGGGGCCACGCCCCCATTGGGTCTGAGGTAGCAGAGATGAAGTATAGACTTAGCAAGTATAAACTCAGGAATATCAGAGGGGAGTGTGTTAGCTACATGGAGGTTGAAGAGTGGCGCAGTTATTGAGCTAGCCAAGGCAAACTAAATATAAAAGTTGGATGTGCGTTTCTTCCATCTGTGTAAATCCAGAGCTCTTGGGTGGGTGCAGAGCTGCACACGCACCCTCCGCGAACATAGAGAAGATCTTTTTAATAATTTATTGTTACAATAGCACAATGGAAAATGGACATCTTCGAGTAATTAAATCTTTAATGATAGTGTATTTCCTTAAATTCATTTTGAAGTTGCTATAATACCCTGCACTTATCCAAATCAAAGTACAATTTGGAGAGACTTCCTTCTCCTCATCATCCTTCTCCTTCTTTGTCTTTTCTTCTTTTTTAAACACAAACTAATCAACTCTATTGATTTAAGCTTTTGGATGGTTTTAAATCAACACTTTCAAACTTTCAAAAAGAACACCCTTCAAACCACTAACTCTGACTCTAATTTTTATGGTCCTTCCTGGCAAGTCTAATTTTCAATTATCCTGAAAGTACTTGATAGATTGAGCAATGAATGATATCTGCCAGTTCAGAATAGAAAAGGTGACAGCATGGTTCAAAGTTTGGAGATGAGTGTCCCAGCTAACTGAAGAAAGGCATCTGTGGTCTGTGGTTACAT
Source organism: Arvicanthis niloticus (assembly GCF_011762505.2). NCBI lineage: Eukaryota > Metazoa > Chordata > Mammalia > Rodentia > Muridae > Arvicanthis > Arvicanthis niloticus. The sequence continues at coordinate 51,517,951 of NC_047673.1, forward strand.
TATTAACATGGGATGCTTGATCCACAATTCAGACACAGGAGAGCTCTTCAAAGAATCAAAATGTCAGATCTGAAAGAACTGATTAAATAACTCTGCTTTCTTAAAAAGCACACTGGCATGAGGGAATTGTAGAATCATATGTAGTCTAAAAGTAACCACACAGGAGAGGCGAACCTGTCATGAACTCTCTTTTATAATTCATCTTTTATTTTTTTCTGGTATTTGAAGTTATGAGAGTTATAAAAGTAAATACTTTTTATGTAATTGGTTCCAAATAGCAGGCACCATTTTTTTTTTTTTTTACCCCAAGTTCCCATGGCATTGGCATAGAATGTCAGAGGAAGCAAGGAATGATCCTCCTGCCTGTTTACATAGGCACTCTCCATGTAACCACCCAATCAAGAGTGGCTTTAGGCTGAAACAATTCTGTCTTTTAAATAAGGAAGAGATGATGTAAATAAATGTCTCAAGCTTGAACAAAGAGGCAAAGAAAAGGCTTCCAAGCAGAACACCTATAAGAGTGGAAGCAGAATTCCACACATCAGGCAGGTATCCGAATTCTGGGCAATGACTTAATTTTGGCGAGACATTTAGGTATGTGTGGTACCTGGGCCTGCAGCTTCTATATTGTACCGTCAATAAAGCATTTCCCAGTACAGGCTTCATGCATGCAAGTCTTCTCCACATTGTTTTGAAGACAGCTTTATACCTTGAGCTATTGAGTGGAATGCACGTATTTAGACATGGCTCCACTGAAAAGTGCCAAATGCACTCCAGTTGTCTTTGCATTTCTGTTGCAAAATACTTGAGAAAGAGTTGATAGAGGAAAGACTTATTTGCCTCATAGCCTTGGGAACCCTTTTCCATGGTTGGTAGGCTCTATTGTTTTAGAACCTGTGGTGAGACAAAACTATCAGGCTGGAAGGGCACGGAAGAGAAAAATTGCTCATTTCATGGCAGGCAATAAGAGATGAGAAAGAAAAGGTCTGGACACAGACTTGTAGTTGAAAGTTATACACCCATGGAGCTTCTTCCCTTACCTAGACCCTACTTTCTAATAGTGCATCAGTTATAAATTTATCAATGGATGAAGTTAGTATCCCTCCAACAGTGTCCCTAGCTGAGGAATCAAGCCTTTGATGCATGAAACAACTGTACCTTTAGGGGGAAAGTATAAATCATATCTATAGCATAAAGCCTGATAGTATAAAAATGAGACGGCTATATCATTCCTTTTCCCCCCTGCCCCCACCAAGATAGTTTAGGATCATCTAAGAAGAGGGAGCAGATGGGAAGATTGTAAGAGCCAGAAGTAGTGGATGTCTGCAACACAAGTATTTGCAGGACATGGCAGAGCCATTGTACACAGCAGCTGTGATTATATGTGTCAGATCTGCACAAGATCAAGCCAACCACAATCCTAGCATGGGCAGGGGAGTGGCTTATGTAAGCCCTACCACTTGCCAAGAAGTTACAGGAAATTGATGGCTGTTCAAGTGGGGAGTGAGAGTAAGGTTTCCTTTCCTTTCCTTTCCTTTCCTTTCCTTTCCTTTCCTTTCCTTTCCTTTCCTTTCCTTTCCTTTCCTTTCCTTTCCTTTTCTCCTTCCTTCCTTCCTTCCTTCCTTCCTTCCTTCCTTCCTTCCTTCCTTCCGGGATGTAGTTCCCAAAATGCTACCCATGCTCCACTAGATGGTTCCACACCAGTGCATGTATAGGAATCACTAAGTAGACTTGGCAGGTTTTTAAAAAGAGAAACTACATGGAGCTAAGAGGGAAAGTGATGAGGGGGTCAGGGAGGAGGCTGAGGAGACGGGTGGATGGACTCGATAAAAACATAACAGAAGTATGTATGCAATTCTCAAACAAAAAAAAAAAAAGAGGAAAATAGAAATAACACATTAACTATCACAGCAATTTGTTGGCCATCAGTGAAGGTGGGTGTGTGGGTTGAAGAAAGATTGGCTGGAAGAGGCAGAAAGATCACTTTGAATGCTGTGGGAATGGTTGGAAATGAGATGTCCTGACTTAGAGCTGGGTAAAGGCAGCCGGGAAGAAAGAGTAGAGAGAAAGCATTAAACACACAAAACTAAGTGGCTGCTGGTGACAGTGTGTTCTCTGCCATCTATGGGCACGCCCCACGCATCATGCATTATTCAACTGCTTACCCCTAATCCAAAATCAAAGGGATTTTTGTTTGTTCATACTGTTTTTGAGAAAGCGTGACAGACTGATGCTTGGCCTGGCCTGGAACTCATGACTTAGCCTAAGCTCACCTTAAATTTGTTGTAATCCTGACTTGGTTTCCCCAGTGTGTGACTGTGTGTGTGTGTGTGTGTGTGTGTGTGTGTTTGAATGACATCTTGGTTACAGAAAATGACTCGCAGCTTAATCCATTCCAAACCCCCAACTAATAACAAGTTTTAAGTTCTTTCTTCAAAAACAGTTTCTGACCACAAATCAATGCAAAATGCAAAGTGAAATGGCCTTGAAACTTGAGGGAGAATCACAAAGGTATTGTGGTTTTTTAAAATGAAAGCTTGGTCAGATTCCTCCCGTGCTTGGAATTCAAGGACTATACCCTCCACTCAGACTCCTCAGCTCAGGAAGTGCGTTGGGAAACGGATGAGGACAGCAGCTGCTAGGCTGTCTGTTCACAGAGCTCTGCTTGAAGCTACAGCTGGCAGAGACTCATCTTGTCCTTGGTCTTGAAAATGAGACTAGTAAATGACCAATGAGCCGTGCTGCTGGGCAGCGTTCATTAGAAATAAATTCCTAAATTCATTTCTTTTCCTTAAAGTCTTGTTTTTTTTTTTCACTGTGTGTGTGTGTGTGTGTGTGTGTGAGAGAGAGAGAGAGAGAGAGAGAGAGAGAGAGAGAGAGAGAGAGAGAGAGATGTCAGAGGACAATTTGTATGATTCTTCTTTCATCAGAACTTGTTAGGCTTAGTGGCAAGGGCTTTTACCCACTGAGATATATGGCCCTCTTTTTCTTTTCTTTCTATTTCTTTTTTCTTTCTTCTTCTTCTTTTTTTTTTTTTGAGACAAAGTCTTATGTAGCCCAGGTTGGCCTTAATTTCTATGCAATTACCTGGAACTTATGATTCTCCTGCTTTCACCTCCTGAGAACTAGGTTTACGGCCACACATCACCGACTAGACATCACCATGACTACATTATCTGTGCAACTGGTCAAGCCCCTAGCCTGCTAAGAAACTCCTACTTTCTTTTACTCCATCTTAATGTGATTAACACAGGAATACCACACACTCTGAAGGACCCTGCCAAACAGCCTCTTAAAGGTAAGTGTGCATTCGGAACTGACACAGTGGAAATACCTGATGGAAAGAGTTCAAATCTCTGTAAGGAGGACAGCAACGACCAGAGAGGAAGGAAAAGTGGTACATTCTCTCTCTCTCTCTCTCTCTCTCTCTCTCTCTCTCTCTCTCTCTCTCTCTCTTTCCCTCCCTCCCTCCCTCCCTCCTTTCCTTCCTTCCTTTCTTTCCAACTCAATGCATCTTGTTAAGAATATTGTCTTGTGCAAAGCCATTGCTACCTGTTATTTGTGTCTTTCACCGAGAGGCTGACATGCTCACTGCATACCGTGGAAACATTTCCCACTCTTTATTACTAATGTGGCCGCATTTCCTTCCGATGAGCTTCATCTGGGGAGCATGTTTTCCTCGCCTCTTCACTCTCCAGATGTCTTCTCCATCTGGCACTCAAAAATATTGTAACTTGTATATAACTTTACTTAAAAAAAAAGAAAAGGCAGGTTCCAAATATGTGTCACAGGAAGAGAGCCTGAGTTGTGTCAGAGAGCTGAGCACTTGGTTCATTGGCCTCCGCTGCATCGGGTTTTTTTTTTGTTTTGTTTTTGGCGAGGTGCATACTTGATGCTTGAGCCCTGCTGACTTTGTTGGCCAGGTGGAGTCTTTGTATGTAAACGAGATTGAACAGAAACTGACATTCCAGTTCTCATGCACAGACTGTTATATCTAGCAAAGGCGCCCATCAGTGTTATTCATGGTACTGCCCTAGAGATGCTTCTGGGACTGTGATAACACGCCCTGGAAAAAAGGAGCTCAGGGAAGAAAGGACCTATTTTAGCTCATTATTCCAGGTTATAGTCCATCGTGGGGAAATCACGTAGGAACGTCAAAAAGCTTGACACATCTCACCCATGGGCAGGAGCAGAGAGACAAGAGTGTATGTGTTCACTTGCTTGTGTTCAGCTGGATTTCTCCTGCAGGACCCCTCAATGCCCACCCCACCGACACCAAGAGAATGGTGCCACCCACAGTGGGCTGGCTCTTCCCATATCAGTTAACTTAATTAGCACAAATCCCTCCCAGACATGTTCACAGGCCTGATCCAAGATGTAGACAATCCTCCATTGTGGCTTTTTTTCCCCCAGGTGACTTTAGGTCCTATAAAACTGACAGTTAAAGCCAGCTATCACAAATCCTGGAGGCGGCCTGATAAATCGTGAGCATTTAGAGCAAACATGGGACAAACTCACTTCGATGTGTTATCCACGAGTGGATTATGTGTCCTGTTTCCTGTCTTTGACTTGTGGATGGGTCCTGTTATAAGCACCCCTCCCCCACTGCTCTTTCCCCCAGTCCTCTGGTTCTCTCTCCCTGTCTCTTGATCTCTCTTGTCAGCACATTTTTGACACTGAGGTCACATGTAATTTGGAAGTGCTCACTTGAGGGCCAGTCTCTCTGGATGTTTGTGAGCGTGTTGTGGCAGATGCCATTCCACTGTTTGTGAGCGCTCTCACAGCCATCTGGCTCCACCCAAGTTTATTCCTGATTTTTTTAACAGATAAAATAAGACAATGATCCTTTGCAAGTCCCGGAATGAGTTACGACTGGTCGCTGCTAGTCGTGGTGATTTCATTCCGCTTTGCCAGAGACCAACTTCCCAAACCTTTCTCAGAACTAAAACTTGTCCTGAGACACAATTATATGGGCAGTGATGGGTGAGGGAGGGGGCCTCACGAAATTCGTTGTGTCTGCCCTCACGCTCCTGGATTTGAAGAGTGCAGGGAAGATGTGGTGTCTGAGCAGATGCAGTCACTTTATAATCATGAGAGAAAGACCAAGAAACTCCCAAAGCACCCTGCCATCTCTGGGCTACTAGAGGAAGCCTAGGCCAACAATGCATATACACCCTATATGTGTGTGATATTGACCTACACACATATATATTACACATAGTGCAATTGAGCCACATAAACCATGTGATCATAAAATAAAAAAATATATATAAAAGTGTGCTCAGGGTAGACACCCTGTAGCAGGGTTCATTCTACACCAGGAGAAAATGGCCTGGTCTTACTCCATTACTTCTTTCTGATGTATGTTGGGTTAACCAGCAGAATGCCAGCCATTCATAGTAGCAGCTCCGCTCTTCACAGAGCGCCTACACACGTGGGTTACAAACATGGGAGGTAGTAGATGACAAGAAGAGAAACTCTGAGTCGAAATGGAGTCAGTTGTTCCCTGCCTTTCTAAATGACACATTTGGAGCAGCAGTTAGGTGCCAAACCCAAAGTTGAGAGTCGCTGCTGCTAGCTCCCTGCTCCCTGAGAATGTCCTGGAGAAAGTTCTCTCCCAACAGGACTGCCGACTCTGCAGGAGAAGGCAGGTTACAGGAGACCATCGAGGAGAAAGAAGAGAAAGAGAGGAAGAGCTTTGCAACTATAGAAAAGGAGTTTTAAAGTATGAATAGGGGAAGACTGTAGTGTCGCACATCTGTGATCGCCACACTCAGGAGGCTGAGGGAAGAGGATTGTGAGCTTGGGACTAGCCTGGGCTACAGAATCAGACTGTCTGTAGTACCATGGTTCAAACAGAGCCCAATAGAAATGAGATGCTTAGAGGAAGAAGACAGAGTGGCAGAAAGCAGAAGGATCACACGAATTTCCTGTGCTGTCATTGTGCTATGGTAAAGTGGTTCCTCTGAGTAAGGTGACAGGGAGGCCTTTTGCTCTCTGTTTCTCTCTCTCTCTCTCTCTCTCTCTCTCTCTCTCTCTCTCTCCATCTCCATCTCCATCTCTATCTCTCTCAGTGATTTTCCCACAGGAAAGTGATTTTCTCTAGATAGTGTCAAACCTCTGCACCTGCAGGTTCATTATCCCATTCAGCCAGTCACATGTTGAAACCATATGAGAGGGGGCAGGGAAAGCAACCATACCTGAGCCAAACAACTACAGGCTCTGCAAATCATTTTCGCTCAAATAACACCACTGGATGACCACTTACAAAGCAGTCAAAGCATGTTCAATACCATAAGTCAACAGTCATGGGGATACAAGGAGGTTGTATAAGGAAACCATACCATGCTGGATGAAGCACTGGATCCCAAGAGTTGCATGGAATCAATCCCCTGTGGCCATGGGACAATTCACCATCCTTTCTCCCCTGTAGCATCCTGGGTAGAAATACTGGGAGGCACGCATGAAATGGAGCTTATAAAGCAAAAACCTGGGCCCTAAGGAGGAGAGGGGGCAGAGGAAGGAGGATGCTAGTTGGGCAATGGGCAGTGTGTATAAAAGAGAAAACAGCATAGCTGTCTTGACCCTGTCTTTTGAACTCACTCAGTGGTCATGCTAATTATGTAGAAGAAAGATGAAGTTTAGGGGCAGCGGGCCTACAGGACAGGCTGCGAGAGCTCTTCAGCTCTTTGATGTTCAAGAAAATTATCTTGGCTTCCAAGAAACATCCCGTTATCAAGTTAGAGACAGACACCAGAACATTTCAATCCTCCTTGTTTGACTGGAACGTTCCTTCCTCTCCTGTCTGCTTTCCCTGACGACTCTTCTCTTTAATTTGGTTCTTGAAAGGATGGTGTTTTAGCTTTTGTTCCCTAATGCTTATTGTTTTCTGGCAAGCTTGTTTTTTATAGATTTTTTCCCCTCATGGAAGCTGACATTCAAAAACATCTACAGAAGCTGGTCCACGGCACAGGCTCCTGACACCATGAACAGTAGGAGAAAATTCGGCCTTGAACTTTGTCAAAGCTCCAAACTGAAATACACTCAAACTCAAAAGGAGAGAACAGGCAGTTATTTGGAACTGCGAACTGCACTATTTCTCCACCACAGCGCCATCCCAAACTTCTGCAAGGGAAATCAGTTAGGGAGGCACAGAGATTATGCCTAAGGCACTGCGGATGCTGCCAAGCCTCTGACAAACTCTCTGTCATTATTTTGTTATTTTGTGTGTATAGGAATTTGGCCTACTTTTATGTCCCTTGTGTTGTTCCTGGGGCCTGGAGAGGCTAGAAGAGGCAGTCAGACGCCCTAGAACTGAAGTTACAGACAGTGTGAGCCGTTGCATAAGTAAGAGAAATAAAAAGTGGGTTCTCCGGAAGAGCAACCAGTGTTCATAACCACGGACCCATCTGCCCAGGTTTCTAGGTACATGCTTGTAAAACATCTCCAAAGCTCATGATTTTACAAGAGTGGAACAATATTTAAGGTCATTATGGTTCATAGTTTTATTGACATCACTGTTCAAAACACGTTCTTTTTCCTTGGTTGCTAATGCCTACCTAAGTCAGGCTAATATTTTACAATTAAAAAGGAAGATTAATTGTACTCACCATAGTGGTGGTAATTGTCAACACTCTTCTCAAATTTTCAGGAAAAAAATGGGTTAGTTAAATGGTTAGTAGGACTTTTGTGAGAGTGTGTGTGAAATCAAGACTATGCTCTTGGGGCTGGTGAGGTGGCTCAGTGGTTAGGAGTTCTGGCTGTTCTTCCAGAGGACCTGGGTTTGATCCCATCACCCCCCATGAGAGCTTACAGCCTTCCACAGCTCAGGTTTCAGGAGTTCTGATGCCCTTTTCTGGCCTCTGAGGGAATCAGGCACATAGGTGGTGAATAGATATCCACACTCATAGAATAAAATAAAAATGTATATACTCCCACTATTTTATACCTAAGTATTATACATCTACTTTTTCTTTTTTCTTTTTTCATTTGTTTTGAGATAGTCCCTTCCTCTTTAGGTCAGGCTAGCCTGAAACTAATAGCAACCTTTCTGCCTATTTGTTTGTTTATTGCATTTGATAGAGTTTTGCTGTGTAGCCCAGGCTGACTTCCAGACTGCATAATCTCCTGCCTCAACCACCCAAGTACTGGGTTTACAAGTGGGTACCACCAAGCCTAGCTTCCTTTAAGGCTGCTTTATTGTTAAGCTGAAATGTATTTTAGGTCAGTCTCAGCCGTTCATTTGCCCCTGGGTAGCCCAAGGTTCAGTAAAAAAATGAGGACAAAAAGAGAAGGAAAATGATGATAGACACATGTCATTTTAATGTCTGAGAGCATCTCTAACTGCCCTTGCTCTTCCCAGCTCTTCTAAGTCCCCTGCTCACACCCCCTGGCCTTACAGAACATCCTGTTCTATTTTACTCCTCAAAACTAACTCCTACTACCCCTGCAGTTTCTGCTGCCAGTGATGTTTTTTGACATGGAGACAAGTAAAAGTGGAAGGATGATTTGTTAATAAATAAATAAATAAATAACCATCAGACTTCATTGTTCATGGTGACTTCTGCTTGAGGTAAACTTTACCTCAAATAATACACATTAAATTTATTCTGTTATAATAATTCAAGTCTTTCTTTGATCACCTTTAAGATTTTATTTTCAGATTTGGGGATATGCCTCAGTGCTTGCTTTAGGTTCCATGCAATGGGGGGGGGGGGGAACCAACCCACTATTTATAAATAAATATAAAATCAATCGATTACCTGGATATATGTGTAAAAAAAAAAAAAGAGAGAGAAAGTACAAGTTCAAGATAACTACAAGAAAATTTTCTTAAGCTTTGTTTTTGTTTTTTGTTTTTAGAACTGTCTCTCACTCTGTAGCCCAGGTTGGCCTGAAACTTACAACGATCCATCTCCTTTAGCCTCTCTAGTGCTGGAATTACAGGCATGAAACACCATACTCAGCTTTCCTAAGGTTTTTTTTTTCTTCTTCTTTTGCTTGTGGTGCATGTATGTGTGCGTCTCTCTCTCTCTCTCTCTCTCTCTCTCTCTCTCTCTCTCTCTCTCTCTCTGTGTGTGTGTGTGTATGAGTGTGTTTGCCCTCATGTATGCCAAGGAGTGCTGATAGAGATCACAGAATGACTACACAGAATTAGTTTTGCTCTTCCCTTTTCATACAGGCTCTAGGAATCAAACTCAGCTCACGAGTCTCTCCAGGCAAAGCTTTTACCCGCTGAGCCTTCTCTCTGTAGGCCCGACGTGGTGGAAGGATTTCTCTAACACCGTGGCTTGGATGATACAAGCAGGTCTATGTCAGCTTGCATACTGCTTTGTCCCAGCAATGAGATGCAGCAAAATGGGAAAAACCATGCTAATGATGCCTAGGCTGGGTGTTGAGACGCTTTGAGAGCTCCAGCCTTTCAACAAGTAAGGGTGGCACATATTTACGTTCCGCCCTTAGCCACTGGAGTGTAACATGTTCGTAAAACACACTTCCTAGTAACTTGCTAACTGTTTTCTGCATGACTTCATATCTAAACTTGTATAGGAGAACGAAGTCTGTCAACCTTTCTAACTGGCCAGCCATGTCCCTCTTTCTGATGTTTCATTTCGTAAAGTCCCTATATATCTGCATAATTTCTAGTAGCTCCAGGGTGAGTTGAATGAAAAGCAAATATTTCTCCTAGTTGGTCAATGGGTTTTCTAGTCACCTTTTTCCCTCCTCACTTTAAGGTAGTGGGAGAAAAAAAATATATAACATGGAAGGACTACCTGGTGGTTTTTTGCAAGGATTATAAGTCATCTACCCAGAAACTTGACATATGCCCAAGCAACAAAGGACTTACTGTTAACATTCTTGTAATAACAAAAACATTGTCTGGCCCTGTGGCATGTCCTGTGATGGACATTTTCCCATGTGACCACCATCCTGTGAAGTTGTCACTGCCATGATTTCACATTACGGACAAGGACACCATATCTGGGGGGCATCCACCAGCTTATCCAAGGTCACCTACCTATCAGGGTGGCAGAAGTCTGTCTGTGTCCTACACTGCTGTCTTTGACTGGTAAGAATCTTATTTAAAGACAAGTTTCCGAGGTCATAAACTGACACGTTTCTAAACGGTGCATTGAATGGCAGTGTTTATTTTTGTTTCTCCTTTAATACCTAAAAGAAACAGAGTAAAATAGAGTCGGTATGTCCCCTGGAATTAAGAGTGAGTGGATGAACCCACAATGACCTTGAAGGAGAGAGAAGAGATCCAGGAGTGTCCAGAGGGTGAGGTGAACATTGATACTAATTTGAACAAGGGAAACCTTGATTGCTGGATCCCTCCCAATGAGGAAGAAAAGGATGGGGTTGAAGCCCAGAGGGCAGGTTGACAGTTTGGAGAAGCAGCTCTATTCTCCATGCCTCCTAGCTAGGTAGCTAGTCAACAGCCCCCCCCCCTTTGCCACCCCCAAAGACAACAAGCTCATGTGAAGCTACACAGCCAGAACAGCTCCAGGCCCAGAAATGCTGGGCACAGCAGTGTATGGATGTTACTCAGTTGGTAGAATGCTTGCTACAGTGTACAAAGCCTTGGGTTGGATACCTAGCATCACATAAACTGGGCATGGTAGTACATGGCTGAAATCACAGCCCTGCGAGGTGAATTCATAACAATCAGAAGTTCTCCATTATCCTTAGCTACACAGGTAGTTAGAGACTAGCCTCTGACACAAGAGACTCTGTCTCATGAAGAAAAACAGAAAAGGAAGAAAGGAATTGAATAGATGTGTATTTAATTTTCATGCTAAAAGCTGAAAGCCAACCAGTTTCTATTGATGAGCTTTCAAATGCTGTCTGTCAAGCCCCTCCCCCTGCCTTTCCTAGTGTACAGGGTACCAGTTCACAAATTCCAATGCAGCATATAGTTGCGGTCCGGATTTTGGTGTCAAAGGTCATCAAATGGTTATGGAAAGCTTTGACCATGAAATGTAGCTTAAATAAACACAGACATAGAAGAGCTATAAAGAATGGAGATAACAGAGGGGAAAGGGTGGAAAGGGGAAAGAAAGGGTCACAGCACAATAGCCTTTCTCCTTAAAAAAAAAAAAAGCAGCGATTGTTATCTGTAATGAGAAAAAGAGCTCCCTGCACTGTAGTTAGGAAGCATAATAGGCTGAAATATAAAACAGAACAAGAAGGAAGAGTTGTGAGTTTTGAATCTGAACACACGACTTAGCGGGAGGACTAGAATCTGACTCAGAGTCAGCAGGAGGCCTAGAAGCCAAGCAAAGAAAGCTGCAGGAAGTAACACCAAAAATCCGCAAACAGTCAGGGGCTGCTGGAATGACTTGGAGCATAAGGGTGTTGACTGCTGAGCCTGCAAACCTGAGTTTAATCCCCAGGACCTCTGGTGTTAGAAAACAGACTCCCAGAAGTCCTCTGAGCATCATGTGTGCACCGAGGACTCAGGAGCACCCCCACACATAGACACACACAATAAATAAGTAAATATAGTAAAAAAATTAAACAGAGAGAGAAAGAAAGAGGCGAGATGCAGAGGAAGAGAAAGAGGAGGAGAAAGAGGAAGAGAGGAGGTAGAGGAAGTAGAATGAGCAAGAGAGAGGAAAGATGGTGAGGGTGAGGGAGAGGAAGGGAGGGGGAAGGAAAGGGGGAGGGGGACAGAGAGGGAGGGGGAAAGAGAGAGAGAGAGAGAGAGAGAGAAAGACTGACGGGTGGTATACTATGACTTGGATGGCTTTAGGATATTCCTCTTCCTGGCTTTTTCGTGTGGGTTCTGGAGACTGAGCTCAGATCTTCCAGCTTGTGTGAAAAGCACATTAACTGACTGAGCTAATTCTTCAGGGTTTTGTTTTTTTTTTGTTTTTGTTTTTGTTTTTGTTTTGTTTTTTGTTTTGAATCAGGGTTTCTTTGTGTAGCTCTGGGTGTCCAGGAACTTGCTCTGTAGACCTTGGTCACCTCAAACTCACAGAGATCTACCTGCCTCTATCTCCCGAGTGATGGAATTAAAGGGATGCATCACCACCACCCGGCCATTTAAGAGTCTTAACGTTACCTTATTACAAGTTTCAAATAGAGATAGTAGAAAAATAATATTTAAAGAGAAGACCTCTGATGACACAGGACTGAATTTGAGGCAGGAGGATAGATTACTGGAGGCCTGTATGGGATATAGAATCAGTTCAAGTCCAAGCTGGTCTGCAGGTAAGAAGTGGAAGGGGACCTGTGGATGTACAGGAGTCCAGAGCATGCCGGATGGCCTACATCCAGTCCTCAGTACAGACAGAAGACAGGATGAGGTCATGTGCTTCCAGAAAGGAAGAAAGAAAAAGTTCATATAGTAATGTCCAGAAGCTAGATGGGTATGACCTTTGCCATAGTGACACTAGACAGTGGAATCAGAAGGAATTATCCCAACATGTTAAAAAAAAAAAAACAAACAAACAAAAAAAAAAAAAAAACAAAAAAAAAAACAGTAATTCTCAACCAGCTAAGCTGTCAATTCAGGGCTGGCAGGGAGACATTTTCAGGTGAGTTAGGGTAGAAAGTCAATGCTCCACACCTTTTCTTCGAGAGCCGAGGGCAATGCTTTTTAGCAAAGGAGAGAAGAAAATGCAGTTACAGAATGGTGTCTGGGAATCAGAAGAGGAAAAGTCAAGCTGCAGTCCCAAGATGATGATAAGGGAAAGTCTCAGGGGGTGACAGACATCCCCAGGAGCATTTCCTACATTCAAGGGACAGCACTTGTACATGAAAATGTCATGAGGAAAATGAGGTTTAGAAAGATGCTGTAGAGTGCTTCTGTGGTCCCAGTGACACAAAGACAGAGACAGTTCAGTGGTCTTTCTGGAAGTCTTTCATAGCCTTTACACTTAATGATGACGGTGGGAAAGCACCACCTTGAAATTGTAGGTGAGGCATATGAATACCAGAATCCGACCTGTTTATAAACTATTTTGAGCAAAGAGAAGACCAGATCACTGTATTTGGAGACTGTGTCATTCAATTGCTTTACTGGCGACATATCAAGGGTTCTACATACTGTGTTACCTACTAAGGATGGATGTATACATCACTGCATTTAAATAACAGCAGATCAGAAGAGCACTGGAGAGGTGCAGCAGGAGCATAATAACAAAGACCTTGTTCAGTGTGAGTGCTAATCCTTAGTGATTAGCATCCTTTAAAGCCCTCTCAGTCTACAAGCATCCTGACAGTGCCCAAAAGGCATGAACCTGAAATACTCTGGCAGTAAGGCCTGAAGTTCTGATTGGAAATAACTTTCCTTGTGAGTTTCCTTGTGAGTAATGAAGCCAATGTGTGCTTACATTTAAAGGGGACCTGTCCAGCTACCCCGTTTTATGAGATATAAATATTTCATCAAACAAGTTAAATATGTATATTATTGTTATAAATCGAGTGAAAGAATATATAATTCTTTGCCACATATGGAAATGGTTTAAAAAGAAGAAGTGACATTGATTTCAGAGTTCACAAGGTTCATGTGTTTCTAAGCCCAGTCAAGGAAGGAAACAGTCATTCTTGGGTTCGCTAAGGAAACGAACTGTCTGCTTTTACACATGTAAGCCGAACCAACTAAAACAAGCCCGGTTGTCCCTAATGTTCTCACTGTCGGATGATATATTGGTTTAAATGAAAAACTCACATGTTCACAGAATTAAAAATAAATAAATAAATAATCGGCAGCCTAATACAGTTCAGTCTGCAGCAGACAGAAATAAATTCTCACAGAGTTGTAGACACAGAATGAAATTCAATAAATACAAATCAGGGAGTCATTAATTAAGAATAATTATCTTAAAAGAGCCAAACGTAGGAAATAAGCTGGTTTAATAAAACCTCAGTCCAGGGTCTCATTTGGCTAGAAGAGAGTCAGTAATGACAAAAATCAATCATGGTGCTGAAATGTAATGAAATAAATAGGGGTGCAAAAAGAAATGGAAATTATATTGGCTAAGGCCCCCACTGGTGCCTCACCAGGGACAGTCTTAGTCACTCTTTGTTGGAAGAAAGTAATCCCAGGATTATGCCTGGCACACCTCCCAGGTGCAATTCTCATCCCTATGATTTTCTGATTTTTTTCCGACTGTCCTTCATTCAGAGTCATCCTCTGGAGCCATTTTCTAGATCCTTCTATTGCTTTGGAATCTCTTGACTTTTTCTAACCTGCTTTGTCTGTATTGAAACCTGGCATTCCCCAGGGATGCTGCTAGCCCTTTAGGGTCCCCGAGCAGGCACTTTCTGCCTGTCACATGCTTCCTACAGCCACCTTTCAACGTCTGCTTCCCCTGTGAAGTTCTTGCACTCCACCTATAATCACGATCTTTCCTGTTTCTACCAACAACCTTGGCCACTTCCTCACTTTTCTCAATGAGTTTGCTATCTAGCCCTTGGGCTTGTGCCATCACTCTTGGCCACCACCCATGCCAATGTTCCCTCTAGCTTCTTGATCTGCTGGACAATTCATTTCCCCGTATGCCCGTGACCTTCATTTCCACTTGAACTTCCCACTCAAACTGATATGTCTTAAGTTCTCACTTTACGTGGGAGACCCTTGTCTCTGGATTGTGAACTTAGCTAGTCCCCTGCTTTGGTTGTCACTGGTGTTCCTTTCCATGGCTTCCAATCTCACCCTGTCTCAAAGCAGCTGTGCTTCTGGAATAACATTCATTAACTTGGAATCTCGGCCTCTTCTCTTTGCAAGGCTTTCCCCTTTATCTTTATGTCTTCTCTGATTCTGTGCACTGCATGTACGATGTTTTGAATGGCGCTCTTTAAGGATATTCAGATTCAGTATAGCAGTACCCTTACAGTTCCAGGCTTGCCAACTCTACACATTTTCTGTTTCTCCCCCTCTAAATGCTAGTGCTGGCTGGTACAAAGCCACTGAAAGAGTGCCCTGAATTTAATATGGGTCTCTATTACTTTCAGATAGGCTCTCCTCATTGCTGGGAAATAAGAATTTCCTCATCTACATTCGTTACCTTTACTCATTATTCTCGATAGCCTAATTTGGTCTTCATAATTCAAAAGACTTATTCATTTAATCTTGTATTTTCATTGCATGTTTATTGTATTATTATTCTAATCTTGCATTTTTGCTTGCATGTGTATATACTAGGAGTGTGCCTGAGAGTGCCCAAGGAGGCCAGATCCCCTGGATCTAGAGTTATGAATGGCTGAATAAGAGCCAAAGGTGCTGTGAACCGTTAAGCCATCTCCCTTGCCCAATTCTTGGTTGTATTTCTATGTAGCTTTATCTTAGCTATCTCCCCGTTAAAAATGTCTTATCAGGAGGTACTATAGCTTCAACTTTGTAGTTACCAAAGGAAGTCTTATACACCTTTAGACCAGGTAAGATGAAAATGTTGAAGAATATTACCATCCTGTCTGTGTTCTTTCATGTAAACCACCAAATCCTTGAGGTTGAATATATTGTGGTTTTTGGGAAGAGGTGGAGAGTACTTCTTCTGACATAAATAGGGCACCTGTGAGTATTTAATACACACCAAGTAAGATTCTGAGCTAACAAGCAAGGATTCAGACTAATGGAAATGCACGTGCACACTGAAGTTAGCAAGTAACTGTTGTAACTGAGTAGTATGATCCTGTGCTATGAATGTGACCCTGCTTTAGAGCCAGTATTTTCATGAAAAAAAAAAAAAAAAAAAAAAACTAGAGGAAAAACTATATCCAAATGTTATTTCTTAGTTAAAAGTTCATACTTCAGGAAGTTTCTTGATTAGGCTTCCCGCCTCAGGGAGGGGTTGTTTCAGAAGAGATCCAACACTAACACTGTTAATGTAAAGTTGTCACCACAGGGTATTTATAAAGAGGCTGTATGTCCAGATGGCCAGCTGGTCTACCTGGGGCCATCCATCGTCTCTGTTCCACTCTTTCCTGATCCCGTTGGATGAGTGTGTATGTGTGCTTTTATTTCTGCCTCTAATGTTTCTGCTCCTTTTCCCTCTAATGTTATTCTGAAGGTCCCTTTGATTCTATGCTTTTCATTTTTACTATTATTAAACTGCTCGGGGGACAATAAAAGTCACTTAAGCAGAAATGTAAGCTGATGCATATTGACTTTTTAAAATCAAAGGTAAAATAATTCACCTTGTAAATATTGACCCTAGAAGAAAAGTATTTTGGATTGCACTGAATTCAAATCCACAGATTTTTTTTAAAAAAATAAAATCTGTATCAAGTTAAAAGGTGTGTGTGTGTGTGTGTGTGTATGTATGTATATATATATATATATATATATATATATATATATGTGTATATATGTGTATTTTCTCTACCAAAATCATCCTGGCAATCACTAGGCTTTAGATTACTCAAAGGTAATGCTCTTATCTCTTTCATCTTTGAGTCCAGAATTTCCTAGCATTTTGCAGGCACTCAAAATAGTGAGAAAAGGACACGGTCTGGATTTAGAGTATCTTCGTGTGCATTTAAGCATCTTTTCACTGCTGCCTGATGGTTACAAGCCTCTGGCTATTTGCAACACATACTTTTCTCTACACAGTTTTGCTTTCCTTCACCCTCCTTGCCCTTCATGTTTTGTTTTGCTTTTGAATCTACCAAGTAAGGCTTCTGGTAAACAGAATCTGGGAAACCAATTTTGTTGTATTGTCAAGGGCAATATAATGAGATCTTGAACCCTAACTAGGAGAGGTTAAAGGATGGAGAAATGTTCTGCTTTTTAAGTTATGCCACCCAAGCCACACACTGGAGTTTGAGCTTTGGTCCAACATAAACAGGCCAGGAAGGGAGTAGCACAGAAGTCTGCAACCTTTCATCAGAGTCTGTAATCTGATAGGCTAACACATCGAGTATGCACACCTTGAGATGACAGTTTGATTATCCCCAGGCCAACTAACACTGTAAGTGTTTGCTAGAGACTTGGCCTGTCACCTCTTTTCAGATGGCTAATTTTCTCCCCAGCGTTTCAAAGCAAGGCAACAATCAAATGAAAAATGGAAAAATGAAGAAAGGAGTTAAGTAACTGGGTGAATTTTTCTACTGTGATTCTAGTATGAGAGAAATGTGTTTCTATTTATTCTGTACCTTCCATACTGTGTGTGTGTGTGTGTGTGTGTGTGTGTGTGTGTGTGTGTGAGAGAGAGAGAGAGAGAGAGAGAGAGAGAGAGAGAGAGAGAGAGTTGTGCTAGTATGGATGTGTTACATGCATGTTTCTGTGTGTAGAGGTCAGAGGAGTAGGTTGATAGCATATGTTTATTCTTAGTTGTTCTTCATGTTCTTTTTGAGACAGGGTGTTGAACTGAACCCAAGGCTCATTATTTAGCTAGACTTTCTGGTCAATGAGTTTCATGGACCACCTGTCTCCATCTGCCACTCTAATGCTGAGGTTCCAGGAGTGTATCACCATATCTGGCACTTTACATGGGTTCAGGAGGTCTGAACTCAGGTTTGCACAGGCATTCTACTCACTGAGCCATTTCTCTAGCTCTATTTTATTTTATTTTATTTTATTTTATTTTTTTATTTTTTTTTATTTTTTTGAGATAAAGTTCCTTGTTTAGGTCAAGCCCATACTGGTCTTGACCAGCAATGTAGCTGAAGAGGACCTTGAATCTCTAATCCTCTTACCTATACCTTCTAAGTGCTGGGATCACAGGCATAGACATTCATGCCCATTTTGATGCTGTGATAGACAGAATTCAGGGCTTTGTGCATGTAAGCTAAATACTTGACCAAGTGAGTGACATCTACAGGTCCTCACATGGGACTTTTGCGGAATTTTTCATATCCATTCAGTCATTAACAGACGAGGAGACGAACATTAGCAATTAGAGGTGTATTATAAAGGAGAACAACTCTGGAACCGGTGGTGTTTGAAGATAGAAGTCTTAGAAATATTTACAGAAAAATTAAATGGAACAAATGAGGTGGCTTTAAAACTAGGAGCTCTTTCTCTCGTTACTTGCTTTTCTCTTGTTTTATTCACTCAAAAATATTTATGAACATCTACTACATAAGACCAAATGGAGGCAAGGAAGGCCCCTACTCTCAAAGGGACATCAGCATACAAAGGCAATAGCAAGTAAATGACCATCAGAAGCAACTATGTACATTACAGTAAGTAAAGGGGAAGCTGGCTCCTTTAGATTGGGTGGCTGGGGAAGGGGATGACATTAAGTTGAGATTTGATAGGCAAGCAGAGGCCAGCTTTTATCACATCCCAAAAGTAGAACATTCCAGACAAAGGAACAATTTGTACTCGACTGTGTGTGTAGGAGTGTGTATGTGTGTGTGTGTGGGGGGGGGGGGGGAAGGGCATAAGGAGCCTCAAACAATAGCCAGATACAGTTAAGTTGCTGATAAAACCTGACACTAGTCACTATTCCCCCTATCTCTCTCTCAAACACACTATCTCTAATTCTTATATATGCAACAACAAAAAAAAAAAACATTTCTCTATTTCAAATAGTTACCAACTATATGAAGACATAACTTTAGTCTTAAGATACTAGCTACCTTGATACTGTAGTCTGATTCAGTTTCTGGGACAAACACCATGAGCAGAAACAAGTTAGGAGAGGAACAGTTTTATTTTAGCAGACATGTCACAGTTCATCACTGAGGGAAGTCAGGGCTGGAACTCAAGCAGGAACATGAACCAGAAATGATGGAAAGAGCTACTTGTTGGTTTCTCAGGTTCATGCTTAGCTAGCTTTCCTTTACACCAAGGACCAAGTGCCAGGGAATGGCACTGCCCACAGTGGGCTAGGCCCTCCTACATCAAATAGCAATCAAGAGAATTCCTCACAGACAGACTCTTGGGCTAATCTAATCCCGGCAATATCTTTCTAAGATGAATCTTAGCTATGTCAAGTTGATGGTTAAATCCAACTAGGATACTTGCTGCGAAAGAATTTTTAGGATATATCTCTCCCTTGAGACAAGATTTTCAGAAACAATGGGGTATCTAAGTCTTGGTACAGATAGAGAAAGACAATTTTTTTTATTATTGCCAAATATAGAAAGACTAATTTAACAAGAATTTGTTTTTACTTCAACATGGAAAATACTAATCCTATTCTCATTTTTATTTTAGAGACTAGAGAAAGAACAGGAGCAAAGAGAGCTGTTGAATTAACATGGAAAATTTTTTTTCAACCATCTCACTATCTCACTTTTATGGCCACGTGTGTATTTTTGGCACTCCACTGGAAAGTAAGCATTTTATCTGCTGACCTGCTTGTTTCCGGGTGTAAGCATCATCCCTCATTAACCCCCACTTTGATTTCTCATGTTGCTAGTTGTGTACATTTTGATTGTACCTCCTGCCCACAAGAAAGAAGAGGAAGACAGAAGAGGAGAGAACTAGATGGGGCTTGGAAACAGCACGTTGTGATTTCTGCATTGATTAGTTAAATTTAGGAGTTTAAGTACAGGGGCAAACATGACCAGCCATTCCCTGATGCTTTGCCACACCTATTGAGTCTGGTACTCACACATTTACTATGGATTCCAGGCAGAACTACACATTTGAAACCTGAGCTTTTTTTTTTCGTTTCTTTTCCTTTCTTTTCTTTTCTTTTTTTTTTTAATGCTGAGAATCCAAAATTTTAACTTTGAGATATACATTTCTTTTGATGCTTTGGGCATTGTTTGTAGAGAAAAGACCCAGTAATAGACTTAATTGGTACGAAGCTAGAATGAAACAG
Source organism: Arvicanthis niloticus (assembly GCF_011762505.2). Taxonomy (NCBI): domain Eukaryota; kingdom Metazoa; phylum Chordata; class Mammalia; order Rodentia; family Muridae; genus Arvicanthis; species Arvicanthis niloticus. The sequence continues at coordinate 51,537,678 of NC_047673.1, forward strand.
TCACTAAGATGAGTTTATGGTCCTTTCTCCCTGTTTGCCTCTGAGAAGATACGATTTAAGCAAATTATGTCATCACCTTTGAAACTTGTTCTTGAGCTACTCAACCTTTTAATAGCTACAGGATTATTATTTTTGTTTTGTTTTTGTAGATAAGGCCTCATCATGCAGGCAAGCCCAGTGATACAGCTGAAAGCTGAAGAGCTGTTGAAATGCCTGAGAGAAGGAGGAGTGTCACGGCTCCTCCTGTTTTCTCTCTTGTGATTTACACCTGAGTTATGATGCCCATTAGAGGAGAAACACTCCACCGGATCAAGAGCACAGTCAGGACCTCCTCATTAAACACATCTGCCCTTCCCTAGAGAAGTGGTCTCTGTTTCAGTAAAGGCACTACAAACGTGAAACAAGTCAGAGGTGGCAATTTAATTTTATGGCTGGTGCTCTAAGAATGTAAATCTCTTTTTATGGACCATTTTTCTTTTCTATTTTCTCTTATTTATTTATTTATTTATTTATTTATTTTCTCAGTGAGGACACAGGTCTTTCATAATGTTACACATAAACCTGGCCAGTAGCTCTCCCACCTTAAACAGAGACACCAGAACAATGCAAAGTGAAATGCTGGCTAGCAGTGCATAGCTTGCTACCGGCACCTTCTAAGACCGCCAGAAGGTTGCTTTTATAAAACTGCCTCCCCACTTGGTGAGGTGTTCTTTGAGTTGGTTTGCATCTGGCAGCAGTCCCTGAAAGCCCTTGTCAAACAACATAGTGATGTGTAAATGTAAGGTTGTCACTCCAGTTCGAGCTTCTAAGCAGCTGATCACAGACTGAAGAACATTAAGTATTTACCACTAAGGGAGCAAAGAACTCAGGTGTGAAGAAGCCTTTCTATTCCAAGTCAAAACCATCACACATGGCAGGGAGTCGAGAGGTTTTCTTGGATGGAGCAGTTTCATCTCAAGGAAATGGGATCCAGTAGGGAATGTGTACATTTCCACCAACCCGCCTTAGGGAACAATTAAGAACTGTTTGGCTATGACGAGAGACTTTGAGTTCTAGTCCTGTTTCTTTCTCTCTCTCTCTCTCTCTCTCTCTCTCTCTCTCTCTCTCTTTCTCTCTCTCTCTCTCTCACTTCGTAATGGCTGCATTCATGACACTTGCCCCATAGTGCCAATGGAAACAGCTCATGCAAGACTTATTATCCTGAGAGAATAATAGAAATCAAACATGAATGGTGGAAGCGTGCAGACAAGGAGGCTGAGCTGTGATGGCCACTCGTCCACCTGACAAGCCTGTCTCTGCTTTTCATCTCTTGGCCAGGATGAGCCACTGGGTTCCCACTCCTCCTTTCTACTTTCCCCCTTCTGTTCACATCTGTGCTTTCCTATTGATTCCTCCAGCTGAAAAGTTTGCCCTTGGTTTAATAGAGGACTCCAAGGAGTTCCCTTCTCCATCCTGCATGGAGAGCAGTTACACCCTGCCACAAACTGGAAGGCAGTGCCCCTCTTAGATTCTTTCAAAGCTTCTAGCAGAGGGCCATTTACCTTCTTTATTTTAAATATTCTTTGTATTTTTGAAGGAGTTCACTTGGCAGCCAGGTCACCTCAGCTAAGGACAACTTGCCTGCAGTAGGGGTGCTGTGCCACACCATCCAGTCCAGGAGAAAGCTTTCTTCTAACCAGAGAGGAAATTACACAGGGATATGGAACATATTATAAAGCCATGCAGAAATACTCACAGTTTGGGTTTGGCAAGGAGAGGTGGTGGTTCCTTAGTGGGTGAAAGCAGGGCAGCTGGTGTTGGAGGAGATTTATTGCCATAAGCTTTGCCGTTAATCAGCCCGTTGACTCCATGGCTGGGGTGGACTCCGTTGGCCTCCGTCTCTGCAGAATTGAATTGCATTTGAAGGGCTGCCATGGTAAATCCTAAATTGGGGCTGTTCACCTGCTGGATTTCAGATGGTTTCTGGGATCCCAGCTCATAGGAGTCTGTCTCCAGGATCGGAGGGGGAGGTGGAAAGTGTTGGAAGTGATCACTGTTGGGTTCTCCGGTTGAGTCATAACTACAGTTCTCAGTGTTGGCTAAGGAGGGGGGGGGGACAGAGAAAAAAAAATAAATTGCTACCCATTCAACAGATGCTTTTCATATGCACAGACTGTGGCGGTTTGAATATGCTTGGCCCAGGGAGTGGCACAATTAGGAGGTGTGGCCTTGCTAAAGTAGGTGTGGCCTTGTTGGAGGAAGTGTGTCACATTTGGGGGTGGGCTTTGAGATCTTCCTCCTAGCTGCTTGGAAGTCAGTCTTCTCTTGTTTGCCTTCAGTACAAGATGTAGAACTCTCTGCTCCTCCAGAGCCATCCCTGCCCGGATGCTGCCATGTTTCCCACCATGATGATAATAGGCTGAACCTCAAAACCAGTTAAGGCAGCCCCAATTAAATGTAGTCCTTTGTAAGAGTTGCCTTGGTAATGGTGTCTCTTCACAGCAATGGAAACTCCAAGCAAGACATAAACCCAGTGGGAGTTCCTTGCATGTCATTAGGGAAGGAATACTCCACTGCTGTCATGGGATGTTGGAGTATTGCTAGCCTCATGTCCTTGTTTTAAGTGGCTACTACCTGCCTCCAGATTGAGCTCATCTGTAGAAAAACACCCTACTGATTCTTTAACACAGAGCGTTAGGAGCTTCAGATATGGTATCATCAAATATGACATTGCAAACAGTGTCAACCTAAATACTTCATCCTCTCACTCCCAGGTTAAGAATCCTGTCAGATATCTATCCGATCCATTCTCACTGAAAGCACTCAAGGTCTGAAAAGGCTCATGCAACCTTGCCTTCTAAAGCTATGGGGAGAAAAGTTCTGAATCTAAGTGAAATTCTTGAAACTCTTCTGAGTGTTTAGAAAATTTTCATGTCAGATAGGAAGTTATGTTGTCTCAACTATAACTTAGTCAAAAACAGATTTTAAAAGATTACTCTCTATAAAGGAAATGAATCTTGAAGTCATACCCTTTCTGAATAATTTTTCTGAGAGCCCAGCAGACCTTCTAGTGTATCAAGAAATGCTTATTGAGGTAAGTAGAAAATCAAACATTTTATTGACAGTGTTTGTCATATAGGAGACGGATGTGAAAAAGTATTACAATTTCAGGTTTTGCCTCTCAAACTGACAGAGTCTAGTTTTTGTCCTTATTGTTTGGGGACCACTGTGATCATTTGATGGGATACTTTTCCAGCCAACTGAAAATTAAAAAGCTGGGATACCTCCTGGTATGTAACTCCAGCGACTGCACTGTAGCCAGTGCTTACAGCGACCATGATCATTGATGTCCACCATTTCCCAGCAAGGTGAACCCTTCCCTACTTATCTTAATGAACAGAACTTAAGAAACCCTAAGCTTGTTTTAGTTGTGCCTCTGCTGCCACCTAGCCCCCAAGCTCTTGCTGTTCTAGAAATCAAGGCAATGGAAGAGCCGCCCACTCCCTGATACCTACTGTGTGTTTTACTATGTGCTAGGCTTGGTCAAAGGGCTCAGTTTAAAAATCTTTATAAGAAGCACTTGAAAGATGAGGCAGCTACTGCTAGCTGCAGAGCAGAAAACTGCCACTGAAAAACACAAATAAAAGCACAGATCTATTTTTTTTCTTCTTCTTGTCTTCCCTGGTGAATTTGTTTTTGAGTCTGGATGTCCCTGTGTTTTTGAACACTGAATTAAGTTCTGTTCTTTTATCTCTCACATCAGAGTTGTTCATCACTCACATTAATATAATACTGTGATGAAATTTGCTTTCTAAGATCGTCACCATTTCTCTACAGTTCACTTGCTTGCATTCCTCTCTCAGAAGTTAAAATCCTGGTGTACATAGTGACACATTCAGACAGGTTTCTGCAGGTCCTCTGCACTTCTGGGGACCATGACTACACCTCTGACTTAGAGGTGGCATTCCGAGGTGAGGGATCCTAGCTTAGCATAATTATGCATTCCATTGTTTCTGAGACCATGATTCCATGATTTTCTTTAAATTGGCCCCATGAGTACTAGTTACTGTGTTTGTCACCTCCGCCTCCAGTGCTCTCTGCCTCCCCCAAAGCCTTTCGTTTACAGATGAGACACCGGATTGTTAGGATACCTCTTGAAGTGCTCATGAACATTCCTGAGGGTTGGGCCCTGTTCCTGGGACAGTTGATGCTTGTCTTGGGGGAACTACTCAAATAAACAAACAAACAAATAAACAAACACAACTGGGGAGAAGGACCCAGGTGCTTTTGATTCCCACATACCAGAGGTTATAAGAAGCTGTGCAGTGCTGGTCACTGATCCATAGTCATTTGTGGCTGAGCAGGTAAAGATGCCTGCATCTTCAGGGAAACTCTCAGCAATGACAAGGGTGCAGATCTCCTCTGGAAGCAAAGAGACCAAGACAATCTGTCAGTGAAAAACTGAGAAGTCATGTGCCCGGCAGCCCAGCCTCCTCCGGCTCCTCTCTAAGAGCAACTCTCAGGCTTGTATGATAAGGCTTCTTCTTTCAATTTACCCATCAGGACTGAGGAAGAGTAAGTTTGCCTCCAAACACATTATATCTTTCAAACGGAGGGAAAAGTCTTAACGATGGTCAAATGTTACCTCACAAGAATTGTTTTGGCTTACTAAAAGAATCACTTTTTTACATATAAAAATAAAAGCAGTAAGTACAAAGTTGAAGCATAAGATGAAAAGTGACATCTTGTATAATCTAATTCTCTCTATATCCAAGACCCCTTAATATATCTCCAGAAGCAAACACAAAGAATTTATTTTTATTTAACTCTACAAGAATTTATTTTATTTAACTCTACAATATAATTACAGCTTTAAAAGATGCATATAAATAGTATCAAAGTGTGTAGTTTAGGGTACCATTATTTTTATCATAATATTCAATTAGATGTTTGTCTTAGTTAGGGTTTCTATTGCTGCAATGAAACACCATAACCAAAAAGCAAGTTGGGGAGGAAAGGGTTTATTCAGCTTACATTTTCACATTGCTGTTCATAATGGAAGGAAGTCAGGACAGGAACTCAACAGGGCAGGATCCTGGAAGCAGGAGCTGATGCAGAGGCCATGGAAGGGTGCTGCTCACTAGGCTGTTTCTCCTGGCTTGTTCAGCCTGCTTTCTTATAAAACCCAGGACCACCAGCCAAAGGGTTGGGCCCTTCTCCATTGATCACTAATTGAGAAAATGCCTTACAGCTGGATCTCATGGAGATATTTCCTCAACTGAGGCTCCTTCCTCTTTGATGATTCTAGCCTGGGTCAAGTTGACACAAAACCAGCCAGTACAATGTCAAAATGGAGTGTGCCAAACAAGACTCATTGTATACCACAAACTGAATCAATGACAGAGCTTAATTAAGACAAACCACAGGGTCTGGAGAGATGGCTGAGTGGTTAAGAGCACTGGATGTTCTTATAGGGGTTCTGAGTTCAATTCCCAGTACCCACATAGCAGTTCCCAGTATAATGGGATCCAGTGCCCTCTTCTGTTGTGCAGATGAGCATTCAGTCAAAGCGCACGCACACACACACACACACACACACACACACACATTAAATCTTTTAAAAAAGACAAAGCACAGAATTGATATTATTTGTTTAAATGTTAAGAAATATGATGGGACAAATGTCACAAGTTTCTACTTATAAGGTCTCTTAACCACACCAAACTCTTTCTACAGAAGACAAGAAGCGGTGGCCAGGGCAGGATGAAGGAAGTGTATGCTTAGAGTAGATGCAACTGCAAACATGCCAGTGAGAAAGTTCTAGAAGGATTTGCTGTGAAGTGGTGAACGAGAACAGCACACTGTGTCCCTAAAACTTAAGAAAGCATATTTTCTGTCATTTTCCAAGAAGATTAAACAGAGTAATGGATGTCTCTTATGTATCTATTGAAATGCCAAGTTCAGCAAAGATTTGAGACATTCCCAAAATATAAAGAAATTCATGTCACAAGATGTTGCTTGGGTAGTGTCCATCTTTGTTGAGCTATATAGTTCCAGCAAGAAGGAAGAAGATAGATTAAAAGCTTCATCAGCCTGAGTAATGAGAGGTTCTAAGATACCAAGAAAGACTTCTGAGAGAAAGCCTGCAACCTCATCCCACGAACAGAGCCTAGACATTCTGAATCCACCCATCTATTTGCTGAGTGTGTTAAGGAGTGTACTGCTTAATATTCTATAGCTGCAGGTGTGAGATAATGATCCAGGGTTTCTAGCCACAGGTTACCTGTTATTTTAAGGGAATGGGGCATGTCAGCATGGAAACAAGAACTCAAATTAGAAATTTTCCAGATGGATCTCAAATCCAAAGTTTACAGGCCTGATATCCACTTGCCACAAGGGTGTGTCCCCATGCCAGGAGGGTGTGTCCCCATGCCAGGAGGGTGTGCTTAGCCTTCCATCTCTAGTGCCTTCAAAGTCAGTGCAGGATGTGGGTAGATTTATGAGAAAATTCCAGTTTGCTAAATGCAAATATCTTTTTAAATATAAGGTGGAACTAGGAAAGAATTAAAATTTGGGGGGTAATTTAAAAAAAATAGAACAAAGAAGGAAATATATTCTGATGTTTATATTTATTTCATACTTTTCGAGGAATCAAAATGCAGATTGACTATGTAATATCTTTTCAGTCTGATCAGATATTAGATAGTCTATAATTATTCTATAACCATAAAGGCAAGATATTTTTTGTCCGCACTCATTTTGTTCTTAGTAGCCTTATAATTCTTCCAACTCAGTATATAAAGTCAACACTAAATGAGGTTTTCTGAATTATCTTCCTGTTTCCCTTTTAAAGAATTCTCTGTATATTTAAAAATTGTGAATTTATACTTTGGGCATACCAGAGGTCTCAGTGCTTGGGAGCTGAGGGCAGAAAGAGCAGGAGTTCGAAGCTAGCCCTGAGCTTTGCAACATTAACGTGGGTTAAATGAGACCTGGTCTCAAAACCAAAATCAATCAGTCAAACAAAGAAGCCTCCCCAGATCATCCCCCACCACTTCAGGAAAAGAAAAATATGTTTTGAAGAGATAATTAAGTGTACATGATAAAAATTTATACAAATGCACAGTATAAAACTTAAAAGGTACAAATGGGTGTTTAACTTTCTACGTCTTAAATAACTATTTTAAAACTTTCACGAGGTTTTACCTTAAATTTAAGACAGAGCCTTAAACGTACACAGTTTATATCTGTACGTTTTTACTCATGACAGAGATATATAGAAATATATAGTAAAGGGATAATTAGTTTGATTCACACAGTTTTTTTTTTCACTGTGTGGGAAAATTACAGTAGCCTCACAAGAACTCAATGATAGTTATTTCAATCAGAAGATAGTCTGAGTTCTTCAGGACATAATGGAAATGATGGCCTCATGGGAATTGCCTGAGCTACAAACAGTGAAAAATACACGCTATTGAAAATCATAAACTGAGCTTTTGAATTTTTTTCCCAATGACATAAAAACGTGTTTTGGGACAATCTAGCATGATCACACAGAATTGTTGCAGCAAGCAGGCTTGAGGGTGGCAACGCTGACTCTCATCTTGCTCCTGAGGCTGGCAAGCATCCTTGAGAAGTCCTGCAAGGTCTCATCAGTGAGTCACGGGAGTTATGTTTTTTGTTTTATGTTTTATGATCAAAATAGTCCTTTAAAAGACACACTTGGAACACCCAGTGTGAATGTGGGTGTAAACAGATAGCATGCTGCAGAGCTCTCTCTAGTTCTTTATGTTTAGCTAAGAGGCTAGCGAAGCCCGCTGAGTTAAATTCTAGCAGGATTTTTGCTTCTGCTTGCAGTAGCACTAACAACAGCAAAAGGCCAAAGGTGCTCAAAAATTAAACTTGGGCTGCACACTAATTCCACAACACATTTCAACAATGTGTGTCACTAATATCACCTTGCACAAGCAGGCAGCTGGGCAGGAATAGGCAGATGTAAACCCAGGCAGACTCACCTTCCTGTCCCTGCAATAGGAAACGTCCCCTATCTCAAGATGTTCCGTGGGACCTGGGACAGCACCCTGAATGAGGAGCGCCAAGCTATCACTGTGATTTACATTTAAGCAACTTTTTCATTTTAAAATCGGCTATTCCACTTCTGGAGGAGAAGAAAAATCTAGAGGCTAGGAAAATGAATTCAGCTCTCTCGATAGATGCCCAGGACCCTTCCTCATTATTTAAATTGTGTAAGTATAAAGCTGCAATGCCTGATAAGACTCATGAGTTTCTGTTGTCCAGGGATTTTATTCACGAGATCAGCTGCAGAGGATCCTCTGCTTTGGAATTTTGAATCCTGTCTGGTGGCATTTCCCAGACTGTCTGGTGAAAGGATTCACCTGCAGTGATTGTTACGTTTGTTGATTTCTCTGTTTTCTTTGCTTACCCAGAGTCTGACGAAGCAGGTCTGGGATAAAGCCAAGAATTTTTTTTTTTTTTTAAAATATGCTTTCCAGATGATTCTTGTCTTTAGGAAAGTTCTAAAAGGTGAATTTCAAAACACTTATTAGAAGGAATAGGAGATACAGTTTATGTCCAACCTGCACATGTATATATATTCTACAGACATAACATATATAAATACACACACACACACACACACACACACACATATATATGCTCATGTACAGATATGTATAAGCAAGAGTACACATAGTGGCAACAAATGTCCCAGGAAACTCGAAACTTAGCCATTCTACCACTTTTTATTCATCTACTTTTTGTGTTAATTTTTTTTTTTTTTTTTTTGGTTTTTCGAGACAGGGTTTCTCTGTGTAGTCCTGGCTGTCCTGGAACTCACTCTGTAGACCAGGCTGGCCTTGAACTCAGAAATCCACCTGCCTCTGCCTCCCAAGTGCTGGGATTAAAGGTGTGTGCCACCACCGCCCGGCTGTGTTAAAATTTTGATTATTGGACTAGAGAGATGGCTCAGCTGTTAAGAGCACTGACTGCTCTTCCAGAGGTCCTGAGTTCAATTCCCAGGAACCACATGGTAGCTCACAACCATCTATAACGGGATCTGATGTCCTCTTCTGGTGCACCCAAAGACAGCAACAGTGCACTCTCATACATAAATAAATAAATAAATAAATAAATAAATAAATCTTATAAAAAATTGTTAGTTTCAGAGGAAGGTTGGGGAATGTAACTCCATGGTAGACCACTTGCCCAGCACGAACAAGTGCCTGGCTTTGATCCCCGATATGGAAAAATAAAAAATGGTCACCACCCACTTTGATGACTCATTTTCAACCACCATTGGAACAGCAGTCAAAAAGCTATGCCTCTTGAGGCTGGCAAGACAGCTCAGAGGGTAAAGGGGCCCGGTGCAAGCCCGATGGTATGTGTTCAATCCCCATAACCCAACTGGAGGGAAGAGACAACCAACTCTTCACGTGTTCTCTAAAGGCCACAGGTGTGGCCTCAGTGCCCAAAATAAATATGAAATGTGAAAACAGTAAATCAGTTCTGTTCCACAGCCCCGAGCCTGGCTCCCAGATTACTTCATATCCATCAATCCTGAATGTCTGAGAATATTTAGGAAAGGGTTTGAAATGTGGGTTTCAAAGACACTGACACACTTACTTGATCACGAATGTTCACTGAATAGAAGGAAAACAACAGAAGGACAGCCAGCCAGCCAGTGAAGTCACCTTGGATGTTTTGACAACATAGCACAATCTTGGCTTTCCAGTTGAAGAAGGTAGTAGGGTGGTAGCTTACAAGCTGGAGCCTCCATATCTGCATGATTAGTCAGTGTGTATGTGAGAGACAACTGGAATGGTACAAGACACTTGGAGGTTGGTTTCTTTCTTTTTTTTTTTTTTTAAGTTGAATACATGTGGTTATGGATGAGTTAAGTGTGGATTTAAGCAGAGGAGGGTAAATAAAACCTAGAATATTTGCCCTCTAAAAGGTGTTAGACAGACAGGTCCAAAGCTCTCATTCCTTCAGGCTCAAGACTATGGCTCATTAGTCTTGCCGTCCAACTTCTCCAGGTAGGCTCCTGGGCTGGCACCGTGCGCGCTGCTCTCTGCTGGAGCACAAAGCCTCCACAGTTGCCCTGTTGTTTTTCCACATTAACCACATAGGGAGCGTGGTGCAAAGGGAGGTACTGAAAGATTTAAGTCTGGAAACAAGAGTTTCTAGATGCTTAAAAGTCTAATTAGCGTTCCCAATAGCCTAAGAAACAACGGTTCTCAACTGCACAAGGAGAGAGCTAAATGTTCCCCCTAATAAGATGTCACATGCATTGGATCAATTATGCTGGCGTTATAAGGGAGGGACAGTAGTTTTTTGTTTTTCTTTTCTTTCTTTCTTTTTTTTTTTTTTTTGAAGTTCTGGAAAACATCCTCAGGCAGTGGCTGCCTCTGAGTTATGTCTCTCAATATGCCTTCAGCAGCATTGAGAGAGGCAGTGTGTGTGTATGTGTGTGTGTGTGTGTGTGTGTGTGTGTGTGTGTGTGAGAGAGAGAGAGAGAGAGAGAGAGAGAGAGAGAGAGAGAGAGAGAGAGAGAGAAGGACATCCAGTATCCAGCTCTGTCTCCACCCTCTGCCTTGTTCCCTTGAGCCAGAGTTTCTTGGAGCTAACCTGGCAGATAGTTGCCTGAAACACGGCCTCTGTCTCTGCCCACCATGTCCAGCTGTTTATGTGGGTCCTTCAAATTCAAACTCATGGCCTCGTGTTTGTCCAGCGAGCGCTCTCACCCCCCAGAGCCATCTCCCAGCATCCTGACAACTATACTTCTTCTTTCTCATCCCTTCTAAGATTCTGGGCTTTTCTGAGTTGTATCTTCTTAAGAAAATATGAGGGTCCGTATACAGTTGTCTTTTCTCTGGTGAATAGCTAAGGAAGAAGAAAGCCGTTTGGGTTCCTGGTCCTTGAGTGATTTGAATATGATGGCAAGAGCTGGGATGCAGCAGACAAAGTCCTGCTTCTGTCAGGGTGGTCCTGGGCTTTTGAGCTCTTGTCTTTGAACACTCAACTCCTGTCCTTATGTAGCAATTTCTGAGGCTGCCTTCCTTTTATCTATAAGATCTAACCTAACATCTACTTCCCTCCTTCTTAAAAAAAATTAGACTTGGTCTGAGCTTCCCCTAACTGTGATTTGAGGGTAGCAAGTTTCCATTGGAGACCCACTATCAACGAAAATGAAGTAGCTTACTGAGTAATCAGTTTATTAGTAACTTTGGTTTTGTTCATGGGTCATGTTCCCAGTACTTAATACATTGCAGCCTGGTCAAAACTGTTTTGTGTTTTCTTTTTTAAATAAATGCATAAGTAAGTTTAGAAGGCAGAAAGAGTATTTGCTTCACAAAACAAAACAAAAAGATTGATTTCCCTATGAGTTTCCTTTATAATTCTAATCCAATCAAACAAGACTTATTTTATATGAATTTTCAGTAATATTGTGTAAAAAAGAGGTATGCATATGGTTGTGATTGAGTAAATATCTGGAAAAGATATGACATAGAGAACAAAAATAACCAAAGAGCACTGAGATGTTACTTTGTGACGTGGCAGTAATTGTAATGTTAACTCCAACTACCCAAGGTCGCTTTCTTTGCTTCTCTTAAAAAATGTCCCCCACTCGGACAACAGGTTCATGTTGGGAGAATTGAAAGTCACATCATGGCTTGCAAGGTTTGGACATCATTAAATATAAAGCAAGCCACAAGGAAATGAGGTGTGCCAGGTTGTAATGTGGAATTTCCATCTGATTGCAACTTACTTGAACAAAGGCCCCTATGACATCTGTAAAAGAAATTCTGGTAAGAACTGAATTCAGAAAATGTCCGGATGTGTGTGTGTCAAATAAAGGCAGTTAGAGGCTTGCTGGTCTGTACCAAAGAACTGTCTCCTATACAAATGGAAAAGTCTAAGGTTATTAATAACGTTAATTGTGATTCATTTTTAACCCGACTTCTCTAAATTTGATTTCCTAGGGTTCTAATTTGAGGGCATCTAATAAATTACTAAGCCAGAAATTATTTTAATTGGTAATAAATCTTTGTCAAAGTTAACCTAAAAATTACTCAATTGCAGCAGAATCTCACTCAAGTTCCTGGATGTATTTAACACTGGTGAGATACAGACAGAAAAACCAATTTTACAGAAACCCATACAATGAAGCAGTGGCAAAGGCGAGATCAGTTGGTCCCCAAGGTTCTCAGGACATCGCTTCATACATTTCTCCCTCTGCAGCCTTTTTTGTGTTCCTCTGAAGTCACTAACAGCCTTCACTTTTCAAGCCATGTGGTTTGGCAAACACAACTATTAAAAAATAAAAGACTCTGGCTAAACTCAATGGAGAGGAGCTCCAGTGTGCTTAAATGGAGCACAAGCATCAGTATATTCTAAGGAGCATTACAGACAGTCAGTTCTACTCACATAGAGAGAAGTACACTTAAAATGTGCAGGGTAAGGACTGCTAATGAAATGAACCCCTGCACACTTATGAACTAGAAGAAATAAGGCAATATTAGCGTGTTAGAAATGGCTTGCATGTCCTCTTCAATTTAATCCTCCTTCCCTTGAGATAATGGCTCCATTGATGGTCTATGTACATACATATCCTTTAAAAGCTAGGTATTAAGCATGTGTATATCTATATACATGTTATTTAAAGAATTGTGCAGTGAGTTCAATGTTGTCACTTCTTTTAAAAGCCCCTGGACATGCAACAGTTATTGACAGAGTCAGCATCAGGAAATTTCATGTTCCTAAATTCAACATGGCCAAATCTCAGGTCTCAGGACTATGCCGACATGAACCGTGTCCTTGGGGTCAACGTGAGTGTCTTCTGAGATCATGTGTCCGTCCATGGACGAGAATTCAGGACAAGGAAACAGGAAAAACTGGCATTGTCATATAGTCATTCTGTCATCAGGACAAAAGACAGAAAGGAGCTGGGAGTGAAGCCCAGATGCAGACAGCCTTAGTGGGTTTGTCTCCTGACTCACACCCTGCAGTCTGGTGAGTGTGTGCGTGCTCGGGGTGCTGCCCTCCTCCCTGGTGCACAGCTGGCATACTCTCCTAGGTTCCCTTTGATCCCTGCTTCCTGTTCTCCACATCTGCATGTTGCTCTTTCTGGTTCACCTCTCTGGTTGTGGTAGAGAACACCCTCCTCTGGAGATTGTGGCAGAACACTTCTGAGGCCTTGTAAGTCTGGAAATATTTTTTTTTACTAGATCTTCTCACAGACCTGGAGATCTGGGTAGAATTCCAACTTTGAGGTAATTTTGCATTTGAAGCTTTTACTTCATGGTCTCTTTGCATCTAATGTGGCTATTGAGAAGGCCTGAGGCTTGCTGAGTTCCCTTGGGAACAGGTTTGTTCAGTGGTCCCCTTTATCAGGAATATTCTGAACTCCACAAGGATGTGCACAGCTCTGAAATCATTCTACATAATGTACAATTTGCCTGGATTTTCAATCTAGACGTAAATAGCTTTAAACTTGGTGAATCTGTTTCTATACACATGTATTGGGTGTGTGTGTGTGTGTGTGTGTGTGTGTGTGTGTTTGTGTTCTTGCTTGTGTCAGTGCATGTTGAAGTGAGAGATGTTTTGTTAGAATATCTTCCTCAGTTGCTCTCTCCTTATTTTTTGAGACAGGGTCTGTCATTGAATCTTCTGATCTCTGATTGGCTGGTTAGCTAATATAGCTAAGAGATTTACCTTGTTCCACTACTAGCTTTGGGGTTATAGACTAGTCCAGCTGTTATGTGGAGGCTGGGAAATCTGAAGTAAAGGGATCAGACTTACACAGAAAGTGCTTTATTGAATGGGCCATCTCTGAAGCAGCAGGAGAAGTTTTTGAATTATTTCTTTGATAATGCCTTCCTCCTCTGTCTTTCCTCCCTCCTCCTGGAATCTCAGTTATACCTTGTGTCTCTTTCCCTGTCTCTGTGTTTTCTACCTTTCTACCCTGTTCTGTTAGACTTCTTTGTGTGTATATTGGGGGAGGGGGTGTCTGTGTGTCCTCTGTAGGCTATTTCTTCAACTTTTGTTTCTGCAACCTTTTTTTTTTTTCTTCTCATTTCAAAACCTATTTTCAAAACAGTAGGTTGAGATACACTGCCTTAAATATATTAGCACTTTTTTAAAAAACAGTCATCTAAGCCAATAGATAAGCCAACTAGTTCCATGAGTTAGGTCATTATTCCCATAGAACTTGAGAACTTACAGAAGAACAGTTTAAATACTGCTAGGAATCACACAGGCATTAAAAGAAAAATTACCCCTTTGTTCTTAAATAACCACAGTCACATTTTAATGGATGCGAGCACTTAGCTAGGGGCTACACAACCCTTTGCAGGCAGACTGGATATTGCAAAGCTCATTTCCAGACAGATTTTCAGGAATTTTGGTTGTTTGCCACACACCAAATTCTCGGTTGTACAAAAACAATGTGTTGTCACATAGAACAAAAAGGACGTTGACCCAATGTTTAAGAATATGAATAATTTTATCTACTTGTTGCATTCTATCTGTCAGGCATTAAGTGTCAAGGTGTTTGTGTCAAAAATGTCAAACCTTTGCCACACCCCTGATGGTATGGAGAGATACCTGGGGTGTCTTGTTATATAGTAAGGGAGGCACAGGTTGCATACAGGCTAGTTTTGTCTTATATAGCTACTATTGTAATCTAAGATATAATCTTAACTGTGTGCAACCGACCGGCTTCACAGTACGCACCTACATAGGCTTCCTTTCACAGCGCAGTCCTTAGGACATTCAATGACTGGACTTTCTCTCATATTCTAAAGTGCACAGTCAATACACAGACAAAGATGTGGGGTTACATTGCTAAGTAGAGAATCATCTCGAAAACAGAGATAACAAGTCTTATTTTATTTTTTTTTCAAGACAGTCTTTCTCTTTTGGAACTCACTCTGTACATCAGGCTGACCTTGCACTCACAGAGATCCACCTGCCTCTGCCTCCTGAGTGCTGTGCTTGACTTGCAGAGGGCTGGGGTTCAGTATCTAACACCAAGGCAGCTCACAACAGCCTGTAACTACATCTCCAGGGGATCTTATGCCCTCTTCTAGACTCATGAGGCATCAACACATGTGCACTCATGTATATACATATATAGACACACATACATGTAAATAAAATTTTTAAAAGAAAGTGGATACACTATATGTAAGTGTGGGTTGTGTGTATGTGTGTGTGTGTGTGTGAGAGAGAGCTACTTTTTTGTGGCTTTCATTTCACATGCCATTAGACCATTAGGCAATGCTATAGAAGCCACTCAAGACAGTCTGTGACTGTTCCCAGACAGCTGAGTAACAGCCCGAGTATTAACATCTATGAATGAGTCTTCATCCTCTTACTCAAAATTAGTCTTTGAAGGATCCAATCAGGGTAAAGCTAAAATGTCACAAAAAAAAAAAAAAAAAAAAAAAAAAAAAAAAAAAAAAAAAAAAAAAAAAAGACAGCCTGGCAGGTAATATGACAAACCAATGTTGGTATTAAGTAAGCTGACTCGCTTTTAATTCACAAACCAGTCAGAAAAGATTTGTGATGAAGCTGATTCCTGTCTAGACGGAGAGGGGAGTGCAAAACACATTAGACAGACACAGCACAGTAGTGACAAGAAAAACCTGTTCCAGTTGCACCAATGCAAGGGGGAAGGAATCAGCCAGTTCCTCCTTTAGCTAAATGTGTAATCCTAATGGACCCATATCTAGATCCTAGGGAATTTTGGCTTTGTTTTTAGAGCCTTAAAGTGTCTTACCCATGAATAATAGAGGCAGCTAAAAGGAAACTGGGAAAGAAGAATGAGGCAGTTGATGGAGAAAGGGAGGGAAGGAAGGGTGTAGGGTGGAGAGAGACAGAGATGAGAGACCAGGAAAGAAC
Source organism: Arvicanthis niloticus (assembly GCF_011762505.2). Taxonomy (NCBI): domain Eukaryota; kingdom Metazoa; phylum Chordata; class Mammalia; order Rodentia; family Muridae; genus Arvicanthis; species Arvicanthis niloticus. The sequence goes on from NC_047673.1 coordinate 51,553,581, forward strand.
AACCGTATCAGAGGAAGGGAAGGGAGAGCAATAAAATCTGTTTAAATATTGTCCTGGATTTCAAAGGCTATTTGTGTTTTAGCATTTGGAAAACATCACGGACTGAGGCCTATAAAATTTATCTCTCGTCTCAGATGTTCTGTAGCCATGTGTATGTTTCTCTTTCTACTTCACAGTGATTAAGATACAGATATCAGAGAAGCCAGCTCCTACATCATTCTCTGAAGATGACTATTCTAGTGGCTCGTTAGCTATAGTATTCAATCAGGCTATTTAAGAGGAGCAAGTCGCTTGAACACACACACACACACACACACACACACACACACACACACTCCCTCTCTTGATATGGAAAGATGCATCTCTGTGTTAGTATAGGTATGCGTACATGTGCACACACCTGTAGAAAATAGAGGTTGGCATTAGGTGTCTTTCCTTGATTTCTCTTCATACTATTTGTCTGCCTATGTATGTATGTATGTATGTATGTATATATGTATGTATGTGTATGTATGTATCATCTATCTATGTATCTATTTATTTACATGTAAAACGAAGGTAAATAAATCTTTAAAAACGTAAGTACACCATTTACACTTTAACGTGTAAGTGTGCCACGCGTGTGGAATGCGGGTGGAGGCCAGAAGAGGGCGCTGTAACTACTGGACCTGAAGTTACAAATGGTTATGAGCCACTGTGTGATGGGTAGGAGCCAAACCAGGGTCTTCTGCAAAAGCAGCAAGTGCTCTTAACCTTTGTTTAAATACAAATATGTTTTAAAATAGACTTCTTTGTTTTGATTTTTTTAGCTTATATTCTGTCCAACTCACATAAGCAGTTACATGACTAGTCACACATGTGTTATTTTTGTTGTTTTTTAAAACGCTATGATCATGGGTTTTATTTAATACTGCATAACAAGTGTAGAATTCCCCAAGCAGAATGTATTAGAGCTCTCTTGGGAAAATGAAAGGAATGCCTCCAGTTGTTGTGGTAAATATGATTGTGGCGAAAGTGCCAGAGGTCAGGAGAAGTTTGTCTTCTCCTTAATAGTTCCCAGCTACATCTTTTTCTTACATTGACAGATTTTCTTGAAATATTTCTCTGCCAAGGTACACTTGCTTTTAGTAGATGCTGTTATTATGGTTGGAATGGGGGATTCTGTTGTCTTAAAAATACTTTCAGATATAATTAAAGGGATGAGAAAAATGAGAAATTCAGCAAATCCATGGTAAGGAAAACCTTGAATGCACTACCAGGGCTTGGAACTGAAGATGAGTACCTTCCACGTCCTCAGCCTTCAGCGACGACATCACGACACCACCATGCTCACCCAAGAGGCATTTAAGCAAAATGCCTCCAGAGGACTGGAACGTTCAGAACAAATTTTATTAACTAACTCACGATCGAACTTTTATATGTTAAAAGCAAAACAAGCTGTAATTGGAATACTAAGACTGCCTATGGGAGGGGTCATGAGGGAATGGAGGCGGCAGTGGGAGCCCATTAGCCTTCCTCATCCAAACTTACTTGTCCACAGAATATCCTGACTGTCTTCTTTTCCTTTTGTGTATGTGTGTGTGTGTGTGTGTGTGTGTGTGTTGGGTATGCATCCATGTGTTTGTTAGTATGGGCATGTGTATGTGTGTGCATGTCTGTAGAAAACAGAAGTTGGCATTGGATATTTTTCCTTGATTGCTCTTATTTATTTATTTATTTATTTATTTATTTATTTATATTTTAAAAGATTTATTTACCTTCATTTTTATATGTACCAGTGTTTGACTTGCACCTAAATGCACTATGTATATAGAATGCCTGCGGAGGCCAGAAGAGGGCGCTGTAACTACTAGAACAGAAGTTTACAAATGGTTATGAGCTGCTCTGTGACTGGTAGGAGCCAAACCAGGGTCTTCTGAAAGAGCATGGAGAGCTCTTAACCATTGAACCCTTCTCTATCCATCTACCTTTTTGTTGTTGTTTTGGAACAGGCTCTCTCACCGAATCTCATGGATTTGGCTGGGCTAGTTGAACAGTGGAGTTCAGGAATCCATCTTTTTCTGCCCTGCCCATCATTGAGTTACAGTCACCATGCCCAGCTTTTACTTTTTATATGCATTCGGGATTACATCTCTCTCACACACCACACACAGATGTCAACTTCTAGTCCTAAATGAAGAGCACTCTGCTTTTAATGACCAGATGTGACAGGCTCAGGGGCCAGAAACAGTGCCATGCCCCGTTATAGCTAACTGAGAAACTTAAAATTCTCAGACAAGGGTCAGGGCCAGGCCTCGGCTCCCAAGGCCCGTTTGGCAGGACCCGCTTGCTGCTGCAACAGAAGCATAAACAGCAGAAACAGGAAAATGACATGTTTTTCTAACCTCTGTGAAGAAATAGTGAGACCGTGTCTTTGCTGATGGGAAAAATACAGAAGAAACCAATCTTGAGGAGGGTGTACTATGAGATACCTGGACACATAGTTTTTTGGTCCATGGGGAGTCATAAATATACAAGAGGTCAAAGGCAGAGGAGAAGTCAGCCCCCAACTCTTGGCTCACAGAGCACTCGGGTGAGGTCAGATGACCTGGTAATGAGAAGAGCTCTCAGGACATGGTGACTTTCTTCAAGGTTGCGGAATAGTAAAAGTTTATGGCTTTAGGTAGTAGCCAGGCTGAAGGCTCACTCTGCCATTCACGCCACTAAAGCCCTTGGGCACATTCTAACCCATAATGTCTCTTTGTAAGAAGTTAATTATTTTTATTTATTTTCATCTCAAATCCTGCCCCTCCTGGTTTCCCCCTCTGGAGTTCTTTTCCCCTCCCCTTCACCTCTGAGAGGCTTTCCCCTCAAGAATCCACCCCGCCTCCCCAGCTCCCCCAATCCTGGAGCATCAGATCTCTAAAGAATTAGGTGCTCCCAGAGACTGAGTCACCAACCAAAGAGCCATGGAGTCTTACAGTGTATTTTGGTCAGCAAAAGCCCAGCCTGCAACAGATTTCCTTTTTTTCCTACTGGAACGTTAGAAAGCCTTTTCTTTTGGATCACGAGTCTGAGCATAAAACACGATATTTGAAAAAGCCGTAGGTCGCCAAGCCCAAGGCTCTTGTCTGAGCAGGATGTTTTACTAATAAAGATGATGAGGGTTGCAGTGCACAGACCCTGTGATAAAGAAGACATTGTTTTCAGGATGGTTTCGTGTTTCTGAGGAACTGCAAATACATCATTTAGTGTGGTGTGCGGCTTTCAAATAGAAACAAAGACTCACTGAAAACCAAAAGATACATTACCCCCAGTAGCAGAAAACTCTTACCGGGTTCAGCTGTCGATCTAGGTTCTGTTAATGTGAGAAAGGAAAAAAAGAGGGGGGATAGAATTAGAACAGGGTCTCAGGGATAATTAACCTACCCCATTGCTTTGGTTAGGCCTTATGTGCAGAAACGGCATGGACCACCTCTGCACAGGACAGAGTTAAGGCAGCAGCTGCTCAGTTTACATTTTCATATATACAAAAACATCATGCACTGGGGAGTGTGACACAATGTAGTTCCAGACAGGCTTGGGCGGACTTAGAATGATTTACTGGACTATGTGAGTATGTGGGAATTTTCATTCTAATGAAAAGGCCTATAGATCTTATCCACTTCAAAGGGGCTCCTGTGGTTTGTTTGTTGTTTGTTTATTTTATTCTTCCATAAAAATGAGGTAGACCAATTCTCTTGTGTATTTTACAAAGTAGCATTTTGGAAGAGGTTGTGGGGCAAATTCCAGCGTCAAGCACCAACCCTATGAATACCTTGAACAAAAAAAGAACATCTACCCTAGCCCTTTTAATGCAGGGAGTATCCTACCATTTAACAAACAATGACAGGAGATGTTTGAAGGCATTACTGAAAGAAATAGATATTTTACGCTAGGCATTTCAGCTGAACAAGGTGACCAACACTATGTAACCAAAAGCCTGTATAGAAGGAGATGACACATTGGTGTTTGATCTGTAGCTGAGCAACCACAGAAGTTCTTTTGATCCCACTTTTACAAGGTGTTGTGAGGAAGGGGAGGGGGGCGGCAGGGAGGTGTTGAGTTACATTAGTTTAACTCCCTGCACATGCATTATGGACTATCTAATCTCATTTCACTTTGAAAACACAAAACAGCCCATGCAAGTCCTTTTTAGTTCTCTTGGAACCAGAGAAAATCCAACTGAAACTCGGGACAGCGGACACCTCTCCTTACTTTTCTGGAGAATTCTGAAGTCTGGAGAGTCCTGGATCTCAGTCCCCTGCCGGAACCACCGGACCTGCAGCGGGGGCGCTCCTCTCACTCTGCATTCCAGTACTACCACCTGGCCCTCAGAGGCTGCCGTGTTCTGGAGTTCCTGAAATTCAAGAAGCAAGTGACCCTCTCAGACTTCACGCCCCCTTGAACAACCTCACAATAGGGTAGAAAAATGCCAGACCTTAGACAAAACCCCGGAGGAACAAAACATCCACAATGGGGTTCAGAAAATAATCGCAGCAGTCCCAGGCAAGGGTGAATTCCTTTAAGCCCATTGGTCACCAGCTTCTCACAGATCTCTGGGTCATGAGATTAGACGAGGTTACCATAAGGCTTGTGGTCCTTCCGGGGCTGTTTACAGATTTGTACTGACCCTTCTTATTTGTGGAATTTGATGGTAACAGCTGCCGCTTTCTTTCCTTTATCTACATTTAGTGGCAAGCTGGTGGGATGCGAGGCTTCCAAAACAATTATATTCCAAATGACTGCAGATCCTTAGGGAAGCCAGATGAGAAGAAAGACTCAGTTTGTTTTGGCAGGCCCCCACCCTTTCACGTGCTCCCGCCACCTCTGCTTCACCAGCTTCCTACATCAGGTTTATGAAGCTAAGAGGTTTGGCATTTGGCATTTTTTTTTTTTCAGTTCAAAATTCTGAGTCAAATAATACAACCCGCTGCACGGCTGCATGGCTTCCTTATTGACCTTCGTTTCTGCCTCTCTTGTAACTGACTTGTTGTCCTGACCCTACTCCAACTGCAGGCTAATAAATTTTTATGATGCAAAAGATAAATTAATTTAGCTTTATGGATGCAAAGAGGTGAAGTTTTTGTACTTGTTATTAAATGCCAGAATGCTAACAATTTCCTTACTTATGTCCTCTCCCTACTTCCCCCCCCCTCCGTCGAGATTAACTAGTGATAGGAACTATCCCCTCATTCAGACTCTTTGATAATTTTACTAGACTTAGATTTTTCTAGATTGACATACCTTATAAGGTGTGTTGGTCTTTTGAAATAATTAAGTCATGATTTAAAAAAAAAAAACAAACCCATACCTATAAACAAGCTAACGGACAGAATTCATCAGGAAATGTGTGGACTTTGGGAAGGTTTGTTTTCTGTGTGTTTTAATGGTCTGTGGGGAGCACAGCTAGTCATAAATCTTACAGCAAATGGAAAGAGGATAACGTGCTTCAGCAAATGTTTTGTAGGATATATGTTAAAGCACTGTGCATATTTTAAAAGCCCACAGTATTTGCCAGTGAATTATTAAAGTATAAGAATAATGTCTGGTTTTGGGACGTTAAGAATAATACTATATATATGTATATATATATATATACATATATATAGTATTATTATATATATTTCAATATATACCATATATATTGTATTATTATATATATTTCAATATATACCATATATATTTCAATATATACCATATATATGGTATATATTGAAATATATATAATAATACAATATATATGGTATATATATACATGTTTAATAATAAAATATATATATTATATATATATTTCAATATATATGGTATATATATTGAAATATATATATGGTTTAATAATAAAATATATATTATATATATTTCAATATATACCATATATATTGAAATATATAATATATATATATTATTATTAAACATATATATATATAAACATATATATAAACATATATATATATATATATATATGTTTAAGGCTTATCAACTACTGGGGTTGAAGTTGGAGATGAGATGATAGAGAGCTTACTTACTATGTTTGAAATTTCATTTATTTTCAGCACAAACAGAAGTAGATGCTGGATGATGAGAAGTTTAAAGTGCTCCTCAGCTATATTGAGAATTTGAGGCTATCCTGGGCTACTTGAGACTTTTTCTTAAAAAAAAAAAAATCAACTAATGATTGCATTCTTTTCTCCATTTGTGTTTTAAAGTGTAGCAAGTAGCTAGCTTTGAATATGTTTTCATGTTTTACTATATTTGTTGATTCACTGTGTGTGGGACTGGGGTACACTCATACCAGAGGATAACTTGTGGGAGTTGGTTCTCTCCTTCTACCATGTGGGTCCCAGGGAATAAACTCAGGCTTGGTAAAAAGTGACTTTATCAGATGGAATATGATGCTAGCCCTAGAAGATCTCTGACTTTTAAGTAAATGTTTTGTAGTTTATGAGTGTAGCCAGAGATGAGTTAATTTAGTGTTTCAAAACACAGTGTGCGGTCCAGCTTTCTATGAGCCAACCTATGAAATATCCCCGGGAAGCTAAATCTGGTCTATAACAAACGACACCCAAATATTTTTCATGCTTGAGCTTTTAGGCATCAAAGGAGATCTGATCTATTCCTAACATTATGTGGTTTTCCCCTTTGTGTTTAAAAGCAAGAGAGATAGCAAATGCATAGATGCCTATCAATAAAGAGAGACAGAAATCTATGCTGGCTCCTAGATTTTAGTTCCAGCTTGCCTTCTACTGTATGAGAGGCACACACATGCAAACACAAAGATACACACAGACACAGACACAGACACAGACACACACAGACACACACACACACACACACACACACACACACACACACACACACACACACAATCATGGATGGTTAAGCCCAGTAAGCCATTAAGACAAACAAGCTTTAAAAATATAAGGAGAGACCCTCAGAATGATGAGAATCGACCTTCAGAAGCTGTGCTTAGCCATCTAAATCATCACTCAGTGTATCATCTGGGAACCCTAGATGTTTCAGGATCCATATAAAGACCTGTCAACACAGATCATGTTCACTTGGCATTGCGATTCCCTGGAATGGTCTAAGGAAAGAAAAGCCTTCTGGAGTAGCCATCCTGTTAACCATGCTGGGAATCTTAGAGTAACATGAGGAACTAGATGGAGGCACTTTTTTGACAGGAAGAGCCCACTTGCTATGCACTGTCACCGCCAGGCATAAGAGGAATGCCAAAGAATCAGGGTGATGAGTCCAAGGGCCAGCTGAGTTAAGAGCAGATGCAGGATTGTTGTCTAAACCTGCTCCACTAAACCATGGCCTAAAAAGGATGCTGCAAACCACAGACAAAAGCCGCTTAAAGGGAAAAGGAGAAAGCAGTTGCGGGGAAGAGATGCATCCTGCAGAAAGCAGTCTTGCCACACCAGGCACCAAGTCAGAGGGCACACACGCACACAGGACTTCCACACACTCTCTGTCTTTGATTTCTAAAAAAAAACAAGCAACACACATTAAAAGTAGTATTTCCCAGCTATGTTGTTAGTACATAGAACACTTCATGTTCGATTTATATGTGTGGTGATGGGGGGGGGGGAGGGCAGGGAGATGACTGCTAACAGTGTCTATAACCTAGCAGTTGGATTGCAATGGAGGAATCTGAGCTTTCAGTTCTTGATGTTGAGGACGTTCTTGGTGTCCAGGAAGGAATCTTACATTTACACATGCCAGGTCATGACAGAGGAAGTGTTTGACCTTGGGATAAAGGAAATCTAAATGGCACCTCTGTGTTCCTCCACCTGTACCCCTAACATGGACTTGATCTATTTAAAAGAAGAGTCACGTGAAGGCTGGTCATAGTGGCGCAATGTTTAAAATCCCAGCACTGAGAAAACTGAGATGGGAAGATTATGAGTTGGAGACTAGCATGGGCTAAGTAGTAAGATCATGACTTCAACAACAACAACAACAATTAAAAAAAAAAAAAAAAAAAAAGCCTGAGAAAGGGTGTGTTTGCCTCAGGTGCCCCCAAATCAGCTGAGTCGTGGTTTAACACGGCATGATTTAACACAGTCTTCCAGAGATGCCCTTGAGAAGTTGGCTGTGGAAAGCTTCCACTTCATGCTGGCTGTGGGCGCGTGCCCTCTAGGCCGTCCCTGCTCAGAGCATCAGAAGAAAATATCTGTTCTAGAGGCTTAGGTTTGTTAGGGTCTTAAAAAATTTCTTTGCTTTTATTGTTTCTAGCTTTTTTTTTTGGAGAGGCGTTTCAACTGCTATCATTTGTTTTCTACGCTCAGTGGGAAAACAGTGACTGCATAGAAAGAGGCCGCTACTAAGCTTGGATTCAGTCAGGCTTCAGAGGCAAAATAGATCCACTTCCCTACACAAAGATAGCAAAGCTGCTTTTGGTGTGGCCTGACAGAAATTCCTTCTCCCCATCTCCGTCTTTCTTTCTTGAGAGGGTTGACACTCTCTAGTCCAGGCTGAACTCACAGCACAGCTGGCTGGTCTTGAACTCACAACACTCTTGACTGCAGCCTCCTGAGGGCAGGGATGATGCCCGAGAGCCACTCAGGGCATCATCAGAGTATTATAAAGTTATTTTCTCATGTATCTTCAGCTTACTTGAATTTTTTTTTTTTTTTTTGTGAAAAGTATAGAGTTCCACTTTTTATTTTATTTTATTTTTAGCCAACTAAAGAATCCACTGTGTCCCCAAGTGTCTCTATATGCCTGTAGTTATTAGAATATCTCTGCAGGTGCTATTCTGACTCCTCAGCAATTTGAAGAGACTCATGCCTTTATCCAAAAGTGTTTTGGATTTGGGGTTTGGATTTATTTTAAATATTCAATGTTTACATATACATGGGAATATCGTGGGCATAGGATCTCTCCTAGTTAGCTTCTGTTGGCCTGGAATTACTTGCTGAGTTTCAACTGAGGAACTGCCTTCATCAGACTGTCCTGTGGATGGGTCAGTGTGGTATTTCTTGATTACTGACTGATGTAGGAGGGTTCAGGCCACTATAGGTGGTACCAATTGCTCTGCAAGGAGTTGCTTAAGAAAGCCCGTTGAGCAGAAGCTAGGGAGGTAGCCAGTAGGCACAATCACTCCTTGGTTTCTGCCTGAGTTCTTGCTCTCACTTCCCTCTATGTTGGGTCGTGACCTGGAAGTGTAAGCCAAATAAACCTTTTCCTCCCCAAGTTGCTTTTGATCATGGTGTTTATCACAGCAACAGAAAACACAAGAAGACAGGGCACAAGCAAACATGAAAATCATTAATGTTTTCTGAATCCCTAATACACATGTCCCAAGGGAATTTTATATGGTGTTTAGAGTACACCCATGCATTGACTGAGATTGTCACGTCATGAGGCCGAGGACAGGATCTTTCACTTGAGGCATCAGTCAATATGCAGTTTTAGTTTTTAAAGCATTTCAGATTAGGGATGCCCAAATTTTACTATAGCTAACAGACCTTTAGAGAACCTTGGTATCTTACAGGACAAATTTACTTCTTTCATAATGGTGCCCCGTTGATCTCTTCAGCAGAACCCTGGCTAGTTGCATTAACTTTTTTCCCCCCCTACAACATAACTTTTAGAACCAAGTTGCTAAATTCTGTATCAAACAAATGGATAGAAACAAGGAACTTGTTAAGAGTTCAGCAAAATTTGCAAAATATATCCTATGTCGGGGGACTAAGGACTTCATTCATTAGACTTTCTACGTGAGCATGGCTTATCTTTCCTCTTATTTGGTCTTTTAAAATGTCCATCAATAAAGTTTTACACTTTCTCCAAAAACACAAAGACAAAAAGAGAATCTGCATGGACTGGTTTTTGACTTCTGTAGTCATTCAATGACATGGGACTCATGCAACTTGGCAATGTAAATCTCCAACTTAAAACAATGGAAAAATCACTTTTCTTCTTTGTTTGCTTGGGCTGTTTTTTTTTTTTTTTTTTTTTTTTTTTTTTTTTTTTTTTTCTTTTCTGTAAAGCTTCCTAGATATTTCAAAAGGTTTCCTTGATGGTAAAAAAGAAAGTTGATTGAGTCTTGGAATTCATTGTATAGGACCAGTCCTGGCCTCCCAACTCTTAAAAAGCCTTGAACTTCTGCCTCCAAGTGCTGGGACTACAGTTATATGCCACCATGTCCATCTAGCTATAAAGAAAGAAAACAATTAAACACTAAATTATTCCTACCGCTGTTGGCTTTCCCACTAGGTCAGATGTTTGTCTTCACCTACATACAACTGTGTTTCTCAATCTCGCATAAGAAAATAGCCATACAGTCATTATTCGACTGATACCTACCTATCCCCTAAGGTAACCATGATGATCTGCCTATTAATATCTTCATTTCAAATCTTAAGGGCTGCTACATAAAGTCACATGTGAATGAAATTTAAGCACTAAAGAAAACATGGAGAACGAGACTTCCAGATGTCAGACCTTAGTAAAAACAGGAAGAAGGCAGCCCATGGTGGTTCCGTCAGGTCGGCAGAGATATGAAGTAGCACTGTGAACCTGAAAGAGCAGAGACACATGGATCAGATTCTTGATCTATAAATCTCTGAAAGAGATGAGCTAAAGAAGCCTTTCATTGTGGGGACTGCTCCACATGAATGATTCCAGGGTATGGAAGTGTCGCCATACGTTACCCACTAGTCTACTCTTACAGCACAGACATTGTTCTGCCCCTAATTTCACATCTGTTACTCTTCTCTGTTCAAAAGGATATTGGAGGCAAGAGCTCCCTGGGTCTTGGGGGAATCTGAGAGCTTTTAAATGCCATTACCAAATGGATTTCTGTGTGTGGGACTTCCACAGGGGTCTGTTAAGACATTCTCACAGACACTATATTTTATTTTAAAATACAGACCGGATTCATTGAATCAAAAGGATAAGCTATTGGCAATGAAGGGTAAAGTAAGTAATGGAAACATCTGCCAATCTTATTTTTAATGTGAACTCTTTCAATAAAGGAGGATAGAAAATATGAGTGAAAGAAATAAAACTCATTTATTGATGTATAAAAAAAAAACTCAAGGTACTGAAACTGTTACTGAATAGCATTCATCTCAGGGGAAGTAAAAGATTTCAGAGCTGTGAATGGAAAATAAAAAGCAGTAAATGGAATTTGTGTGTGTGTGTAAAATTGCTTATTTTCAAGTAATCTGGACTCACTTATAAATTGATAGCAATCTGATAACAATCGTCTGAATAGTTCTGTGGAGATACTATGGCAGTGACAGATCTTATTCATTGTCCCAGGAATACATTTTACTGGCTTGTGTTTTGGGAGGTCTGTATCTTACTTTTCACTATCATTCACATCCAAAGAATACACGGACACTTTTCTAGTAGTATCACCCTGGGTCAGACACTGTTTGGAATTTCACATGAAAACAAACTCAGAAACTCTTCACAGCACCCCTGGGAGACTGCTGGTCTTATCATCTCCAGTTTGCAGACAAAGTAATTAGGGCCAGAGAGGTCCCTTCAGTAAGTGTGTGGAGCTGGGATTTGAACCCAGGAACTCTGGCTCCCATATATTAAACTTTTCATCTCATTGGCTGTAAGGAAGAAATGATAAGCACTTCAACCTCACATCTGGATGCATTCATAAACTAGGATGCATTCCTCAAGAGTTCTTGTAGAAATAAAGAGCCATTGACAACGTGCTCTACGCATCACTGTAGCGTTTGCATCTACACATCAATGTATGTCCTTCTCATCTGTATCTCACGAGAAATTTGGCCATATTGAGAAGCATCTGGAGTTTTGCCCAGCCTATTCTATAGACTGGGAAGGAATGGGCCCTGATGACTTCTGCTTTCTGCTATGAAATATCTAGCATAGTGCTTAGCATTCAGATAAATACTAGCTCATAAGTGGGGGCAGGATCAGGTGTGTGAGGAGATGGAGGAGAAGACTGAGAGACAGGAAATTGAATGGAGTTGCATAGCAGTGGGGGATGGGGAACTGGGGGTAGCCACTAGAAAGTCCCAGATGCCAGGAAAGCAAGAAGCTCCCAGGACCCAATGGGGATGACAGTAGCAGAAATACCCAAAAAAAGGAGAGAGAGAACCTGTAGAGACCATATCCAGAAGTTAAGCATGGCCCCCGGTTGAGGGATGAGGCCACCCACCCATCTCAAAAATATTAACCCAGAATTGTTCCTGTCTAAAGAAAATACAGGGACAAAGCGTAGAGCAGAGACGGAAGGAAAGGCCATCCAGAGATTGCCCACCTGGGGATCCATCCCATCTGCAGACACCAAACACAAACACAATTGCTGATGCCAAGAAGTGTTTGCTAACAGTTATAGCTGTCTCCAAGAGGCTCTGCCAGAGCCGGACCAATACAGATGCAGATGCTTGCAGCCAACCACAGGATTGAGAACAGAGACCCCAGTGGAGAAGTTAGGGGAAGGACTGAAGGAGCTGAAAGGGTTGCAACCCCATAGGAAGAAAAACAATATCAACCAACCAGACTCCTCAGAGCTCCCAAAGACTAAACCACCAACCAAAGAGTACACATGGAGGAACCCATGGCTCCAGCTGCATATGTAGCAGAGGATGGCCTTATCTGGCATCAGTGGAAGGGAAGGCCCTTAGTCCTATGAAGGCTCGATGCCCCAGTGTAGGGGAATGCTAGGACAGTGAGGTGGGAGTGGGTAGGTGGGTGGGTGGGGTAGAAGGGATGGGGGATGGGATGGGGGTTTGCAGAGGGGAAACCATGGAGGGGGATAACATTTGAAATGTAAATAAATATAATAACCAATTAAAAAATACTAGTTGATAACTAAAAGCCAAATTCTTGAATGAAAACTACCCTTGGTTTTGAATGAGAACCCAGGTTGAGTGGTTTAAAGAAATATCTATCATGGTTGCCATTTCTGGGCCATTTATTCTTGTTGGTTCCTCTCAAGTTTATGAACACAATTGTCTTTTCTCTACCAAGTTTGTCTTTTACATGTTACTTGGTATGGCATGTGGTACTTATGATCCTGATAATATCGTGGATAATAAAAACTCATGGAAGGCCATAGGATACACACGAGACAAACCTCCTAACTGGAATGGGTTTACTTACCAGGAGTGTCTGGGAAACCTTCGACTACATTTGTCCTTAAAGATTTACATCGTATCAATTCTTTACAGTCATTTGAATTTGTCTTTTACTCAAGGAGCAATGCTGCCGGTGTTTGGAAAGAAAATCCACTACAGTCCCTTCTTACGATGTGTTCTTTCTTTGATAAAACAGTCTCACACTGACCTCAAATCAATATTTAAAAACAGTATAGTGGAATCAAAGAGTTTGAATTGTTTTTTTTTTTTTTTTTTTTTTTTTTTTTTCGAAGCCATACTGTTTGGCCTTCTGAGATGGGAACACTTCCTGTTGGTGCATGAACTTTACTGGTCTCTTTAAATAAGCTAATGAGATAGGCTAACTGGAAGAAAGGACAGCTGGGACAGTCAGAGCTAAGGCTGATGTTACTATCTTATTATCGGCTCAGAAATTCCTATTTGAAATGGCTGTTGATTTATAGATAGTGTGGCTGTGATTACAGATTATTCTTTCTTTCTTTCTTTCTTTCTTTCTTTCTTCCTTCCTTCCTTCCTTCCTTCCTTCCTTCTTTCTTTTCTTTTCCTTTCTTTCTTTCTTTCTTTCTTTCTTTCTTTCTTTCTTTCTTTCTTTTTTTTTTTTTTTTTCAAGACAGGGTTTCTCTGTGTAGCCCTGGCTGTCCTGGCACTCATTCTGTAGACCAGGCTGGCCTTGAACTCAGAAATCTGCCTGCCTCTGCCTCCCAAGTGCTGGGATTAAAGGCGTGTGCCACCACTGCCCAGCTACAGATTATTCTTAATGATCAAAAGTGAGAACATTAACCATTAGTTTTTTTCCCTTCAATTGTTTTTTTTTTTTCCTCAGAAAATATTGCACGAGAATGTGTCAGTCAGAATCAACTTCCTATTCTTAAAACAGAAGGGCTTGCTTGCTCCTGAACTCAGTTCCCTGAAGGCCGGAGGCACAGTTACCTGTTGGACTGGCACAGATAAGGGCTGAATCACGGCTGTGGTCACGCCTGTCTTTGGAGATGAGGAGCCTATTGTCAAGGAGACGGACGTTGTTTTCTTCTGAGCTCTGGAAAACAGGGAATCGAGTGTTAGAAGCTTTATGTTGTTGTTGTTGTGTGTGTGTTTTAATATCAGTAATTGTTCTTTAAAATATTTTTACAAAAGACTTAGGTTTCTTTTTGTAGACCTGGTCTACTTCCAATAAAATTTGTTTCAGAAGTTAGAACTTACCAAAACAAATGGCCAAAAGAGCTGTACTGTCAGGGCATGGGCAGAACAGACTTTAATAAACACACAGAAGAACAAGAATGAGCCAGAGGCGACTCACACCGATAAAGATTTTTTAAGGTATTATTTTGTTTTAAATCCCAAGAGAAAATAAGAACTGGGGAAGCTTCAGTCTTTATCAGTTAGCAAATATTTGCCATCTTTACGGTTAGGGTCCTATGGTTAACTCAGTTTTAGTGTTTATTTTAGGGCTAACAGCTGTCGCTTTTGCTGACTTCTAATTTTGTTGAGAGTGGCTTGGAATTTTTGTCTTCTCTTAGTGCCGAGACTTTAGTGTTATAGAAGAGAAAGACTTAGGGCAGTCCACTGGCAGGCTCAGTGTAGCCTAGAGAGTGCAAAATCTCTGAATCTGAATTCTAACTTAGATCAGGACAAATGTACAACTGTATAATCTCCTTTAGCAATGGTGATTAAATGACGTTGAGTGGACATGATTTTTCAAATTACATGTGATTATTTTATTTTTGTAATAGTCTTATAATACAGTACTCATATTAATGTGTAAGGATCTAATCAGGGAAATTAGCTTTTTTGTTTTGTTTTTTTTGAGACAGGGTTTCTCTGTGTAGCCCTGGCTGTCCTGGAACTCACTCTGTAGACCAGGCTGGCCTCGAACTCAGAAATCTGTCTACCTCTGCCTCCCAAGTGCTGGGATTAAAGGTGTGCACCACCACTGCCTGGCAAAATTAGCTTTTTTTTTTTTTTTTTTTTTTTTTTTTTTTGTAGATATAACTGTTATGTATTTACTAGCAACTAAAAACATTTGTTAGCACATCTAACCATTAATGGAATTTTCTACAAACTCAGGTAGACTTGGCTATACTTTTGTAAAATAGAGGAGACAGTAACATTATTTTAGTAACACATATCTCTGTAGGGATAAGCAAATTCTGGCTTTTTCAGATATAAGGTCTAACTAGCAAAAAATGTTTATCCAAACAAAAGAAAATCCATTTCTGGCTCAATTAGACATTTTGATTCTCATTCGGACGTAACTGATTTTTCTCTCAGTGTGACTGGTCTTGCCATTTACTTAATCAGCTCAAAGGTTGTCTTTGAAGCTAACGGCACTTGGCTCAGTTTTGGCATAGTGAGAATGAAACCCATACCCACAGTTTAAAGTCATACAAAGTTAAAAAAAAAAAAATGCATCTCAATTCCAAACACACACTCTCTCTCTCTCTGATAGACACAGCTTGACCATACCCAGCCCAGCACACCTGGCTTCAAAACCCAGCGGCTCTGTCACCCCTCTTTGTCACAAGGGTCATCAAGGGACTCAAAGGCAACTCACTGTGGCATAGCTCCAGCTTTTGATATGAAAGATAAGCTTTCACTGTCAGAGTCCGTTGAACTGGCTCCTGGAAGACATTAAAGATCATGAGACAGGACATGCGCAGTACCAGTATGTCCAAGAGTTCCTAAGAGTATGATGGTCTTCGTTTGTAAATAACAACCTGCAAAGTCTTATTTGTGCTACAAATACACATAGAAATCGAAGATGATTCAGTGTCAAATCAATTTTTATTGCTGTTTCTTCAGAAAACAGTCTTTTAAAGGTACTAATTAATAGCTTCCTTTAGACCACCGTGCTTACAATTTATTATTAGCTTCCTTTTATATCTCTTTGGCCATCTCAGCCATCCTTTTACATGGTTAGAAAACTATGAGACAAATGTGAGTGTCTTTGTGGAAAAATGCCCATAGTTGTAAACTTTAACCCTGGGAGATCACATGGGGTGGGCTGCTGATGTCTTCAACTACTGTTAATCAGAAGCAGCTTCCTGACTCTTCATCTCAATGTGACAGTGCCCGCCTGACTGCAGTAAAGTCTCTCAGGTCTTTTGTTGACCTTGAAAACAGTCTTGCTGAGGTAACTCAGTTGGAATGTTTGCTTTGTCCCTTCCCACTTCTTCCGGTGTGGGTGTTCTTCACCTAGCTCCTGTATTACCAAGAAGGCTCTTGTCTTTCCATTTCTTTCCCCTGCAGATCCTTCTCTTATGCCAGATTAATTTTTTCCCCCTAGCATACACCCTTCCTATGAAGGCACAAGATGTCTGAATTTAAAGGAGAACTCCGAAAATCTGACATCCCACAGACTTCGTGATTTCGCCAGACTTCCAGCATTTGCAAATCACGTGATCCCCATCCACAGAACTGAATGTACTCATTGGCGGATGGACACGGCTTTAGGGAGCTGGGATGTGGTCCCAAAGACATTCAACCTATACACAAATCCTTGTAGAGTCCTGGTCTTGGGAGCACACAGATAGAAGAGCGAGAATTTAATACCTTATATGGCAAAATAGGGAACCATCAAAGTGGGAGAGAAGTGTGGGCAGAGAGAGGAATGGAGTGAGCTTGTAGTCCTAAGTAGGGAGCAAGGGAGGCTCACAAAGAATGAAGGGGAGGGAGAGGCCCCTTGTCATGTGTCAGCTTCCTCCTTTGTTCCTGCAGTTCTATGACTCACTTTCATTGTCGCTATTCTGCCTCTTCAGGAGGATGGCTGTCTTCTCTGGATTTTGAGGTCTCCTTGTTTATACCATGCATCTCACCTGTCATTTCTGCTGAAAAAATTATCAGTCCTCCAAGAATTGAGGGAGGGTTAAAAAGGAGCTACCAAACGGAGAATGGTTACTATGTCCTCAGCAGTCAGCCCGGCTCCTTACACCTTTGGATTATGATAACCTATCATAACCTCACCAAGAAGTAAGTGATGCCCACTCCATAGGCAGCAAAGTGGACTCAAGCTGCTGGGTAACTTTGCAGGTGGTGATAGGCTGCACTCTGTTTTTGAATCGTCCCCTCCCCATGACCTTCTAGGTTGTGCATATCTGGATTCCTCAGAGTGCTTAGTTCCATGCTTGCTCAGAGCTGGCCTTTAGCCTCTGTCGGAAGCATGCAGTTAGGGAATTACAAGGCTTATTTGGGGACAGGGAGTGGAGTGTGTAGCCGAAAACCAGCAGCATGCGGGAGAGGCAATATTTGAGGCCAGTTAGATAGGGCAGGTCTGGTGTGCTGGAGCCGAAAGACCTGGAGTTTATTAGCAGGGCATTGGAGGTGGTGAGTGGACTGAACTGTAGGGTTAGCTGGGGGAGGGGGTAGTAAAAACAGGCAAAACACATGGAAGCGGTAGAAGCAGACTTTAGAGAGAGGAGGAGGCTTACACTGTGATGAAGAGGTGGGAGGGGCTAAGCAGGGGAAGCCTCTGAAAGAAAACCGGTTATCAGTATGGGCTAGGCTCTTCTGAGATAACAGCTTACTTGGAATCATAAAATTGATTTTAAGGGGAGCAAAGTCCTATGGATGTGGTCCCAGGTGGTCTCAAAGAGGTCAAACATGCGGGAGAAAAACAGCTATGCCCACCTGGCTCCAAACACTTCTAGCAGGTAAAAAATAATTCTCCTCTTTGATTTCTATTTTAAAAGTCTTTCGTGTGTGTGTGTGTGTGTGTGTGTGTGTGTGTGTGGTTTAAGAAACTTAGCGTGAGGGAGCACACACATGCCACGGTACACACGTGTGGCTCAGACTCTATCTCAGTAGATGGGTTTCTCCATCTACTCTTTTATGTAGGCTCTGGGGATTGAACTCATGCTGCCAGCCTTTGGAAGTGCCTTTCCCTGCTGAGTCATCTTGCTGTTTCTACTAAAAGATCATTCTTGCTGGTGTGTGGTTTATACTTCTATTTCTAGCACTGGAGAGATTGAGGCAGGAGGATAACCTTGAATTTAAGGTGAATCTGGACTACTTATGCAGTTGAGTCCCAGACTAGCTTTGACTAGTCTGGCCCTGTTTGAACAGCAGCAGCAGCAGCAGCAGTAACAGCAGCAACAACAACAATGACAAAACCATACAGCAGGAATGACAACAAAAGATTTATTGCAGGAGTCAGGCATTGTGATGCAGGACTAGACTTGAATCCTAGCACAGACAGATTCTTGTAAGTTCATGGCTAGTCTATGTTACAAAAGGAACTCTTAAACAAAACCAGACAGACAGACAGAAAGACACACTTTCTTGGACTGTAGCTATAGCACAGAGGCAGAGCTCCTCATGGGTACAGGAATATCTGAGGTTTGGTCCCTACATAGACAAATTTAAAAACATAAAAAATGAAAAAGAGTTTTCTTTCTCCCTTTTTGCAATTGATTATCAGAGAGAGATAGTGAAAAGCATTAGTATCTTTGGGGTATTTTCTGCACCTGCCCAGCCCTTGTGGAATGTCAGGGTCACCTTATTTCTCAGGTGTCCAAACAGCTGTGGCAGGGTGGACCAGACCCAATCCTTACAGTGCCAGCTACTTCCTTTCCGTCACCTGATAGCAATTCCTCTCTCCCTCTGCAAGTCTGCCCTTGTGGGTTATCTGCTGCTCAGAAATGTTTATGACATGGGTAGATGCTTGGGAGACAATAATTTAAATGAAAAACAAACTAACAAAGCAGGTGCAGAAAACTACTTGAAGGAAAAGATGCACAGGAAAAAGATAAGACATGGTAACACACTAAAAGCGACTATTGGGCTGGACAATGGCTTGGTGGTGCGGTGTACGGATAAAGCCCTAACTTCAGTTCCCAGCAACGCATATATACCCACAGAGAGGATCACAGGGCAGTGAGGCTATGAATGGTTTTATATGTTGTGTGTGTGTATATTTTTTTTAAAAAAAGAAAATACTATTTTTGTGATCTTTAGAATAGCCAGCACCACACTAGGATCAACTCCAAAGATACTGACAATGATCTGATTTCAACACACAGAGCCACTGTTAAAGGTCATACAGCAACCATTAGCAATCCATAAAAATATTAGGAACAATATTTTAAAATACATAATATGAAAAACAGCCTAAATATTCTTAGGTTCTCTACATAAAATTTCAAATCTAGCAGAAGGCAAATGTGCTTGGATACCCATTAGGCTATCAGACACTGGTGCACTATGGTGGTCTGGCATTTGGGGCTTGACCTCACAGGTGCAGAAGGAACATTTGCCCATGCAACCTCATGGCATCCTTCCAAATCTCACTACCTAGCACTGAGCAAATACAAACCGACGTCAAGCAGTACCCGCCTCCTTGCATCTCTCTTCTGCATTCCTGTCCGACCTCCCTATCTTCTGATGCTGACTTCCCGCCCTCTCCTCCAGATTCACATTCTTCATGCCCACAAGGTCTAGTTCAACCCAGCTTCATACACCCCACATTTCAGGGCCACCACCCTACCCTTCAGAGTTCCTGAAGCTATACCAATCCCTGTAATTAATTTTACAATGGTAAGAGGAAGGAGTGGTAGAAAGTTGGGATGGATTTATTTCACATGTTGTTTATCTTTCCTATTTACATATTTCTGAGACTACTCCTCATCTTATACCTACACGAGCCTTGTTCTTCTGCCCCCTTAAAGATGTTGTATCTTAATCCTTCCTCTCTTCTGCTCTCACTTATGATGTCTTTTCATCAGCATATAAACACATTCCAGGAACTCCTGTCTGAAAACAACTGTCCTTTATGACCTCATATTCTTTTCCAGATACTGCTAATGTTTCTGCTGGTGACTTGGCAGAACTTTCTGAACAACTATCCGGGATCTGCTATA
This sequence comes from Arvicanthis niloticus, assembly GCF_011762505.2. Lineage (NCBI taxonomy): Eukaryota > Metazoa > Chordata > Mammalia > Rodentia > Muridae > Arvicanthis > Arvicanthis niloticus. Next base: position 51,573,565 of record NC_047673.1, read on the forward strand.
CTGCTTCCCCAGTTTGCAGACTTGTCTCATCTAATGACACCCTGTCCTTGAACTCCCTCTTGCTAAAAATCACCAACAGCCGGGCGGTGGTGGCGCACGCCTTTAATCCCAGCACTTGGGAGGCAGAGGCAGGCGGATTTCTGAGTTCGAGGCCAGCCTGGTCTACAGAGTGAGTTCCAGGACAGCCAAAGGCTATATAGAGAAACCCTGTCTCGAAAAACCAAAATAAATAAATAAATAAATAAATAAAAGTCACCAACAATGCCCAGCATGGCTAAAGTCGTTGCTTTGCTCCTTGACCTCATTTGACTTCTCAGTAGAATGGACACTGACTGCTAGCAAGTCGTGCCTTCCTGAAGCTGCTTCTGTTTCCTGGGGTAATGGTTAGCTTTAACTGTCAACTTAATACAGTAGATCATCTGGAAGGCAGTAAGAGATTGTTTTGATTAAGTTGATCTGTGAACATGTCTGTGATGGATTGTCTGGATTATACTAATCAACATGGCAAGATCCAGCCCACCATGGACAGCACTATTCCCTAGGCAAGGGGTCTTAGACTAAGTGTAAAGAGTAAATTAAGCAATATAAAGCCAGTAAGCATTCAATTCTCTCTGTTCTTAACTATAAATATCATGTGACCTGCTGTTTCAAGTTCCCACCACCTTGCATTACCTGACATAATGGACACAAACCTAGAATTCTGAATGAAAACAAACCCTTTCACCTCTAAGTTGCTTTAGTCCCTATCACCTGGCTGACGATGTCCAGGTACCCTGGAATCTGTTGGTTCCTTCTGCCCTTCTGGGCTTCCCTACCCAGGCCTTTGCATGTGGTTCCTCTGCCTGGAGCACCCTTTTTCCTGCTTTTCCATCTCTGCTGGTCTGAAATTAAATGTCACCTTTTCAGAGTGGCTTTACACCCACACATCCAGTCAACTGCCCTTATGTCCTTCATAGACTTGCCAGGTCTTGATTGTTAAGGATTTTCCTGGGCCTTTTCTTCTAGACTCCAGAATAGCTATGTATTCACTAATGTGAGCTTTGTGTTGGGACCAGTGCCCGTTTCACAGCAGTTATCAAACATACATATGAGGATGGCAAAACCAAAAAAAAAAAAAAAAAAAAAAAAAACATTACTGTGTTCTGGAAAATGCTATCAGACCAGAGAAGGCAAGGGTAATAGCATCTCCAGAGATAGTTAGAACTTCCTCTTATTCTGGGGCAGCAAAGAAGCGGCAACCTTCCCTGGGTTTGAATCTTTGACTTAGGTGAGCATGCAAGTATGCACACATACACACACACATACACACACACACACACACACACACACACACACACACACACACGGAGTAGAGGATATCTAGCCATTTTTATTTATATTATGTTATTAATATCATTACTACTACTGTGTGTGATGGGCACACTCATGATGGCACATATACCATAACAAGTGCGGAGGTCAGGGGAAATCTCTTGGGAGTCTCTTCTACCATATGGGTCCCAAATTCAAGTTGTCAGGCTTGACAGCAAGTGGCCCTACCCACTGTGCTGTCTCAAGGGCCCAAACAATGGAATTTAGATAATTTCCAACTAATAATAGGTTTTGAAACATTCAGAAAAGGTTTTCTGCTGATATTTAAAACTTGACCACTCCTCAGCTCCTGGTGGTCCTCCAGTAACTCAATGCTGATGCGGATGGACGTTTATGACCAGCAGCGTTTGAGCAAGGCCTGAATCTAAGCATCGCTGGAATTAATTCATATAAACATTTCTTCCTTAAACTCACAGTTGGATGATACAGTGTTTTAAATGTTTTAAGTTTTCCATACTTCATTTGCCTGGGGGTGGGGAAGGGCTACATTGGGTGCTTTATATTGTAAATCAGTTCAAGTGAGTGTGATGGAGATAAAAGGAGTGTCGGTGTTGGCATTAGGCACAGTTGGTGCGTGCCTGATTGTCAGAACTGTTCGAGGAAGAATTCAGTGTACTCCTAGAGTTGTGGTTGTTGTTGTTGTTTTAGGATAAACAAGGTTTAACCTACAGGACTACAGTGCCATTTGTTTTGGAAAACTGTAAACACAGGATGCAAGGATGCCTGAAGGACAGCCAGAAGACCATCCGCACTTCCCGCCACCATACCCTGCTCACCTTCAATGAACACCTCTGCAGATGTGCTATCTGAGCCGCTGGGGTTTGTAGCCAAACACGTGTAGCGACCTGTGTCGTCCTCAAAGGCCTCGGCAATGACCAAGGTGTGCAGCTCCCCACTCTCGCAGTGGATCTGAATGTCAGGACTGTTGTACAGCTCCTTCCCCTCACAGAACCATCTGTAAGACATGCAGAGGGCAGGGATGACAGAGGAATGGGTGAGGTATAGGCTGGATGCTCAGCAAGGCTCATACTACGCTAGAAGCTTGCTTAATAAGAGATCTGTGTCAGAGTTACTTCTGGAAACTGAACCTAGACTGTGAAATTAATGACTAGACATACTCAGCCCACAAAGGGTTTCTTTGCAAAGCATCTTGCACAGTTTAGTAACCTTAAATTAAGCGACCTTGTTGAACTTGTAAATTATATTTTGGTTACAAAATTAAGGGACTAAAACCATCAAAGTGCTTTAACAACATGTTTAATAATGAAAGACTCCCACAATCGTTATAATTTTACCTATTATTCTTATGTAAGGAAGCATATAAAGAAATATAAATTTCATGCTCAAACATTCTGTGGTGCTCAGGAAACACGGTCATTAGTGCAATTTCTGTTGACCAGCAAGACTCTGAGCACCGAGCAGGACAGGTCCAATGCCTTTGCATTTCTGATATCTACAACAGTTTCTAGCTGACTGCTTTGTTCTCCAAGATGGAGAGAGAGGGAACAACTGGGCTGTACTTTATTCTTGCCAGTCAGTGATTTCTTTTCCCAAACAGTGGGAGAGCCTGAGCTGATTGACAGAGGTTACCTCCCACAGACCTTCTTCTATTTCCCTAGCTCCTCAACACAACAGCAGCTGCTTTTACACAAAACAAAACAAAACAAAACAAAACAAAACAAAACAAAACAAAACATCCCTTCCCCTCAAACCTGCTAGAATGATGCGTTTTTAAAGAAACACACAGGAATATGCTAGTTTAAAATAAGAATCCCAGAGATTCTGGATTTACTTTTTCCATTCAGCTCTTAATGACATGAAGAAATTGGTTCTATGTCTGATATTCTGTAAGATTCTATGGGCTTGGCGCCCTTTTGTGAAAAGATGATGACATTCGGGACCAATTTTTTATTTGGAGTCACGGGATGTAGACCTATATTTCCTCTGAAAATAAAGTCAGTGAAACAAAGGCAAAGACGCTCGCTAATTCTCAGAGTGCTAACCCTAGAAGCCACAGTAAAAATCGCCTGTGGATACTTACAAGAGATAAGCCATGACTTCAGAAATTAACGAATATAACATAGCTGGCCGACGCCACGCACCATTTTCTGCAATGTGGCTCATATCATTTAAGGGTGGCGACAGAAAGGGGCAGTCTTTCTTGATTCTGGGGCCCAGTGTGATTGTTCTTGTTTGTGTAGAGTCTTAGAGAGCCACCAGCTTTAAGCCTTGTCTCATCCCCTTTCTTCTCTCCTTACACAGCCTTAGTCCAGCTTGCCACCCACTAGCACTGAACTGTGATGTTGGTCTTAGTTGATCCCGTATTTCTGAAATACGATAAATTCCGTGTCTGTCATCAAACTAAAGCTCTTGAATTTCTTCCACCTGTCACTCCTTAAACTTCACGTCTGTCATTGATGGCTTCCTGGTGACTTCACTTTAGCTTTATTTTCTGTTGTGCTTTTTATGATAAACTTCTGTTTCTGTCAAATACTCCAAGGACTCTCTACACTGTTACATCTCCTCAAGGGTTACTCTCCTACCCTTCTTACCCACACCTTCCCTTCTTTGCAATTCTCTTGTGGTGCTCTGCATTAATCCTCATTACAAATATCTTCTCCCAGGCCAAGCCAAAGGCTTGCTCAACGGACACACTCCACTGACCACACAACCGCTGAGTGTTGTCTAAACAAAGGAACGGAATTGAATTTGGTAAACTCTGAAATGAATGTGGAGTTTGGGCATCTGTTCTGGCAGTAGATAGTTTTGTCTTGCAGGAAAAAGAAGAAGATATAAACACACCATTAAGAGAAAAGGAATCATGAAAAAGTAACAGGAGGTTTAAGAAGATGATGATGTCCATGGGGGTGGATGTACCTCAATGGGAGACCTTTGTCAGCTGTACACGAGTGTGTGCAGAATGTCACCTTCTAACTCAGCAAATGTATAGTCTGCAGCCTGTTTTAACATGGTTGCCAGCAATTTCTGCTTTGTATACTTCTGAATGGCTGAGAGGGGAAAAAAATCAAGAGAAGAATAATATTTTGTGACACTGAAAATTGCAATAACCTCAAACTTTGGAGTCAATAAAGTTTTTTTTTTTAAAGTATAACCAGATTCATTCATTTATATATCACCTGTGGCTGCTTTTGCCTTATGACAGAGGAGCAGTAAATACACTGTCCCACTCTGAAACTCACTTTGGAGGAAAAGTTCTCCAGTGCCTGCTTTTTTGTTTCTAAACTGCAGACCTTGGGGCAGCTGCCTCAGCACCACCTGGAGTTTTTAGACATAGAGAATCCTGACTCTCCATCATAAAGAATCCCTCTGTCTGCTCCATCATTGCAGAGCCCCGAGTGCTTCATTTGAATGTAACCCTTAAGTCCAGATCTAATATGCCCTGGTACTGCTAACCTTTATCAACGACTCTTGATTCTTCATTCCAAGGCCATTGTGTGTCGTATCTATGGTCTCTTATATTAAGGCATATTGAAAGTCCTTTTGTTTTGCCCATCGATACTTAAAAGCTTCTAACATCACTTCACTTATTTGACCATTGATCACTACTTTTTAAATGATTTAATTCTTTTGTATATACAGGTGTTTTGCCTGTATCTATGTATGGGTACCATGTGTATGCTTGGTGCATATGGTGGTCAGAAGAGGATGTCAGATCCCCTGGCACTGTACTTATGGATGGCCAAGAGGTTCCATGTGGTACTGGAAATTTAACCTGCATCCTCTGCAAGAATAACAAGTGCTCCAAAGTGCTGAGCCATCTCTCTAGCCCTATTTATGATGAGGTTATTATATCTTTGGTACTACTTTCTTCTATCACTACTCAATGTCTGATGTATTTATATCTTACTTTCCTACTTAGCAAATGGGTTACTTTTTATTAGTACAAAATCGTGGATTTTATAGAGACAATTTCACATACACACCATAACATATTTTGGTTATATTTCCACCTTCCCTCAAAATTCTTCCATATGCTCCTCCTTGCTTTCTCTTTCTGGTTCTTTTTTAAGATAGGGTCTCAGTCAAGCCCAGGCTGGCTTGGAACTTAAAGTGATCCTCCTGGCTTAGCCTCCTCAGTGTGCTAGGGTCATAAATCTAACTCACCATGAATGGATTAATTTTCTTTCCCTCCCCATATCTATACCTTTTAACTATGAAGTGCTTCCTTATTGTAAAAGAAAATGCATTTAGAGCAATTTCTTATTGATCCTCTCAATGTAGCACTGAGCTGGTGCATAGCAGTCACACAATATTCTATTCTCAGCCTTTGAGGGTTACAATTCACTTTCTTTATCAAATGCTCTGGGGAGGCCTGGAGAAAAACACAGTTTTTCTGATCTAGCAATTACCAAACTTAATAGATCATGATATTCTTATTAAGCACCTACTAAAATCTTATGTGCACATTATGAGATGCTTTTCTAGAATATTATTTCCATAGAACTTGTATTTTACAAGACTAATTATGGTGTAATAAAGATAAGTTTATGACTAAAAGAAAAATAAAATCTCTAAGCATAATACATAAGACCTAAAATATACCTTAAAGAGTATATATTTCATATACTAGACAGGGTAAAATAAGTGCTTTCTTTGCAACAATGGACATACTACACATACACAGAGAGAGACACATAAACATCCCCCATACAGACAAACACATAGACAAACACACAGACACAAGACACACACACACACATGCCTGCACACATGCATATACATGCACAAGTTTTTAGGAGGTGAGATCTTCGAGACAAGTTCTTTTGTACCAGGCTGGTCTCAACTCACTGTATCAATTTAATACCTCCCAAGGTTGGTCGTGAACTCATGATCTTCCTGCATCTGCTCTCCAAGTGCTGGTGCCATGGACATGTGACCTCCCACTCAGCCGTTTGCATTATATTGAAGTCAGTTCTTCCTGTGTTTTCCTTTCCTAGTAAGTATATGTTTCTTCCTGATTTATGACTTGGTCCTTTATACATAGTCACTGGGCTTCAGTAAAGTGTTTAGTGTACAGAGTATTTTCCATGTTTCTGCTTCTTTGGCATCTGGGGTATTGTGGTCATGGAGAGACTGACCTTCCCAGGGTCAGCCATACTTAGAGATCTTAAGCTGCCTGCAAGCATGCTTTTCACATGTAACCTAGGCAACTCAAGAGCACCTGCTCCTGTCATATTCTCCACTGGGCTGTCACTTCAAGTGACCATCTGCTTACTTGTCCTCATGGTCCCTGGGCCAGGTACTGAAAAGGAGGAACAAGCCCTGTACTTAGGAACCACCTGAATCATTCAAATGAACCAACCATCAGTTGGCTCATTCAATTACCATCCTTCCCATAGAAATTGTAATACTGGCTTCTATCCACGGATTCCCTGCCTTTATTTGTCCCAGGGGCTGCTGACTTGGTTCTTCTTGAGGTATGGCTGTGTCCCCTCCTTTTGCAAACTGTAAATATAAATGATCTTTGCTTATTTCCCACAGTGTTCCTGTCCTGGCTGGCCTTGAACTGGGAGAGCTACTTCAGCCTCCCCATTACTAAACCAACTTTTAATTGCAATAAGATCCTAGTCGGTTAGTGTCACAATAGCTGGCATTTCAAGACTTGGACCACTGATGGTGATTTAATAAAAGGAATAAGTGTATAGAAGATGAAAGGGCTGGACAGATAATTTAAATTGTACCAGTGTTATAGAGTTTGCCTTAGAATGTTTATGTCAAGAAGTTTATCCACTTTGACCAAGTCAAACTGAAGTGTACTTCCCAGTATAAACTTAAACAAGAAGTGTAGTCAGTGAGCACATCGGGAGAGATCAGTCTCTTCTACTCTTCACATAGCATGTAGCAGATGTAAATCACCTTCTTTGCTAAGCTAAGAGACCCTTTGATTTTGACGTCTTGACAAGCCACATTAGATGAGATGTATGCTATAGTCATGTTTGTTTAGTTAAGTTTGCACGAAGTCATAATTCTAACAGCTTTCTGGCAAAGGACTCAGCGCATTCAGGATTTAGAGAGGAGTTGAAAGTCAGGTCTGTTGATCAAACGCTGACCTCCTAAATTTCTTCCCACATTAAACTCTCATTGCTAGAGGAGTTTAAGAAAACTAATGTTGGCATGGTAAAACTACATCGTAAAGCATGGCCAAGGCCGTGACATTGTCCTGCTCCTCCTGTGACAGACATCACTAATCAATCAGAATGATGTAAGGGATCAGAAGCCTCAGCAAAGCTGTTTGGGCAGACTACAAAGCAGATGAAGTCAAAGCTTAAAGTGACACATGATTGCCATCATAAGCTTGGTCTCTTTCTAGAAAACACAACCTCCTGTTCCTCTAAGTCTTGAAAATCAAAGTCCTTAGGTTGAGAGGGAACCTAGACAAAAATATGTAGTATGCCTAACAAAGAGTATACTGGGTTAAAAATTCTACTTTTTTTGTCTTCTGAATTTGAATATGCAGTGTATGTGTTCCTATGTATACTTGTCTGTGTGCAGATGCATGCTTATGTAGGCTGGATGTCTTCTCTATGGCGCTCTAGTGTTTGAGACAGGATCTCTCACTAAATCTGTAGCACAGTGATTAACTAGACTGGCTGGCCAATGAGCTTTGCAGATCTATGTGTCTCCATCTCCACAGCATTGCTGTTACAGATGCATGCTGCTGTGACAGATCCCTATGTGCACAAACCCAAACTTGGGACCCCATGCTTGTACATCAGGCAGTTCTACCCACCAAACCATCTACTCTGTTTTTGAGACACAGTATGGATGCTTAGCTCAGACTGGCCTTGAACCTGTGATTGTCTTACCTTCTTGTTTTGGTGTTACAGGTGTTGCCACACCTTGAAAACTTTTTAAATAGAAAATTATTAACGCATACAAGTGCAATCTTGTAGTTGCAGTGGAGAGGTGACATAGTGGCTTTTAAGTAATACTTAAAAGTAATATTGTCAGATTGGGGGGAAAGTTAACATGCTGAACGTCTCTATACATTGCATACTTTGTGAGATGCATGTGAGAAATCATTGCATTTAAGAACTTATCTTCCTCTTACAGAAACCTTGTGAAGTCATTGCCATTATAATTTTAGATACAAGCTACTCTCATTTATCTACAGTAATGCAAACAAGGATCACAGACAATTAAATCTAGATAATTTCACCCCCTCCCCACCCCCCATTCCATTTCCTTCCATGCTCCGATCTCCATCTTTGGTCAAGTTTTCAGCTCTAAATATAAACGTGTTTTAACGAAGTTTCCTGATTCCCACTTTCTAATCTCTGGTGCAGCTGCAAAGCAGCCAGGTAGCCACCGAGCAATAGGGAGCCCAGGGTAAATGGAGAAGCCAACCTTGAAGAATTAGTGTGTGTGCTAAATCCCTCCACAATAGAAAGAAGGGTGTGGTTGGAGAACTAATCCCAATGCCACTGGCTGGCAGACTTCAAGGCCATAAACAGGGTCTGATAATCACTTTGCATTAATTGGAAACAAAATGCATAGGGTTAGGTTCTATAGCTGAACTCATTCACTGATTTGTTCATTCAGTTATTTATTTGATCACCAAGGGGCTTGCTGTACTTGAGCTCCCATTGAGTAGTGCCTGGGAACACAGGTGTCTACTAACCTGCAGAGAGGCTAATGGAGGAGGAAGGCCCGCCAGAGACCTGAGGAGCTACATCTAAGGGGCTCAGGTTCCTTCTAGGTTGAAAGGAAGCACAGGCTCCTTCAAAAATCTTCCTAAAAGATGGTTATAGATTCATATTTACAGATTTAAAATCCTGCTTTGGAGAGAAGGCTTTGGTCACTATGGAGAGGATAACGTGGCCAGAGTTCACAGTTTTCTCTTTTTGGTCATAAGCCAGTGTAGAACACAAGAGGGCAAAGAACTGAAATATTTAAAGCTTTATGGAAAAGTCTATTTATATTATTCTGGGCTAGGTTTTGAGTGAAGCTTTTAATGTATATATTTCATTTTTTTGTTGGACAATGCCCCTCAGTGCCATGGACCTCCCACAAAGTCCAACTTAAAAGTGTGGTTATGTCAAGCATCCCAGGTTCATAGGATGGCTGAAGCAGCAGTAAGAACTTGATTGAAATCTAAAAATCTTTAACACTATTTTCATCAAGTGCTTCCTCGATCTCTGTATTTCAAAGTGAGGTTGAGGGGAACCCAGCTCTGCTGTGAATTCAAGGGTAACTGTCTGCAGCCCTGGGCTTGCTCAGAGGTCAGAAAGGGTGGAAGGAGGACTAAAGTCAGGGGAGTGCAGATGCTTCTGAGCAAAGTGCCGTCCCTCAGAACTGCCCATCCTTTTTCATTCTTGGTTGGTAGACCACATTCATAATGACCATTATCTCCATGAATGGTCTTCCTCTTGCACTGGCAACTGGCAGTGGAGCTCAGAGTGTATGTTGGAGCAGGGGATAATCTCTTGTGTACTCTGGAAGCATCGCCAAGTCAAGAAAAATCTGATGGCCACTAGCTGAGGCAGGATTAGAAGACATAAGACAGATAGAGAGAGGTGGGGGAGGGGAAGAGAGGGGGAGAGGGAGGGAGGGAGGGAGAGAGAGAGAGAGAGAGAGAGAGAGAGAGAGAGAGAGAGAGAAACTGAGACTCCAGGAATAAGCAGGCACTGGAGGTTTTGCCACCTGAACTCAGAGGAAGTTGGATTATGAAATTGAGGAATGGTAACCAGCCATGTGGCAGACATAGAATAGTATGAATAGGATAATTGAGTTATGAGCTAGTCAGAGAACATACCTAGCACAAAGCCTAGACATTTATTAAGAAATGTATAAGACTCTGAGTCACTATTCGGGAACTGGGGCTTGGGAAGAAAAGCCTGTGGTTACAGGGTGTCTGTCTGTAAATGCTCAGAGCACTCGGATTCTCCATGACAGAGCTATGAATGTTGACTTTTATGAGGATAAATCCAACTGATAAAATAGGAGGAACCAGCAAACACACCAACAAGGCATAATATATACTTTCCAGTTGTAACGTACTCATGGTTTATGTTTTAAAGTCACATACAACATCGCTTGGCCATGAGTTGACTGGCAATTCCATTCCAGTGCTACCATTTAGCAAGAAATATAGATTTTATGAGCAGCCGTCTCTTCTGACCATTTTTATTTTATGGAACCACAACTACGCATCACGGAAATGTTTTTGTGTGCCACATTTTAAACACGTGGCTTTTAAAATGAAACAAATCGGATTTTATAAAAGGCAAAAGGCTTCACTAGCAAATCTTAACTAATGCACTCTAAGGCTGCTGAGCAATGTGGCAAATTAACGAAACCAGTTAATGGAAACAGTAAAACATTCCTGTACTGAATAAAAACGTTTGAAAAAAGTGGAGATTTTACATTTTTGTCTAGGTCACTTTCTTTATGTTCATGGGAAGGTATTTATTATGCTGAAAAGATGCCTCTTGATTTTTTTAAAAATTAAAAAAAAAATTTTCACTGCTTTCATTGGTTCCTGGGATGATTTGCCTTCAAAGATGTGCCAATAATAAACTCAGGGAGCAAGCTGGGTGCTGAGTCGTGCCTTCTCCCCAAGGGCACATGCTTCCTTCAAGTCCATGTCTGAAGAAAACTATAGCAACCCCTTCTTCAACACCATTCTGATGAAAATGAAAGGTGATGAGAAACTCAGAAGGATCCAGGTGACCTGTTCTCCTTAAGGGATGGTAGGATCTGCCGTGAACCGGAGACGCACACAGTGTGAGCTTCATGTATGTCTGATCTCACTGTTCGTCAGCTCATCTGTAAGCGCTGTGTTTGTATGTCCTCAGTTAAACACCAATTAATTTTTATGGAGTAATTCTTTGTCTTGTCACCAAAGATTTTTTAATTTTTCACATGTGCTCATATTAACTACAAGATGTACCATGTTTATTCTGTCGTGTGGATTTATGGGCTGGATGAACCGAAAGGAGTTCTTGTTTAAATTTACTATGGCTATAATTTCGTGATTGCTTAGCTTGGAGGGCAATAGCTAAATCTATGTGGACAACAGATGTACTTTAACCTGACTGTCCAAAGGGACCAATAAACCAACTGGCTTTTTGAGATCCAAAGCCCAGGGAAATCAGATAAAATAGATTATGAACCTAAACCAAGCTCATGGCTAGCAATTCTTTTCTCAGTATTCATTTTTATCTCTTTAGGAGGAAAAATGAAACAACAAACGAAATAAACAAAACAAAATAAAACAGACCAAAAAAGGGGGCACTGGACCAACTCAGATGATTAAACTCTAAAGGGGATTTTATTTTGTTTTGACTATGAATGATGGTTTTGTGAAGACACATTATGAGCATAGAGTTATTTCATTGTTTTGCTTACAAAACAACTAAAATTTCTCATGTTAAATCTATACTGAAACATTATGCAACCAGAGCTGTTCAAATCCTGGATTACTCCTAATATTCTCTACATCAGTGGTGCAGTAGAAAGGACCCAGTATGGGCATTAGTACGTCTTACTCTGCCCAGCTTGTGCAGGGTTAAGGCCACTGTGGTCCCAGTTTACTACATAGGGAAATCTGAGATGAATTTGACTAGTGTTTCCTCCAATGGGTCCCAGGAAACTAGGTCTACCTCAGGTTGACCAGTAACACTGGAAAGATCTGTTGCCAGAGACATTTACAAAACACTGAGTTCAACAAAACTAAGCATCTCTCTCCCCTACAGGACTTCCTAGGGCTTAGACTGTGCATTTGATTCAATTGCTTTTGACCATGGAACATGTGCTTTTTGAGAGTCACGTTGAAGGACCAGAGTAGTGTGAGACACATTCTGGGGGGCAGGGAGGGGAGAAGGTGAACTCAATAATCACTCTCACTCTGTGATAGTGGCATTTAGTACCTGGAGTAAATTTTAAATATAAGGGTGTGGTGGGGGATGGGTAAGATTCTCACCCCCTCCCCACTCATATATCATTCAATTACCGACTTTTCGAGTTACACCTGTTAGTTTAAAAATCAGCTCATTCTCTCACTACTTCTCTCCGCAAGCACACAAGTAAGTCAGCATGAACCAACAAGTCTTACTTCAAAGCTACACTGTGAAAATTTGTACTCAATGTTTCCAAGTCCTCAAAGGGGGCGGGGGTGGGGGGGGGGGAAGGAATGGATTACAGAGCCTGGGAACACATCGCCCGCATAAAAACAGCTAGAGGTGCACACTCAGCTATTTTGTTGCTATAGCTATGGCAGGTACTTATTAGCTATTGTTGTAACTTGGATGACATTCCAAAGGGGATAAAAAAAAATGGGAGATGTTTTATTAGACACTGCTGTCAATCATGTATGCTCTTGGAACTTGTCCATCCAACTACACCGATTACCTCAGACTTATGAAACCTAAAGGGCCCAAAGCCAAAACTAGAAGAGGGACGTTGGCTCTTCTTGGTGTCTTCAACTCTGAAACTGCAGGAAGCAAACTGCAGTTCATGTCTGGACTCTCAGAAAGTCTGGCTGTATGTCTATTCCTATGATAAGCAACGGCATTGAGCACGGCTTCCTCCCTCCATGGGAGAACATTTTTTTTTCCCCACAAGCAAAGTTAATGATGCTTCATCTAAAATTCCTCTGGTTTGGTTCTTGCCTTAAGGAAGCGGCTGCTGGCTGCTCTTGACTAGAGGCAAGCGGAAGAGAGAACAGGATAGCAACAGGGGCCAAGAAGTAAAGGTTGTTCACATTGCTTTCTTTAAAAAAAAAAAAAAAAAGTGGCTCCTTTGCCATTCAAGAAGTCTTTCTTCCTACTTTTCATTCCGCCAAGTGAGCTGCAGTTGGTGGGAGCTCTATCAGCTGAGGAAAGGGCAGAGGAGGGGGGGGCTTCAATTGCTCTGATTGGTGGCTGTCCTGTCAGAGGCTGGGAGAGTTCATGGCCTCCCCTCACAGCTTGCTGGTTCTCCGCTAGTCTAACATCATTCTAGTGTGGCCAGGTAGGTATCTCCAGAACCACAAAGCCAACACCTAAGCCAAGCTGAAGACACATAGTTAAACTGGCCCTGCAGTCAGAAACTCTGTGTAGAGAACGTGTTCTCTTTGCAGAAGTGAAGGCTTTTTTCACAGCTAACTTTCTTTCAAAGCCACCTTGTCTTCTCTGTGTTTTCCCTGTGTTCTTTATTTTATGTTCCTTCCACAAGTCCACATGTAGAGAAGTTAGCTTTCCAAGGAGAGCTATATTAAATGAAGTAACTACTGAAGAAAGCATGCTTTCAACTCAAGAGGGGACATTAGGGCTGGAAGGAATTTTATTGCTATCAGACAGCACTCACAGCCCTGCAGTAACTCTTTATAACTGACAGTAAACAGCTTCATACAATATGTGCAGCAACACACACACACACACATCACATACCGCACACCACACACACACACACACCACATACCACACACCACACACACACATACACACACACACACACACACACACACACACACACACACACACACCATACCACACACACACACACACACACTCATTCACTCACACACCACACACACTCACACACACACACCATACCACACACTACACACACACACACACTCACTCACACACCACACACACACTCACACACACACACACCACACACTCACACAAGCATTACATACCTAGGTACACAACTACCTAGAGATTAAACATGTAACACAGTCCTTGAAGCTAGTTTCTGACAGATTCCCAGACACTTTGCAAAAGCTGCTCCCCCGATTCTAGCCATATCACTCACTCAAGTCATTCTCTAAATCACATTTGTCTCCTCAGCCCGCCATTTGGATAAAGTACATACTTTCAAATTTGTAGACAAGTGAGGTGATTTCCCAGGAAGCTGCCTCCCAGTCTTCAGATCTCCCGGGTGTAGCGACTGCCTGAGCAGGGAGGAGCCTCAGGTATGTGGGGAAGACCAGGAAGTCGGGATTAATTATAGGTCAGTGTAGCTGGCATTTGAATAACGAATAAAATGGCATTTCCCTTTCAGGAGGTTGTTCCAGACAAATTGTCTCAGGCTGACATTTCATTCTAATTGGTCAGATTTTTTTTTTTAAGTGTAAGAATTTGTATTGAGTTACAGACTTAAAATTTTGTCGTTGGGGAAAAAAAGAGAGAGATGTTTTTATTATGTTATGACGAAAGTCTTCTCCGTTCTGATTATACTTAGAACGCCTTCCTTTACTTGGTCATGTACCATCAGAGTGCTTCTATGCTATGTGTCCCAGAGGTATAGTGATATCACAATATATGATGTGTAAAAAAGTAGAATTAGAAGTAATAGAGACTTGGCAAAAGGCAAAAAAAAAAATGAATAAATAAATGTTACTAATTAAAAAAAATACACCTAACCATAGGGCAAAAGCATCCTTGAGTACTATGTGTTACTGAGGGAGAAGCATGGAGCTGGGGAAAAGGCTTTACCATGTGTTATCCATTAATTGAAAGAAATGGTAACATTCCTGTACAATAGCAAATAACATAGATGTATTTTGGCATTTTAAAACGTTACTGATAATAACATCTGCATATGCTTGCTTTGCAGCAAAGGACTCCATAAAATATATGCAGTAACATTCACACACACACACACACACACACACACACACACACACACACACACACACACACAGAGTCATACACACACTCCATACCTATGCACACAACTACCTAGATTAGACATCTAGCACAATCCTTGAAGCAAGTTCTTAACAGATTCTCAGACACCTTCCAAAAGCTGGTCCCCTGATTCTAGCCACACAATATTAGTACTTAGAACTGGCCTTGTGGATGAGGAGGCTAGCTTACATGTAAAGTAGAATATCTCTGGTCTCAGTTTCTGCCGCATCTCTCCTTGGAGTCTCAAGTCTGTGTGCCTGATAGGAGCCTTTTCTTATGATCTTATCATTTTGATGAACCCCATGTTAGGCAAAATTCAAAAGCATCTTATTTGGTAAGATAAAAGTGGAAGGTAGCATGCTCCCAGTGTGTGTGTTCCATTGGTCCATTGTCTGTCCAGTTTATTGGGAGTTGGTCTCAAAATTGCTAGACCAATCAGGTGATGGCTCTGCAGGTAACAATGTGACAACCTGAGTTTGAACCCTGGAACCCAAATAGGAAGGTGGATGCTGTGGCTGAGCCTGTAATCCCAGCGCTCCTGAGACAGGATGGGATGTGGGAACAGAAGTGGCCAGAGAAACTGCGCTTACTTGGCACAGTGGCAGAAAGAAGAGCGACATGGGAAGGAGAGGACTGAATCCTGCAAAGTGGCTTCTTGACCTCTACACACATTCTATGACACCTGAGAGCTTACACTCACACACATTTACAAAAGACATAAAGAAATTAATTTTAAAAACTGTTGACACCTCCCACCTCCTCAGTTGCATATTTCCATTCATTCTGCTGGCTTTCAGGGCTTCTCTCCTGTTCCTCCCCCCCCCCCCCCATCTTGATCATGTTCCCTTTTCCCCCTCCTCTTACCCTCTCCCACACACCTTCCTCCCTCCTTCTGCCTCCCATGATTTTTTTTCTCCCTCCCAAGTGGGATTGAAGCATCCTCACTTGGGTCCTTCTGCTTGTTAACCTTCTTGAGTTTTGTAAATTGTATCCTGGGTATTCTGCACTTTTTTGACTAATAGCTACTTATCAGTGAGTACATACCATGCATGTCCTTTTGGGTCTGAGATATCTCACTCAGGATGATATTTTCTAGTTCCACCCATTTGTCTGCAAGAATCATGATGTTCTCATTCTTAATAGCTGAATAATATTCCGTTGTGCAAACGAACCACATTTTCTGTATCCATTCTTTGTTTTGGGGACATTTGGATTGTTTCCAGCTTCTGGCTATCACAGATAAGGCCACCATGAACATAGTGAAGCATGTGTCCCTGTGGTATGGTGGGGCATCTTTTGGGGACAATTTTGAAAGATCTAGAGCTGTGGTTCTCAACTTTTCTAATGCTAAGATCCTTTAACAGAGTTCCTCATGATGTGGTGACCCCCCCCAACCATAAAGTTATTTTCATTACTATTTCATAACTGTAAGTTTTCTACTGCTATGAATTATAATTAAATATCTGTGTTTTCTGATTGTCTTAGGTGACCCTGTGAAAGGGTTGTTGACCCCTCCTCCCAAAAGGGGTCTAGATCCACAGACTAAAAACTGATGATCTAGAAAATCCCTCTAATTTTTTTGTTTGTTTTTGTTTTGTTTTTTTGTGTGTTTTTGTCTTTTTCTTTTTCTTTTTTTTTTTTTTTTTGAGACAGGGTTTCTCTGTACAGCCCTAGCTGTCCTGGAACTCACTCTGTAGACCAGGCTGGCCTCGAACTCAGAAATCCGCCTGCCTCTGCCTCCCAAGTGTTAGAATTAAAGACATGCGCCACCACTGCCTGGCAAAAATCCCTCTGATTTTTAATAGCTTAAATTATTCTATATGTCCAAAGAAGGAATGGTTTGGGATGTGCTAGTGAATTCCCTGTCATTAGAGAACTGAAGATGGGAGGTAACTGGCAGGAGTATTGTAGAGAGAATTCAAGAGCTCGGGATAGTTGACTGAGAAAGTATACTGACCAGGTTGTGTCTTTTCATTTAGTAGATGGTGATGGCTGAGACGTGAGATTGGTATGAAGCATCTAATGTCTAGTGTGCTGGATGCTAAGAAATATCAGAGCCCACTTAATTGTGATGTACCCCACACATTATCTGTACTTAATCAACATAGTGCAGCAAATTTCTAGGAGGCCCTTTAATGAGAACTGTTTATTGGAGATGTATTGGTTGTTGAAGGAAGCTCACATCAACACACACACAAACACACACACACACACACACACAGCATTATTTCCTTTTTTGTAAACAGATTACGCTGTGATAATATATGTTTAAAAATGACTTCATAGTTTGCAATAAAAAAGACACCTAACAGAAATTCATACATTAACATCTGACATCCAAACTCTCCTCTGAAAACAAGGTCTCTGCATTTAATCATTTTTAATAGTAACTGCTTGTACGTGTGTTTTTCCACTTCTGTTCCTGGGGATCATATTTAGCTTCATTTCATGGATCTGGAGCTCTAACTTTTACAAATGCTTCTGTTAGGAAATCACATGCTAAGTTCAAATCCAGTGAGGTGTAATTTAAGTTTCCAATGGCTCACTCGAGAGTACTAAAGAAACTCTTAAAGTATTGCTGTTAGACTAGAGAATAGTTCTTGAGAGTTATTTTTTTTATCTTGTGCGTGTGTTTTGGTAGCTTACTCTCCTGTCCTTTACTCTTTTGCTGATATCTGTTTTAGATCCCACCCCGAATATTCTTCTCATGTACATCAACCAAAGATAGTAGCACTGTCATTAGTAAATATATCTATGACATACGGATGTGCTGTTTCTCTAGAGAAGGAACTTGCTACTGTGAGTGCAGTGTGTATGGGAAGCTGCCTCTCAACTTGGTAATCCCTGACCCTCACTTCCAGGGACAGCATGTGTACCTTATCTGCCTCTACCTGCCGATCCCAGGCACCAGCTAGTCTCAGTGCTAAGAAGCCAAGAATATTGAAGGCAAACCACTGGGAAAGTGCTCATAACACGTGACTGTGGGTTGGTGTAAGCTTTTGTGTGTCTGTGGGAGAGTGCACGTGTGTGCAGGAGTGTGTGTACCTATTTCTGCAAGCTAAAGGGTACCCCTGGGTGTTGGTTCTTAGGAGCCATTTATTTATTTATTTATTTATTGTTTTGCTTTGCTTTGTTTTGAGAACAAGTCTCTCAATAGCCCAGAGCTCTGCATGTACACCTGCACACCAGAAGAGGGCGCATCAAATCCCATTAGAGATCCTTGTAAGTCACCATTCGGTTGCTGGGAATTGAACAGAGGACCTCTAGAAGAGCAGAGCAGCCGGTGCCCTTAACTGCTAAGTTGTTTCTCCAGCCCCCATTTATTTATTTATTTCGTGTGTGTTTGAGCTCTTGTGGAGGTCAAAGGTCAGCTTGTTGGCATCGATTGTAAATTCTTCTGAAGAAGAGGCAATGCATGTATTTTTGTAGCCTGGGTTGGCCAAAAAACCACTGTACAGGTGGGCTGGCTTCAAAGTCTTGGCAATTCCCTTGCTTGCACCTTTGTAGCAATGAGATGCCAGGGTGAGCTGTCACACCCAGCTTGACCTCCCACTGCTCTAACTGGACGTAAGTCACCAAAGAGAGTGGCAGTGCCTCCTCCCTCCCCCCTTCTTCCTGGGAAACATCATTATGTTTTCTGAGTGAATCAGAGCCAAAGCCCTTAATACCTCTAAAATTCTGGTGGGATTAGAAATTGTTCTGGCCAGTGACTAAAGAGTTAGCGTTGAACATTACAAAGAAAACGTTAAATCTGTTGCCAGGTCATTTACTGCAATGTTAAAAGCTGAAGAAATGAGTCTGCCCAGCACGCTGGAGCCTAATAATGTAATTGTAGCTGGTGTGTGGAGGAGATGATGGAAGAGCCTTCTTGCACAGTTCTTGAAGGGGTTTATTGATCCCTGCACAATAACTTTTCAGCGATTCGTATAACCGTGGCTATAGAATCATTCCTAAGTCAGCAGACTGACTTCACTCTGAACTCTCTACATTTTGCATCAATCTCCCAAATGCAATTAGCTAAGTTAAATCAGGATCCTCCAAAGGCCCTCCCCACCCCTGTGAGTAGGATCTGGTTTTCCAAATGTTGGGTAATATATTTCATGACTATAAAAATCACTTGTAAGTACACCCGTATCATCAGAACATACAGGATATATGTAAAAAGAGGCATAAAAATGCAGGGAGGTAGTGGGACGATGGCTTAGCTAGGAAAGATGTTTACTGCCAAGACTAAGGACCCAGGTTTGATCTCTGGAATTCACTGAGTAGGAGAGACCCAACTTCTGCATTCAGGGCTCAGACTTCCACACCTGCACTGTGGCCACTATAGATGAACCCACTCCCAACAAACAAATAAATGTTATCATTTTTAAAAAGCAAAGCACAAAGAGATACTTAGGATATTCCCTGCTCCTTTCCATAAAGAAGGCAATAAAGATATGTTACTGGACTTTGTAATATTGTAATGCATCTGTTCCTAGTGTAGGTGGTGGCCAGGGCTGGGCATAGGTTTCTGTTTGGGGACTGTATAACCCTACACTAGAAAAACAAGTACGTTTAAAGCATGTGCCCAGATTCCTTGAAAATTGCTGTTGGCTAACATGGATTTAGGGCCTGTGTATGCTCCTCATAAAAGACTACAGCAACTCTACGAATGTACGCAATTCAATCTACCAGTTTCGTTTCTAGGAAGTAAGGTTTTGATATACTCACAAGACACAAAGACACAAAAGCCAACCAATAATTTTAACTCTATATACATGTGTGTGTGTGTGCGCGCACACACACACACACACACACACACACACACCCCACTGGGTGCCAAATGATAACTAGAGAGTGTTCTCTCTTTGCATCACATGGGTTCCAGGGATTGATCTCAGTTTATCAGCAAATACTTTAACTAACTGAGCCTTTTCACTGCCTAAGAAACACACTTGCTAGACCAATTACGTTCTTGTGATCTTGTTTTAAGGTGGTTTTTTGTATGTTTGTAGATGTGCATGTATCTTCCCATGAGTGTGTGTATGTGTGTGTGTGTGTGTGTGTTCATGCACATGCATGTGTCCGCATGCCCCATCTCGATGTCCAAGCACTAAGACTGCAGACGTGCACTACTGCACTCAGCTTTGTGTGATTTCTGGGAATTCAAACTCAGATCACCATACTTGCAAAGCAGATGCTTTCCTCACAGATCTGGCCCAGCCCTACTGTGGTCTCTTAAATCCATGGTTTGTCTGCTCTTCTGCTCTATGGTAATGGGGATTAAAGGAGATGATGTATGCTTATAATCTGATGTGAGCTTGATAAATTTTACATAGCCAGTAGTAGGTAGCTGCTACTACTTTTACATTAACTAAAGGAAGGTGTAGAAAACATATTCAGAAGCTAGGTCTCTGACTTTGGAGGCATGAAAACATTGATTTTTCTACATTATTCCCATTTGCTAATCACCTCAATGGAATGATATATTAATATATTTGCAATATTTTATTCTGCCCACAAAGCTTCACATTGACACAAAAGGCATTGCATGTTTTCTGATCACATGATAATAGTAAGAATTACAGTGGACCCTACAGAAGACAACATGGTGGCATATAACTCCTCCCAGCCCCCCAATATTTACATATACAACCCTCGAGCTAGATCTACTGGTGCAAAGAGCTCTTTTTAAAAATCATTCTGCTGCAGAATAGGTGCAAGGTACCACACCATGTCATAAACGAAGCCATGTAGAATGTGACACATTAGGGTAGCATTCTCTTGTGTCCTCAACACCTAAGCAAAAGCTTTGAAAAAAACTGCTTGACTCTGTATAAAGTCAGTGTCCTAGGGACAAGATGTCTTTCAACCCCAAAAGATACTCACAGAGCCCAGAAGAATCTCACCTCCATCCATCCTCCCAGCAGTCTGGAGCTGGATCTTACCAGTCCAGGGGAGAAGCTAAACACTCAGCCAACCACACCAGTAAGCCAGTTTCTAGTTTCTCTCTCACACAACCTTGAGGAAAACAAACCACATTCCAGAGCTGAGAGGTGTCAGAGTTAGGGAGTTGTGGAATATGGTGAGCTCATTTTAACACGGCAATACTAATTTGCTTTACTATATCTCTACAAAAAAAAAAAAAATAATAAGTGTATCAGCATCAGTACATGACAGAATACTCATGAATATGCATGGAAATATCCTGAAGGCAGATGCTCGGTACTAAACTATATTCATACCGGTTTCAACAGTAAGCAACAACATTACCTATGTGCAAAAAAGATTTTACCACTCAGGCTGATTAATAACTGGCCAGTCTCTTCCCTCCAGGCAAACGGTATCTGTGTTTCCTTTTCTGAGGGCATTCCCTCTTATTAATGTACTTGCAAAGGCCCAAAGCACTTTCACCTCTGACAGTATAGACCTCCAGTCTTTCTCTACACTGAAAAGGTTCATTTAGTATAATGACCCTTGTTTATAGCACAGGTTTCTAATTTTTTCACTCTAAGTGGTAAACAGCTGTTTCTAATGAATACAGGGAAACTTAAATGCTGAACTTGCCGTGTCATGATGAACAGCCCTGTAGCAGCTACTGGGGACTGCTTGGCCTCCTCCTTTGCGGGAACAATTGTTCCACTGACCTCAGAGAGCTATTTCAGTGGGCTGATAGAAGGCAGACAATAATGTGGCCTGGTGCTACAGCATAGTTTCATAGATTAATAGATTAATATCAATAGACAGAAAAAGGCAATCAGTTATTAAAACGCAAATGCATGCATGTTCTTATTTTCTTTTCTATCCTTTCTTCCTACCTCCATCCTCTCTTCTCCTCTCCCCATCCCCCCTCCTCCTACCCCTCTCCCTTTCTCCCTTTTCCTCCTTCCCTCCCTCCCTCCTCCTCCTCTTCCTCCTCCTCCTCCTCCTCTTCCTCCTCTTCCTTCTCTTCCTTTTCCTCCTCCTCCTCCTCTTCCTCCTCCTCCTCTTCCTCTTCCTCTTCCTCCTCCTCCTACTCTTCCTCCTCCTCCTCCTCCTCCTCCTCCTCCTCCTCCTCCTCCTCCTCCTCCTTCTTCTTCCTCTCTCTCTCTCTCTCTCTCTCTCTCTCTCTCTCTCTCATGTGGCCCAGGCTGGCCTCAAATTCACTATATAGTTAAAGGCTTCTCTGCCTCCTGCATGCCGAGTGTGTACCTCTGTCTCCAGTTCTGAGGCACATGCCAGGCCAGCACGCTATCAACTGAATTATGTCACTTCTCCAGGAGTTCTCTGACTTGAGGCACGCACTGTAATCAAATGGTTAACAAGGAAAGACCTAAAGAAAAACCTGTCCAGGACAGTCAGGCTTCTGAGGGTCTGGTGCCTGTCATCCTCTGGCCAAGAGATTATGTTACATGCAGATTGATTTCTAGCAGCCTTAGAAAAATCATTTTATATATATATATATATATATATATATATATATATATATATATATATTTTTTTTTAAAATACTTAATCCAGATCTCTTTTACAAAAGCTACATGAGCAAGACAAATACTCTTGGACTATAATAAACGAGTCACCATTTCTTATGCATTTTGTATTTTGATTAAACACAATCAGACGGATCTTTTAAGGACTTAAACTAGCTCTATCCTTATAAAATGTTAAGAGAAAATATTTTAATTCTAATATTTATACAACTTTAATGACTAATACAGTATCTTCAAGACTGTTAGGAAAAGGAGGAAAGATAATACTATCTTCGGATTGGTGGACTATTCAATTTTTTTTTTCCTTCCCAAACTGTTTTGGTTGAGTTTGTTGAGGAACTTACTTTGTCTATGGTTTCATGATACCTACTAATAAGCATCGGTTTTCAATAGTATTAAGATACCTGCCTCAAAGTTTTTGGTAGTTTTGAGGGCTCTAGTGATATCAGGATTTGGAGAAGTGACCAGTATTTTAAAAATGGTATTCTCACCAGAGAAAAAGAAAGTTTCGGTGTCACAAAGGGCTAATTCTTTACAATAAGACTTAGAGTGCTATCTTGCTTATCTTCTAACCCTGTCTACCATAAGACTTCTGGGTTAAGGTGCTATTTATTTCAGGGCCGAGAGAAAAAGGCTATTCCTATAATTGTCACTTGGAGCCATGCAATGTAATTTGATGCCACTGAAATCGAGGGGGAAGCCAGAGGCGACAAGGATGTGCTGGCCGTGTGCCACATCTGTGTTCATTCCTGGATGCGTCCTGCCCACCACTTTACAAGCGATACCTGGAGACTACTTAAGTGTATTTCATTGTAGTGTGTAGATTCATTTTGGAGAGAGGAATGCTTCAGGAGTGGGTGGTACAGTTGTAAATAGGGACTGTTAGCTCCGAAATTACAGAGTTCAGCGCACTCCACATGCTTGTCAAGGCTTGGCAATGAAGCCTGGGGCTTGTCCCAGGCTAACACTGGAATCCTGCTGTGCTTGCTGGTGGCCTCTAGGTCATATACACTGGCACCCAAGGGGGTTCACTGCCAATAATCTACTTGGTGGGTTCTGAATTAGAATGCTAACTCTGCCTCTGACGGTGATACTCAAAGGAGAATCGTGGGGTTGAGATATAAGGGCGGGCATGGGGGCAGACACAGCAACTAATGGGAGATCTGGGCCGTTCTCTATGGGCAATTGAGCTGTCCTGCACTCAAGTGGAGACTGGAGGGCCTACATCTGGTGAGGTGAGGCAACACGTTGCCGTCCCTTGAACAGCAGCCAGGAGAACACTTTGTCACCTGGGGATAAAGTTGGCTTCTTGCCCATTCCTTCTTAAAACAGCAAATAACACACAAGGCCCAGCATCCCTGTGAGGTCGTCTCCTAGCTTTTAATAATTCCTTGTATTTATTTATTGCCGTTTCTCTCTCCCAGGAGCTAACTAAAAGCGTTTTCCACATGTTACTTCAATAATCCTCATTACCGCCCCTTGGCCAGGCTGGTTAGAGAACGGTGCTAATGGGGTCAGCACTCAGCTTCCCGCAAGCGCCCTGTCTGCACAGCTAACCATATCCAATTATTTTAGAGAGCCTGCAAGAAGCCACTAAGATCACAGACGATACCACCACAACAATAGCAACGCTAACAACAGCATCTAATGTTTACCGAGGGCTTACGATGGGGCACACGTTTCCAAAGCCCTAATCAGATATGGGTGAATCTAACCCTCCCCCAAATCTAAGAAAGATGGATCATTCACACCCATTTTATAGAAGAGAGCCAAAGAAGTGGATGGAACACAGGGAGTGGTGAAACAGAACAATCCACTCTACCAGTAAACTCAAAGAGACCGAATTCTTGCCTATAAGAAAATAGTGTTTCTCTACAGGTACTAATTGGAGCAGCAATGACTTGATTCACAGATTTATCATTATATCTGAGCATTAAGAGCAAATGGCTGAGCTGAGGAAAGTTGAGAGAAACACAACTACCATTGGAAAGGTGAAGCTAGTAATTCAGGCTAAGTACTACACTGTACACCATGGTTTATACTCTAGGATAATAGGTGCTAGCCTACTCTATCTTTGTGATAACACTAGCCTACTCCATCTTTGTGATAACACTAGCCTACTCTATCTTTGTGATAACACTAGCCTACTCTATCTTTGTGATAACACTAGCCTACTCCATCTTTGTGATAACACTTGGACGAAAACTATTGCTTCATTTTCCAGATTGGGATGTTGAAGGTCTGAAAGGCTAAGTAATTTCAATGTTGACACTGAAAAGTAGAAAGGGAATCTACTTTCCATGCACATGCAAACCAGATGACACTCCACTTTATTGAAAGGAACTATGTAGATTTAAAAAAAGATAAAGAAACAAGTCCAGAAGCAAAAGCAATGAGCTGAGTTATCAAGAGCAATGGAGCCCACACGTTTTTGGGCTTCCATTACTAAGTCCTTTTTTTTTTCTTACAATGGTCACATGGCTTTTTGGCCCTGTTCACTTACCATAGTCAGACAGAAACCAAGTCAGGCCTATGGGCCATGGGGACAATGCTGAAATATTGGTAAGGACTGTAGGTTGCTAGTAAAGCAGGGACACTGTACTCAACTTATTGACTGCAGGACTCAAGTCTATAACCCATGTAAACCCTTGGGACAAAGTCAGTGCTCTACAAATACTTCGAAAGATACTAGTATTTAAAGAGCACTAGCCTGACATTTGAAGCCTATGGGACTGTTGAACAACTACCCGCCCTCTCTGGAGATACCAAATGGTTTTGAAAGAATGACATCCAGGAAGCACAGGCTCTGGCATCAGGCAAATCTAGGTTGAGACACTAGTTCTGTTATTTCCTCCTATATGAGCTTGGGGAAGTTAGATGCTCTGTCTCCCTTAGCTTCAGTTCCTTATCAGGAAATGGGGACAATAACTACTTTTGCTGTAGGATTATTAAACAAACAAAACAAAAAAAAAAGAAAGAAAGAAAGAAAGAAAGAAAGAAAAATAAAAAAGAATTAAGTGCAAAGAAGGGAAAAGTAACCATGAGAAAATCTGTGCTTCTACTTCCAAGGTTTTGCTGGACCCCTGGGAGCTGCTCATGGGAACTCAGTGGTGGGAGATCTCTGACGCTTCAGCTAGCTTTATGGGGCCCGTTCTCCTGACAGGGTTCATTGGCACAGGGGACTTTTGCTTTCCCAGTGGGTAACATTTCAGAGTGCATTGTCAGGACATGTTAGGTGTTCTGTTGCATAACTTGGTGCCTGTGTGTGCTAGTAGTAACAAGGGAAGTCACACAGGGCCTACTGTGCGCCTCACATTATGCTAAACAGCAGAAAGACCTTATAGCAGACCATCTGGGTGAGCTGACTACAATAACTGTTAATACTGTTAAGCCAGTTACAAAATGGGATGGCAAGCTTTCTGTAGCTTAATAGCAAAACCAAAAGTAAAAAAAAAAAAAAAAAAAACCCACATTGCTTCCAGTATACTATCCTCAAATCAGACAATGCAATCTGGATAAGAATTCCGCCCGAATGCAATTCTTCCACTGTGGTTAGTTAGCAAACCACCCTCTTTGTTTCTTTTAGTTGAATTTGACCTAATCATGGGTAAAGTGTAGAATCTCCCTCTCATGCCCTGAGATCTTCTAATAAGTCATGTAACGTCGGTATTGTTCTGTAGCCCTCAAGCTACAACACAACAGTTAACAGTTCCTTTAAAAACAATAACAATAACAACAAAAAGACAAAACAAATGCACATACACGAATGCGCACGCACACGCGCACATGCGCGCGCGTACACACACACACACACACACACACACACCATAAAGTTTTGTAAATTGACAGGATTCTAAGGCTTTGAGGTTAATCTGCATGAAGGCTCAACGTACCCCTTTCTCTCCAGTCTCAAGCACTTTGTTTTCTTCTCCAAAAGCTCTCACCTCTGCTAAAGGGACAATGAGGCACACGCCTGACAGCCTCTCAGGACACTTACGCTTGGAAATTTCTTTTCCGGGTGTCACAAGATAGCAGAGACCAAGGTGAGAGAGTAACACTTGGCAGTGCTATTTGCTGTCAAAGTTTATTTTTGTTTCCTGTCCAACGACCACAACCTGGATGGTTCTGATGAAGAACAGGAAGCCTCCAGCATGCTGTAGAGAGATGGCCCACACTTGGAAAAGGAATGCACAAAGGAGCAATGATGGAGCCTGTCAACACAAACTGGGAGTTCAAATGTGTTTCCATGTAAATTTTCAACCATGCTGTTAGTCTGCTTTGAGCTCAGATCATTTCTTTTGTACCAGACTCCTTTTCGGTGAAACACTACTAAATGAATCTGGCCTAACACAGCTTGCTCGTTGTACCTGGAAGACCCAACTTTCTCTGGTAGATAGTGGGTTTCTGTTGGTATTTATAATTCATGGAGCACTCATTTCTAGGTGCCTTAAGAGCATCACAGAAAACCACCAAAGCACACACAATTCATGGGAAAGAGCCAGCACAGTGTCTGGTACCCAAGTGGGTACCAAAATATGCCTAGACCCCAGCCTTCTTTTAGTATATAAAAATACCTGGATTATAAAGAACAACGGGTTTTCATCTTAGCTAAGGGGTAAGACTTCACCTTTGAGGGAATTGGCTAGCAAGTTTTCTTCAGCATGCTTTGCAAATGATGCTAAGCTTGGTGTGCTGGTTTGGTGTCTGTCAAGGTGATACAGGCCAGAATCATCTGAGAGTAAGGAGCCTCAACTGAGATTAAGATTAGGCCGTATGAAAGCCTGTAGGACATTTTCTTAATTAGTGATTGATATGGGAGGGCCCAGCCCATTGAGGGACCATCCCTGGGCTGGCGGTCGTGGGTTCTATAAGAAAGCAGGTTGAGGGGGCAGGAGAGATGGCTCAGAGGTTAAGAGCGATAACTGCTCTTCCAGAGGTCCTGAGTTCAAAGAAAGCAGGTTGAGCAAGCTTTGAGGAGCAAGCCAGTAAGCAGCACCCCTCGATGGCCTCTACATCAATTCCTGCTATCAGGTTGCTGGAGTGTTTGAATTTCTGTCCTGACTCCCTTTGGTGATGAACAGTGGTGTGGATGTGTAAGGAAAAGGAAAATAAGCCCTTTGCTCCACAACTTGCTCTGGTCATGGTTTTTCCTTATGGAAATAGTAATCCTGAGTAGGACAGTGTTCACCACAGCCATGCTAACCCTTACTAGAACAGCGTTTAATCACAACAGTTGAAGCCCAACTAGGAGAGGGAGTGTGTACAATTAAATGGGCACCAGTGCAAGACTCCTGAAAGACATCAGACTGTCTCAGCATTCAGGATCAGGTCTACTCTGAGGCATTGTTAAAGATGTTTCCTGATCGGGAACTGCAGAGAAGGACAGAATCAAGGGTCATTTATCTACAACCAAAATGGGAAGCCAAGGCAGAAAATTAAAAGTTGGTGAAACTCAAGGGCTAGAGCTGCCAGAGCTTTAGACACTTGCCGTGCAAGCATGTTGATCAGAGTTCAGATCTCCAGAATCTACATAAATGCTGGGTACCTGGGCAAATCACTTGTAATTTCAAGATGGAAAGGTAGAGACGGGATCCCTAAGCAAGCTGGCTAGCAAGACTAGCCATATTGGTAAGCTCCAGATTTGACTGAGGGAAGCTAACTTAAAGAATAAGGTAAAAGAACATTGAAGATGATTCTAATACCCACCTGCAGTTTCCACATGCACACACACACACACACACACACACACACACACACACACACACACATGATCTCTCTCTCCCCACCTCTCTCTCATACACCTGTGCCTGAAAATATGCATACATGAATGCATATACCCAGCCCCCACACAATGCATACAGAAAAAGACAAATCAAAAGGGGCCAAAAGGATATTTGACTCAGAAGAGGAGAGGTGGCTGGCTCTGGGAGCCACAGCTGGAGATGCAGGGGAGCTGGGGAAACCATCACAACTGTCTGGATTATGGGACTTTTTTTCTGCCTGATTGTCATATGCAATGTCAAATCTGTTGTATATAATGGGTCTGGTCTGGAAAAGGGGCTCTCAAGTATGTCTACTGGCTCTTCTTCTAGACCTAAGTAGCTTGATAAAATGTAGATTCAGGCTGGGATTGTGCTCTAGGCTAAATAAACTTACTTGGAACAGTGGTTGCCTAGAATGTATGCGACATTGGGTTTGGTCCCCAATATTACATCATCCTATCATGGTGGTACATTCCTAAAATGTGCCTATCACTCTGGAAGTGGAGGCAGGAGGATAAGAAGTTCAAAGTCATTCTTCACTACATAGAAACCTTGAGGCTGACCTGGGCTCAAATGAAGAGAAAAAAGACACCTTTCCAATTGCTGGTTAAAGAACCTGTACTTACTGCTTTTGGAAAAATAGAAATAGAATAAAATAGACTATATTTTAGAGTTTTACTTAGACTAATAAATTAGTATATCTTGAAGACTTGGTCCTAGAAGCTGTATTTTTGATAAGCATACTACTTATTAGGTATTGGGAATTTTTTGAGGGGGGGTGAGAATTGTTTGTATCTTAAAGTTCTAAGAGTTTAAAACAACAGACACACAGTACACTGTATGGCATGTAATGATAGCATCTTTGAGTCCTGTTCCTGTGTAGTCTTGTGAATCACTTTTTTTTTTCATTGAGCCTTAAATTCTTCACCTCAAACCTGGGGTCAGTCTGTGTAAGAATTGTTGAAGATAATGAAGGTAAATGCCATTTATTATAAGATCCAAGTGCTTGCAATGATCATGTTTTTGGGCCAAAGTGGAATCTTATAAACTTCCAAGACAGACCTGTCCCAGTTCATGATTTTAAACTTACCTAGGTTATAGCCTCTAACTATGAATTTCCTCCATGGCTCTTTGATAAACTATTATTCCATTCAGAATTTCTAGCATCATTTTATAGTTAACTGGAGTACCTGGTGATAGGACATAGGCCAAATTGCTTTTCAAGTTCTAGATCCATGAGGGAGAAGAGCTGCGAGGGGCTGGAAGTATTTGGGGTCTGCTTTCATTGGGGGTAAATGGATATGCTGTGTGGGACAGTAGCTGGTGTTAAGAATTAAGAAATAAAAGAACTGTGATTAGAGTCCCCAATGAGTTGATGAATTAGAGAAGAGCAAGAAACAAAGAAAAAAAAAAAAAAAACAGCTCAGTAGGAAGAGTTCTGGATGATCCTGGAGGAAATGATCATTATCACAAACACATAGGCAACGTCTCGCCAAATGAGGATAATAACTGAAAACAAGTCCATGAGGTCCAGCCAACACTTCAAACATGGCTGTGAGTGTTGGCTGCGTGGACTGTGAGGCCCTTTTCACTTTAGCATACCTTTATGGGCCTTCGTTGTCCAGTGCTGGACTTCACAGTTTGAGAAGCATAGAGTCCTTGGACTTAGTTCAACAGATAAAATAAAGATGACGAACATCCTGGAGAAGAACCACTCTGGGAAAGCAAAAGGAGCTGGGGTTATTTAACCTAAAGAGAGGAGAGCTACGGGGACTCGACTCTTCCATTCCAAGAGCTAAAGTTGACATTCACCAGATGTTCTTGAGGGAAAAAAAAAGATGTGTAAGTCCAGCAGAAGGGTTTCACGTGAAGCAAAACAAAGTCTTTCTTGTGAAAATCTGTCCTGTGAATTTGCTCATGTGGAGAGACAGAGATGGAGATGGAGACAGAGACAGAGAGAGTGAAAAAGAGACAGAGGGGGAGATAAAGAGAAAGAGAGAGAGACAGAGACAAGGAGAGAACACTTTCCAAATGCTGGTCAAATAAGCTGCATTCATTACTTTCGCATAGTTGCAAGCAGAATACCTGATAGAAACAACTAATAAGAGGAAAGATTTCTTTTGACCCATGGTTTCAGTTCATCACTGTGGGGAGGGTGAAGCAAAGCAATTCAGCTCCTTCTGTAGGAATAGGAACAGAGTTGGCTGCTCACAAGATGGTGGACCACGAAGTAAAGGGTGCGGGGCTGTGACCAGGAGTAGATAAAATGGTCAAAAGAACACTTCTAGGGATCTACTTCTGCCAGGTAGGTCTTACATCCTAAAGGTTCTTGGAGTATTCAAAACAGTATCACAGGCTGGGGACCAAACCCTCAAAATTCAATCTGTAATAGACACTCTAGATGCAAACTCTAACAGGATCTACATCAGACTAGAATATGAAGATCAAGAAAAGCAATAGTAAGTGAATTTGGAAGCTGCCCCCAAGTGTGGGGCAGAGTTGTAGTTTAGGGCTAGGGAGTCAGCTTTTCTGTAATTCAGTTTTCTCATGTGTGAAATAAATATAACCAGCCAGATGAATTCCATGGTCTTCCATGATTATGTAGATTCATATTTTGTGATATAGAAAAACAGCCCAGTAGTTGTGGGTTAACATGCCAAAGTGTTCTTCTGGCCACTGCAAAGAAAATAAGAAATGTGCTGGGAGATTTGGGTATTGATTCATAGACATCATGGTATGACACCAGTTTGATGGGCTGATGTCATGAGGTGGCCAAACTGGAGAGAGCTACAAGGTCTTAGGAGGAGTATCTGTCTTTGAGAGAAGGGCAAAAGAGAGAATGCAGGCCATTCTAGAGATACGGGTGTGGGGAGCAGAAATGGAGCATGAGGGACACTAGGAAGCCACCTAGGAATGAGGACAGGGAAAAGAGAGACTGTGGGGGTGTCCAGGACACACTGATTGTTTGGTGTGAATGTTGCTATGGGTGCAGAACTCATATGTTGAAAGTCTTACCTCTAATATGATTAC
The DNA here is from genome assembly GCF_011762505.2 of Arvicanthis niloticus. Classification (NCBI taxonomy): domain Eukaryota; kingdom Metazoa; phylum Chordata; class Mammalia; order Rodentia; family Muridae; genus Arvicanthis; species Arvicanthis niloticus. The sequence goes on from NC_047673.1 coordinate 51,604,822, forward strand.
CAGGAGGAAAGAGCTCTTCAGATTAGCACCCTTATGGAAGAAGACCAAGGGACCTCTTTAGTTCTTCCTCTATGTGCAAATATAATGAGAAACACCAACTTAAGAGTAGGAGACCAGGTTCTCACTAAACATCAGGCCTTCCTGAATCTTTGTCATGGAGTTTCAACCTCAGCTGTGAGTGATAAATTTCTGTTGCTATCCAGTCTGGGACATTTTGTTATAGCAACCTAATCAGACTGAGACTGATTGAGATGAAGCCTTAGTTAAAGGACTGAGCAGACAGTAACTAAAGCAGATCTTAGTTAAAAAAAACTAAGCAGACCCTAGAATAGGGTCCAGACTCAAAATAGATGAGGAGATCAATCCAAAGACTGTCATCTGTAACCAAGAGTGTCAGGGGCACTGTTCATGTAGGAAAGGTATTCACTTCTTCATAGTCCTTAAGGTCTGAAAGCCCAGAGCAATGAAGCCAGACAGTTGTTTTCCATTTTGCCTCTTCTATTAGCCTGATTATGTTGAGAAAGTTAGTAATCCTTACTATACAGTTTCAAGATACTAAAATGGGGGGTATCTACTACATAACATTTTCTTTGAAGATTAAAACAAGTCATGTGCCTAACCCATAGGAAGCATGAAGGAAAGGTATCTTGGGATGGGAATGGAATTGAGACAAAACAAGAAGAGATTATCAGTGATTTTATAGCTTTAAGAAATAGCCTGAACCTGGACTCTTCCTACTGATGCAAACTAAGTTTTATGTAGCCCATTGACCATTATTCCAGAGCTAATTTCTAAGGAATATTAAACATTGATGTAGGCATAGTTAGCCCATTTCACAGGGTTCTGGCTACTGAGAACAGTTGCTGGGAGACAAGGAAGACATTTTAAGGTTCTCAGCTCCTGTGATCAGAGGCAGCATATTAAAGTGAAGTCTCTTCTCATTCTCCCTGCTCTGCTTCCATCAGTACAAACCAACCAAGAACAAGTGGAACGTAGCTTATTGCTTACCCCTCCCACCAGAAAAGGGGGCTCTGTCTCTTTAAACAGAAATGTTCCCATTGCTGTCTCAGTCATTCTGCCCTCCAGGAGCCTTTAGTAACTCTAAGGCTCCTAACTCTTCCTATCTTGCAGTTCTTTCCTACCCAGGAAGGTGTGTTAGTGATTCTTTTACTTTAGATCTTAACATAGTGTTATTTATTTATTTATTTATTTATTTATTTATTTAAAGATAGGGTCTTATATAGCTAAGACATGCCTTGAATTCTCTATTAGTCATGGATGCCCTTGAATGTCTGATCTTTCTTCCTCCACTTCTTACATGCTAAGATTATAGGTATATACACCACGCCTGGTTTATGCAGTGCCAGCTATTGAATCCAGGGCTTTGAGCATGTTCGGGAAGCACTCTACCAACTTGTAGAGAGAATATCTTATGTCTGTATGGATGTGGCACCTGTCAATAATAAAGCTGATGGTCTACGGCTTAGGCAGGAAACAGGAGGTGGAACATCTGAGATCCTGGGATAGTGCTAGGTGTGGCAGATTCACTTGGGAAGATGTGACAGAGTTCAGACACATGGTGCTTTGGTACAGGTAGCCAGCCACGTGGCAGAATGTAGATTAGAATAAATGGATTATTTTAAATCATGACCTAGTCAGAGAAGAGCCTAGATATATGGCTGAGGTATTTGTAAATATATTTTGAGTCTGAGTCTTATGTATGGGAGCATGGGGCTGAGAGGAAGAACCACGTAACTTTTACACCAATGGAGCCACACCCTTAGCCCCTCAATGTTCGAGCCCAGAGTTCCCACTGAGTAGTGACATAAACTCCTCATTCTTCACTGTACTGTATGTTCAGACACTCTCCTGGGCCAGGCTCCTTTCTGCACTTGCTTGTAAGAAAAGGGCTTTTTTTTTTCCTTTCAAATTAGTCGACAGAGTCCTGCTGGAAGTGAGGAATATGACTAAGTGATTTCTTAAAGTCCTTTCCAGCCAGTGATTCATCAGACACAGAATTCTAACTTGGAATGGTCTATTGGTATTATGAGCCAAATGTCTCATTTTTGCAAATGAGGAGAGTGAGGTCCGTAGAGGTTAAGAGTTGAGGGGGCTGCCTGATACAGTGGAAAGAATATGCAATTTGACGTTTACAAAGTTCTGAGTTTGAGACCACATACCAACACTGACTTGCTGTGTGACCTTGAAAACATCAATAACCCCAGTGACTCCAGTTTCCACAATTGTACAATGGTGATAACACTACCTTCTCTGTTTGCTGTCTAGTGTCAGCCTAAGGACATTACATCTAAGAAGAACAGGACAAAATGATAAACTATAGTTCAAGCCTGCCCCCATATGTTAAAGATTTTAATGTAATTTATCTAAGTTACTTGGTAGCAAACAAAACCAGCATCTTCAGTTCTAGTGTTACTTGATTTTCATCATCCAGTACGTCTTCTCAACTCTTCTCTTCCCAATGTTGTGGTTTTAAGATTTCCAGGGGGGTGGGGGTGGGGGTGGAAAGATGGCTCAGTGATTAACAGCACTGGCTGTCCTTCAAGAGGACCTGAGTTCAATTCCCAGCATTCTGTAGCTGTAACTGTCTGTAACTCGTGTTCCAGGGGGATCTGACTCCCTCATGCATACAGGTAAAACACCAATGTACATAACATAAAAAAAAAATTTCTCATAAGCCACCATGTTAATCTGATCTTCACATGCTTTCTTTTAAACTCTTTAATGCACATAGGCTCCAACTGTGGGACTCCTGATTGGCTTAGACAGACTGTGGCACAGCATTTCTCATGACTTGTGACATGGGAGACATCTCAATGAGAGACATCTCATGTGGCCTTCCATTGTCTTATAGTGATGGCTCTCGAATGCCAAGCTGAGGACTGCCAGCAGATGGGCCTTGCACATAAGCGAGCTTTCCATGTAGCTTAGCTTCTTCAACCAGATTCATAACATGAAGCTGGAATTTGGGAGCTGTCTTTAGATTAGCTTTTAGTGGACTACCAGGTTATAGCACATACTTTGGATTAAAATAGGATGGATGTAAGCCGCAGAATGAAGTAGTAATCGACGTTCACGCTGGACAGAGATTTGGGTACTTGTTTCGTGGTGACAGCTGACTGACTGTACCAATCTATGGTAGTCTGCTTAGACCGGGGTGGTAGATTGATCTCACAAATGAAACATGGGCCCAAGAGTTATGTGTTTCCAAAGACCACTAATGAGAAGAGGTCACTGGTCTCTGAGCTCATTCACCATTATTTGTGAATTAGGAAAGATTATATGTTTCATTTGGCTCCATTATTAATCACAGGGTATAATGAATCCTCAGGAGGTTGACCCAAATCATTTCTTCCACTTATCAAGTAACATGTACCTCCACAAAGACATTCTGTGACCTTCTGTTCAACCTGGCCTTTGCTTCTTGTGTAACCAATTCTCTTCTAGGCTTGGAGATCCTTCTTCCATTTACTGGGAAGAGTGGGACGCTCGACTTCAACCAAGAGCCAAAGAGTACAGCGATCAGATCCACATCCTCCTGCTTTCTTGAGCATGAAAAGGTTTTACGATTTCCAGAAACAAGGGGGAAGGTCAAGCTTACAATAAATAGGGAATATTGCCTTTTGCCATAAGCCATAAAAAAAAAGAATAAAAATCGGGGTTGGGGGAGGGGTCACTGTGAGCCAGTTCAGTCAACAATTTCCATGTTAAAAAGAAGTTGAAGTTGGAGCCATGTGGTCTCCAAAGTAGTAAAATATATTTTCTTACCCTACACTTCATGTGCCCATAACCTTCCTTTTAAATCATCTCTAACCAGCCTCAAATCACTCTGACCGCAAATCATTTGGTGGCTTTGGTCTCCAGGCAATGGAATGTGCTGGAGCAGACTGGGAGTCTCGGGGAGTCGTTGCTACCAAGTTCGCTCTGAGGGAGCTTCCACCCCCACTCCCCACCCCTCCTCCCCTCCAGGCGCAGGGACCCCAGCAAGAGCCTTGAAAGTTCCACACTGAGATAGCAGATGACATCATAGCTCAATCATTCTAGAAACACACACACACACACACACACACACACACATTCAAAACTGCAAGGGTTGCAGAATAGCAACGCAATACGACACAAACCACAGAGGGCAGATGGAACCCACGAACAGTTTTCCTTATGAAAACATTCGCGAATACCACAGGCAGACTGGCAAAGGCAGGTTTAATTACATTGACAGAAACTCATTGTATCCATCAGTCCCACCAACTTCAGAGCCGACCAACCAATGGGGAGGTCACCCACTGAGGCTGTCCTGGAAATGGGACAGCCAGGAGAGCCTGAAGTTATATGTCCAGGTGCCTCATGGAATATGTAAGTAGTCTTACTCTGGTAAGACTCAACTGTAAAAAACACGTGAGAACCGCTAACAGGAATTCTAAGGGACCCAGACCTTTGTCGTAACCTGTCTTTAAATGTATAACTGTGGAGTTCAGAGCAGCCCAAGGTATGAGAAATCAATTATTCAATTCGTGATTAATTGACGAGATACCTAGCTAAGCTGTCCCTGGTATAAACAAATCTCTTGCGACTGCCATCTGCTGTCACATCAGAGGTGCCAGCCTTGTGTTTTGCGAGTGCAACTAGATCTTTTCTTTGTTTGTATTTATTTGTTATTTGTTTGTTTGTTTGTTTGTTTATTTATTTAAGTGAGCTCTTCGAAGAGTTAAGTATATAGTCTTTGAAAGGGATGGTGAATACATGAGTGTGCCTGTAGGCACCTCCGGGAAACAAAGTTTAACGTACACTGGCAAAGTCTGATTAAGGCTTGAGGGAGAAACATGTTCCAAATAAAAGTGCTATTTTAGTGTAAGTACCTAGCTATCATTTTACAGCAGTCGCTAAAGTGAGCGTTTTCAAGGAGGCTCGGCAGAACTTCTAGGAGCCGTGAAGGAAATGCCTAAATGGCCTGAGAACTTTCTAATTTTAGCGCTAAAGAGTCATCACTGCTGACTCTAGTCAGGGGAGATTTGTAATGCAAGGGGCAGAGGACACAGAAAAATCACTAAACAAACACAAAGCTGCAAATAGAAATACCAGAATGTTAAAAGTAGATCTTCTCCGAGACAAAAGAAGTGCAGCAACTATAGACATGAACGTTTACTAGCTATAATCTTCTCTGAGACATATTATTTTACAATCTTATAGTGCGTGTGGCAACAATCTTTTTCATCAGATACCCTAGGGATAACTGCTCATTTCAGCTGAGGGGGTGGTGTGGTGTGTGGATGCAGCCCAAATGCATGCTGGTCATATCTTTCTGTAAGCTCTACAACAATGGCAGTGAGAAAGGCTGTCTAAAAACAATCCATTTGCCATTATTCAGGCAGTTATAAACTAGGACTTACTTTTAAAATTTATTTATTTAATTGCTAGGTTTAGCAGAGATTCCCCATGGATTTATCAGCAACAGAAATAAACATACATTTTTGCAGAGCTCTACTTGGAAGTGTTAAGAAGGGTTATTGAAAGTCTGTTTTCATCCTGTGGTTAGAAATTCAATGTGCCTTGCTACGATGGTAAGCTACATTCCAGTATCCTGATGAGTCTGTCAATCATCAGAATATTAGAAAGAAAGAAAGAAAGAAAGAAAGAAAGAAAGAAAGAAAGAGCGAGCTATCTTTGGAGAACAGTCCCCTTCTCAGATGGTCCTCTGTCAGGCGTCTTGGGCACCTCTTGCTCTTCATCAGTAGCCTACCACTAGCTGAGGTGAGTTAAGAATCCCATCTGGCTTGTCAGGTGCCAGGATCTGTATTTGGGCTTTTGACGGAAGTAGACTGTGAGAATTGTATTTCCCTAAAAGAAATGCTGGTTGTTGCTTCTAGAAGCGATGTTTTCCAGGATCTGTCCCCCCCCCCCCCGCGCACCTCCCCCCCCCCCGCCCCCTTCCTCGGCCCATCGAATACTTGTAAAACATAACGAGTAATGGGAATGGGGGAAGGCCAGCTTTTCTGTTCTCAGTCTTTCCACGGTAGAGGAGTCATCAGGAATGTATTCTTCCCTATTGTATTCTGCCGGCCACTTGTTCCCCAGAACCACGGCCAACTGCATGCTAACTAATGAGAGGGACTCAGTCCAAAGGGCTTCCAAGAGAAAGTAGCTTTAGATTTTGCTAGACAAAGGACTGCAATCGAGTGAGACCCAAGAAAACAAACAACTTTCAAAAGATTGAAGGACAGGGAGTTGGGGGGGAGGGTGGAATGGGAGGTGAAAACCACCCAGATTTTTCAAGAGGAAAAAAAAAGCACCCTCAAACTTTCCCTGAGATAAAGTGTTTCCAGCTAGAACTCATTCAGCTCGCGCGGAATAGCTCAGGCTGTCAGAAGGGGCTTGCGTTGTCAAAGTTTCCTTCTAGCTCAGCCAGGGATGGAGCGGATGATAAATTAGACGAAAATCCAGCCCAAAGTGCTCCAGGGGTGTGTAGAGGAAGAAAGTAGCATTTTAAAAAATGGGGATGGGGTGGACAAAGAGGGCAGAGATGTAACCTCACGCCCTTCTCCCCTCCCCCACCCAGCCCTAACAACAGAGAAGTCTGGCGGAATGGGACCCTCTGCCGGCGCCCCTTAAGGGGTTTGGGGGGATCCGGAGGGTCGTGCGCAGCTCCGCGGGCTCTGCATAGATAGAACGCGGCCACTTACCAGCTGGGCACCAAACACGCTCTGCACACCCCGCCCGAAGAAGCTCTTCTGGGCTTTTTCAGATCCCGCCTGTTGTCCGAGGGCAACCTGAGGGCTTGAGATCACGGCTGCGGGAGAATGCACAGGCAGCAGGGCCGCCAGGCGTGGGGCTCCCGGCAGCCTGCGGTGGAGACTCGGAGGACGTGGGTCCTGGTCCTGGTCCCGCCACCCGAGCCAGGCAGCTGAACTGCAGCCGCGCGAGTGCACCGCGTCTGCAGAGGGGCGCGTGTGCGCCGGGTGTGCACGAGTGAGCGAGAGGAAGAGAGAGAGAGAGAGAGGGAGAGAGGTAGAAAAGGATCTGGGGCTGCTGGGGAGGGGGAGAGGGCGAGGGTGTGTCCTGGGCAGGAATGTTGCTAATGTCCAGAAATAACGCCCCTCTCTCCTGCCCTGCTTACAAGTCCGAAGGCTTTTGTTTGGCCCAGGGTGGGTGAATCGCAATCACCAACCACTGAAGTGACAATTGAGTCCCAGGCACAGCAAGTTCCAAAGCAACCTGCCAGGTCAGCTTCAGCTTGAAGCCTTTCCTAGACACCTCTACTCATTCCACAAGGACAGAGTCTCTCTGCACACCTGGGGCCTTGGTAACTAGGCGACAGGACACGGACTCCCACCTTCACCTCCCTTATATCCACCTTCCATGAGAGGGTGTCTTTCCACGATGCTGTGTGTGTCCCTCCGTCTAAATGAAATGTCTCTTGCAAGTCTATACATTAATCCTCATATCACACAGGGAACCCTTAGGAAAGGGAATGCCGAGAATAAAAATCTGCTCTTTGTTCCTTTTTTTTTTTTTTTTTTTTTGTTCTGATGTTGAACAAGTCTGCCATTAATCAAGGCTTTCCCTCAGCATCCAAACTGCTCACTGGGAATGAGCATGATCCCTGGCTGGCTTCTCCTGCAGGCCTTCCTTACTGCATCATGTCACAGTGACTCAGTCACAACCAGGATGGATATGACTGAGAAACAATAGGAAAACCCACACCAACCACTTAAGAAAAGCCTCCTCCTTGCCAGCTCTCCTCTCCCTGGCAGACTGGACTTAACACACTGGAGGAGCTGACCTCACCACATACTGTGTTTCGACTCTTCCCATTCCAGAATTAGCCTGCCCGAGACACAGTCATCCAGGATTGGATTTAGAAATTTGAAGAAGAAACTCATGAGGGACCAATAAAGCTATTAATTCAAGTAGAGTCCATAAACTGTCAAAGGCATGACAGATTCTTGAAGTCAATTAGAAGCCTTATCAGAACACGTGCTCCAAAATTAGAGTCATCCTGAGAGGTCCAACCAGAGACAGCAAGAGACATATGTTTGCAAACAAACACGTGAAAAGAACGTGGTCCATCTTCAGTTCACATTTATGATCCTAAGGAAGTGATGGATCATGAAATATTAGATTTTTCCCCCCTTCTTTATTAACATTTTCCTTTCCTTTGGGAATCATTGTCAAGTTAATAAGGCGAGGTTGCTTTTCAATGGGAAGATAGTCTGGGTTTGGCAAGTTCAGCCCCTTCTTTATCTCTGTACTTCAGTTGTAGAGTTTTCCTGGGGTTACTGAGTAACAGACAAATGTTGCTCCTCCAAAAGGTAGCAAGGAAATCAGGGAACTCTGGAGTCTCACTGGTTTCTTCATCTCCAGGAGGGGTGGTTAGAAGCCCCTTTCTTCTGCTAATCAGAAAGGCATTTTGTTGATTAAAGGCACAGGCAAAAACAAAAGGTTCTTGGCATGTGGTCACCCTAAGCGGAGAAACTCCAGTAGCCTGGGAGTCCAGGCTTGCTGAAAAGGTTAACGTTTTTAGACTTTGGAAATGGAGTCCCAGTCAAAGATGGGGACCTTTCTAGGCCCCTTTGCGTGAGTGTGAACATGAACGAAGGTTGGATGGAATCTGTTGTTCCCCATTTCCTGTGTCTAAGGAGCGACCCTTTGTGTACAGCTCTTGGGTGTTCAAGGAAGCTCTGCCTTGTATCTCTATAATCAGCCATCTGCTTAAGCTCTGAATGGGAACTTTGCCACTGCTACACATTCTGCAGTTTCCAACATCAGGAGGCAGGGTGTGACTGATTTCTCAGTGTGTGGCCCATGGAGCACTCAGGACTGGCCAGAAGGGTGGCAAGCTCCAGCTTGTTGAAAATGCAAATTTCTGAGCTCTCCTCACAATTACTGTTACAATTTTTGACATCAGCTTCTTACCAAAAAGAAAGGAGAGAGAGAGAGAGAGAGAGAGAGAGAGAGAGAGAGAGAGAGAGAGAGAGAGAGGAATAGCCAGGTATGGTGGAGCACACGGTTACTCCCAATGCTCAGGAGGCAGAGGCAGAAAGATCTTTGTGAGTTCAAGGCAGCCTGTTCAACATGGTAAGTTCTAGGACTGCCAGGACTACTTAAAGACCCTGTCTCAAAATACAAAAAAAAAAAAAAAAAATTAATATTGGAATAAGCAACAATTCACATAATTTAAATGATCACAAATGCACTACATTTTTGCCTATGTCCTTCTGCAGAATAATGGTGGTATTAATTTTTCCTGTAGGCTTCCAGATTTCTTTAAGTAAATGGATACCAGAAACATATTCTGTTTGTTCTCTCTCTCTCTCTCTTTCATATATATATATATATATATATATATCTACTCTTTACTTTAGGTAAAGTTTTATATGCTTGAAATTGGCTCCTTCTTCCTGTCTATGGCATCTGTATCTGGGAGGAGAGGCATAAAGCAGACCGAAAACAATTGTCTTAGGGTTCTACTGCTATGATAAAACACCATGACTAAAGCAACTTGCAGAGGAAAGGGTTTCTTTGGCTTGCACTTCCACATCACTGTTCATCATCAAAGAGGTCAGGAAAGGAACTCAAACACAGCAGGAACCTGAAGGCAAGAGCTGATACAGAGGCCATGGAAAGGGTGATGCTTACAAGTTTAGTCTCATGGCTTTCTCAGCCTGATTTCTTGTAGAACCCAGGCCCTCCAGCTCAGGGCTGGCATCACCTACAATGGTCTAGGTCCTTCTTCCCTCTCAGTCACTAATTAAGAAAAATGCCCTACACGTTTGCCTACAGTTAAATCTTACGGAGGCATTTTTCAATTGAGGTTCCCATCTCTCCAGTGACTCTAAGCCTGTGTCAAGTTGACATCAAAGTACCCAGCACAAGCATATGTAAGAAAATAATATACTATATTGAAGCATGATTGGAACAGCTGAGAAGAGTATAAGAAGATCCCTAGGAGGACTAGAGATGTGGGGGGATGATGGTTTATGGTGACATGGTTAGGGTCTTTTGACTGAGAAAGTGACATTTGAACAAACACTTGATGAAGGTGAGCTCTGGGATTAATTGGTGAAGTAGGAGCCAGCAGAGGCCTGAGTGGTGGCATGTGAAATGTATGTGGAGAATGGCAGAGAGACCAGGGTGGTGGAACAGGGGACTGGAGGCAGAATGTCACCAGAAGTAGGACAGGCAGTGGGCAATCTAGATTGTATAGGAACTGAAGGCCAGGGTAAGAACATTGGACTTTTCTCCTTGTGTTTTTTTGGCCTGTGTATGCGGATGTAGCACACAAGCACTTATGCGAATGTTCAGAGGTTGATGTTTTCAGTGTTCTTCAATTGTTCTCTACCTTATATATTGAAGCTGAGTTTCTCACTGGAACTCAGAGGCCAGGGATCAGCTAGCTAGTTGAGCCAGCCACTTTGCACTGGCGTTTCGGTGTCTAACTCTAGAGCAGTTTGATTACAGGTCAGAGTCATTCCCCGTCCCATCCCTGGCCTTACATTCATGCATGCTGGGGTCTGAATTCTGAACTTTGTGGTTGAGTGGAAGTACTTTTCCTAGTAGGCTATTTCTGTAGCCCTTTGTCTTTTATTCTTAAAGCATTAGGTATCCATTGGAGAGTCTTAAGGAAGAAGAGGCATCACACATGTGTATGCGTGTGTACACACGTGCATGCACACACACACACACACACACACACACTGCCTAGAGAACATGCAAATGTTTAATGCTTCATATTCACTTGTATAAACACAGTACAATGTATTTAATAAAGATCCCAATGATAGACATCTGAGTTGTTTCCAAACATGAGACAACGTTTTAGACACCCATGAATGGTATTTACACTTGTGCAAGTAGATCTGTGGTACTGAATCCCACAAGTGGGATTACTGCATTTTCCATTTTGGATTTTGATTGATGCAGCCAAATTGCCCTTCAGAGGGTGGAACCCATTTACACTCCCACTAGCAATATTCTAGCCATATTCAAGAGCATTGTAGCCTTCCCAACAGAGTAAGCAATTAAACTTCTGGGCTCTGGCCAATCTGATAGATGAAAAGTGATGTCTTGGGATAGTTCTGATTTGCGTTTCTAATTTTGAGTGAATCTGAGCAACTTTTCACACGCTTAGTGTCCACTCAGCTTCCCCTGCAGTGGCCTAGTGATATGTTCTTCCTATATTCTGCTGGAGTCTTTGACCTTTTTTTTTTTTTTTTTTTTTTTTTTTTTTTTTTTACAATCTCTTAAAACTGCATGTCATTGAGGAAATCAGCATTCTGTTTTGCAAGGCTCATTCGATCGTTGTCTTTGGACTTGGCAGATAGTATCCTGTGGCAGCTCTAATTTAGAATTCGTCTATAGTTGAGTTTATCCATTAAAGAAATCCTAGGAAGGTCCTTCTTAGACTATTCTCTTGTGTATTAATTAGTTAATTAATTCTTTACATGTGTAGGGCATGGGTATACAGGCTCTAGTATGGCGGTCATAGGAGAACTTCTATGTAGGTTCTGGGAATGGAACTTGGGTCCTCAGACCATCAGATTTGGGGGACAACGATCCTTGAATAGCAAGCTATCTCCCCAGTACTCATGGTTTTGTCTTTAACATTGAAATATCTTAGTAGATGTGGTGGTTCATAGGGAGTGGCACTTATTAGAAGGTGTGTTCTTGTTGGAGCAGCTGTGGTAGATGTGGTGGTTCATAGGGAGTGGCACTTATTAGAAGGTGTGTTCTTGTTGGAGCAGCTGTGGCCTTGTTGGAGGAAGTATGTCACTAGAGGTGGGCTTTGAGGTTTTGGATAATCAAGCCAGGCTTAGTGTCACTCTCTTTTCCTACTGTCTGCCAATGTGTATGTAGAACTCTCAGCCCCTTCTCCAGCTCCATGACTGCCTGAGTGCTGTCACGCTTCCCAACATGCTGACAATGTTCTAAGCCTCTGAACTGTAAGCCAGTTTTCCTTTATATTGAGTTGCTGTGGTCATGATGTCTCTTCACAGCAGTAGAACACTGACTATACTACGTATATTTCATCCTTGCTTAGTTTATAAATTGATTGATTGATTGATTGATTGATTGATTGTGAATGTGCCATGGTGCACACATAGAGGTCAAAGAACAATGATGGGGAGTCAGAACTCCCTTTCTACCATGTGGGTTCTGGGTGTTGTACTTGGGTCATCAGGCTGTGTGGTACAAGTGCTTTTAACTGCTTAACCCTTCTAGTGGCCCACAATTGAAATTTTGATCATTTTTATTTTACTGCATTGTAATCAAAGAATGACGTTTCACTCAGACTAGAGCTCGAGTGGAATGCTACCTGAGCATGGGCTAGGATCCACATCTTACCTTGGGAGAGGCCCTGGGTCTACATTCCAGAGCCAGAAAGGAAATAAAATCAAATATGGACAGAAAGAGAAAAGAAATAATGTGTGTATCCTTTAGACTTTGCCATCTCTTCCTTTTGTGGATTAAAGGTATGACCAATTCTGTATATGTTTCCTAGTCAGTTAAAAACTAGTGCTGTGGGCTGGTGAGACTGCTCTTCCGGAGGTCATGAGTTCAAATCCCAGCAACCACATGGTGGCTCACAACCATCTGTAATGAGATCTGATGCCCTCTTATGGGGTGTCTGAAGACAGCAACAGTGTACTTACATATAATAAATAGTTAAAAAAAAAAAAAAACTAGTGCTGTGTAGGATAAACTGAATAACAAATGTCCTATTATGTCATACACATAAACTTGGAAGTTTGGTGATTTATCATGGACTGAAAGCTTTTTCTCATCTCTTCTGTAATTTTGGTTTTATAAGGTGGCTACAGTGTTATTCAATGAAAGAGTATTGACAACTGTTTTTTGTCATTCCCAGTCTTTCCATTCAGTACTATTTGGCACCCCTTCTTGACCTTTTTCTCTGCTGATCTACATTGTACCTCTTTTGGTGGTAGAGTCATAACTTGCTCTATTCCAGTGTCTTTGTCCAGTATGTCTTTCTTTCCTCCACACTGATGTGTTCTACATTGTTTCACCTTAACATTCTCTCTCCCTTCCATTCCCCTTATCTTCTCCCCCCCATCTTCCCCTGGGACACTGAATCTAGGGTCTGTGGTTGTTAGCTCAGCACTCTGCATTGTGCTCTCTTCTTAGATCAAACCCTCTAGTAAACTGAGATGCAGTCGTTGCTCAGCCAGTACCCACACCTGCCATTCAACAAGTGGACACAGATTTCTGCTATGACTCTTCACAGAAAGAGCTCCAGTTTTATGGCGAGGAATGTTTACTGGCACATTCTGAGATCCTAGCATACAGCTTGCTTACATGAATCCTAAAATATTATCTCATGACCAATAATTGCCGTATTTGTGGTATTTTTTTTTTCAGGATTTCTACTTACTTCTATAATGAAGTAAGTTTAAAAGCTTAAAAGTAAGTTTAAAAGTTCCAGGGGTAGGTGACAAGTTGCTTGTCACATCAGGTGAAGGCAAGAGTTTGGAGCTCCAGCACCCATGTTAATTCTGGGCATGTGTGAAGGCCTACCTGTAATCCCCAGAACCAGCTGACTAACTAGGCTAGCTTCTGTGCTCTGGGTAAATTTAGAGACCCTTGAATGGAGAGCAACTGAGGAAGATGCTCAATATCAACTTCTGGCCTCCACCCACGCACACACATGTACATGTGCACACATGTGCCCATATACAGCAACACACACACACACACACACACACACACACACACACTAATAACAACATGTACCTTTGGAATGATTATTTTGGTGAGGATAGCATTCTGATCCTGTTGGTCTGGAGGACAGCTGTTCCCATTGGACAGCTGGGCAGACTGAGGAAAACTTGAAAATATGTGTTTTCGTATTATCTTTGTATGAACAGACATATAAGTTAGCTTTCTGATGTACTACAAAGAAGCCTTGATGGGAAGAGAAATGTTTTCTAAGGCTCAAAGGACAGTGTATCAAATAAAGTGAGCAAACACACAGGGAGCTCAACTTTCCTCAAAAAACGCTAGTAGTGTTACTGAAACACTGGATGCTTGACCTAAGGAGGTCATAGAATCCCTTCTCTGTAGAAACTTCAAAAATAAAGAGACCTCTTTGGACAGCCTGACTGTGGTCCTGCCCCATGGCAGGGATGTCTACAGAACCTCTGGTGTCCCCTTCCTCCAACTATGCAAAAAGAACATGTCAGGGCATCAGAGTGACTCATTTTCAAACTTAGGCACCAGAGTATGATCTGTCAAGAGATTGGTATCAATGGCTTTGAGATTCAGAAGCATAGAGTGCTTATGTAACAGGATGCCACTTGACGGAGAAACTTAAGCATAGACCAAATTACAGCTAATAACGCTGGCTCTCTTTGTGCCATAGAGACCAGAAGATCATAATCAACTTCCTGTTGCTTCCAGTTAAATGAAACATAAGAAGAATTCCCATATGTCTTTTTTTGCTGGGCTGAAAGAAGAATAAGAAAAAAAAAAAAAAAAAACCCTGGAAAATACATGGAAAAATTTCATGTGGAGATGCTTCTTTCTGGCCACATTTTCTTCTACATTGAAATTCTCAGGTTGTCTTGAAACTCAACAACTGAATCATGCTGGGTAGTGGGTCTGAGAAAGACTAGGATTCTGAACATTCTTCAAGGGCTCATAAAAATCCCCAAATGATGGACAAATGCCTATGTTGTAGTCATGGAAAGAGAAGGCCCCCCTCGTGATTTGAGATTGAGTTTGTTCATTTTTTATTTATAGTTTCGTCACTTAAGGAATGTAGAGTTTGGCATTCAGAAGAGGATAGGGAAGGAAGGAAAGAAAGAATGGAGAGCAGATTGTGTGTGTGTGTGTGTGTGTGTGTGTGTGTGTGTGTGTGTGTGTGTGTTTAAATCTAGACTCTGTGAGGATGAGAGACAGGCAGAGTTTTTGCTATTATGAGCATCGTAATCATTATCACCATTTGTTCTGTTCATTTGCTTTTGAAGCAGAATTTCCTTTGGGTCTCCAGTGCTGTAGAGTAGCTGCAAGCATTTTCTGCTTCCCTTCCTAGCAGCTCCATCTGTTTACAATGAAAGCTTGGCTTCCACTTTTTGGCACAAATAAAAACCCTAGGGTGCCCATATAAGTCAAACAGATGAAGCATATGTTCCCAGACCTGAAGCATCACCCTTTCCTGGAGGCCCAGGACGTTCATGATAAATTTACATAGCATCCCATCCTCCATAAATCTAGAAGAGAGCTTCTGGGAAGCAAGGGCGGGTCACAGGTCACTGGACTTCACAGCCCGAGCAGTTTATCTGCCACCTAATGGAGTGATGGAACCCTGGAGGTCACACTTGCCAAGAGAGAGGTTGGTAAATGGCAATTGAGCCATGTAGTAAAAATTCCTTTCACTGCTTGTCGTGGGATTCTGAAGCGTTTGGGAGAGGGATTTACACATCAAAACAAGGAAATATGGAAATATGGTCTTTGCATAATTGCTAAAATTGGGCCCAAATTCCAGATAGAAAGGCATGTTTCTATAAACAGTATAGCATAAAGTAAGTAAACACAATGAAAGTTTTCAGTACCAACTATCAAGGCTGGGCTGGGCTGGGAACAGAAGGAGGAAGCAGCTGAGAATGGGAGCTTAACATCCTCTTTTCTCATCCCTGTTTGGGTGAGGTAGTTGCTGTCAGCTAGAGATCCACACCTAAAGGCTGGCAACATTCACTCTCTCCCTAGAAGTAAACTCCAGACAAAGATCTGTAAGACACAGCAACAGGGAACAAGCCACATACCCTGAAAGGATTTTGTTTCACACAATATTTCATGTAGGCCACTTGGCATTGTTTATGGAGCCTGTCTCCTCCGAGATTCTCTGGCAAAAATCTCTGCTTACTTTTCAGAGGGTAATCAATGGCTGGGGACACTAAAAAACTAAAGCAAACCATAGAGGCTTGAAGCAGTTGAAGAATTAGGTGTGCATCTGCTAGTCTGAAATTGTGGTTGCACACATCAGAATCAAATGCGGCATATATAAAATGCTGATTCCCTGGTATTCGAGAACAGATCCAGAGGACCAGGGCTGGGCCAAGGGATCTGCACTTTGATCAAATACTCTAAGATCTTTGATGAAAACGGTCTGTGATGTTTAATCTTCACTGTCATCTTGTCAAGATTTTGGCTCACCATGGAAACATGCCTACAGGTGTGACTATGAGGATGTTTCAAGAACAGCTCTACCAGGGAGAAAAGATCCACTTGGATGTGACCAGCAACATCCAATAAGCTAGGATTCTGAGTCAGATAAAACCGAGAAAGTTGAGAGGCACACCAGCATTCATTTCTCTTTCTGTTCTCAGATAGCTTATGCATTGTGACCTCACACTCCTGCTGCCATGCCTTCCCCACCATGATGGACTGTACCCTGAAAATAAGCCCCACCTTCCTTAAATAACTTTGCCAGGTATTTTGTCACAGAAATGAGAAAAGTAAGTAATACATAAACTTGCAAGCCTACTTTAAGAATTGCTAGTCTAGAATATTCTATTGCCTCATTTAAAAAGAGTTGTGAAGGAAATCACATGTTCTTATCACCCATAGTTTTTGTACACAGTGTACTATCCACACATTTAGTAACTGTCTTAATTTCAAATCTAGGGTCTTCTCTTGACAAGTGTGCAAGTGACAGGCTGTGCAAAGATGTGTCACAGACTAGATGTGACCCAAGGTGTTCTTCAGCAAGTCTGGGTCCACATGGGACCCAGATCTCAGCATGGCAAAACATTATACTCAATAATTTTATTTAGTTTTTTTGACCAAGTAATATCATTAGAACATCTTTCCAGTTGGGTTTTGTTTGTTTTTTCTTTTTACTAGCAGATAGTGTGTGTGTGTGTGTGTGTGTGTGTGTATACAGGTATGTGGTTACTATGGTACACAGTAGAGATCAGAGGACAGCTTTGGGTGCCCATACTTGCTGTCCCCTTGCTTTGAGATAGATAGCATCTCTTATTTCTTTTCCACTGTGCACACCAGGCTAGCTGGTTCATAATCTTCTGGGGATTCTTCTAGCTCCACTTCCCCACTCTCCTTGGTGTTCTAGGACTACAGATGCTCAAGCTACATTCGAGCTACATGCCCAGCTGCTTACATGGGCCCTGGTACTTATACTTGTGTGACAAGCACAGTTGACAAATAGAGCTGTCTCTCCCACCCCAAGGACAATGTTGTTGTTTTTAACATATCACACACAAGTTATCTTCTTACTGTTTCAACAAACCTCTGCCAGAAACAATGTAAGAGAAGAGAGTATTAGGTTACCTCACATAGATATGATCCATCATAGTGGAGATGGTGTGGTGGGGTCTCTAGGCTGGCTTGTTCAAATACTGGCAGAGAGTAGATCAGACCAGGCTGGGCTATAACCTTCAAACGTCAGCATCTAGTGTTACTGATGAATTTTTATTGCAAATGTGGTCTACCAATTTAGCATTTCCTACCAACTCGGGGAACAGACATCTTCACAGGTTACATAACCATTGTGTAGGCGCTGTCCTTGTGAGGGCCTTAGCAGTAGCCTTTGTTGTCTTCTTAGTTAGTCATGGTTAGTCCCTTATGCTGCCTCGACAGCCCCGATAGCCCGATAGCTTGACAGCCTTTCTAACTTTTGGTTTCTGATTCCTCTTGGCCATTGTATCCGAGAGAGATGTACCAGTGATGCCTGCTGGAATTTGATTGCTTGTTGGATTATTTGCTTTTGAATTTCTTGTGACTGTACTTATTGTGGGCTTTCCTTTGTAGAAGACAGTCCAGTTTTATCTGCCAAGGGAGGATTTCTCTTGGTAAAGAAAGCACACTTGCATTTTGTTCTAAGAAATGGAAAACCTTGCCATGGGTCCTGGTGTAATGCCACAGGTGTGTGAATGTGTGTGTGTGGTGGGGGGGAGGGCGGCCAGTAGATCTTGGAGGCACTGAAACCGCCCATCTCCTCTTTCATGGTGAGAGGGCAGTCGGATGGAGGAAAGATGGCAAAGAGTAGCAAACCCCCCCCCCCCGCCCCTTTACCAGCTAGGCCTCTCCTGTTAAAGATTCCACAACCTCACAAAACTGCCATCAGCTGGGGACCAAATTTTCAAGGCATGAGCCTGAGGGGGACATTCCAGAGTCAAACCGTAACATGACATTAAAGCAAAAAGTGAAACAAGTATCATTAATCAAATCTGTTGACTACATTGTTAGCATGGAGCCAGGGTGGTTTGTGGCATTTGGTTCATTTGCTCTGGTCCATGTCAGCACGCTGTGCGCTGATCTTAAACATTTGAGTTCTGGGTTGAGAACATGAGTGGATGGATTTACATAGTTTCATCACGCCTACTGGAAAGGCCTTAAGCAACATAGTCTACTGTCTTCAGTTAGGAGAACCATGTTTCTCATTATGGGGAATCATGTTTCTGCTTAAGATTAAGTTTGGTGACAGTTAAGTTTGGTGGTTTAGAAGGCTAGGAGGCTAGGCTCAAAGTGGACCTGGTTCTTACAAGTTGTTCTTTCTAATTAACACTCCTTACTCCTCTTCCACCAGTCTTATCTTCAGGCTGTTAGGAGCCAGATATCTCCAGGGGCTCTGATGAAAGATTCTCCCCACACAGTGTGAAGAACAGTTCATCCCATCTCTACTGATACCAAGCTTCCCTAAGCCACTAGACTTTCCAACCCAGACAGCAGAAAAGCCCCCTGACTGGTTTTCTCCACAGCAGCATCTTAATGTACAGACTGGATTAGGTCATGTCCCTCTCAAAAATGACTAAGTGGCTGCCAGTTGCAATTAGATTAAGAGTTAGAGTCATTGAAATATCAAACAAGAAAGACATGTATGATTTGTCCTCTGCTTACTCCTCTAACTCCCTTCCTGTCAGCCTGCAGGGTTCCTTTCAGCTCCTCATTTTATAGCCAACCCCTTTCCTATTCAGGCCCTTTGTAACTCTTTATTCCCATCCTTCAAATCTCTGTCCTTTATCTGTGTTCTTGGGCAGTTTCCCTCCATTTTTAGACTATGATTCTTTACCTATTGAACATATTTGTGTTTTTGTGTAATGTGCTCCCTTTGCTTGATGGGTTGGCCAAAGGGATATGATTATGTCCATATCCATAGCTCAGTGCTTTGCACATATCTGTCACATAATGCTCAAAAACAGAGACCCACATGCTTTGGGTGGACATCCATCTCCTTAAAAGCTTCATGCAGCATATCGACCATCCAGATCTGTTGGATATTGAATAAAAGGATGACTAGTCTTGCCTTCTGGAAACCCATCCATGAATGAAAGAAAACATCTATGTGCAAAACAAATGCTCAGAGGGGTTTGGAACAACCTATCAGATGGCACGAATGATGGGTTAAGCAGTAAAGGAAGCTCATGAATAAATAAACACATTTCACTCTGGCTAGTATTTTCTTTGGAAGACAAGATTCATTCTTGGGGCTTTGCAGAGGTGACAGGTGGGATTTTTGACCTCTGATGTCATCCAAGAGCTTCACACTGGAATGGAATGAGGTTGACCCCCATGCCATGCATAGCCACTATATTTAGAAGAGATTTAACATATATTCCTAATATCTGAATATAACTGGCCTTGCTATACTCTTTTTTTTTTTTTTTTTTTGTATACTAAAAGGGTTAAGTTGAGACTAAGTCTGAAACTGAAAGACAATTGAGTTGCTTTGATGTGTTTTTGTGTTCTGTTATCTATCTATAAAAGAATGCACCTCATGACTTTGGAAAGACAATAGCTGTTAATGACGGTGTCCAAAGTTTCTGTCCTTAAAGTCTCCTCAATGTAGGAAATAGTAGGTCCAGAGTAGACATGCTTTAAGCTCTCCTGCTGTCTTGTCTGCAGGGATGTGGTGTGGTGTTTGAATCAGTACCCAGACTACACTATCGTTTACTGTTTCCTGTTGACATGGCATTTCATTCACTTCTTCCATCTGCAGCCAGTATGATCCCCATCCTACATACAAGGAAACCGAGACATTGAACACAGTGACTTACTTGAGATCACCAGGCAATAAAGCGAGCAGAGTTTCTTGGACTGGAAGGATCCACCCCACCACACAATTTCCCATCCTCCCCCCCACCCCCTTGCATGGCCTCATTGGTATTGTGTTTACCTTTTTTTGTTTTGTTTTGTTTTGTTTTCTGAGACAGGGTTTCTCTGTGTAGCCCTGGCTGTCCTAGAACACACGCTCTGTAGACCAGGCTGGCCATGAACTCAGAAATCCTCCTGCCTCTGCCTTTCGTGTGCTTGGCTTAAAGGTGTGTGCGCCCACTGCCTGGCGTGCTTACTTCTTCTTTGAGAAAAATATAGACCCTTGATTCTTCTTTAAGAAAAATAGAGACCCTTGATTCTGATTTCTGTGCAAAGCAATAATTCAAATGGATCTCAAAATGCCATCGAAGCCTCCCTCCTCTGCCCCCTACTAGGAGGTCAGAAGAAAGTCAGATAACAGAGCAGCTACAGAGAACATTGTAATCACAGTTTCTCATGCTTCTTTTTATTTCCAAAAGTAATAATTACAAAAGCTGTCATTTACTGAGAGACGTTATTAGTAATGGGCTGTACACTGTACATACTACAGTGTGTAGTAGCAACCTTGTAAGTGTCTCTACTTTGCAGAACACTTTGGTTTGAAGGACTTGAAAATTTTTTTTGAACATCCCATGAAAGTTGTTACCCCAAACTTAGGGTCTCAAGAATTACCTGGGAACCATTCTAAAAAATTATATTTTGTACTTTTAGAGTTCTTATCCCTAAGAGCCATGGCAGGGACCCTCGACTGAGATACAGCTTACTTCTCATTTCTAATTAAGAATTTAATGCTAAAAACTAGTCTTTTAATCCAGTGAACTACCTTCTTCTGCATGAATTTTCTTACAGTTTTAGAATTTGGAGTCCACTGTGTGAAATTTCCTAGTATTTTTTTGGGGGGGGGTGCTTAAGACATGAAATTCGAGAAGGGTTTGGCCATTTGAGAACTTTACTTGCAGCCAGTCAGAGAAAGGAAAAGACAAGAGCGGGCGCATATGCTAAAGGTGGGATCTTTGAGTAGAGATTCTTGTCATATTTGCAAGACAGCATCTCATGTAGTCCAAGCTGATTTCAAATGTGCTATGTGGCTATAGATGACCTTAGACTTCTGCTCCCTCTGCCTCCAGCTCCTGAATGCTGAGAGTGCAGGCACACATTATTACTCGTAATTTATGCAGCACTAATGATCAAACCTAAGGCTTTAGGTATGCCAGGGAAGCACACTACCAAATGAGTTATTTTCCCAGACCCTGAATATGGTTTCTTTTGTCACAGAATTAAAGTTGACTCCTTGAAATACAACCCAGTTTAAACGCAAAGCCACAAGGAATATGTATGGATTGGGTAAAAAAAAAAAAAAAAAAATGTTGTAGCAGTCTTGAAAATGAAAGCCAAGAACAAAGATAGAGGTGGGGGTTGGGAGGGGAAGAAAAGAAAGGGAAGGAGAGGAGGGGAAACAGATAGACACGCGCGCATGCACAGAGAGAGAGAGAGAGAGAGAGAGAGAGAGAGAGAGAGAGAGAGAGAGAGAGAGAGAGAGAGAGAGAGAGAGAGAGAAAGAGAGAGGGGAGAGGGAAGGAGAGAGAGAGAGAGAGAGAGAGAGAGAGAGAGAGAGAGAGAGAGATTGTCTCTCCCTTAATAATCACACCATAAATTGCCTTCTCCCGATAGCAACAAACTTTTTCATCCATAACATGAAGTGAAAGACCTCATAAATTGACTGTAGATTCTTCTGCATTCACCACAAGGCAATGATTATTTAAACCCGAAGGTTTCTGCATGTGTGTTTTTCTAAGGGAGTCACTGGTAGGATTCAGTGCTTTTGTGACTGACACTCAAAGACAGTACAGGAAGAGTCCCAAGTCCTCAGGCTGGTGGTGCAGTTAACTGGTCTTTTAGATACAAACCCTCTCAGAGCTGTGCCCTGAGGACTAACCCCATGCTGACCCATCAGTCAGTCTGCCATTGGCAGAGCTGGCAAGGTGTGGGACACGTGCTTTTGATTATGGAAAGAGATTGAATATAAAAAGCAAAAACTTAATCCAAGAAGGAATGTAAATCTCTTCTTCATGCCCTGTTGAAATGTAATGTCAGTACTTAAGAATTCCTTTTGCCACCAAATGGACTCGGGCCAGATCCCGGCTCTCAGCCCCCAAGGTCTGCTATTTTCCTTGTGAAGCTGTAAGGCAAAATGTCTTCATGATTACACAAAGCATGTGTGGAGAGACGATAATGAAGATAAATCATTTCTCCCTTCTCCAATACTCAAGCCCTTTGTGGTAAATGCCACATGTAGCTTCAGGGGAAGACGAAAACCAGTATGTATTTATTTATATCGTGTTTGTGACAGAGAGTATGTGAACCTGAAGTATGAATATAATTTCCAACCTCTAGGCTCTTTATAGGGAATGTTTTAAAGTAATGCTTTGTGAAAGCCACCCCCCGGCCCTGCCTCCAAGCATCTTCCCCTAGAGATTATGGCAGAAGTATCCAAAAAAGATGCATTGCAAGGACTCTGAGCCAAGCCTGATAGATAGCAGTACATGCTCCTATTCTGCTCCTTTAATCATGGGCTCCTGATCAATCAGCTTCACCATATCCACGCACCAGTGCTTATTGGCTCTGCTCCCCTCACATATGACGAGTCTAAAACCAGAGTGTTTTAAATGCCTGTTGCCAACGTGGCTGCTGTTGCCCTATTTTACCTTTGCATTCAGTTATGGGCAATTTGGACGGCTCACTGACATGCCATTTTCCCACACAGAGCAAATGGGGTTTGATCTGGAGAGTGACGGAGGGGCATACCATTTGGAAACAAGAGAAGGCCTTGTTACTAGGATTGCTATCATGTCATGAGACTTTGGCTTCTCCTCTTTTCTTTCCAGTTCTAAGTTCTATTCCTGTGGTTTCTTAAAATATTAAGAGTGAAAAAATACACAGAACAGGGCTGCAACTGCATTGGAATCTGTGGACAGGCAGCAGTAGGAGCTTCTAGTGCAAATGCAAAGACTCAATGAGCCCCGTTCCAGAAACACTTGTAAAAGTGTACATGATGTTTCCCCGGGAGCTTGCCACAAGAGTCCCGTTTGTTTATCACTGCTTTATGATTTTCCAAAGCAGAGAGACATTTCAGACATGGATGATACACACATGAGCAATTTTCAGATAAGAGGAAATCTTTGGCAGAACACACTCAGTCCAGATAGCTGGTTCCCTGCCCCCTTTTGTCTAGAGGCAGCAAGTTGGGACTTTCCCAGGGTAGAACTATTATGGCCATCAAATCTCTCATTAATGCATTATTATTATTATTACTATTATTATTATTATTATTATTATTAAACATGAGCCACATAGTTCTCAGCATCTTTTAAAAACTAGCAATGCAGTTCATAACTTTTAAGACATTCCAAAGAACACCAGTGTGCACTGATATTATTGAAAAGAAGAGGCAAAAGATGGGAACTAAGCCAAGCAGTAAAGGGACTCCAGACTCTTTTCAAGAGTCATGGCGCCATCTGTAGAGACAGAGTTCCTTATGATAGCCATTGTTTATGACATTTCTTAATCAGAGAGAGGGAGAGGGAGAGGGAGAGGGAGAGGGAGAGGGAGAGGGAGAGGGAGAGGGAGAGGGAGAGGGAGAGGGAGAGGGAGAACAAATTCTTCAGCCTTTTAATGAATTCCTAACTCCTAACCAGAAGGATAACAGTATTAGGTTAAGGCAGTTGGACACATGTATAGTTCTCCAACTAATTTTTTAACACAGTTGTTGGCATGACTTCATGGTATCCATTATTATTTATTACCCATCATTATTTATTTATTATGTACATAGTACTTATGTGGTATCACTGCCATCTTTTAAGATTGTCTTTGGATAGGTACCAATGAATTAGTATAATCTAATCCCCTCACTTTTATCATCATAAACGCTCATCTTCAAAGCAAGTATGATTGGGGCACACTCCAGGTCTTTGGAAAACTTGGGGTGATCCCAGAGGCTCATTATTGCTAATTGCCCTATATCTGGAAGTATATCTGGAAGTGTCGTGCTGAGCTCACTCCATACAGTAGCCAAAGGAGGTAGGACTCATCTACCATTTTCCCCTCAACTACAAATATGTATATTTCACAACCTCACCCTTTCAGTCAATGCCTGACACCTGCATCTATTTCTGGCATTGTTATCTGGAATACAGGATGCAGCATGACTACTGAGTGTTGACACACACCCAAAAGAGGCGGAAAGGATGAAGCAAATAGGCAATGAATAGGGTTGGGGATAGCATGCCGAGCTGAGAGACTCTGAAAAGACTTACGGTCTATGCTGATGAGCCGTGGCTATGAAAAGCATGGTACCCAAGTTGGGACAGTCACTTCAGTAACACTCCTTTGTCCATTGGGAACACCGAACTTGAGTGGTCAATTCATTTGAGTTTGCCCAGACAGAGCTTTCCTAGCTGCTATACCAATTATTCGTCGTCCATACATCCCCATGCCCAGCCGAACTACACAGTTGCCTGTAAGGTACTAAGACCTCTAATTTGATGTATGGAAATGGATAAGTACATTTTGAAGGATAGCATTCAAAACTTAGTTTTCCTCTCATGCCACCTCCCAGAATATTTTCGCTTCTGCTTGTTCCTGAAGGAAGACAAGGAGGACAAGGCATCCGGAAGGTCGAGTTAGCAGAACCACACGAGCATGGTGGTTTCTTAAGATAGAGACTCAACAGGTCTAAGCACAGTGAAGAGATACTCAAGAGAGATTTTTGAATTTTATGGCTTCACAGACACTGATCCTCAAGAAAAATTGGTTTTCCCTCTTTACCCTCTTCCAGAGAAGATTCTGTGTTGCTGTCTGCTTTCAGAGTGCTAGAAGACTGTCGGGAAGCTCACTCTACTCAGGAAAAATGTGGACTGTTCCATTCTGTCCCCCAAGGAGCCTCAAGTAAATCAGAGGCATAGATTTTAATGGCAATTTTTGGTGACACATCTCTGCTTCTCTGGGCTGGGTTGCCATGTTAAGATGTACTGGAAAGCAGGGACATATTGATCTCATTGAATTTACTTTAGATTGAGGGAACAGATATATTAGATTTTGGACCCAAAGAATAATACCCAGCTAATACATTGGATAAAATCATTAGGCCATAGCATGTCCAAGAAATACTTTGATTAGTGTACATTTGTGGAGTTGGGGCCTGTTGGACATAGGCCTATCAGGGCTATTGGAAGGTCAACCTTAAATCAGGAGAATAACCGGAGACTTCTCAAAAACCAGGATTACCACTGTGGGAGAATTCACGTGTTGGGGATGAATAGATCATGAAAAATCATCACAGGGAAATGGTGGCCAGTAACTTCTTTAATGAGAGGGAGCTGAAAAGACGATTTCTGGATATGAAGACAAACATAAATTCAGATTTCAAGAGCACCTTAGGTCTTACAACTAGATCTTTTGGGGGAAGTTGGAAAAAGGTCTGTGTTGACTATATTCATCCTTGTGTGTCTAACTGCATTCATAGGGATCATAGCCTGTGAGCGCTTGCAATAACAGAAAGAAGCAAGCAGCCTTGAAGACAGATTTACTGGGGAAGGCGACATAAACTAACCCAAACTACAAGAGTCCATCTGGATCATCATGGGTTAAAATGGTGCTGGACACTAGCAATTAAATTTGACCCTCAGAGTTTGTTGTTAGAACTCAGTCATGGACTAAGACTTCAAAGACCTTTGTTTTGGTGAACCATAAACGGAAAATCTTGTGAAACATACATACATCTGTCAAATAGAAACACTGAGGGGAGCTTGTGTTGAGGGTCTTATCTAAGAGTTTTATTGTTATTTCAACACATGATAACAAGGAGGCCGAGTATTACAACTCTGTATTTGGGTTACGGGAACTCCGGTGTCTGTCTACCTAGCAAGGTGTGACAGAACTTAGCTCAGAAGATCTCGGGCAATCAATTCACGGCAGTGGGAAGTGATTTATAGGAGAACCTTGCAAGCTTAGGTGTCACAGCCAAGTGGCGGATGGCTGGCCATGGATTTCAATGTTGGACATTGTTAGAGAAGAGAAAGTACAACCTTCAACCTCATCAACTCTCAGGACACAGAGGCAAATGTCACTTCTCATAAGGCTTTCAACACAGACTTCAGAGATGAAAAAAAAAAAAAATCTGCCCAGTTTGCTGATGGTCAGGCCAGTCCATCAAGGCCTGGTCACTGAGGACCAACAGTCCATAGAATTCCTGGCACATAGGATTAGGCCCCGAGATTCTTTAAGCTAGTCTGTTGTTCTACCCAGGAACCAAACTCTCCACATAAGTATGTAGGAGGCAGATTTGACAACAAGCCTTGAGATGAGCAAGATTTTGAAAACTGGAGTCATATACAGCCTTGTGTGTTGTGGCAACTAAGGTCTCCCTGTGCCCTTTGATGAAAAGGATGCCATTAACACATGAGCTTATCTGCAGTGACCAAGAACCTGACAAAATTGACCTCTACTTCTGAACCCCTTTGTACATGGATTCCTGGAACATTGCTTTAAAAGATCAACTGATGAACAAACACCAGCAGCATCTCCCCAAGGCCAGGCTTCTTATTACAGGAAAACCCAAGCCTCTGTGGGCTCAAGTCACAGTAAATCACACTGCCTGTTATTCACAGGTGGACATAGTTTTGGCTCAGATACAATTTGATCTTAGATGCAGAGGCCTAATCCTGCTGCTAAGTGCTTTAACTTCACCAGAATTCTAGATTCCCCAGTGCAATGGAGAGAAATACTCCATGCTCCTTGGAGAGACTTCTATTCAGTAGGAGACAGGAAGGAAATGGGGGAGGCACAAAAGCTTCAGGTGCCGCTGCTGGCTGCTGCATGGTGAGGGTCCTCTTTTTGTGTGGAAAAAAAAAAAAAAAAGAGCTGTAATGATTTTAGTAAGACAACACTTGGTGGGGCAAAAATAGTTGGAAATTTTTTTCTTCCTTGTCTTCCAATATCCCACAGTTGTTCAACCCATAAGGATAATAGTGGAGAAAAAAAATGAAAGACACTAAACATGCTAGAAGGATTTGTATAAGTTGGAGCTATTGACAAAACAAAGAAAAAGAAAAAAAAATCAAAATAAAACAAAATAACAACAACTGGATCTAGATATGAGAGAAGAATTAAAACAACTGAGGGTTGGAGAAAGGGAGGAGAGAATACCTCTAGGAAGAATTTCTAAATTTAAAGAACCTTTGGTGTCTCTTTTTTTATTGGATATTTTATTTATTTACATTTCAGATGCCATCCTCTTTCCCCATTTCCCCTCCCTAGAAAACCCCTATCCCATCCCCCCCCCTCCTTTTTGCTTTCATACCATTTTGATTACATGCAATTCTAAGGTCAGTTCTAGGTTGAGGAACTAGCAATACAATAGATGCAAATAGTCAAGGAACAAGCAAGACAATAAACACAAATAGTCAAAGAACAAGCAAGGCAATAAACAAAATTCCATGAACACTCCCATGATCACTGTTTCTAAGGGCTTATCAGGATGACCTAAATATCTGAGCCAACTTCCTTGTCCTAGCCCAAAGTCATTTTCATGTCTGGAACCTACTTTCTTTGTTCTAGCCTAATGTCAGATTACTGCCTGAAGCCCACTTTCTTGTCCTTGGCCAAAGTCATATTCCTGCCAAGCAGCCTATTTCCTTGTCTTTGGCCCATGTCAGATTCTTGCCAAGCAGCCCTAAAGCTCTCTGCCTCCCCCAGTCCCTTTTTTGACAGTCTGAAGTTTCTATTCAGCGAGTCTCTGTGTCTAGAAGGTGTTGGGCTTCTTGGTGGTGAAGCGTGGCTTGTGCAGACATGCGGTAGGGCAATGGGAATTTGATCTTGGAGTTGTGGAACTACTTGACAGCTGGCCGGCAGCACTTGCCAGCTGCAATCTCTTCCACCTTCATGATCCGCATGGAGTGTGTGCGGGCACAGTGTCAGGCACCCATGTCGCAGTAGCACTGTGTGACATGTGTGTGCCAATGCGGGAGTCGTAATGCAGCCAAATGCCGAAGTTCTTCACATGGAGGGGTGACTTCTCAAACATCTGCCTGAAGCACACAATCTCTCCTGATGACTTCTTCATCTTCTTCAGCTCCAACACAAAGTACCAGAAGCGGGACTTGGGACACCGCATGGTTGGGTGCAAAGATTCGCATATGATACAGTGGTGGTGTGTGGCATTTGGCAGTGCCCCCACCACCTTGTATTCCCGAAGCGTGCCCGATGCCTTCATGGCACTGCATATTCCTTCACTTGCCATTCACAAAAGGAAGGTAATTCTTAGATGTTTTAAGAAACCACTGTGTAGTGGATTGGTCTGGTGCTGCTTATTCAAATGATAAATACTGTATCTCAAAAGACCTGGTAGTTCCAAGATGGGCAGATCCTCAGTGTACAAGCTTTTGTTGTGTAAACTCCTTGCCTCCTGAGGAGTTATCCCTAATTGGTTAATAAAGATGCCTACAGCCTGGGTGGGACCAAAAAAAAAAAAAAGTGGATTTCCAGGATTGAGGTCTCAGGCAGGGACCAGGAAGAGAGAGGAGAGAGAAGGAAAGAAGTTGCCATGGGGTAGGTGGATTGTGAGCTCATGCCCATGAGGGGACACTTGTTGGAGTAAGAGCAGACTAGAAGGTACATGGCAAGTGATATCTCAGGGTTATTGAACGGGAAGTAGACAAACTAGCATCAAGAATTGATATCTGCCCAGCTCAAATGCTTTAAGGCTTATTATAAATGTAAAAAAAATTTTTTTTGTCTTTTATTTGGGAACTAAATGTTCTAAGGTGGCGTAGAGAGTCCTGAATAATATTTACTGCAACAGCAGTACTTACATTTTTACATTTTAGGGACTTTGGAGGAAGCATCAACTAGCATTGGCTATACACATTCAGCCTTATAAAGGTGACACTATAGTATATCATGAAAGCTCCAATAATCCTGAAGAGCCAAAAAGCCATCTTGAGATGCAGATGTAGTGTCTATAAATAATAGTGCGCTTGCTGTGGGCAATGCTTCAGGTATGCGCCTCCCCAAGACTGAAGACCTTTTAGTTATAAAGCAAGCACAGTCAGCCCTCTATACCCTTGAAACTCATATGGCCAGATTCAACCAACTGAAGACCAAACATACTTGAAAAGTGATTTTTATCTGTATTGAATATATTACAGGATTCTTTTTCTTGTCACGGTTCCCTAAGTACTATAGTAAACAAGCAATTTACACAGCATTTATATTGCGTTAGGGTCTTCAAGAAATCTATAGGGTGATTACTTAATCACCCATACAGCTCATATGATGAGCTACACATGGTTGAGGAGAGCTGTGAATGTAGTCCAATGCATACATAAGGGTCAAAGGTTCAGATAGTCTTGTAAGTATCCAGCATTTATGTTTAAGTTCTATGCAAATTCTACATTTTATATTTGAGACTTGAGTATATGTAGTTTTTGTATCTGTAGGGTATCCCGGAACCAGTCCCCATAATTACTCACAGTGGTAACCTGTATTTGCACTTCTGTGGATCTCTGTCCAGACCACATATTATAGGTTATAGGTTGCCTAGACTGTTCCCTCAAAGGTCAGGGTCCAGTTGATTTTCTGTTTCTTATAGCCAAACAACAACAAACACAAAGCTCACAGGTAATTAACCTTATAGAGGAACAAATGCCCACATGATCCAACCTATGTATCACTTGGCTCTGAATTACCAGAGCTCTGGTAATTGGCTTTTGGTTTTCTTGATTGTTAAGTGGAAATACTAATTTTTACCAGCTTTACAGATTTATCTTATTTCATGTGCCAAACATACAGATAATATACTCAGAGTCCTGTCTAGCTCTTAGTAAATGAGATCCGTTATCAGTACCAGTGATGCTTCTCTGTGGCCTCGGCCTGATTAGAGCCTTCTGCGGTGGATTAGTCGGTTCTTACAGCAAGCAGCTTGCAGAGTGTCAGGTCCAGCAAGTTATGAGTCAGAACACCCATCAGCCAATCACAGCTCCAGCCTCTATGTGTTTTGTGCTTTCCACATACTTCTGCTGTTGTTTATCTTTAAATAAACCACATTAAATATGGTGGAAATAAAAGGGGAGACAGGCTGACTCCCCAAAGGATAGGGAGAAGACAACTGGCTTTCAACCTCCTAAGTTTACTTCCAGGGACATGACTTATGTTCTTCACTCTCTGTCCTACGTTTTATGCCCTTGGACCATTAGGTTGTATTTTTTCTCAGACTCCTGCGAACATCTGTCAAGTTCCTTCATTTTAACTCCCCATCCCCACCCCACAGGACCTGTGACTTTTGTTGGATATTAGGTACTTAGCACAGGTTTGTTTAATACATCCATTCTTCATTTTCAATAAATCAGTTGGTGATCTGACTGTTTTATTTCTTAAATCTTTAGGGATGTCAGAAGGCAGAATCTAGGAGTAATCTCTAAGACCAAGATAAAATCAGGACAATGTCTTAGATAATAAAGGGTCCTAGATTTAGAATTTTAATGACTATGTAAAACATTTTTTAATGCATTTAATTTCCCCCACACTGTCAAATGCTATCTTAAAGTAGCATCAATCCCAATTACAATGAAAATTAACCTATGGGGTCCATCATTCTCCATGGGAGTATGTAAAATACTGAGCTTCTTAAAAATTGAATGTTGGGGTTCTAAGTTTAGTCCTTAGTATTTCCTTCTCCAAACTGAGTGATACAATTCACATAAAGTTGTTCTATGAGTAGTAATCACTTTAAAAGAAAAGGCCATTTTAAAACATTTTCACATTTCTTGCTAATTAAAAAAAAACAAAAACAAAAACAGAGCCAAGGGTATATTTCAGTGATGGAGTGGTTGCCCAGCATGCTTAAGGCTCTGAGTTCAATCCATAACACTACCCAAACAGAACAAAAAAATAAAAAATAAAGAAACAAAACCCAACCTCCCAAACAACAAAAAATAGAAACAACAATAATAACAATAAATAAAAAAATCCTATCCCAAACCACAACAATAATATAAATTAAAATGATGATATATTTCTATTTTGCCTCTCATAATGGCAAAAATGAAAATCACTAATATTTCGTTTTATAACCAAACATAATAGAGACACATTATCAGTTAATGTTAATATTAATAAGTTAATATATCATATGGAAGATATATTGAGCAATGGCTATAGAAATTAATATGTATATGATTCTTTAACTTAAAAAATAGGATTTTTTTCTAATAAAAACTATAAAATATATAAATGACTACATTTGCATGTGCCTAGCACAAAGTCTGATTACTGAAATATGAATAGTAAATTCTTCTAATGACATTTGTTAGGAGCCACAGTGAGCGTGACAGCATTCGCCATTACAAGATGGCGCGGGCATCCTGTGCTCCCACAAGTAAACAACTAACTGCGTAGGTGCAAAAGGCAAAAGCGCGCCAAAGTCACTGCCCATCTCGGGGGGCGTAATATGGGTAATGAGTGAACAGCCAATCAGAAGTGAACATGCCACTCTAGGGTACATATAGCAGTGCCTTTTCCGGGCTTTGGGTCTTTCCACTTCTGCTGATACAAGAATAAAGCCTCGTTGTAGTAACTACCTGAACACTGCCTCACGTGTCTCTTTCGTGGGTGAAGGGGACTCGAAAAGGGGCTCGGAACAGACATTCATTTTTTAAAACTATTTATTATGTTGTCTACACATTTTATGAGAAAAAAACTTTTTCTTATTTATTGGGCAGTGGTGGTAATGGAGTAAGTGACTGTAGTGAAACTAGAGGTCGTCCGTGGACCCAGATGCCTGCAGTCCCATGTTCAGACAGCCGTTCTGAGCATACCCTAGGTCCAGACTCCTCTGCCCAGTATACGGATCATTTCCCTGAATTCTGTTGACTGACACTGACCATGGTCTCATATTCCCTGAATTCATATTGACCTGTCTTCTAGTGGCACCAGCAACAGACCCGTTAAAACTGACTCCATGGTGATCACTGGGGAGGGAGGTATTTTCTTCATGACTCCCTCTCATTTATTAGAGACTACTTTCTCAGTCATGGATGTAACAATAGTTTTTGATACTTAGAGTCATCTAGAAAAATTTAAGAAAATACACAGATTTCATTCTGAGAATTCTATTTGCTTGGTTAAGTATGGGTTATAGGAATGCTTGAGCATCTGTGCATATGTGTGTGCATGCATGTGTGCATGCGTGCTTGAGTGCGTCTGTGTGTGTGCAGGTCTGAGGCTGAGCGGTTACATTTTTCTCTACAATTCCCTATCTTATTTTTTGAGACAGTCTCTCCCTGCACTTGGAGCTAGGGTGGTAGGCTACTAGGCTTCAGGGATCTTTCTATCGTTGCCTTCCCAGTACTGGGATTATAAGCAGGGTCTCCCTGCTCTTGTTTTGCTTTTAATCATAGGTATAAGAGATCCAAACACAGATCACCACACTTGACTGTGGGGTAAGCATTTTATCAAATAAGCCATCTTCCTAGCTCTGGGCATACTTAGTTTTTTACAAAGTCCGCTAAGGCATTTCTCAGTAATCCAGGTTTGGACATCATTGCAGTAGTTTAGGGCTTACATCCCCAACTGCCTGCAGGAGACAGTGAGGATATTGTGGATGGGAGGGTACTCTTGAAACCTCCAACCCTACCATTTAACACACCTCTTCTAATAAGGCCACACCTCCTAAGCCTTCCCAAGTAGTTTCTCCAACTGAGGACCATGTATTCAAAGACATAAAACCTATGGGGCTATTCTTTTCAAATTACCACATGCGTTTTATTCTGACTGCCTTTTGAGAAAAGGTCTCAAAGTGAAGCGAAAGCTGGTCTTGAATTTGCAGCATTCCTCTTGCCTCCCCTCTTTGAGTGTTGGGATTTAAATGCATGCCATCAGTTTCCCCTAGAGACAGTTCATTTAAGGTCCATTGTATCACCTTCTTGCACCTGCTCTGAACTGGAGGTATATTTACAGCAGAAACACATTTTTTTTAAAAGACGTCTTCGGGGTACCCACGTTTTAAGTAAAAGTGAAGGGCAATTTTACTTTGTGGTAGTTTTCCTTCTTCACTTGATCTGGTTGGTAGATGGTAGATTTAATATCCTTTGGAGCATGCAATGCTGTACCAAAGCTTGACTTGGAGAAACAGCAGAACATTTTGTCTGTGGAGAATGTTATTTTTCTTATCCTCTATTCCCAACAGTGAACAGGACTGAGTCTTTCAGACATTCTCTCAGAGTCTCATTTGCACTGAGCCTGAGCCGCCAATAGCACTGGCAGATAGGAACATGTCCTCAGGAAAGTCCTTTCTGGTCTCTGACCATCGGAATGCTCAGACAATGGGACTTCCCCCTTTGCTCTTAAACCACATAGATTATTAATATTCATATTAGTTAATATTCAGAAAACAAACATTATTCATCCTGAAACATAACAAACTTATACTCTATAATGTTGTTTCTCTTTATGACTTTAGCAAGCACTGAGAGCCTGCTGAAGCAACCGTGCTTTATTTGTTATGTTTAGAGAGATCACATTTGCAGACTATTAAGGTTGATTGATGAACCGGTTGGGTTAAATTTTCAGCCTTTGAGTTCTTTTTATTTTGGGGGGGGGACCTCTCTGGGGGTTGGGTGTTTCCTAAGGTGTACTGACACCATTTGTGTGTTGAGCTTTCTTTCTTGTTTGAAGTAAAAGTGAGAAAAGTGGAGATGGAAATACTGTGTGCTGTCTCTAATGGCAGGCCTTGATGCAGAGGGTGATGTGATTCATGTCCTGGGTTGGTATAGCACCACTGACTGCCTGTCTGACCCTTCAGCTGCTATAAAATTTTCCAGGAACGCTGCTTTCTTCTCTTTCTTGGTTTTCATAACAGCTCCCATAAAGTAGGTTTTTAAGGGATCATTTCTGAAGTCAGTTTCTGAAGTAGGATATGATAAGGGCCCTCTCCTATGAACTTGGGCTATGATGTATTTCGGGATATGGGAAGATTTTTCATTCATCCTTGAGAACTGTTGGAGACTAGGAAAGCACATGTCTAGACTATGGGATGTCTGTAATGAAAATAATAACTTTTTACTTCTGGGTTTTTGTTGTTGTTCTCGTTTAAAACCCCTTTTCCTAATCTTCTTTGACCACAGAACTCTTTTCTATCCTGTGAACATTTGGAGTAATGTGGAAAGTATGGACCACTTTAATTTTTACCCTGGGCGGAGGGACTTAATTTAGTGATTGGTTGACTGTGACAGGGTCTCACATCATAGCCTACGCTGGCTTAAAACTCACTATGATACCTAGGTTGGCTTCAAATCCCCAATCATGTCTCAGTCTCCCAAGAGATAGGATTATAGGCATGGTCTAGCAAGCTCAGTCAGATCACTTACGTTTTTAAACTACTTCCTTTGTAAAGGCTGAATTATGCTTGTCCATACCACCTTCTGAAAACATACTATAACCAGAGGATTATATGAAAACCATAAGGAGCGAGCCAAGCAAAACACAAGGAACAAACTGAAACCATTGTATTCAAGACACGAAAAAATTATATGTATTGTAACTTAATATATAGAAAAGGCCTCATTTGCTCTTGAGCCTAATATATGAAAAAGCCTGGGTTTTGTTGTTGTTCATCTTGAAAACCAACTGTTTCCGGAAGTTTGCAAGAGATGCATTAGAATATCATGACTAGGTTGTATGTTCATAATTATCTGCCTTCATTCTCCCATGAAGGGTAATCAGCTTTTCTTCTGAAAGTCACTCAGGAGCAAAACAGCAGCAGTAAAAAGACTTTAGACTATCAAGCTTACTATATAAAAGCCACTCTAGGAGTAAATAAGAAAAACAAAAGTTTTATTCCCCCCTTGGGAAAATAAATCTTGGGACACTTTGGATTCTTACTAGTGGGTCAAGAATGTTTAACTGGTCTATTAAAATGTTGATAAACACTGTGAGTTTCCAGATGGCATTGGCTTGTTCAGGATCATTTAAGGATCTTCACGGTCAGTCCATAAATTACAGATAAACACATGCTTGATAGCAACAGATTTCTCTTTAGGGTGGCTAATCTGTGCCTGGGATACAGTTGTATAATCTTAATGCATTGGTAGGGTATGCTATTCCCCAAAGTCATCTTCCAAGAATCCTATCCTTTTGAAGTTCAGAGATACTTGCAGAATCCCTCTTTGTCAAGATAACTTGTATTTCCCACACTGAGGTTGAAGTGCCCGACAAACCATTTGGACATGGAACACAGCAAAGTCATGTTGAAGGTAGCTGAGCCACATCACAGGGACTCTGCCAAGCGCTCAGCTCTGCTTCTGCCTGTTCCCTTCCCATGTGACTTCATCTAGTCAGAGGAACATAGTTCAAGGTTCAGCTTACAGAAGTCCTTTTGGCTTTCCCCTGTCTTTGGGTTTCTGAATACCTCAATTTTGGTCCATTGTGGTAGCTGTCACATTGGTATTCATTTCTGGTAAGTAAGGGAGAGTTTTATGTTTAGATACTCGGTGAATGTTGAATGGCCAAGTGAAGGAATGGTCTTTATGGTGTTCACCTGACACCTGCAGAGCTATCTTCTGACAGTATCTTCTAAAATCTTCTGTAAGAGTTTTATACTGAATTGCTCTGTGTTCCATGCCAAGATGCAATACCTAAGGTTTGTCTCCATCATTAGTATTCTCAGACTCAGTGTAGCTCACAAAAGGTGTGCAGAATCTACTGTGGATGTGGTGGCCCTACCCTGTCACACCCTACTGTTGTGGTTAGACTCAGTGGATAGTAATGAGAGAGAGCAGAGAAGCAGACAGGTTGAGAAATACAGCCATTAGAAGGCAGAAGTTGTACCATAGAGGGAAAAAAGGGTGGGTGGAAATTTGACAAGAGCTGGAAGACATACTAAACAGAAAGGAAGCCTTGGTGAAAATCTCTCTAATAGGGCTATGGTATTTGGATATCTTAGAGTTACTATTGGGCCCCAAAGGTCCTGCTGATTGGTGCTTCTCCAAACCGAGTTGCTCAATACATACATATATACATACATACACACATACATAGATACATACTACATATGTATATACATACATATATACATACATACATTCACACACATATGTTTTTGATTTTATAGTTAATTTTTTGTGAATGTATATGTGGATGTATGTGCCTATGTGCACACTTGTGGAGGCCAGAGGAAGTTATCAGTTGTCTTGCCCTGTCATTTCTGATCTTATTTCTTTGAAACATGGTTTCTCACTGAATCTAGAGCCAGTCTTGTGGCTGGCCAGCACAACCTAGTGACCATCCTGTCTCTGGTCTCAACAGAACTGGCATTACAAGTGACTGACGAGGTGCTCAGCTTTTCATGTGGGTACCAGGATCTGAACTTAGGTCCTCAAGCCCACACAACAAATGCTCTGATCCACTCAGCTATCTCTCCTGGCTCCCTTAGCCGTCTTTGCAGTTTTTATCTTGAGGCAAGTTCTCCCTTACTTGCTGGAATTGCCTTAAACTTGTGATTCTCTACCTTATCCTAAGTAGCTGTGCTTACAGGCCTGCACGATGACAACTAGCTTAACCATCTATTATTTGAGATAACCTGTGCATGCCAGATTACCAGACCAACATGTGTTTCGTTCCTATTTCACCAGTCTGTAAGCAGAGAGTTGAATCTGTTAATAAAGAAACAGCTTGATTTTGCTTTGTACACATCCACTGAATGAACCACATATTCTAGGGAAGGCTTCTTTCTCAGTGTGGTTATAAGGAAGAATGAAGAGGTGGGGTCTTATAGTAGTAGAGGTGGCAGGAGACATGTGAGTGGTTGGCTCTTTCTAACATGCTGGGTTAGGAAAAGGTACAAATCATTGCTCTGTGACAACACACAAGTAGAGCTAATGGTCAAGAATCCTCTGGAGCAAAGGTGGTCAGTCACAAGGCTGCTCACATGCATGTGTGTTTGTATGTGTGTGTGAGTGTGTGTATGTGTGTGTGTTGATGGGGGTGACAACGACTACATACATATCATCCGTGCCCTTTCATTCTGCTGTAAAATGAGCTGCTGACTCTCTTGAGACTGGAGAAATGGCTTTGTCACTTTATATGCAATACAATGTGTCACACAATTTGCCTGCAGAAACATTTCAAGGATCCTACAGAAGATCCTTGAAAACAAATAGTTTGTTGAAATATTAGGACTTTTGGATCCATGCTGTAATCAAGATTATTAAAACAAAACAAAAATGTTAAGGCCAATCCAGACTTGCAGAGGAGAAAATATTGAGACACAAGGAAATAGTGATAAATCAGTGATTTCCTAACCTCCTTGCATCAGTAAGAAAATTATGCTAAAGACAGCTCACAGGCAAGCCTGCACATTCCCTTCTCCCCAGGCAAAGTGATTGCATCACTAAGATTGGGTACTTCTATAGGATTACTTTTCTATTTTGAAGGAAAATGTTCCTTCAAATACTCTAGAACACACCCATCCCTCTTCTGAGATGACTAGAAACTGTCTGGTCTTTCTAGAATAACTTGTAGGCCAGCCTTTACCTGTGTTCTCTTTTTAATCCCAATTTGCCTTAACAGGTTTGTTTCTAGGCATAAAACCCTGAAACAGTTCTGGTCATCTAGTGATCATTGGCCCGGTGCCATTCAAGAAAGCTTGATCAATTTTGTCTTTACCTTTGTCATAAAGCTACAAGCACAAGATTGACGTTGGTACAGAGGAAGACAATCCAAACTGAACATGTTGTGGTTGACTGGCCAACTGACTTTTTCTACAAGAGACCCTCTTAATGTTTTAAAAAAAGCTGTTGTCGAGGGAGAAGAAAGAAAGAAATTTGGGGGAATAGCTTTAAACACATTGGGACAGGAGACAAGTTCCTAAACAGAGTGCCAATTATGCAGGCACTAAGATCAACAACTAATAAATGAGACCTCATGAAACTGAAATGCTTCTGCAAGGTCATCAATAAGACAAAACTACAGCTTACTGATTGTGCAAGGATTTTCCCCAACTCCACATCGGACAGAGAGCCAATTTCGTAAGCTATATGGTGAACTCAATAATAAACATCAAGAAACCAAAAGAATACAATTTAAAAATGGGGTACAGAGCTAAACAGAGAATTCTATTTTTTTTGAAAAGATGTATTTTCTTGTCAGATAAGGGATAAAAAGTGCTCAATAAATTAGTGAGCTAGTTAAGTGCACATTTGTAATGTCTGATATCAGTGTCATCCAGTTGCAGAAACAAAGATGAGCTGCAAATGAGTTATTGAAATGGAAGCTGCAGGTGAGCAGGGGTGAGAAGCTACAGGCTTTGTCTGTAGATGCTTTTCTTTTCTTTTAAACAGAGAATTCTTGACAGAAGAATCTTCAATGATCGAGAAACATTTAAAGAAATGTTTGACATCCTTAGTCATCAGAGAAATGCAAATAAAATATCTCTGAGATTCCATCTTATACCTGTCAGAATGGCTAAGATCAAAACCACAAATGACAGTTTATTCTGGAGACGATGTGGAGGAAGGGGAACACTCCTCCATTCCTAGTGGGAGTGTAAACTTGTAAAACAACTTTGGAAGTCAATACGGAAGTTTCTTAGAAAATTAGGAATCAACTACCTTAAGACCCACCTATACCGCTCCTGGGCATATACCCAAAGGACACCCCATCCTACCACAGAGACACTTGCTCAACTATGTTCATAGCAGCTCTATTCATAATAGCCAGAAACTGAAAATAATCTAGATGTACCTCAACAGAAAAACAAATAAAGAAAATGTGGTACACTTACTCAATGGAGTATTACTCAGCCATTAAAAAAAAATAATATCATGAAGTTTGCAGGCGAATGGGTGGAACTAGAAAAAAAAGTCATTCTGAGTGAGGTAATTCAGGCCCAGATATACAAATATGACATGTAATCATTTATAAATGTGTATTATCTATAAAGTAAAGGATAATCATGCTGCAATCTATAGACCCAGAGAGGCTAAGAACTAACAAGGAGGGCTCAAGAGGGGGTATATGAATCTTCCTGGAAGGGGAACTAGAAC
This sequence comes from Arvicanthis niloticus, assembly GCF_011762505.2. NCBI lineage: Eukaryota > Metazoa > Chordata > Mammalia > Rodentia > Muridae > Arvicanthis > Arvicanthis niloticus. The sequence goes on from NC_047673.1 coordinate 51,644,004, forward strand.
AGATATTGCTGACAGAGTAGGAGGTGAGTGGGGTTGGGAACGGGGGTGAGGTGGGGTGGGGTGGGATTAGATGGAGGGAGATAATCCTGAGAGAAAGAATTGGAATTGGGGCCAGGGATTTGGGGGATGAAGTTGAACCTAGCGTAACAGAAATTCCCAGAAACCTATAAGGGTAACCCCAGCTAAGCTAAGACTCGTGGTGAGTGGAAGTATGGAAGGACTTCCAATGGAAGCATGGGACACCAGCCCAGCCTCAAAACTCTGACCTACACTTTGCCCTGCCTATGAAGATGTGCTGTGCTAAAGGTGGCACAGAAATTGTGAGAGTGGCCAACCAAAGAGCACAAGTTAAGACCCATGTCATAAAAGGGAGCCCAGCAACGAGAGGCTGGAGAGACTAGGATAGAGCCAAACATGACTGGAAAAACAAACAAACAAACAAACAAATAAATGTGATTTCTAATAATTTTCTGCTCTACTCATAGGCAGAATTCTAGCATGATCATCATCATCAGAGAGGCTTCAATCAGCAGCTGATAGAAATGGATACAGAGACTCACAGCCAAACATTAGATGGAGCTTGGAAAATCCTCCAAAAGAGAAGGAGGAAGGAGTCTAGAAGCCAAAGTGGTCAAGGACATCAAGAAAACCCACAGAATCAATTAACCTATGCCCACGGGGGCTCACAGAGACAACTGAAAACCAAGGAGCCTTCCTGGGTGTGACCTAGACCCTTTGCATATGTATTATAGTTGTGTAGTGTGGTCCTCTTATAGGACTCATAACAGTAGGAGCAGGAGCTATTTAAGAATCTTTGGCCTGCTCTGGGGACCCTATTCCTTCCACTGGGTTGCTTTGTCCAGCCTTAATATAAGGGAAAGTGCCTAGTCTTACTGTAACCTCATATGCCACTTTGGTTGATACACATGGGAAGCCAGCCTTTTTCAGAAAGAAAATGGAGGAGGAGTGGACGGGGTCTGGTAGAGGTGTTGTGGGGAGGGACTTGGAGGAGATGGGGGAGGGGAAACACTGTTCAGGTTGTAATATATAAGAGAAAAATAAGCAATAAAAATGAAGTAATTTATGTACAGGAAATAGAAATTATTTTTGAATAGAAATTACATTTTCTACAATTATAAAAATACCTTTTTCACAAAGAAAGAGAGGAATAGTATTAAAATGTATAGTGTTTTATTAGTAGAAATCTTAATTTTTTTCAGCTTAATCTCTAAAAGTAGCCATTAAAAGACATTTCATACGATGAAAGTTACACTATTTGTGCCTGTATATTTCTGTTCTTAAACTATTCTTTCTACATGTAACCTTATACATACATGGTATAATACATAACACTGCAAATTTTTTTATATATAATCTCAACAGTGGCTAAATTATACATACAAGTTCACAGCCTACTCTTTTTTTAAAAAAATATAACTAAGGTATCTATTTTATCTTTTTTTTCTTTATTCTTTTCTCAGACAATACATCATAACTGCAGCCTTCCTTCCCTCCCCTCCTCCCAGCATCCCCTTCCCTCTCCCCCAGATCCACTGCCCCTCCATTTCCCTTCAGGAAAGAGCAGACTTCCCAGTAATGTCAACTGAAGAGATATGCCACGATGTAGTAAGACTAGGCATAACCCCTCATATCAAGTCTGGACAAGGCAACCCGGCAGGAGGAAAGGGGTCCCATGAGTAGGCGAAAGAGTCAGAGATACCCATTTCCCACTTTTAGGAGTTCCCTGAACACCCCAAACTAAACATCCACAGCATGCATACAGAGGAACTAGTGCAGACAGATGCAGGAAACATGCTTGTTGCTTCAGTCTCTGTAAGCTCTTGTGAGCTCTGCTTAGTGGATTCTGTGTGCTGTGTTCTCCTGGTGTCCTCAACTCCTCTGGCTCCTTCTTCCCCATCTTCAGTGGGATTGTCTTTTATAGTAAGATAGATATAGTTTACTCTTTTAAATAACTACAGAGTAACTATAGTTAATCACCATTGCCAATTGTGTTGCTTCTGCTTCACCTTTTCCTTCTCCCCCTTCTTCTTTTTGAGACAGGGTTTCTCTGTGGAGCCCTGGCTGTCCTGGAACTCACTCTGTAGACTAGGCTGGCCTTGAACTCAGAAATCCTGAGTCTACTTCCTGAATGCTGAGATTAAAAGCATGTGCCACTACTGCCCGGCCTTTGTGTTACTTCTCTATTCATTCTTTGTGCATTTTCTTTCTCTTTTGTTCTAAGTACCACTTCATGGGATGTTCTTGTACATAAAGCTTTGTTCATTCATGGAAATCTGTTTGTCTGGTGGATTATAAGAAAGAGAAGTGCTGGCTCGAAGAATACTAAATTCTGCTAGACACTACCAAAGGTTCTCCAACTAGATGATTGGTATTGAAATTATCACCATACAGATGTGTTGAATATGTTCAGTGAGCTAATTAATTATGAGCTAATTAATTATGAATCTAATATTTTCACCTTCACAGTCCATTAGGCCTTTTAGAATGGCTTGAATGGACAGTCATTTCCAATGGTTTTATAAAATTAATAAGAGGATTTGTAACCAACATCAGCAGTGACTGCTATATCTTTGTTCTTCTACAGGGTATTATTTCTCACATGTCAAGCAAAGTTGGACCAGCTGTTGGGTATTTTGGGGATCAGGCTTGGGGGAGTCTCAGTTGAGAATACGTAAAACCTTCCAGGAGGTTTTAATAAAATAAATGAGAAATGATCAACTCCTGAAATAGATGCAGGGAGTCACCCTCAAAGAAATTGATGAAAGCAAGAAAATTAACATTAAAAAGTTGGTAGAATATAAAATCAAGGCAATAAAGATGACCAATAAAATCCATAGAAATTTCTTTGATAAAAAGAAGTGAATTGCAAAACAGAAAAGGAAACCTAATTCATTCCAAAAGTAGTAAATCATAGATATAATACATTTTGCATATAGAGTAGTGAACAGGGTTCTGATTATTCAGTAATTACATTTATTGAGATCAAGTCATAAATAGATGGAAAGTGAATTAGTTCCTTGTTATTTTTTCAGAAAATACTGTCATGGCAACAATAATGCAAAGCTCATGAAACAGGATACTAGCATCAACTGCACAATAGAGCCATCAATCCAAAGTCTCTGATGTTGTCAAATCCCTACTCTACAAGGTCTCCAATTCTGTGAAATATGACATCATCTGGGAAAATAGCCTTTCAGAGATTCCTATGTATTTATTAGCTAACCTAGAAAATTAAATGGCACATCAATGAGTTGTGAAAGAAAAGTTTCAAAACTATGAGAAGTGACATAGTGATGTAAGCCAGAGAAAATAAGACACTGATTTCTTTTTTTCATATTTACCTAAGGTTTTATTGGATATTTTATTTATTTACAATACAGACGTCATCCCCTTTCCCCATTTCCCCTCCCTAAAGCCCCCTATCCTGTACCCCCTCTTCCTTTATGCTTTTAGACCATTTTGATTACATGCATGTATTAAGGTCAGTTCTAGGTTGAGGGTCTAGCAATAAAATAGATGCAAATAGTCAAGGAAAAAGCAAGACAATAGACACAAATAGTCAAAAAACCAGAAAGGCAATAAACAAGATGACCAAAATATATGAGCCTACTTCCTTGTCCTAGCCCAAAGTCATTTTTATATCTAAAGCCTACTTCTTTGTTCTAGCCTAATATTTAGACTCCTGCCTGAGATTACTTCTTTGTTGTAGCCTTATAAGACACTGATTTTTATTCCATTTATGTAAAATTGTCGTATAAGACACTGGTTATCAGGAAGTTTGCTCCCAAAGACATAGGGAGAAGACTGATTGTATTTGTGTATTTTGGTATGTTATTACCAATATGTTATTTTTTCTGGATTCTTTTTGCAAAATATTTATGGTATCTGTCATCTTTAAAACATTTACAATTCAATATACTTATTGCTAACTGAAAAAAGATTCACGGTAAACTGATAAAAATTAATCTTGCATTCTTTTTTTAAGAATAAATTTCTAAAATGGCATGAGCTTCAGGCACAAAAGTCAGGTCTAGGCCCGAGTGAGCTCATGAGGGTGCCTCTTCATATATATGCTCTTGCCAACTCTGGGTAGTATTAAAATCTTTTCTCTACTTGCCAATCTGATAATACATGGCATATCTTTGTTGTTTTAGTTTATATTTCTTTAATCAGAAATTAAGATGAACATTTTTCATGTGATTATTTTCTGTAGCTCTTCCTCTCATTATTATTTTTTGCCTATCAGTTACCCTAAACACAAACACACATACAAACATATATGCATACAAATACACATACACACATACATACACATAAACACATATATACATACACTCACGTATGCACACAACACACACACACAGTTTATCTGTGAGTTTGGTTAACTGTTTTTATCTTTCTATGAGTGAACTGTCTATGAAATATTGTCCCCAGTCATTTGTTATCCATTTCATATTGAGAGTAACATGTATTTATTTCTATTTTACAAACATAACTTTTATTAAAATTAGAAATTTACAGATTTTTTTATTTTGTTAGAGCTGAGTCAGAACCTAGCTATGCTCTCAGGGAAGTTTCAGACCCCTGCCTCAGCTCCCCGTGTGATGAGGTTATAGGTGTGTGCCACCATACCTGGTGGTGGCAGAATTTTTGAAAAAAGTAAAAGATTTGCATATAATTTACTTCATGAGAGTTGATTCCCTTAACTAACTTAAGAAAAATATAATTCTGGAAACATCAAACAATCTGAACACTCTGGCTCACCATCTCTAAGTCATAGGGATAGTGAAATGCTTTAAAAATTATTTATTTTTAGCTATTTTATTTTCTCCTTTCTCTTTTTAATTACAGAATCAAGTTATTCTGTACTTGGAGCGGGGCCAGTCACAGGGCTGGCATTTTTAGTGCCAGAAGAGACTCAGTAATGAGAGTCAAACCTCTGATGCTGATGCCCTAGAAGGATGTGCCCTGGGCTTATTCTCCTGGCTCATAGCCCCAGAGTCACTTTCCCAGGCTCATAGCATCTTGATGAATAATTGACGCCGTCCACAAAAGATGACATACAGGGAAACACATTTGCTTCACTCAACAGCCTCTTTCAGGGTAGCAACCTTTAGTCACTCACTTTCCTCGCTGCCGCTCCTTGCCTTTAAGACTCATTTCAAATGTTGCCCCAGTGACAGTGAAGTCTGTTTTCGATTCTTAAGGACCCCTCCACAGTGTTTTCATGGTACTTCCTTTACAGCATCTCAACAGCACTCAAGGTGGTGTGTCATTATCTCTGCTTACTTCCTCTCCATTTAAACCATGAACTTCTTGCAGATGGGAACATGTTTGTTCATTTTGAAATACACAGAACTCACATCAAGTTTCATAATCGATATGCTACAGTTGTTTGGCAGTGTGCTTTAAGCCCATCATAACTAGAATGAAGAAGAAAATAGTGTATTTCCAAACTACTAAAATGCCTATTAGAGTTAGACGTAAAACAACAGGAGGACAGCATCCATTGCTTTGATGGTTACTAAAGGCAGTGTAGTCTATTGAGTAGGCAAAAATAACACACAGCACAACCCAGTTTTATCCTTGGGTTTCTTGGATCCTGCACTGTCAGGACTGAGCTCATGTCCACGTTTTCTTTTCAGAGCGGGGAGTCCTGTTGCTTCAGTCTGAAGACACTGCCTTGCCTGGCTGTGGGTTCACACATTTGCTCTGTATAAACATACCTTACAAAGTGAAAACTGCTAACATTTATGGAGAGGCATGACTGGGGCCCTAAAATGACAGTGCATGTACTTTAATAAACACTCACCCATATAATTAGACATAATAAGCATCTTGGACAAAGGCTTCAAAGTAAGTTATAGCAAATGATGTGATCTGGTAGAGGAAAGCAGATCCCGGAGGGACCAGCATACCATGTGCTTCTGGCCTTGTCCCATCTGTTCATTATGTAGTACAGATCTTCTCCATAAATCACTGTGCTGCACAACAGTGTCTCCTTTATACTCTCCAAAACACAGCAATGTTGAGAGAGCTAAAATAGCCTGGCTCATGAGTTTTACACATGCACACTAATGGCGAATTGTTAACAATAATATTTGGCATTGTTACAGAAACCAAACTGTTGACTCAATAGGAAAGGCAAACAACTTGAGGCCTTACCTACTGATGGAGGTCAAGGACAGGTAAGCACTCATCTTGAGCCTTGAATGTATCTAGTTTCTAACCTTTTGCTCAGTTATCATTACCCTAGGAAAAAGAATGCATTTGACCCTGAATTGTAAAATAGACAATTCATTTACTTGGAATGGATGTGTCGCTATGAAAATTCTCCTTACGGGAAAATGGGGAAATGGGATGGCATCTGAAATGTAAATAAAATATCCAATAAAAAAAAAAAAAGAAAATTCTCCTTACTTGGGATTCATGTTTTGCATTTTTGACACTTCCACATGGGGTTATACATGTTACCTGAACACAAAATAGATAAAAATAAATTTGGTTCAGGCTCACACACCACAGGAATACCATTACATACATCAGCTGTAAGACATGGCTAGAGGATTTCAGAAACTTAAATACAGGTTAGTTATTCAATGTGTGGGTACTGGCTGTGCATAACATCTTTGCAATAACCTACTGCATGTTCATTTGAAATATATTTCAATTGAGGACTACAGAAGTCAGTTTTGTTTCTTTTAACCAGGATCACTTAACAGAGCTAGAGTTCAAGTCCCAGGTAGTCTGACTATAAATGTGTGGCTTTTCTATTAATACAAATGCCTTCATTTAACTCTATACAAGGTTGTATTTAGTGTGTGTGTGTGTGTTTATTATGTTATCAACATTAGACCTAGGAATATTTTATATGATTGCCCCTCTCTCACATACATATTTTTTGTTATTTTGGGGCTAGTTTACAGACGCCATCTCTGCTTGCTCTGTCTAGTTAGGAAAGGCAGTACCAGCTATTGTCATGGTATGATTTTAAAGCTTCTCTCACAGGTTCATGGATTTAAACATTTAATTCCTAGCTTAACAGTGCAATTTTTGCACCATCAAAAGTTGTAAAAATTATGTCCTAGGAGGTTAGCTAGTAGAAGTGGGTCAATGGGGGGGGTGGGGGGGGTGGAGGGGTGGGCGGGGGCGGGCCCTTCAGACTTCTAGTCAGGCTATGTTTCTGTCATGAGCTCTCTGATTCCTATATGTCATGACAATATGACTAGTCATCTCATGCTTCCCAATATCACCATCAGGCTACAGCTTAATTTTCCAACTTCCCCATTATAGGTGATTAGACCATCTACACATAAGGCAAAGTAGATTATTCCTCCATTGGTTGCTTCTGAGACATAACCTCACACTTGGAAAAATAAGTAATTCAGCTGGGGACTGGGGTTCAAGTTGTCTTCATTTTTTGCTAACCTTTCAAATGCTGTGTCCGTAGCCATCTCCACCCCTGCACCTTGGCCTTCACTAGTAACTCACAGGTGAATTTCACAACTTCTTTACATTCTTCTTTATATAATTATTTATTTACCTTCTCTTTCTCTTTTGTCAAAGCCTGCCTCATTCTTTTAAAAATTAAATGAGTCAATTTTTGGGGGGCTGGGCGGGGGCTGGCATCCATAGGTAGGTTGTCCAGGCCTCAGTGGATTCTAACACATGTGTACATATCAGAAACATTCATTGGACTTAGAGTGTTCATTTTTTTTAAGCACATGAAGTTGGGAGGAAGATAGAAGATATGTTGTGGAGAAACAGAGAGAGCTGAAGAGAGGATGTGAGTGATTGACGTGACCATGTATACACATACACATACACACACACACACACACACACACACACACACAGTTTTCAAAAATTAATAATTGATAAAGAAAAAAATCCATTTATTTTTAAACTTTTGCTTCTTCTAATTTGTGTTCAGAGTTTTCCTCATCATGACTGACAACTGTGATGTTGGCTGTGAAGGTCTGTGATGACACCTGCAACCAAGTGAGGCTGTCATGCAAAGCTCTGTCATCCCCAAGATGTTCTCCCCCTATCAACCTCCAATAAGCTGATAAAATGTCTTCTCAATAGCACAGAACTCCCTAACAGTAATAATGACCACTATTAATACCTTAAAGTTTGGTGGTTACAGTCTTAAGAGATTTTCTCCTATTTTTCCATTTTAATCACGTGTGTATGTTGACTGCCCAAAATTATGATGCAAGTGGGATCTTTGGTACCCACTTTGCACCGTTGCTTCCAAAGGAAAGTACTGTCTGCTTCCAAAACACTGACCGAAAATCATTACCCAGTAGTTTTTACAACCGAGGACTCCTTGTATTCACTCTTTGTGGCTATGACTGCCGTTTCCTTTCTGTTCGGTTATCTGTAGAAGATTATTTTTTCTGTCTGATCCTCCTGCCTTTTGGCCTCTTCCTCATTCAGTTTCTGGCCTAAGGATTCAAGTACTGAAAGATATCTTGCTGGGAAAGATTGATTCTTTCTGTTATTGATCTAGATTTCAGAATTAAGTTGATTATTCATCAGGACCCTCTCTTTCCTTTTATCCTGCTAAGTGACAATCCCTTCAGTCAATGAATATTTTTTTATTTTTATTTTTTAGTTGGGGAGACATAGGCTAAATATCAAGAGGAGAGCCAGGGGACAGGAGGAGTTCTCTTGCTCTCTTTAATTAGAGAAAAACTGCCTTTAGCTTTTTTTTTTTTTTTCTAAAAGTTTAGAAGCAGAGATAAAAACTTTAAAGAATAGAGAGAGGTCCACATGCAAAAGAGAGATTATACTGCCCTTTAAAATTTCCTATAGCGATTTTAAAAAACCTGATTGAGACCAATAAAGGAGGAGGTTATAAGGGAGATGGTGAGATAGTAATTTCTTTGCTGGTTGTAATTCATTTGGCTCCTTCTAACAATCTTTGTACAGTTGGCTTTTTTAAAGGAAGGAGAAAATTGCATTTTGTGCACATGTAAATCTCAGAAGCAAAGCTTTGATCAGGTGATTGGTTGGCACGGTCTTAGACATATACGACTCTTGAAGCTTTTATAGCACATATCTGTCAGGACAATGACCTAGATTCTTCTTCAAGTTTGGTCCTGTAAGACTTGTTGTCCCACAAAGTATAATAACACTATTATTTTTATCTTGGCTTTTAGACAGATCAGGCTAAGAGGTGTTTTTGTTTTTTTTTAATTTAATATTTCATGCTGCTAGCTTTGAAAGAGCAATATATAATCTAAACAATAAATCATAATAAAGAGGATTCAGTATCAAGAAGAAAAATCAAGTATGACACTTTACCTTATTTTTTCCCTACAACTTGATCCACTGGCATGAGAATTCATGAATGTTAGAAACAGATTAATTTATTAATTTTTATATTTTTTAAAATTTATTTTCAAGATACACTTTAACACAACTTAATCGGTATCTTTTAAGGCTTAAAATAAAAATACTTCTATAAACTTAAGGTTCTAAGTAGAATTTCTTCTGATTTGGGCATGCTCTTTTTCCCTGGAAACAAAGTTCTCTTATACAGATTTGCTATGTGCTATTGGGAATTCTCTTCATGATGTCTTAAGAGTCCATATAAAAATTTGAATAGCATAAGGGTAACATTCCCATTGCTTAATTTACATCCATATATTGGAAATTACTTCTCAAAACAAATGACTTTCATTAGTTTACAGTCTCATCTCTTGTTATTTTTTTCTCCAAAGAAAACATTCAGTATGAGAAGGTTATTATCAATTCCATATTGAGTCATTATCAGAAAAAGGAAGTCTAATCAAGATTTTCTTTTAGGAAATAAAATATAAGATCTCACGTTCAGAATTTTCAGCAAGAACCATGCCTAAATTGAACTTCTCAAAACACAGTTTGAAGATTCCAGTAATATTATACAGAAATAGAATTAATAACACATAATAATACCAAGTTCAATGGATGTCCAGCATTATGTTCAAGGACATAGGCTAAGTGTCAATCAAACTCAGTTTGTTGTGGTGGTTAGAAAAAAAAGTATAGAGGGAAGGATGGTGACTGTTTTCTTTGTTTTATTTATTGAGAATTTCTTATACACCAGCCTGATTATACTTCTATACCTCTAATCCTCACACCAAAGTTTGGGGGGGGGGTGTTATGATGTCCTTTTCATTGGAGTCACTGGGATTGGGACCGATCCCCTATTTGCATAATTCATCTTACCTGCTTGAAGTGTTACTAAAATATCTCTGACACCTTTGTATACAAGGGCATTGTAGTGGTATCTCTCCGGGCAAGAAGGTGAAAAGGTATAGGCAGTAGGACTGATAGATAGCACATGCTGCTTCCTAGATTCTCCTTCTGCATAAACACAGGAAACTCTTCCACACCCATTTCAATTCATTCTTCACTTTATGATGGTCTGTCCATTTGAACCAAAATACAGACTTGTTTAGTTATATGCGAGGCTGGCTATCTTAAGACTTCAATGCACCCTACAGACATGTCTTACAAGTCAGCCAGTCCCTGTACACACTGTTCAGAGCACTACGGATCATCACAAAGACTCATTCTTACTAGAATAACAAAATTCAAAACCATATGGCCTGCTACTTAAAACATAATTAAGTATTTGATAAGTCATATAAAGGAAAGCATATTGGCAATATGTTATTATACAGAAAGAGAGCACTATCCTTATGGATTTCTCATGTTATTTTAATAGTATGGTACTAACTGGTCTTGGAATTATTTTCTGAGGAAAAGCATTATTTGTTGGAAAAAAATATGAAGATACTCATTGGAAACCAGCTGATGTTAAGACTTTTATGGAGCAGTTAAGACTTCTGGTCAACCTGGGGAAAGAATTTGGAGTTAAGTTTGCCAGTTCTGGGGGCTCTGGCAAATTCTCCTACAGTTTGACATTTAGTACGAATAGATTTCCTTGTAAAACCTGCTGAAGGGTTGGTTTTACATTCAGGTTGACATGGGACAAAACAGAGGCAGCTCATATGTATGCTAGGGGGAAGTAAAATAGACCATTAGAGAAAAAGCATTGGCTGAGATTTTTCAGAACTCTTTAAGAACTTTTAGCTTTTTTTATACTTGGCCCTGGATGCGGGGGTAAGGGAGGGCAGAGAAGAGAGCAGGCTTGATTATCATGGTTTCAAAAAAGTCTCTGATGCTAACTGGATTTCAGTACAGTTTAGCAGCAAACCTCTCATCCTTTAGAATACCCTAAGTTTTTTTTTCTTAACAATAATGCAGAATATTATCTCTGGATTAGATATTTAAATTTGTTTCTCTTTCTCTCCTTTGCTTTTGAATACAAAGATAGGGGCTTCCCATTTTTTTTTTTCCTGCACTGGTGGGGGACGGCAATGGGTCCAATGGACTGAGGTACCCCTAGGAAAGATCTCAAGGCTCCAAGGACTTGATGCAAAGCAGATGCATCAACAGTCACAGGAGGAAATGGATGTGAAATAGCTTTAAAAAAGAGATGATTCAGAATTCTGACTCAGAGGGATTTGGGCCAATTTCTGACCTCATCCTGGAGTCTGACAGCACCTGTGCTTTTCCTGGAGTTCTATCTAGACTGAGTTTAGGCCACACCTGTCTGGCCCAGAGGGGAGAAGCCGAAGAGAGAATAATTCTACCTGTAGTGGAATGCAGTTGCTCCTATTAGATCAGACAGGGGATCAGACTGATAACTTCTCGAAGCACAATTTATCATGCTTTCAATCAGGATTAACAAATTCTGGTTCATTTAAGTACTGTAAAAGGAATACAGACTTTGCCCGGTTAGGGCCAGCTTTTCTGAAACAGTATATTTCTGCTTGATGTTTCTAGTGAAACCTTCCTGCTATCTATGATTGTTGTTTTCGGAAACTTTTGCTTGAAGTTTGATATCTGGTCCAAATGTAGACACTCACTATTAAAAAGCAGATAAGATGCTGGAAAATTACAAGAGTCACCTTGCTTAAGGTTTCAGATTTTGGGTTTCCATGGAAGGGAAGTTCTGAAGGATGAAACTGGCTAGAGGAAAATAATCTTACTTGAAGAGAGTTTTGGGTAGAGTCATAACATGCTATTTTAAAATGCTGCTTGCACTTTTTAGCTCTCAAAAACTGATTTTGTGAGCTAACCCAAGAAGTATTCTAACTGGAACCTGCCTCCAAAGTTTCCAACGTTCTTTCTTTCCTCCATTAACATCAGCAGACAGCCCACCTGGGGATGTCTGGGTAGCTGGTTTTAGGATGCTCTGGCTTTCCTTGAACTCTCAGCATCAAGAATCTGTAGCTCTAGGAGTTTGGCCCAAAGGGATTTTTTTTTTTTTTCCTGCAAATCTAAACTCCCAGGACTACCAATGATCCTGGGAGAAATTTGGGCATGGGATCAGTAGGGAAGAAAAGCAAATCGATGACTCAGAATTGCACAAGTGTCTGAGATCACTGTTGATAGGAATGGACACTCCACAGGCATTCCCAGACCACATGGAGACTGACCCAAATTCGTCTGTCAGCATCAGATTCACCTTAAGGATGACTCAACTCTATTTCTGCCTAAGTGACTGGTCCTGAAAGAGGCACCAGGAAAAGAACCTCTTACCACTGTCCTCAGGGGCTTATCTCCTACCCATAATTCTTTCCCACTTGCAGTCACTTACTTCATGACCCCAGTTTATGTACCCTTTCTGTGTTCTCTGCTTAATGAGTCATCTGAGCATTGTTAGGCCAACTGATGACTGGGTCTTGGCTGTTGAAAATTTTGCCAACCAGGATTGTAGGTTCTTGTTTGGGAAAGGAGAGACAGGGCAAATCTTCCTCCTCAATAAAGCTAGCTAAGAGAATTGATACACTCAAGGAGTGACGGTATACAGGAAAAAGGATGCTTTTCAGGGTTAACCTTAACCATTCCCAATGTGGTCATAATGTGGTTGGAGAAAAGTGGGAAAGTCAGGGGGTGTTGGCCTTGCTGTCCTACTTAACTGCTGGCAGATCTAACTCCTGAGTCCCAGTGCCTCTCTAAGCTTCTGCATTCCTGGCAGAGCCTATGCCGGACGACAGTTTTTCTAGAGAAATTTGGTGAGCTCTCTGCTGCTGTAGCTAAGCAGGGCTGCTACTGAATGATGCAAGTAAGCAATTGCTTTTCTTCAAGGGAAAAAGCAATATGATGTATCCTAGAAAAACAAGTCTAAGGTGGAAAATATTTCAGTTTGTATGTAATTGTTCATGAACCCCATTCAGACAAGGGCTAACGCTGGCCTTGAACTCACTATGAAGCTTAGGATGATTTTGAACTTCTGCTGTTCTTGCTTCTACCTCAGCCTTGGATGCTAAGCATGTACAAGGCAAGCTTAATGGATTGTGGATCATAGGGGACACACCAGGGTTGCTTAACTGCAGGGCTCCTGACAATCTTTGTGGTTGGGACTGGATGATGGTGGAGTTTCCAGTGTGCTGTGGTAGGTTTAGCAGTCTTTCTGTCCTCCACTTACTAGATGACAATAGTGCCCTTTTCTCCCAGTATTGACAAGCAGAATGTCCCTAGACATTTGTAGAAGCCCGACCTGTTCTGTGACAGATGTTAGTAACCAATCACCCCATGGCCCAAGGAGCTCCTGGTCCTATCCCTTTGGCCCAAGGCAATGTTTGATTTTTTTTTTTTTTTCTTAAGGAAATCTAGGAGAAAACATTTTAAAGTTCCACAAAAGAATTAATGAAGAATTGAGAACTTAGAATGTTAACAAGGGTTTAAACTCCTTTAGTGTTGAAATGAGGCCTGTTACTGGATCTTAGGAAGCAAAGACTCAGGAATTGATAAACTAATGTTAGGATCATTAGGAGTGTTTTATGACTGGGACTGTGATTTTAATCCATAACTGGACACTGATTCTGGTTATATTTTTACTTGGAAATTCTGTAAATCTCTGGCTATCTAAATTTTACTGGATCCAAAGTAGAGATTTGATCCTCTATTCATTTGCCTGAATTCTTTTTTTTTTTTTTTTTTTTTTTTTTTTTTTTTTTTTTTTTTTTTTGAGACAGGGTTTCTCTGGGTTCCAGGCTGTCCTGGAACTCACTCTGTAGACCAGGCTGGCCTCGAACTCAGAAATCTGCCTGCCTCTGCCTCCCAAGTGCTGGGATTAAAGGTGTGCACCACCGCTGCCCGGTGTGTCTGAATTCTTAGAAGGTCAATTATAGTAAAGCTAATTTGGGTCAACATCCAGGTGATGGTGAAGTCTGAGCTATGGTACATAAAGAAATTTCAAGCCAGTGCTCAATTGTAAGGCTCAAAATACATATAAAATGTTCTCTATGCTCTTCAGAGAGATGTTGCTGTGTAAGTTTGGGACATTTCCAGTTCCTAATGGTTTACCATGACTTTGGAGAATATTAAAATCAGTGGGTAGAGGATCTCAGCTTTCTTTTCTTCCAAGGTTGGAAATGATACTGTAACGAGCCCTACTTGGGTAGAAAATGCCAAGCTCCCCCTGTCGCCTTGTGACCACAGTCTCCTGGGGATCAGAACAAATGATGGGCTATACTGTAACTTTGATCAAGTGCTCAAAGGTCTGACTAACTCTATTCTGTAAAGAAGATTTCTGTTTAGTCTCAGAGAAATGAAGAATGTCTTACATTCTCTCAGCAAGGAGGACCCTATAGCCAGTGATTCCAAATGGTATGCCATCATGAGAAAATGGCAAATCTGCTCTCGCATGAATCCAGAGACCATACCCTTACCTCATTTCTCCTACATTGCTCTGAAAACTTGGATCTCCACAGTGTATAGGCTACTGGTTCAACTCCAAGCTAAGGAGTAGTTCAGAGTCAGTGTGTCCACATGCTCCCTCAGCTGGTGTCCCAGAAAACAGCAGCCTGCTCATCCTACTGGTCTTGCACATGCAGAGTTAAATGCCACGATAGTTACACGTATGGTGCTAGACAAGGAACAGGGTTCCCAGTCTCACATTTTTTCCATTTTCATCGAAGAGTTCTCTTGTGTATAATCATTGCTGCACAGGGGAGCTATGGAAAGGTTTTTATTGGTTGTTCACAAAAAAACCTTTGTGATGTTTATGGGTTAATGGAGAGGGGGAGGGATTTCAAAAACTCATTTCAGAGGCAATGGAAATCAGTCCTCTTTTGTGGACAGCAGAAGTCAACCACATTAAGGCTGAAGACATGATCTGAGTCACGTCTCTGATGGCCTCATCTGGGAAATGCATTGGTAATATCTCAGGTCTCTTTTCTCTTCTGTTCTGACAGGCATAACTGCACACATGCACATACATATCAGCCACAAGATACTGTGATGACCAAGCAAGATGCTGGCCATGGAATGACTTGGGAAATGGCCACATGTTATGAATTCAAGACTATGATTTTAATTATATACCATGGATAGCATGCACTGTGTTTTCTACATATTTAAGAGGCTTCTCAATACATTGGGGATGTAGTGCCAAATGGAAACATATTTTGAAAGACCATATCTATCTTGTTGTCAATTAGAACATGGTTCACATTAGCTAAGTTGAATATTTATAGTCTTATTGGAACTAGTATAAAATAGCTTATGGTGAGACGGTGATCCAGTGGACACACCAAATCAAAATGCCCTTATTTTGTACTTTTCTGTGGGTATTTTGTTGAGAGGATATTTTCCTCACCACTGTACTCTGATAGGCTGACCTAGAATAAATGTTTGTTAAGTGAGTAAATGAAAATATATCACATAACAACTTTCCATCAAATGATCCTCCTCAAGTCTATCCATGTTCTCAGCCACCAGAGAATTTTCTCTCACACATGGTCCACATTTGAATGCCCATAGTCAGAAACACAGCTGGGTAAAGCTGAAGTTCCCACATTTTTGGATGGCAGACACAAACCACAGATTGCAATAGAGGACATTGAAACAATGCTTCTGACATGCTTGGTGATTAAGACAGAACACAGTTCTTTAGATGGTTTAAAAGCGACATGGACTTTATGGGTCCCATTTTTCATTAAGCAAATCATACAAATTAAGAGTGTTAACACACATTACAGTGAAGGATTAAGTAAAAAATTCAAATTATGAAATTCTTTTTTGTTGAATTCCAATAAAATTGATTTGTGAAAACGGTCTCTTGAGATTGTTTGTGTTTAACAGACACACAGTAAAGATAGCCCCTCTCACATGTGATATTGGTCCTTGTATTCCTAAGCAAGCTTCCCTACAAGAATAATGGGCTCACCATGAGGAGGAGAAGGATGCTGTGCAACAATCAGAATTTATTGACGTGAATTGCTTTAATTAATTAAACTTGATCAAGGAGGGGCAAAAAAGTTGATGGTCTTTGGGTACTGTGTAAGCTACAGAGAGATGTTACATGAGTTCTACATGTAACGGTTTGAAATTCTGAAAAAAAAAATTTAAAAACCCAGTGGTTGGAGCAAGATAAGTGAGATGAGCATGAAATCTGATATTTATTGGCAATAACTTGGTACCAGACACTTTGTGAGCCATGATACTTGTCGTCTCATTACTTTCTATATACCACACACAGCATTTCATGCTTCTTACTTCAGAACAATCTGAGACTCAGAAAACATGTGTGTTTACAAGGGTTGATGGAGTTAGGATGAAAACTATGTCTTCCACAGCCTTGGGAACCACTCTGCCTTCGAATCCAAAAGCTTGGGAAAGCTTGGAGCCAAAAGTGGCTGAAAGAGAGTAGTCATGAAGAGTAGATTCCATAAACGGATGAGGTCTCAGTGACCCCTGGATCAAAGTAGAAACGTAATAAAAACACATTTGTGGCAAAAATGAACAGATCCCAGGTGACTCAACAAGGGAGGAAACTTTGCCCAAGTAACCTTATTTAGAAAATAAAGCATTCCAAGTGAATACTGCCTTGGTTCTCTTTACTCAACTCACTTAGACTGAGAAGAGGGCTATAGGTCTTCTCAGGTGAAATCAGAAAAGGAAATTAGCTTGGTGGACCAAAGATGACTATTTTCATAATCTATGATCTTACTCCTCAACATGTAGACAGAAGAGCAACAGCAGCAGTCATTCTGGAGTGCAGAAGGGATGTGGATTCAGTCTCCTGTCTGGATCTCCGTACTCAGAATCTGCTTCTAAGGAGTGCCTCAGGAGATGTGGGTACCCATCAGAGTTTGGGAAAAACTGATCTACGAGACAACTGTATTCACAGCATCATCTGCTCACTTCCCTATCCTCTTAACATAACTCTAAATCTTGCTTTATCCATCCACAGCATGTCCTTGTCAAAACACTCACAAACTAAATACCCTTTAATTTTGTAGCTTCTTATCTTCCGCCTTTCCTGGTAAAGTACAATGATATGTCTTTATATTTTATTTATTTATTTTGTTCTTTTCTCTTGTTCCTAAAAATCTGTCTAATATGTCCCTTAGGGCTGAAATACAAAGAGAAGAATTATTATCTTATCAGCAATAAAAATGTGCCAATGAGTACAATAAAGAGTCATTAGCATCATTTGTTGGCTTCAGTCCTTCAGAGCATTTAGTGAACATTCAAGTACTGGACTCCAGAAGTAGGATTCTGTTCAACTGAAGTGTGGGAGTCCTTCATGTACCATGCACTAACTTAGGTTTATGGCGACAATGAATATGATATATTCTTTTCATCACCAAAATACAAGCAAGCCAAATTCAACAGTACACTAAAAGGATCACACACTACTATTAAATAGTATATTATTAACGAGTTACAAGAAGGACACAACTTAAAAATAAGCACATGTCACATATTACATTAACAGAATGAAAACCAAAAACCTTATAACCTTCTCAATGGATGTAGAAAGCACTAGCTGGTTTAAGTGTCCATACTACTTAGTAGATTTCTACAGGTTCAATACAATCCTATTAAATTTTCTAAAACCATAAAGACCCCATACAATCAGTTTTGAAGAAGAAGAACAAGATAGAGACAGTGAAACTACTGGATTTCAAAAGATATTACAAATCTCCAGTAAGTAAAAGAACATGGTACAGGCCTGGGAAGAGGTGTACAGATCAATGGAATACAATGAAGAACCCAGTCGTGAGCACCCCTGATGGTATCAAATAAACCAAGATTGCACATGGGGAAAGAATAGCATTTTCAGTAAATGGTTATTGGAAAACTGGATACCCACCTACATTCTGAAGAATAAAAGACTCTGGTCTCATATAATGCACAAAAAGCCAAATCAAATGGATTAAAATAATGATGTAAGACCCAGAAGAGTAAAACCCATACAGGTACAAAAGCAAAGCAAAACAAACAAACAAACAAACAAACAAACAAAACAAGCTACAGAAATGAAAATGGAGTTTAAAAAAGTTGATGGTGGTCTAGGCAATGATTATTTTACTAATTGCTTTTTAGTGTTTTTAGCATTGTACATTGCTTATATTTGGATTCCTATATGATCCTCTCCATTTTTCTCTCTCCTGTTGATGGTCTCTCTCTGTTTCCTGGGTAATGATCTTTTTGTTGTTATTGTTTGTTTTTCAAGATAGGGTTTCTCTGTGTAGCCCTGGCTGTCCTGGAGCTCGCTCTGCACACCAGGGTCCCTCAAACCCACAGAGATCTGCCTGCCTCTGCCTTGAGAGTGCTGAGACTCAAAGTGTGTGGCAACACATGCCAGCATGGTTTTTTTTTTTTTAAATATGAATCAGAAGCACAGGCAGTAACACCAGAAAAAAATGGGATTGCAATGAACTAGACAGAAACCCAAAAGGAAGAGTCCACTGTTACTGGACAGACAGCCGATAGAGAGAGAGGGAAATATTTGTGAAACATGCATTTCATAAAAATTAATGTTTGTAACATATGAAGTCTTCAAAATAACTCAGAACCAAAAAAGTAAAAATAAAAATCAAAGAAAAACCAAACAAAATATAAGATAAAACAAACAACCCTAAATCCAAATATAGGCGAAAAGATAAACAAATGCCCAAAATGTACATAAGTGCCTGACATCACCAATCAGCAGAAAGATTAACCTGACAAGGTCATATCACTCCTCACCTTTTCGGTGACCAGAGAGGCAAGCTAGGGGTCGCTGATCATATGGACAAAAGAAAACCCTATTACCCTGTTGACAGTAATGTAAATAGAGAATGAAGAATAAGGTGGAAGTACTTCACCTATTCAAAGCAGAATTTCCAGATGATATCATTGTTCTCTTAGTGGGTATATAGAGACTCAGGATCTAGAAGGAAATGAAACCAGTATTCTGAAGCAATATCTGAGGTCACCTGCTCATTGCAGCGGTATTCACAGTAGCCAAAACCTGGAAACAACCCTGCTGATGGATGAATGGGGGAAAAAAAGTGCTATATTTACCAATGCCTGTATGTAGAATTCCTGTGGTGGTCCTGTAAGATTATTTTGCTAAGTGACTTTATCACCATCTTGGTTTGTATACATACTCCCTATGGTGTCCATGAAATGATGAAACCCCCAGAATGACACAGGTCTCAGAAACACATTCCCTGTCATTATGGGAGGTATGATTGCACAGATATACACAATAGAGTACATATAGTCCTACATTTCAGTGACTTTATTGTGATTTTTATAGGAACTTTATGAAATTGCCTCAACAACATGCATTATGCACTTGGTACTGTTCATCCTTTGAACCCTGAATTTTGGTCTTTTCCTGTCCTGGTAACAATTTACAGCACTCTTTCTTGGTGTCTGGCAGCAGCAGCAGCAAATTGCAGCTCTCAGGCAGCCACTGAAGCAGGTAAATAAACAAGCCATCTGCCAGAGCATCTTCATTGCCCAGCTGTGGTGTTCTGTGGTCTAGGTATATTAGCTGAAGGTTTGGCTTATGAGCCTTTCGATTTATGATGAGTTTATGGGATGTAATCCCATATTAAAGTGAGAAGCAGATTTATTACACACACTGTGTCAAAAGAGGGAACGATGGCCATTTGTAGTCACCTAGATTAGCCTGGAGGTCAGTATGCCTAGGGAAATAAACCAGAAGTACTGCACTATCTGACTAATACATACAATTTGAAAAGGTCAAACTGATAAAAGTAGAGAGGAAAATGGTGGTTACCAGGGAGATGAGAAGGATGAGAAATGCTGGTCCAAGAGGTCAGCATTTCAGATAGACAGGATGAAAAGTTTCCACAGATGCAATCTACAGTATGGTGGCTGTGCACAACACTGGGTTATGCACTTGTAACCTGCAAAGATGGTATTTTAAGTGTTCTTACTACACAATAAGAGTCATAATTATGGTATGTAATCCTTATGTTAATAACTCATTCATGGCACTCAGGTCAGAATCAACAGGTGTGTTGAAAGATCACAGTGTATACTTTAAATATATACAATTGTCAAAATACAATTCTGAACATATTATTTTCAGTATTATTTTTATTATTAGCTGAAAAATTGAAATATGTTTGATACAATAAAATTATGTCACTAAGTCATGAAAGATTAATTTTTATAGGGATGTAAACAAGGCCTATTATTATTTTTTTATCTTAAAAATATTGGCTTAGCTTTTTTCCATTTTTTCTGAGAGAGAGAAAGTATGTGTGTGTGTGTGTGTGTGTGTGTGTGTGTGTGTGTGTGTGTATGTAGGGAGAGTATATGTGCGCGTGCATATGTGCCTATGCATGCACATGTGGAGAACAAAGACTGATGTTCAGTAAAACACAAAAGATGTCCAACTACAAAATATCCCAGGTCCAGATGGATTCACAGCAGAATCATACTGGACTTTCAAAGATCTATAACCAACACTGCTCTTTTATTTTTTTAAAGAAAGAATCAGAAGTGGTGCTTCCAAACACCTTTTATGAAGCCATATCACTCTAACACCAAAACCATACAACAATACCACAAACACAATATATCTGATAAACACAGATGAAAAATTCTCAATAGAATGCTTGCAAAAAGAATATAGGCATGCATCAAAAATTGCATCTATCATACCTAGTTGGTTTTATTCCAGAGACATAGAAATGGCTCAACAGATATAAGTTGATGAGTATAAGAAATCATATAGCGTGAGAGACAAAAATCACAACTATCCTCTCAACAGATGCCATAAAGTCCTTTGACAACAAGAGACTAGAATGGAAGGGAATGTACCTCCATGTAATAAAGGATTTCCATGACAAATACATAGCAACATCATCATGAATGTAGAGAAAATTTAAAGCAAACCATGTAAGGTTTAATTTTAAGTTAAGTTAATTTAAACGTTAAAGTGTAAAATAAAGAACAAGAAAGGAATGTCTTCTGTCCCCACTCCTTTTCGATATAGCGTCTGAAGCAGTAGCTAGAGCAATAAGACAAGAGAAGGAAATATAGGATTAAAATAAACAAGACAGCCTTTCCCTACTTGCAGATTACACAATATTATAAGTAAGAGATCCCAAAAATCCCACCAGAAAGCTACTGGGAATGATGGAAACTTTCAGCAAAGCGGCAGGGTACAAAACCAACTTACGGTAGTGTTTTAATTATACCAACAATAAACCTGCATAAGATCACGAAAACACTGCCATGCATAATATCCGCAAAGGGAAAAAGGAATATAAGAATAAACATAACCAAGGGTATAAAAAAAAAAATCTCTACAAGGAAAAATTCAAATCCTAAAGAAAGAACTTGAAGACCAAAGACCTCCTTTACTCATGAGTTGGTAGGACTGATATGAAAACGACCGACCATCCTACCAAAAGTGATTGTCAAGTGTTAGAACCATCGCACTCAAAATCCCCACGACGCGTCACAGAAATAGGAAAATCCTAAAATTCATATGCAAAGCCAAGAGACTCTGGACAGCCAAAGTGGTTTTTATTTTCTTTTAGAAAATTGTTTTCGAGACAGGATATCAATGTATCCCTGGGTTATCTGTAACTCTTTATATAGATAAGGCTGGTCTTGGATACTCAGAGAGAAGCCTGCCTCTGCCTCCCAAGTGCTGGGATTTTAGATGTTCACCCAGCTCTCTTTTAAACAACTTTCTTGTTTTCGTTCTTGTTCTCATTCTCCTTCTTCTTTCTTCTTCCTCCTCTTCTTCCTCCTCCTGCTACTCTTCCTTCTATTTTTATTATTGCTATTATTACTATCATTGTGTGTGTATGTATGATCTCTGTGTGTGTTTGTGTGTGTGTGTGTGTATGTGTGAGTGAGTGTGGGTATATCTATGCCATGCCATATACGTGAAGGTCAGAGATTGTACAGGCTGGTTTTGTGTCAACTTGACACAGCTAGAGTCATTAGAGAGAAAGGAGCCCCAGTTGAGGAAATTTCTCCTTGAAGTCCAGCTGTGAGGCATTTCCTCAATCAGTGATCAATAGTGGGGGGCAGGGACAGCTCTCTGTGGGTGGTGCCGCCCTGCTGGTTGTCCTGGGTGCTATAAGAAAACAAGTTGAGCAGTCCAGGGGAAGCAAGCCAATAAACAGCACCTTCCATGGCCTCTGCAGCAGCTCCTGCCTCTAGGATCCTGCCCCCTTGAGTTCCTGTCCTGATTTCCTTTGGTGATGAACAGCAATGTGGAAATGTAAGCTAGCTTTTTGGTCATGGTATTTCATCACAGCAATAGAAACCCTAACTAAGAGAGAGCAACTTTCAGGAATCTGAACTGTCCTTCCATGATAGGTTCCAGAAACCAAACTTGGGTTCATCAGGCTTGAGTGGCAAGTACCTTTACCCATGTTGCCATCTTGCCAGCCTTTCTACTTTATTTTGTGAGACAGTCCTTCACTGAACATGCAGCTTCTCACTTAGGCTAGATGGGTTGGCCAGGGAGCCCCCAGGAGGAGCCTTTCTCTGCTGGGGTTACCAGTGCCTGCTGCCCTACCCAGCTTTTTATGTGAACATCCGATGCCCTCAGGTTCTTGCGGTGAGCACACCAAGCATCTGCATGCGGGATCTCACACTTGTGCAGCAGACACTTCACTCACTGAGCCAACTGTTGGTCTCTTTCCCATCTTGAACTGTTCAGTATAATATGCATAGTTACCTACCTACATATCTGAGTTGTGTCTATCCTTGTGCATATATATTACAAAATTTGAGTAGAGTTGTCGCAATATCTCGGTATTCCCATGCTTTTCAAGGAAACTTTCTCAGTCATACTCTGAATCTTGGCCAGTGGATGCTTTCATGATGACAGCTGCTAGTGATTACCCTATTCTACTTACTGTTCTCCATGTCCTGTAGGAGACATTTTTCTTACTGCACTAGATGAAGGTGCATGCTAGGTTTGGGGAGATTACGCAACTTTCAAACTGTTAGACCTTTCAGGGTAGACTGAAGCCCTGAGCTATTACCCATTATGGTAAATTACTCTGACCCACTCTGCAGGAGACCTACTGGGACTTCCTAGGGGTTGAAAGCAAGGTCTGCCTCAGGCTACAGTACACAGCTGAAGTGTAATTTTAGATTTTCTCCTTGATCCTCTCTTCTGGTCTCCATATGCTTTCTTTCTTTTTTTTCTTTCTTTTCTTTTTCTTTTTTTTTTTTTTTTTCTGTGAAAACTCTTTCCCCATCTTGCAGTAGAAAACTGCTAGAAATTAGTAAAATTTGAAATTGAACTATTTACAGAAGACAGCAACTGAAACTGTCTGGGATACTGTTCCAACACTGAGTGGTTTGAGGTTGATATGGTTTTCTGAGAAAAGGTCTCACTATGTAGCCCAGGTTACCTCCGTCTTCCTGTCTCAGCTTCTCTAGGTCTAGGACTATTGGTGTGTACCAACACTCCTGAATACTGACTGTTACTAGCTGCTTTTATAATTTCTGCTTGAAGGAGTCTGGGAAACCTCAATGGAAAAGAAACAGCCACTTTGATTTTTTTCAAATGTAAACAGTAGGAACTTATAATGTATCTGCTTTTCCTACCACGTCCACAAACATTTCTCCATACTTCTGTAGTTCAGATCACCAGTTTGGGAAGTGCTTTTGTGAGGGGCATTTGATTCCCAGTTGAATATTTTTTTCCAAAGCCCTAAATAAATGGAAGATATATGTCCAAGGAAACTGATGACCTCAGAAGATAATTGAGGGAAAAAATAAATGTCAAGTTAAGTTGTTGGTGAATTTCAGGCCATCTTGAGTCAGTATGTGCATCCAGAGGAAGCATATGCTATGTTGAGAGGACATTGGAAAGTAGCCTAGGTTCCCATGAGTTCTTAGAAATGACCGAAGTGTGTGTATTGTATGTTACGGGAGGATTGTTGTTTTGTATTACATGCTCTTTCCCCTTAGTCCCATATTCCAGTTCCCAGGCCATGTGGTCAGCTGTGCTTCTGCTGTTCTGAATCAACAGCCCATACAGACTCCTTCCTCCTCCTTCTCTCTTCTTCCCTGGGGTCCTTTCAAAGCTCCATCAACTATCTCTTTTTTTCTTAAAGATGAAATTAGTGTCCCCCCTCCACATAAAATTCCCTACTTTACAAAGAGAAGGATAAATTTAAAAAATTACAAGTAATTTTTATATATTTTATATCTTTCCAATTTATATTTTTTAAAAGTCTGAAGTAGGTAGGGGCTGTAGAGATATCTCAGTGAATGAAGTGCTTGTGTGCAAGCATGACCATGTGAGTTCGATCCCCAGCACTCACTTAAAAGGGCTGGTGCATGCTTGTAATCCCAGCACTAGGGAAGAAGAGAGACTGGCTCCTGGGGCTTTAACAAGCCAGCTCCAAGTCTTAGTGAAAGATTATATCCCGTGTGTGTGTGTGTGTGTGTGTGTGTGTGTGTGTGTGTGTGTGTGTGTTTAATTAATGTACTACATTTTAGAGAATGCAAGAACTACCCTGCTCTGTCTGTTCTGTTATCTAGCACAGAAAAAAAAATCTACTGCTTATAATTGTAAACCCCACTGATTGGAAGAAGTCTTCCAATATAAATAAAAAAAAAAGCATCTTGGTAATAGTAAAAAAGAATGGTATTTTCTCGTATATTCTTTAGCTTACATAAATATTAGTATTTACATGAAAACTCTACAAATGATTTCCAGTTTCCCTTCAAGCATGTAATATGGTCATAGCACTAATTGATTCGTGCTGCTGGGGCTGCTCATGAAAAATACAGAATCTTCGCTCTCCCAACAGGGTGCCTGAAGCAAGGCTTATGGTCTGACCTGGGTACCAGTAGTTTTAAGCATCGATAGTGATTAATTATTTGGCTATGGAGATGAAGGTCTCAAAGGTGGCCCTCAGACTAATGGCAACAGCATTGCTTAGCAAGGTCTTAGTAATGCAGAATGTCAGCGCTGGGGAGATGGCTCAGTGGATCATGCACTTGCAGCATGGGGAAGAAGACCAGAGTTTGGGTGCCCAGCATCCACATATAAAAGTAGGGTGGGTGTGTCAGCCTACCTGCAGTCCCAGTGCAAGGAATCCCTGTAGCAAGCAGGCTTGCTAAATAGTCAAATTAGCAAACTCCAGGCTTAGTGAGAGGTCCTGCTGTGGAAAAAGTCACCTGACATCAAACTCCAGTGTCCACACCCATGTGTAGGTATATGCATGAACATCTGCACACATGTGACCATATATATATATATATATATATATATATATATGTATATATACATATATATATGCACATTCACATTGCACACTTATAGGTACATGAGCATATATATGCTCACCCCCACTCTTACATGTGCATATATGCATGCACATTCACACACATGCACCCCACCCCCAAATGCACACATATATGAACACACATGCACATATATGCACACTCACACACATGCATATGTATGCACATCCCCATACACATGTGCATGTGTGTGGAAATATGTCCATGTATACTCACACTCATGTGCATGTATATACATGTATATGCATGCACACCCACACATGTGCACATATGTTTGCACACTCACATTCATGTGTATGTATAACCATGCACATTTCCACACAAGCACACAGACAAAGAGAGAAAAAAATAAATGCAGTACCTCAAAGCTTGTCCCAGACACACTAAAGCAGAATGTGCATGCAATGCCCAGGCAATGCCCAGGTACATTAAGGTTAGAGAGGCAACTTGGACCAGCTTAGTGAGTAGCCGGCCTGTGTAGGAACTTGTTAGAAATGCAGATTGTTAGGACTCAATCCAGAGACAGTCAATCAGAAACACAGGGAACACCAGGGTGGAGCCCAGCTTCTTTGAGTTTGACAAGATCCCCTGTGAGACTCAGACTTATGGTGGTGAGAAAGCTACCTTTGCAGCCCACCCTTTCCTTTAGCACAGCTAATGACAAGCTCAGACCATATATGGCCATGCAAAGAGATGGGACGCAGGCAGCTACCTGTTTTTGCAGTCATGGTGACTAATGAGCACTAACTAGAGTCTTAAGGGCTAAGTAAGCTTTTAATCCCAGATTTAAAAATAATAGCACATATAACAATTAAGGAAACAGGCAACAAAACATGGTTAATGATGATTTCTCAGGTTTTAAGTGAGTCAGAAAGTGATACAGTCTAAGCCCGAGGAATGTCTCTAGCGTTAATCTCTTACTGTAGCATTCCCACCCCCACCCCTGGCTCCTTAGAGCACCCGCAACAAATCCATTATTAGTTCTAGGCATTGCCTAATGAATTCCATTCTGAAGCTACCACCTTCCACTTCACATTCAGGGCAAAACGGTGAGAATTATTTGCCTCTTCAGGGGAACGGCTTATTCATTCTAGGTGTTGTTGAACATTTATCAGAAAGTCAGAAGCTACTAGATAAAACAATCTAGAGGTGAGGTGATAGTTCTTTCCCCTAAGAGCCTATTGCTGAGGTAAACACGGTAATTAGATAGATGCCTCATACACTGAGGGGATGATACGAGCATTTGTTAGAAACATGGACTAACGTGGCTGGAAGATAGATTCAAGGAACGGAAAGGCAATTTAAAAGGGTCAATGAGTGTTTACTGTTAACATTTAAGCAAGAGGCCGGAGAGAGGCGAAATGTAGGAGGTGCATCCGTATAAGCAACGTCTTATACAGCACTTACAACAGTGATTTATAAGCAAGCACAGACCCATCGTCTGCACCAGCAAAGGCACCAGTGAGTCAGAACAACTGAAGAAACAAACAACGGAAAGGACTCCAACTTCAGATTCTGATAAAAATCATCCTTTAAACTATACAGTCCATGTCTGATGCTTCACAGCATGCCCTTCTTATTATCTCCAGCATTCCGTGACTATATTGTTTATGCCAGTATTATGCTTAATTAAGCACCATGGCAATATCAATGAGAGTCTGAAAGCCAGATGTGGCCCAGAGCGTCCAAAAATGCAGCTATCCTGGCAAGCTACGGATAAACCTTTCAGAAGAGACAGAGACTTCCCAGACACTTTCTTCCTTTTTACCCCGAAGATCCAAACCTAAGAGGCTATTTTCGAAGGTTAGATGAGAGTAGCAGTCCTGAGTGCTCGCAGTCTCCAGCGTTTTACAAACATAGCATTCAGGCTCACACCAGCATAGTGTTGCTTCCTACCATTGAGGAATGGCACCTGTGTGCCTTTTCGTCTCAAAGGAACAGTCCTTAGGAGACTGAACCTACTACGAGGACGATTCTCTCTAAGGAACTCTCTCTGACCTTCCAAGGCTTAGTTAGCTTCTTTCCAACTTCTCGTATGCCTTTAACATTCTTTGCATCTTTTAGTCACCGCACTCATCTTTCAGAACTCTAGTCATGGCTTTATGACCTTTTGCTCTACCAGTAAAAGCCAGAAGACTGTTCGAGTAGCATATGGCTGTGCATCCCTTAGCTGTTTGTTAGGTCTTAATGTCTGCTGGGGATTGCACTGGGAGGATTGCACTGGGAGGATTGCATTGGGAAAGCAACCAAACTCCCAATTGGTAAGAAATTAAAGACGGAGTGAAACAAGATGGATTGCTCAATACATCAGCGGACGAAACATGATTGCAGATAGTCGTCAGGGCTATACAGGAATGAAAAGAAGGCTTTGAGGTGGGAAGAGACGGGGTTAGAGACTGACTGTCACTGTACTTGGAAATCTTGAACAATGGCATGCAAGGAGCAGCTAACAAGGCACATTATGGAGAGAACAAGAGGAGAACTAGCATTTAGAAGCGATGCTCACGTGTGGGAAACGATGATCTGAGTCAATGTTGGGTAGAGGGGAGTAGGGGAAAAGCACCCAAGTTTTCAGGTTTTACAGGTAAGAATTTGCAGATGAAGTACACACTGGATACTTCATCTAAGACCCTAAGGCCCTTAGGCTCTGGCCAAAGGTAAGTGGGTGGGACGATGCTGGTGGCCTAAATAGAGACCGTATGAAGAACAGACTGGGCACTGACTGACAGGGTCAGTGTTCAGTTTTGGATATGCTAAACGTGAGAAGCCTGTGAGACATCAACTACTGCTGGACAGGTTTATTCACTTGCAGTAAATAAAGTGATAGGTCTTCTTAATATTTTCTGCTTCTGCAGGAAAAGTATGTAAGTTTCCAGCCACTCGAAGGAAGCTTTGCATTTATACCCCTGTTTTCCTACCTAAGGACCCATGCCATTAGAGTAATGTCTTCTCTGAGTCCCAGTTCCTCCATTTGCTTACTATACATGCTACACCGGATTGTTATGATGCCTATGCCTAAGTTAGGCCAACTTTTGCCCAATGACTGCCTAAGCTGATGGTTGCAAGGGTAACACTGGCAAGCTAGTTCAAGGAGTGTTGCAGACTTGATTGGCAAGCATCAACCATGGAGTCCACTGTGTTGGGGACTGAATCAGAATGGACATAGAGGGACTGAGTGCTTGGCTCAGTGGATAAGAATAATGTCTGTACAAGAACAAAGACTCGAAATACTGTCCTCGGAACTTATGTAAAAGCCAGACACAGCTTGCATGCCTATAACCCTGAGACAGGAAGATATTAGTTAGGGCTGTCTGGCTAGTCAGCCTGGCAGAAATGGTGAGCTCCAGGTTCAGAAAAATTAGACTCTATCTCAAGGGAATAAGACAGAGTGGTCAACCAGGTTACCCAACATCCTCTTTCTGGCTTACACAGGTACAAAATACAAAATACTCTTATACACAGTGTTCCCATGTATCACACACACACACACACACACACACACACACACACACGCACACACATATATACACATGCATACACATACACATGCGTGCATGCACATTGAGAAAACTCACACACATGCATACACATACACACACGCACACACCCACACGAGCACATGTACACACATGCATACACATACACATGTGTGCATGTACATTGAGCACACTCACACACATGCAGACACATACACACACGCACACACCCATGCACACTCTCACACATACACACACATGCACACACAAGAAAGGACTCTAGTTTTAGTCAGCAGACCTTTCTCCTCATGCTTTTAGCTTTTATGCATGTATTACAAAGGCCCAAATTCCCAAGTTGAACTACAAGCACATTTTAAAAAAATAATGAGCTGGGCAGTGGTGGTGCACGCCTTTAATCCCAGCATTTAGGAGGCAGAGGCAGGCAGATTTCTGAGTTCGAGGCCTGGTCTACAGAGTGAGTTCCAGGACAGCCAGGACTACACAGAGAAACCCTGTCTTGAAAAACAAACAAACAAAACAAAAAACAAAAACAAAACCCACTCTTCTGATACAGATTTGGTTAATGTGATAAATATACACAATGTAAAATTCCCATTTTACTCACATTTAAATGTGCAATTCAGTGGTACAGGATATGGCTGTACCACTGTGATGGTGGTCATCTCTCCTCATTTCCAAACTCGTTTCATTTTCCAAAATGGAGGCTCTCTGGCCACCTGACATTGTTAATTATCCAACCTCATAATCACCATTGTATTTCTCTTTCTTTCTTTCTTTCTTTCTTTCTTTCTTTCTTTCTTTCTTTCTTTCTTTCTCTCTTTCTCTCTCTCTCTCTCTCTTTCTTTCTTTCTTTCTTTCTTTCTTTCTTTTCTTCCTTCCTTCCTTCTTTGCTTCCTTCCTTCTTTCCTTTCTTTTCTCTTCCCTTCCATTCCATTTCCTTTCTTCCCTTTCTCTCTCTCTCTTTCTTTCTTTCTTTCTTTCTTTCTTTCTTTCTTTCTTTCTTTCTTTCTTTCCTCTAGGTAAGGAGGGAAATGGATTATTAGGTAACAAGAAATACAAAGAAATGTTTAATTCTTTACTCTGTGCAGGACTGCAGTGTCCAGATCGACAACACTACACATGAACCCCTCAGACCAGGTCTTCTGCTGACATGCAGATAAATCAGAGTTGAGTGTATCTTCTAGACATAGGGCCTGGCGTCACTGCTTTCTGGGGTTTCAGTGGCTGTTATAGTTTCTTTCTTGTCTTCAAGCTTCACGGCAGGAAACAGAAGTTCTTCCTTGATATTGTTGGAATCTGTGAGGAAATGGTGATTTGATTGATACCCATGTCCCAGCCAGCTGTTGAGCACAACCCATGTTCCAGGGCAGTAGAGAAGTTCTCATCTATGAACATGGCTTCATCATCACCAGCAGCCCTGGCCTTGGCCTGTTCTTTACACAGCCATTGCTGCTACATGGGGTCTTTGAGCTCAGTGTAGGTACTGTATATTTCTGTCTTCATGACAAATAGCTCAAAGTGTTCAGTTAAACCCTCTTTGGAGCAGTGCCATTTGACCAACGGGCTCATAATCTGTAGGTGATCACAGATATGTGTAGGACTGAGGCATGCCACTTTGAGACACTCTCCAACAAGCTTATCAAGGACCCTGGCTGTGGTCCAAGGTGGGGGCGGGAGGGGCATTCGGCAGCTTTTGCAACACAAATATCAAGTAGTTTTTGAGTTTCTTCAGTTTTGAAGAGCTTCACACCTAAGGGCTGTCTCTCAAGCTTTTCTACTACACTGATTCTTAGGAAAGGTGGGGCGAGTCAATCCATCGGCTTGGCCTTTTGGCCCATCTGGGTTGTAGGTGATCTTGGTGGTAACTGCCTGTATGCTTTTCACCGTCCCCAACAGCATCTTCTCCGTGCTTTCCATGAGGTCATGATCGTCTGTATAGATCATGTAGTACTCACAGATGGAGAACTCAGGATCGCGAGTCAAATCAATTCCTTTCTTCTGGAACTGGAGACCAATTTCATAAACCTGGTCAATGCCACCAACCACCAGCATCTTATAGTAGAGTTCTGGAGTAATGTTCAAATATAAGTTCATGTCCAGCTCATTGTGGCAGGTGATGAGAGGTTTGGCCACGCCCCCCTGGAATTCATCATGAGAATTTTGATCTCTAGAAATCCCAGCTCATTTAAGAAACTCCTTATTTGTGTGATGATCTTAGGGCAGATGATAAATTTCTGCCTCACAAAGTCATTCCATACCAAGTCCAAGTATCTCTGGAGATACCTTGTTTCCTTGTCTTTGAGGTCACAGTGAAGATGAGGCAACATTTGCAAGCACAGTGATTTCACAGGAGATGATGTTCAGTTTACCCTTCTTGGTTTTCCCAGAATTCTCCTGAACTATGATTATGTCTCCCTGGCGCAGTGTGTTATTGGTATGAACAAGTTCTTCTTCTGATTTATAGTTTGTGGAGTTGGTCATGACTTATAACTTGAATGTCACAGAACATCAGTCAGGTCCACGGGCTGAAGGTGACTGGATTCTTGGTTGAACTGAGTGAGTGAGGTGTCTGTATGGAACTTGTGTGGGTACAGGTTCTCCCCGCTGACCTTCAGCTGGTAATTGCTTGACTATGGATCTTGTAGTATTTATTGGTTTGGATTCAGAGTCTCCTCCTCAGCACCCATAGCATTGTCTATAGTAGTGTGGTTGTTGCAGAAGCCTGGCTTAGCTGTTCCTCACTGAGCTCATTCTGCTGGGCTTCTTTCCCTGCTACTTTCTTCTCAGCTTTCAGACATCTTGTTAGTTCATTCTTGCTTAGTTTGGGCTCACCATCCACTTTAATTTCACTCTCCTGCAGTGGGGGGCCATCTCTCCCCACTCCCATACTATTCTAGAAACCAAGTACCTCATATAAGAAGAATCTTACATGATTTCTTCTTTTGGTAATTGGCTTATTTCACTTAATATGGCAGCTAGAATTATGTCAGAGTTTCCTTCCTGTTTAAGACTGAATGCTATTCCATTATATCTACACATACATTTTTTTAAACCCATTTTCCCACCAATAGATCTACCAGGATTTAATGCATATTTTGGCTATTGAAAGTTAAGCTCCTGAACATGGGTGCACTATATGGAATGTTTTCGGTATCAGTTTAAATATTTGGTGACTTATTAATCCATCTTTTCATTTTCTCCCTTGACAGAATGTCCCAAACACCTACTGCTACCAATATTTCTTTTATATAAAGAAAAAGAAAAACTGTAACTCAGCAATTTACCTACAAGTTTAAATTTTGAAGGGGAATCTTTACAAAATTATAGTCTAGTAATCTAATCAGCAAGCAATTCTTAAAGATCGATATGTATGCAGCAAGAAATTTGGATTCAGCTCAGGAAAATCAGTGCTCTAAAAGGATACTAAAATCTTGGGTCAGCAAGATGCCTCATTCGGTAGATATGGTTGTCACCACAGCAGTGGGATCTGAGTTCAACTGCTAGAATCCCAGAAAGGTAACAGGAGAGTAATAGCTTTACTGAGAATTCTAGTATACACATATGCACTATGGTATGTATGTCCATTCCATACTACACACACACACACACACACACACACACACACACACACACACACTGATAGAAAGAGAACTCAATGGCATGACCTGTACAGATTTCAAATTTACCTTACGAAGGCTTAAACCTTGGCAGTTGTTTGAAATTTAAATAAGTTCAAGGACAGTCAATGTATTTTCAACTACTAATTGATTAAGAAGTTACAAAAAGAAAGGCCCAGGGTTGACTGTGAGTGATTAAAATGGGTACATTTGATTGACAAAATGTAGAGCACTGTTAAATTTAGGGAGAGAGGTTTTCTTTTTAATTATAAAATAAATCCG
Organism: Arvicanthis niloticus; assembly: GCF_011762505.2. NCBI lineage: Eukaryota > Metazoa > Chordata > Mammalia > Rodentia > Muridae > Arvicanthis > Arvicanthis niloticus. Next base: position 51,677,038 of record NC_047673.1, read on the forward strand.
CTTATAGTCTTCTATAGAGTGTTTGCAGAGTTTTCTGTAGGCTAAACAGGCAAGGAGACAGGCATGTGTTCTGAGCAGGAGGTTGAGGAGAAGGAGGAGAGTAGCCACCATAATGACCAGGGAGGAGAAGAGAGAGAAGTGAGTTCTAAAGGGGGACAGAGGACACTCACAGCCCGAAAAGGGTCCAGCTTCTTCTCCTTTGGATGAGAAGAGCCTGGCCATTATTTTCATAGTAGAGAAGCCAAAGAAATCAACTCTGGAGAATGAAGACAAGATTACAAAATGGTGTTGGGCAAGCAGCATAAAGAGAAGCTTCACAAAGCTTAAGGCTATAGTCACCACTTCCCGGCCCTAACATGTGCTTTGAGAAAAAAATGTGGATACTTCGAGGGTGTTGGAGAGTGAGGGCTGATCAATATTCAGGACTGCCCCATGGGTGTCAATCCAGGACAAAAGTGAATGTGGACAGCTGCGTTCCACAATCTGACCTCAGGACACTGGAACTTTCGTATTTCCATAATATGACTGTAAAAAAAAAAAATATGTCCCTCTAGCCTTATTTGCTTTCTTTAATGGATAATGCTTCTGGCTTGGATCTTCATGTGGAAAAAAGGATCTTTTGTCTCATAAAATGTTACAGATGCTGCTATGGTAACACACTATAATTTTATTCCTATCTCAGAAGATAAACATGGAGAACTGCAACTGGCAGTTTAATCTAATATGTAGCATTTGCTTTAGGGCCACCGAGCATTTGGGTTTTTGTTTTTAAGGAACATTGGCACTTTTATTAACCTGCTGTACTCAATTAAGCAGAGTCTTAAAGGCCCTGACTAGAAGGTATTATTCTGCCAACTTGAAAATACCATGTGGCCAAGTTTGAAAACCCACAAGAGAGAAAAAGCATGCTGCTTCTATGATAGAATTCTTAGGTGGCCAGAGCAAGTTTGCCTTGTGGGAGTTTTCTGTTGAGCTAAAAACATAATCCAAACATCTAGGCATCTAAAAAAACAGTATGAATTTGGTTTAAAGTGAAACATACCCATTGACAGACAATTCCTAAGGTTTCTTTTCTCTTTTCTTATTAGTAAAGCCTGCAGCATAGGGCAGTTGAACTGTTCCACTAAAGTCAGCTGTTTTGCTATTAAAAACCCAAGTTACTGCATTTGCAGAGGTAATATGAAGCCCTAGTTCTTGTTGATAATAACAATATCCAGCTACACTGAACATCACAGCTTATATACTAGTCCCTGTCAAAAACAAGGGGGAAGGCTCAAGTAGAAGGCAGGAAATGCAGTGAGTGAATGGCGCACTGTGGGTTTAAATCCACAACCCTTCCTCTACAACTGTAAAGAAACATCATCCCCTGCTATTTGACTCAAGGGTCCTTCTCTGCCTTACCCCCATGTCACAGTTCTTAGAATTTTCCCTTCTACATTAGAACATGAAGGCAGCCGAGAAATTAATGAAGGCCAAGGTCAACACAATGAAGTTCCAGTAACAATCTGGTGGGCACAAGGCTGATTCTTGTTTACTATACACCACAGTAACTGCTTCCAGAACACTTACTGCCGGCATTTCGGAACAAGGATCCTGGTCCATTCATTACGTGATTAGGAATCTGCTTCCCACTTCATTTTATTCATTCTAGATTTTTATAGAATCATAAAAAGCATCATGATTGCTGGCTGACTGACACACTGACATTTAGAGATGAACATAATACAAGCACTACAGTTCTTCTCCAGCCCCACAACATGAACAAGTAGCTAGTAATTAAACAAAAAAATGCCTACCTAAGTTGTTCTCGAAGCAAACTTTGTAATATTTTCCCTTCATAAAAGTCCCCAAGTATTTACAGGCTGTAGATGAGCTCACACTCTTGACATGGCAAAGATTAAATGAGAAAGGCAGGAGAGTGATAGAAAGGCCATCCACACTAACACTACTTGTATTGAGAAGATTCGAAAGCACAGTCTTGATTCTCATTGGTCACTCAGGGCACTGGAACAATATTTGTCCAGTTGCTATGTGGAGAGGGGTGGCTGCCAATTCCCTCCATAATAAGCCTGAACCTGGCTTTTGCAGATAAGAGCCTCTATTGTTTGTGTTCCTGTGCTGACTGATAAGACAGTCACCAAAGCTGGTACCTAACAGATCGTTATGACAGACTTTGCAATGGCTGCCGATATTTCCCTATCACCTATCACTGTCATTGAATAAGGCAAAAAAAGGAGATGATTTTTACTTTATCATTATTTTTTAATTGGATTTTTCTTTTTAGGAATGTGAATCTAGAAAGATCACATATAAATGTTGTCTTTATATAGACTATGACTCCACCCCCATTCTGTGACTCAATTAAAATGCTTAAAGAATATGTGTGTGTATAAGGAGGGTTGACTGTAAGACAGTTTACCCAAAATTGAAAGGAAGTAGCTGGGGTCTGATAGGTACATATACACACTCATCCCACCACTAAGCTCTGTGTAAACCCATAGAATGCCCACGTGTGTATGCAAGCTAGAACACTACAGGACTAATGGGAATTGTATGCCAATTTAGACAGTGTCTTAAAAACATTCAAAGGCAGATGGTTTTCCTTTTGTATTTAGAGAAACACTCTTATTTTTTCAATGTGTACTTGATGTGGATGTGTGTGTATAGGTTCTATGGATGGGAGATAGTTCAGATTCTGACTTTAATATCACCATGCTGGACATGTAAAGAGGAATACCCAGTATAGCATATACCTTTAATATAACTAAATTTTAGAAGCTTCATAATAGTTCAGTGGGTAAAAATGCTTCCCGCCAAGCCTTGCCTACTGAATTTAATTCCTGGGGCTCACATGGTGGAAGGACAGAAGTGACTCTTGCAAGCTGCCCTTTGACCTCCACGCGAGTGCCATGACATGCATGCAAGCACACAGCCACATGATGGATAAATAAAATATAGTTTACAAATTAAAAGAAATAATTTCATCAAAGTAATGATCAAAGTGTGCTTAACACTACAAGTAAAATGTCACAAATTGCTTAACAAGTGGAGCGTTTTTAGTGGTCATGCACTACATTTCAAGATTATTAACTATCGCTCAAACTATCTCTGTACCTCACATCTTTATCACTAGGTAGTTAAAGTTCTTCTCTATAGTTGGTTATTGGATAATAATAGAAATCAAGACAAATAAAACAACACATTCATGACTGTAGAACCCCAGAACTTCTCACACAATCAGGAACTTTTGAATTTTTAAAAGGCTGTGCTAGATACCAAGGAACTTCAGTTTCTGTCTGAGTAATGTTGTTAGATAATCAAAGAGAATCTCAATGGGTAGCCCAACAGGTTAAGTTTCTGCTGTCTGAAGATCATTCCCCTTCTTGAATTTAGACACGAGACTTGGTTCTTTCTAAAACAGAGCCACAGAGCACTCACTGGCCAAGTCAGGAGTACACATCAGAGAGTACATCAGGAGGACACTCCACTTGTTCTATATGGTTCTCTCAATTAAGAAAAGGATGGTTTTTTGAGTCTTGTAGGCACAGCTGGGTGTATATCCTTATCCCACTGTATTTGTTCATCTCTATTGAGTTTTGCCAGCCTAGGCTACCTATACCCACAAAAACCATACAAAAGATTCTAGTTTCTTTGTTGTTGCTATGACAAATGCCACCAACAAAAAAAAAAAAACCTAAAAGAAGAAAGATTTATTTAGCTTACACTTACTAGGTCACAATCCATTGAGAGAAATCGGGGTAGTTGCTCACAAGGAAACAGAAACAGAAACCACAGAGAAATGATGCTTGTTTATGTGTTCTCTCTGGCTCGTGCTTGGGAAGCTTTTTCATACCACCTAGAACCTCCAGACCAGGGTTGGCACTGCTCACAGTGGGCTGGAACCACCCACATAAAATAGCAATCAAGAAAATGCCACAGGGCAATCTGATAAAGATAGTTCCACAGGCCAATTTGATGGAGAACAGTTGAAGGTCCCTCTTCCCACATGAACCTAGTTTGTGACAAAATCTATCCAGTCATGACCTTAATATTTAATGCAGTTTCTTTGCTCAGCCCTATAAGAAAAGAATGGGACTGATAATGTCCACACCATTTTAGGAAGAAGCATACCAATATACAATTTGCTTATTTGTGGACTCAGTTTCCCAACCCTAATTACTTAACATCAGTAGTCATAGAGAAATGTCTCTCTATGAAAAGTTGGAAGAATTTTTATTCTTTATAATGATGTTCAAATCTGGAAGAGAGTAAGCTGAACTTGATATCTGTAAAAATATATTCCCTTTTAGGAACTCTACTGGAGCCATCCCAGAGAGAATTTTCTGTTGGGTGATGGCCAAAGAGATTAGATAAATGATATGAGACTCTGTCTTTCTCTTATACTCCTCTGACCTGTTTCACACTATAACAGTTTAGACACCCACTTTCTGTCCACAGTTTGGTCTCAGGCCTGGTTGAACGTTCTATGGAAGTTCTAAGGAAATAAAAATAGAACATTATGTAGCACAAAACACTTTTATCCTGCAACAGACAGGAGGATTATTTGGCTAGATTCAGAGGACAAAGTTTTCTCAAGGCTATAAAATTTCATGGTGCATTTAAAAAAAAATAAAAAAGGGGGGGGGAGCTTTTTGATTATGATAGCTTTTCCTTTTGATTAAAAACAGACATTCTTCCATGGACCTTTCTTTTTATTTCTGGATATTGTAGGGAGGCGGCAAGCTAAAATCTATTACCCAATCACAAATTACAAATCTAGGAAACATCCAAATCCTGCTTCTAGGATGGGTCTTTTCAGAGTGTAGGTAAGGACATGGGCTTCTCTGAGTTGGAACTGGGCTCGCCTGGTAGAATAATGCTCACCCAGCATGCATATACCATGAGCGTTTCCAAACCAGCTCTGGTGATACACTCCTGTAATCCCAGCCCTTGGGAAGTGGAAACAAAGAAGACCATTAAGCTTAATATCACCCTCCTACAAAGCAAGTTTGAGGCCGGCCTAGAATGCATAAGACCTGGTATTTAACAACAACAACAACAACAACAAAAATGACCAAGTTTTGACAATGTGAAGATGGGGCTCCTTGTCTGAGATCCTAGGGTACTTTTCCTGCAGATCATTCTAGAACTGGTCCTGTGACTGTGGTGTTTGTTCCTGTCCTACACGTTCCATGCTTCAGTGCCCCTGGACAAGGTCTATTGAAAGAAGGCTCCATGCTTTCCTGTTCTGTGCTCTTTCCTGGCTCATTCTCCTGACTTATCTGTCAGTCTCTTCCAGGTCTCAGGATTAGTTCATGATGCCAGCCCACACACCTGAGTGGTATCACTTAGGCAGACAGGACAGGAATGGTCTCTGGGTATACCCTACCTTATTCTCAGGCTCTACTACCATGCCCTGTTGGTTCCCAGTAAACACTCAGGGGAGATCTGTGGGATGACCATGAGTTTGAATAGTTGCTGGTGATTGCGGCATTTGTCAGAACAAAACAAAACAAAACAAAACAAAACAAAACAAAAGACAAAAAACTATTGTGTTCAAGGACAATAAAATACTGAGTTCAAGAAAAATGATGGCCTTCATAAGGGAACAAAGATGGTGGAGAATGGATTGCTTCTTTATCAGTCTAAAGATCTAAAACTTTGGCTGCAATGAAGTTTCTCTCAAACCTTGAAGATACAGACTAAAGATCAATAAATACATAAATATTCTTGGATCCTGGGGGAATTAATGTTGTCTGTATGAACTAAAAATTACATCTAGTCTGTCGTTGTTTATATCTAGTTGTATTTTAAGGCTCATTCCCCAAACTTTTAATTCCTTGATGAATTATTGTCACTAGTTCCCAGTCAAGAAATTTTAAATTAATCTATTTATTTACTGTATTCGGATGTTTTGCCCGCTTGTCTGTCTGTGCACCATGAGTGTGTCTGGTGACAAAAGAGGGCACTAGAGGGTATTAGATCTCCTGGAACTGGAGTTACCTGGGTGTGAGTCACCATGTGGATGGTGGGAATTGGATGCCTGGTTTTTCTGGAAGAATATTCAATGCTCTTGAGCACAGAGCCATCTCCCCAGCTCCACAGTCAACAATTTTAACAGGATTTTTTATGTTTCCATCTGGCTGCATATAGATAATCTTATTGAGTCCATTTACAATTTTATTTCATTAAATTAATAAAATTTATTTCTGTGGTGCTGGAGATTAAAGCCCATATCTTACTATGCTAAGCAAGAACCACTAAGCCATATACCTATCCACTACCCACAATTTTAAATCATTTCATCTTAAAAAAAAAAAAAAGACCTTCTAGAGAGCATCATACATTTTTTTTTTTTTAAAAATAGTGTTTTTATTTAAATAATGTTTCCTGAGAGAATGTTAGGCTCCAGGAACTGCTCAGTTCCATGCTACATGGAGGGTCAAGTAATCATATTTTTATAGAAAGAATTATAAAGAAAGATTGAGTAAGAGCGTCAGCTCACTGGGATGCTGGTTATACAGGAATGGACAAAGCCTTGTCTCCCATGGGCGTTATTCACATTTGAACAACATTCTTGGACCGAGGCTGAGGAACTGCTAACTGAATTTCCCACAGTCTCTTTTGAATAGTGGAAACTATACCGTTACTGTAAAGGGAAAGCTAGACCCAGAATATAAGGTCCATCTTCCCCAGCCTGCTGAGGCTCAGGCAAGTCCTTGCACTGCACCAATAGTTACTTCTGCAACGTCTGCACTTCAGTAGAAAACAAATTGAAAAAATCTGCACTTTGGAAAAGAAAGCATATAAAGAAGGGTTACCTAGTTCCTTCCGGGCCTTAGTTGGCAGTCTTGTTGCCTAAGACAAAGATTTTTTTTTTTTTTTTTTTTTTTAATGATATATATTTATGGTTTGGTGTAGGTACATGCTATGAGCATGCTAAAGTCTGTACATGGTGTGGAAGTCAGAAGACAGCTTACAGGAGTCCATTCTCTCTTTCCTCCACGTGATTCCTGGGCAAGTGTCTTTACCTGCTGACAAAATGTAGTTTGTCTTTAAGGTGACCATACCCTTGAACATTAATTTAAGAGACATGTTAAAATGAATAGCAAAAGGAAAACTCAAGGAAGAAAATTGACGAATAGTTTTATGTGCAGTTTTCTGGGGGCTTCTTAGTTGTATCGAGATTTGTCTTTAATCATGGAGACATTTTAATGATGCCCATTTTTAGTGTCTGTTACTATAAGTCTGCAGGTCTCCATAGTCTTTGGTTCATCCAGAGAGGTCTTGTGTGTACAGGACTCTGTAGGATCTGGCCTCTGCCCAGGGCTCCACATGCCTGTTATCTTCCCAGCTTCAGGGCATATTGACATCCACCTAAGACATTTTCCTCTTCAAAACAAATCCTTTCTCATTTCCCACAGACAGTGCCTACTCTGGTATTCTAGGTCATTCTGCTTTTCAGAGTCAAAGACTCATTAGCAACATTCTAGTTACAGCAGTATATCTGTGTGTATATGTATTTGTGCACTGAATAAATATACACCTGTTTCCATTTCCATATAGGTTATCCAAATAGCAAAAACCAAACCAATCAACCAATGAAACAAAAACCAGATTTTCTGTAAAAATAAACACACAGGCTAAAGCTCCATGACAGTGCAGTTGTATCTACCTTCCAGAAAACTCATATTCTTATTACAGTACCCAGTACCCCAGTGCTTACAAGAACAGATAGATGAATATAGATCTGAATAGATCCATGAGTTTTGTACCTGGTTCCCCAATAACATGATTCCAGAAATAAGCACCATGGAACAGACACTCCTTGTGAAGGCAGTACGAGTCACTTCATTTTAATGCTTTTTAATTCATTTGGATTGCTGAAAATAATCACTTCCCTGCTATTTTCAGTGTCCGTGTTCCTATTTAAGCCACTTTAAAGCAGTGTTTCAAAAGAAATCTGTCTGGTTCAGATTATGTGTGAACCTGATACCAGAGGCTGACGGGTAGTTTCAGATTGCAATGTCAACACTGTGTTCAGTCCTAACACTTCCCAGCGTCTGTTTCCTTCCTGGCTGGCAGGGTTACTGGATGAGCGTCTCCATTCTTGAAGGATTGAGTAAGGTGGAGGTTCTCACTGTGGAGAGCGAGTGCCCTTAAAGAATTCGAGGAGCTTTTCTCAGAGGTCATGCGTTTTATTTAGTATACTTGAACTGTTTTGTTTCACAAGCCAAAAAACCTCGTCATTTATCTTCAGAAAGGATGCCCCATAACCTGTTGCAATTCACGTTTGTTGTGAAATTACCCCTGTGTTATCACACCCCTGTGTTTTCCTAAACAGGACCATTTTAAATAATCCTATAAAATAAATAGCAAGATACATATAAATGATGTCATTTAGATGCCTTGTAGACCCAAAAATACCCAGCAAGAACCTGGTGAGAGCCCGGTGAGAGTTTGGTGAGACCTCTGGTTTACACTTCACCTTTCTGAGACTCCATAATCCCCATAAGTTGTCCCTGTGTCAGCACTGCCGTGAGAGTCTTCCATTTGAAATATGAATATTTGAACTCATTATCTTAAACTAGCTCAGCAGTGTTTGACTTTTGATTTAATTCTGTTTTCTGGTGGTGAAGGCCAGTGTCAAGGTACAGCCGTCCTTTGCTCAGCATAAGAACAAATAGTTCCTGCCTTATGCATCAGAAAAATGGGGTCTATCACATACTCTCAACTTTCAATGACTGCCTGCTTCCCCTTCAGCAAAACTACATTAAAATTCGCCCTCTTACACTCTTGCTAATGACACTGACCAGCTATTACACAGTCTTTCCTCTTTGGAGACTCAGAAACAAAGAGTCCTAGCAGACAAAATAAAAGGCACTATAGTGTGAAAGGCTCGGTATGCTTAAAAGTCCCAGGGTGCTTTCTGCACGTTACTATTTTCTTCCCGGGAAAGTATTTCTTGATAAAGACTTTGCAATTCCCTGTGAGTCAAAGGGGGGGATTTTAATCACCACATAAGAACTGTAAGATGCTATTTTAGAGCATATAAAACCATATGGGTAGTTCATATGTTCCGACCTAGTCCTGTAATAACCTCTGCATCTGCTATTTCAATTGCCATGTGGAAAGTCACATTATAAAGTGAACCTTGCCATTATGTAAACATAGAACAAAGACACACCTTAGGTAGGGCTTTACAACAAACGGCAGATCATTATTGCTTCCTCTGGTATTTCCTTCGCAGTGTTGATTATGATGAGGTCCTGGCATAATGACAATGCATGCCATTCCAAAGAAATTCCATTTTCACTTATGTAACAGGATGTTAAAGGGGTGGGGGGCTTCTCTGGCCTCTATGGCAACTGTAGCGAAAATACGTAGGTACCAGGCAGCCATGTGGGTTTGAAATAGAGCCATAGATAAAAAGATTAAAAACTATTCATTAAAACCTCTTTTAGGACACTTGAGTCCTTTCCAGAGGATCAGGATGGACACAGTGTTAGAGAACAAGAAAGGGAAGCAAAGCTGGTAAAATGTATCCCTTAGCTACAAGCCTAGTGATGGAGAAAGGGCCAAGAATAGAGTTCTGGACTAAGACCTTGCGTTTGGCATACATAGAAGGCTGGTGACTGGATTGTTCCTGAGAAAGATGAAGTATAAAGATGATTGAGTTTGGTTTGTTTCAGAAAATCCCAGAAGGAAGTTGTGATGGTTTGCATATGCTTGGCCCAGGGAGTGGCACTATTAGAAGGTGTGGCCCTGTTGGAGTAGGTGTGTCACTGTGGGTGTGGGTTTAAGACCCTCACCCTAGCTGCCTGGAAGTTAGTCTTCCACTAGCAGCCTTCAGATGAAGACATAGAACTCTCAGCTCCTCCTGCACCATGCCTGCCTAGATGCTGCCATGCTTCCCACCTTGATGATGATGGACTGAACCTTTGAACCTATAAGCCAGTCCAATTAAATGTTGTCCCTTATAAGAGTGGCTTTGGTCATGGTGTCTGTTCACAGCAGTGAAACCCTAAGTAAGACAGAAGTCTGAGTACCAAGATCCAATAATAGCCTCTTAATTCCATTTTATGGGGTTAGAGAGGTGGCGGTAAATGTAGGAAATGTAGACTGTTAGAGTAGACTTACTGGGGCACCCTGGAGGGGTTAAGAAGAGAGCGAGTTACGAAGGGGAGGCTGGCAATGAGTAACTGACCTGCCAGTGGTAAAGAAGGACTCTCACATGGCTCGAGATGAGAACGCTTCTGCCAGGCTAAGGGGGACTTGAGGACTGAGACTTCAAGGAGCCTACAAAAGCACTCAGTAAGACCCAGAATTAGTGTGAGCCATTGTGAGCTCAGAGAAAGCAAAGCCACCCACTCAAATATTGTTCTGTCCCCTCACCTTTCATCCCTATTGTACTTCCTTGCTGGCAGGAAATGTGCGGACAGGAAGGAAGAGGTTAGTAGAGTCTCCTTGCCCTCGGCTGGCTCACAGCCTCAACCAGGCTCTCCCTGGGGGAGGGGAGGTAAGGTCACCACTCTCAAAATGATAGCTTCTTAGGATTACATGGGACTGGACCTTCTTGTTATTGAAGGAGGTTGCTTCTGAGTTAAAGTGAACATGGGCATCTATCTTTGTAGAGAGTGGCTCCTGTCTACCTAACTTCTTTCTCTCTCTCCCAGAAATCAGGCCACACACCCTTGCAGCCTCTCTTCATAAAGATGATAGGCAAGATGCACTGTGGCCTGTCTTCTTTCTTCATTTGCAGCTTGCAAGCCCAGCCCCACAATACCCTGAGTTATAACTTAACTTTATCTCGTTCCTCCCAGACTTGTGACATGAACTCTCCTGTCCCTCCAAACATATAAGACAGAAACTCCCTGTGTGTCATAAAACAGGGTTCTGACTCTCCCATTGCTCCTTTCAGGGACCCATCATGCCTGCCAGCATAGGCAGTGACTCTCCTTGAAGAATTCATCTCAGCTTCCTTATGAACCTGCTAACCTTTACAACACTGCCATAGGATGAGGAAAGATAATTTCAGTGTCTTCCACGTCACCAAAGGGACAGTTGACAAGGACAACAGGCCATGAATGGTTTCCTCCTTGAGTTGTCCTTCTTCTTCATGCTGAGGGTCAAAGAGAATGGCTAAGGTTCAGAGTAATACTTCATATAGAGAAACACAGCAGCTAAAAGAACAGTGGGGACCTTCGCTGCAGAATAGACTCCAACTCACTGGAACATCTTTGGATATGTGGAAATCGACGGGGCAAACATAGATTAAACAAATGGCAAGTGGAAACCGGAGTGGAGAGTCAGTGGTTTTTGATGCTCCTCAGGAGGGAGTGATTGCAGGGCTACAGTTTGTTGGCTAATCCATGCTTGGAGGCTTTCTGAGAATAAACTGAGCCATAAGCTTTGGACAGAATGGCCTCACTTCCTTTAGGCTTCATGTCTCAGATGCAAGGGAATGTGAGATACTCAGCATACAATGGCTATGAAGGCATCTGGGTGATGGTGCCCTGACGTTTTCATACTCCTCCATGTGTCTTTCTCTCTAGCACGAACTTCTGTACTTTCCCATATTCGCTCTATTTTATTGTTAAGTTAGTTTGAGGATGTTAAAGTTAATGTTAAATTTGATATTAAAATTGATATTAACAATAATATTTCTCAACAAATATGCCCGAGTGGCTTAAAAAACAGAACAGAATAAGGATCTTAAGCTTTGCACAGAGAATGGGTATTTTTACTTTACAAATAAATAAATAGCTCTTAAAACTTTATTTATTTATTTATTTATTTATTTATTTATTTATTTATTTATGTGTGTGTACATCTTCCCGTGCACACAGCATGGGTGTGGAGGTCAGAGGACAGACACCTTGTGGGAGTCAGTTTTGTCCTTCCACCATATAGGTACTAGGAATTGAACTTAGGTTGTCCGGCTTAGTACAACATAACTCTGGCCTTATTTATTCTTAACTCAGGCTATTCAAGTGTTAATTTGCATACTGAAATATTTTACTGTATTTTGTTTACTTACATAAAATTTTACTTCCAAATTCCCATTTTTGAAAAAAGAAAAAAACAAAGTATATGACTATAAGAAAAAAAAAATCAGTTTTTCTTTAACCCCCGTTTTCTGTTTGTAAAAGTTCTAGTAAAGAGGACTACCATTATAAGCACACAGCATGTGTTAGAAACTTTGCTGAGGGGATTGGTGAGAAGGCTCACTGAGTAAAAGCACTGGCTGCCCACTGATCAGTGATGACCTGAGTCTGACCACTGAGACACACGTGGTGGAAAGAGGGAACAGACTCTCTCAAGTTGTCCCCTGACTTTCACATGCCATGTACACTTCTTCTACACACACACACACACACACACACACACTCTCTCTCTCTCTCTCTCTCTCTCTCTCTCTCTCTTAAGTAAATGCAGCCAAAACTTTAAAAAAAAATATGCAATATAAAAAATATCCTTGGAGGTTAAATTTTTTCTCTGCTCCATAGTGTTATCTTTTTAGATTGTCTTAGGTACATTTTACAAAGAAGAAATGGAGACTTACAATAACTGAAGAGCACACCTTAGGTGACACCATTTGCATCTGAGCCTCTGCTGAACAAGATCCATACCTTTCAACAACTATGCCACCCGAATGCAACCTTTTAGATAAATCGTGAAGTATCCAGCTCGGCCATGATACTGAATACATAGATGAATAATGAGGATTGAAGCAAATGCCTTGGAATGAACTGCATCTCTCATCTGAGTCTGTTACACTTGGCGAGTCCACCCAGAAAGGGAACATCTGGTCCATTTCCTTCTATGGCAGCTCCTTCCCCCTCTGCTTTTAGTTGTATGACAAAGGAGAGACAGGGATGATTGATCTGCTAATTGAAGATCTTTACTTCTAATAAACACTCAGAGACAGATTTCTAAATAAAATTGCCTCGAGGCTGCTTTTGAAGAAACCCAGAGGAAAACAGTTTCCCAGCAGGCCTCAGGTCTGAATACAGTGGTCCCATGTCCCTCCCTGTAGGCAAATCCAGGCATCCTTCCCTTTTCCACTTAAGAGTCTCTGGTTGTCCACGATTATTTCAGATGGTGTTGATTTCTAGTGTTCTCTATTTTGTACTGTGTTCCCAACTACTATTAACATACACCCACTTAATTCTTACTGACACCATTTGAACTTCATATACAAGCATATTTTTCAAGGGAAAAAAGAGGACATGTTTAGTGATAGTAGATTTATATTCCGTATTTTAATTTCAAACTCCATTTACTGACTCTATCTCAGTCGAAGAAACCAAAATAATAAATATCTAATTTCTTATTAAGTAACTAAAAGTATAGAAATACAGAAGAGTTTCTCAAAACTCTGCTGTTATAAAGGCCGTTTCACTTTGGGGCATTTTCTTACCCCTCTGTGCAATGTGTATTTTATTCCACTGAAATCATACTGATGACTAATAGAGCAATGTGGCATGTTTATCTTGTAAAGACTACCAAGCTTCTTCATCTAACCAGAAAACTGATGGGTCATGTTGACAGAACCCAACAATTAAATTCTGCTACTTTTCTTGAGTCAGGTTTGTTCCTGGAAAGAGATGAAAGCAAAGTAGGTAAAAAAGGTTTCTTAGCATATGAAATCTTGAGGATGTTTAAATTGCTTGCTTCTTAATGAAAATCCCTTTACAGTTTAATTATGTGGACCAGAGAGATGAATCCCTGGTTATGGGAACCGGCTGTTCTTCCAGAGGAGCCAGGTTTGGTTCCTAGCACTGCAGGACAGCTTGGAGTCATTGTAACTCTAGTTCCAGGGAATCAGACACCTTCATCTGATCTCTGTGAGGACTGGGGACATACATAATATATAGATAGACATATATGCAGACAAAACACCCATACATGTAAAAATAAGACAATTAAATTTAAAGTAAAAATTTACTTAGCCTTAAACAGTTTAATGTACTTACTGGATCAGCATTACAGCAGTGTCATAATATTGTTGCTTTAAAAAAATGTATAGATAAGTGTCATTCCTATGAGACATGATCATCTGTAGTGACAGAGGAATGTGTGACCTGGATCACTGAGTCTCTTGTGTGATTATGTAGCTCTACAGATTTCCCCAGATTAAAACAGATGGAAAATATCACCCCTGAACATTGATAGACTCCCCCTCCACTCCTAGAGTGGCCCGAAGACTAAGAAACAGAAATAGAGAGTGTGAAAACTTGTCTAGCTCTCTTAATCAACTAGAAGTTGAAAAAAAAGAAGTCTTAGTATTATGTTCTCAAGGGAGAGAAAAAGTCACACAAACAAAGGAAGGCAGAAGAAATGGGCTAAAACAACAGTCTCTCACACATCAAATGCTTCACAAAGATCAATGGCCAGATGTTTCCTATAGCCATAAAAATGAGCCAGTTGGCTTCTTCTGCTGACTAGGGTGTTTCTGCATTGGCCATGGATGTAGTGACGGTGAACAGTGTGTCAGGCACTGTGCTGGGAGTGAGGGGGAGCATACGGATGGAAGAAATAGAGAGTAGTTCCAATCACCACTGTCATAAATAATAGATGTTACTCCTATAGGGGATTCTTCTCAAAATGTTGGGTTTCCCATTTAGCAAGTCAAGATACACAACCTGAGCAAACAGCTTAGGGTGTGGGGAAATCTAAATTAGATGCAGGAAAATAAGAATAATCTCTCTAAACAAAGTCGGCGCAACTGAAGAAAAGAAAAAAAAAAAAAAAAAACTGGGTAAATCTACCTAAGGGCTTTTCCATCAAAGTACAGATTAAGAATTGCTAGTCTGCAACTTACTGTCTTATTTTGACAGAGACATCAACAGTGCTTTCACAGGCAGATGTCATTTTTTGGTGCCAACTGCTAGAGACAGGTAACTCTTAAGTAACCGATTTTCCCCTTGACTGCTCTTTCAAATGCATCACCTATTAGTTGATGCACACATCTGTGTTTTCAATGCTATCTATCAGCTGTTTGCCCTACACGCATTAATGATGTTCATAAGTGCTCCTCCCTCAGCACAGTAGATTTCCTTGTTCATCTCTACCTTCTGTAAAAGCCATTATGAGGTTGTCTTTTTCTCAGATTAGCTCATCCTTTTTTTTTTTTTTTTTTAAACTGATGACTTAAGACTTTTCTAAGGTATGGTCCCTCCTCTCCTCATATGGGCAGTAAAGATAGGATGTTAAGTAGATAATTCTTCATGGGCTGGCTGGACAACCTTGGATGGGGTACTTAACACCTCTGACACTGTTTTTGCATCTTTGTGATGTACCAGTCATACTAGAGACTTGCTGTCTAAGACTTGTCTGTCTAAGCACACAGTAAGTGTTTCCATCTGAAGTATCTCTCAAGATCTCCATGTCTTTCTTACTATAGATGAATAGTGACTTTGGACTGGGTAAGATAGTGTTTGCCATTTTGCTTCCAACTAGGAAAACTTAGCCAAGGCCTTGATTGATTTCTTCTGGCTGGTTAGAAGTCAGAGCCCAGACACCCAATGGGTGGTATATGAAGTTTGCAGGGTCTAGGACTTCACATCCTAGAGTGCCAGACTTCTTTAAACATATTACCTCACACTTACATTCATATTCACTCACATCTTGTCCCATCTAAAAGAAAATGCTTGGGTTTTTCTCTATCTTTCTTCCCAATTTGACTCGGTATTTCATGACTTCAAAAAAGTTGGAGTCATCTGTGAATTGGAAACGTCAACTCCTATTTCCTCTTCTCAGTCACTCTCCAGTATCATAGTCAGATGTTTCCACTCACAAGAGGACACGGCTGTTAATACTAGTTATTAAGTATAGATTTGCTCCTGGTGTCTCATACACTGTTAGGCTGCTCTAAATTCATGATTCTCTGTCTTTTGTTATTGTTGTTGTTACTGTTGTTTTAGGAGGTTATGAACTATAGCTAATTACCTCCTAACCTAATTAAAACAAAATGAAGTTATTTTGAATTACTGTCTGAGGCCTTTGAATGTCTTTGTAAATGTTTCCCCGGATTTGTTTTTTATTCATATACATATCTCTTCCAATAAAGAGGAGACAATAAATTAGTTTGGCATTGTTATTATCTTTTAATTAAATTTTCTCTCACAAATGACTGTGCAAACCACTCAAGAATTCTACCAGTTTTTCACCCCAAATGTGAAAATCCTTTTCCCATTATCAGTTTAAAGTAAGTCACAAAATCTGGCTAGTTGCTTCCTCAAATTACCCTCCGATTGCCTTAAATTACTTAAGTGACAAGCAAAACACCTTAATCAATAATTCGCAAATAACATAAAATATTTTCAAATATACCTAGTATTCCAAAAGTGCATATAAACTCTATTCATTATTAAATTATCAGAGTTTAACATGTAAACTATCTATCTTAGGATTTCCATTGCTGTGAGGAGCCACCATGACTAAAGCAAGCAAGTCTTTTAAAGGGAAACATTTAACTAGGGCTGGCTTACAGTTTCAGAGGTTTAATCCACTATCATGGTGGGGGGCATGGCCGTGGTAGACATAGAACTGGAGGAGCTGAGAGTTCTACATGTTGATCTGAAGGCAGCTGAGAGGAGACTAGATGTGTTTCACACTGTGTGTAGCTTGAGCATTTAAGACCTCAAAGCCTCACCTCCACAGTAACATGCTTCTTCCAACAGGGCCACACCTCCTCCAACAAGGTAACACTTCCTAATCATGCTGCCCCAGATGGCCAGCATTCCCACACAAGAGTCTGTGGGTGCCATTTCTGTTTAAGCCACCGAACTATGCAATTCTACCAAGAATGCAGAAACTTAAGATTTGTTTTTCAATATTATATGCTGAAACAAAACAACCAGGAGTGGTAGGTAGTTCTAGGTCTGTAATTATAGAACTTGAGAGTCTGAGTCAGGAACAGTGTGAATTCAAGGCGAGCCAGGGCTACATAACAAGACCTGTCTCAAAGGGACAAGCAATAAATAAGGACACAGATTATAATATATAACTTTGTCACTGGATTTATAAAATGTCAACATTCATGAGGAAATTGAGAACTTTGTAAAAGATATAGAATAATGTTAAAAATTTATCCATTAATTCAAAATGTACAAAAGTATCACTGGTACCAACATATATTACCAGGAACCATTTAGCACAGGCCAAACATTATACTTTAGTGAAAGAATGTGGATTTGAAATAGAATATCAAACATCAATAAAACAAAATCAAGAATTAAAGAATTTATAATGAGTATTTGAAAAGAGACAAAACTAAATACTGACCACCTTTTATTAGTGAAAATAATTTGCCATTATAGTAAAAGTTCTGATTTTGGGTGTTCAAATTGATTAGTGAAACACCCAAGTGTGTATCCTCATAGAATTCTGGATGTAAACAAAGAAGGGGAGGTGGGCATTGGGTGTGGACAGACTCTTCTAAAGCCTCTTTAGATCCTCATAAACATGGGTACCTTGAGTCTGATGAGTCCTAGAGGTTTACAATAGCTTATAATTTTTCCAAATCAGCTAGTTTCCTCAGTTCTACATGGTTTCTCTGCAAGTCCTTCAAAGATACATTCTAGTTATCCATAGGAACATAGGACAGAAATATATAAGTTATTTGTAGCTTGGGAAGATTTGATATAATTGATTTTGCATTGGGTGGTGTATTTGAAGAACTTACTGTTTTCCTGCTTTATTTTGATGAACAATTTGTGGTTGCAGATTGATTAGGCAGAGTAAAGTTCGCTCTTTAAAGCTGGAATTACTCCTGAATACCTTTTTTCCTTCCCTTTGGCTGTGTCTTGTTCTCCACCCCCTTCCAATGCCAGAACCATGTATATCATAAACATTTGTTGATATTCAAAAATGCACCCTGAGGAAAATGAACCTGGACCTTTAGTTCTTGTTGATTTCTATTTGCTGCGACTGATGGTTAAATTGTTTATCAACCCAGATTCATTCTTTCTGAGTTATAAAATGATTGTTGAAGGAATTGAGGAGGAATAAATGAAAATAAAAAAGGCACACACAAAAACATTTGAAAATACTTAGTTCTACATTAATTATCAGTACCATCATGAATGCCTTCATTTTGGAATAGAATTTCATTGACTTTTATCAAATGCTATGAGCAAGTATCCACATATGCTTTGATTTTCTGTAGTTGATTTGTTTTTGAAAATTCTCTCTCTCTCTCTCTCTCTCTCTCTCTCTCTCTCTCTCTCTCTCCTCTCTCTCCTCTCTCTCCTCTCCTTTCCTCTTTCCACTACTCCCATTCTCTCTCACTCTCTCCTCTCAGGTCCGCAAAAATAATGGTTACCTATTTTGTTATTTTGAGACAACTATGTGGTCTGGCTGACCTTGGTCACCCAAGCTGTCCCATGAAGCCCATTCTTGCCTGGAATCCTCCATCCTCCTGCCTCAGGCTGCCAAGTAATGATCTTATAGGTATCTGACAACACACCCAGCATGGCCACCTTTTCTGAAAATGAAAACTAAATAACTACTTGGCTGACTTTAGTTTTTCATCTATTAGCAGAATATCCAAATAAATTGTGGGCTTTGAGGCTTCTATGCTACTGTTTCTCTTAAAATAAGATAGTGCTGTTTTTAAATAGTCATTGGGTGAAGTTTTAATAATGGGAAAAGATTGTATAGGTATCACAATTTCAGGATGGTCTGGTACTAGATGTTTGAAAAATTCAAAGAAATAAAGATGAGAAAATTAATTAGTTGTTTGTTAACTAATTTGTAACTACTTACATCAACAGTGAACATTTAAATATACAATTTGCTATCTCCAGTTAGTGGACTAAGACTGTGAAAACACTTCTATGGAGAACTTTAAAACATTGTTTTGAATACACACTAGTAGGGCATCCATTTTTCATTAAAACCTTTATACCTTTGTCTTGGATTCTGTAACAACCCGTACACTTTTGCCTTGGATTCTGTAACACTGAGTGTTTCTTGGGAGCAGTGACACTGAGATCCATTGACAGTTCTAATCATTACAGTAATACCTTTGTGGGAGAAGACTCCTCATTCAAAATCCATGCTGCACGGATTTAATTACACAGACTACAAATGGCGTTTTTTGTGGCTTCACTCAGCCTTTTGTTGTTTGTGTTCTTAGTTCAATTCTCCTCAAGCTGTAATTATGATTTTCATACTATGTATCACTGTGCCTGAGTTAGATTTAGATAGTTAACTTTAAGAATAAAGACACTTAAGATAACTTTCTAGACATTTCAGAAACTAACGTGTAACATGTTTTTTACATAGATTTGGCTGCATCTCTAATCTTCCTTGTGTCATTGGCTGTTTCTCCATGGACCACTTCAGATGAGCCCATCTTTTCTCCATAGACACCCTTAGAAACAATATGATCTGCTGAGAGTTCTTGAGTCTTCTCTTGTTTTCCTCCCTTTGAGTTGGAGAGAAATCTTTTCTCTACATTTTCCTCTGGGAGAACAGAGACAGACTCTTCCATTTTAAGTTGGAGCCATGGGGTAAGTATTGCCCTTTGCTGGTTGAAGTCTTTCCTCACTTATCTTTGCAAAACAGACAGACAGACAGACACACACACAGAGACACACAGACAGATAAACAGACAAAAGCCAATAGTTTTAGATGAGATCCTATTTCATTTTCAGTTTTCTCTTTTGAAGACTTGAAAGAGCTGAATCTAATGTGCAGTAGTTTTCAAAAAGCCAGTGATTCTAGGGGCTGGAGAGATGCCTCAGAGGTAAAAAGCATATGCTGATCTTGGAGAGGATGTGAGTTTGGTTCTTAGTACCCACATTCAGCAGATCATAAACACTTGTAACTTCAGCTCTAGGGGATCCAACACCCTCTTCTGACCTTCTGCACTCACCCCCCCCAACACACACACATAAATAAAGTCAATTATTTTGTAATAGAAGGAAATGTTTGATAATTGTATCAGGAGCTTACATGAATGATTTTCCTGGCAGGCCCATAGAGATTCACATTCATCATAACTTGGTCACAGTGTTGTCCTGTGAGAACACAGGGAAGTTAACCCTGCTATCAATACACATCCAGTTTTCATAATAATCTTAGGAAAGTTTGTCACACATTTATTTTAGAGAAATTGAGAGACTGAAGGATTCAGTAGTACTGGTCCAGAGCTTGCAAGATTCTCGTCTAACTATGAACAATCATTTCTAAATCTGTATCAGATGTTTTTCTTTCCACACCTTATAACCCATGGTAGGATGAAGGCATATGGCTCACATTTACGGCTGACCCAGGGATGAGAGAATCAGAACTCCAAATTACTTTAACAAGTTGAAAGACTGGCCAAGAAAGCCCCCAAATAACATTTTATAGGGAAAATATGTACGGTTTTAGGTTTAGATCCTAATATAAAATATCAACGAAAAAATGGGGCTGGTAGGGAGAGGGGGCAGTGCTTGTTCCTGTGAAAAAGCATAGTCTGTGGCTGATATTCAGCACTGAAGGACAGAGTTACAAAATGCAACTTGAAGTAATTTTTATACCACTGATGAATATACAGTATGTCTCAGGAAAAGAGAGTGACTGCCTGGTCCTCTCTGTGCTGGAAGTAAACCATTATCAATTTTGTCTTGTAATTATCACCTGTTAAATAGGATAATAACAAACATATACATTGTTTTTCAAAGTTGACAAGAATTGCTCATCTGTCAGCTGGTGCATCTTTCATCCTGGACCATACCTGATAATTCTCAGACCCATGGAAGCTGCAATGCCCGTGAGATACTTCACTGAATGTTCAGAGGCTTCAATGATCATGGCAGCCATGGTTCTAAGATACTGATTCATGAAATGAGAGTGATAGTACTTCCTCCTCATCCAAGGTTTCATATGTGTGCATCTGCAATGACCAGCTGGCAATGGCAACATGGCCTATGGCATGCTATGTGAGAACAAAGGCCAGCAGTAGACACAGTACCTCTTAGCTTTAGTTGCCTTTGCTTCCTATGATTTCAGTTCACTGTGGCCTATGGAAATCTGAAGATATTAAAAGAAAAATTCCAGAAATTAAACAAAACAAAACAAAACAAAACACATAAGTCTTAAATCACATGCTGTTCTGAGTACTGTGGTAAAATCCATCTCTTACTCTACCCCACCTACGAGAGAAATCATCATTTATTTAGTATTCACAGTACCTATGCAACACACCCACTAGACCGTGATGACATCAGTTAGATGTGCCAGCACAATGCTTGTGTCCAAGTAACCCTGGCTTTATTAATAACAGCCTCAAGTACACAATTAGACGTACTTGCAGCTCACACACACATACACTGATGAGAAGACATAAAAAGTTACAGCTACAGCACGTGATAGGGCTTAGGATGAAAAAGGCGCCCGTCTTCCACCCACAGACGTGTGCTAATTCATAGCACTGTTAGCATCAGGGAGCATCAAGACTGTATCAAGCCTGGCCCCGTTGAAGTAACAAATACCAGCTTGTTTTCTGCAAGAGGATAGTTACATAGATTAAGGGGAAGGTTTGGACTAGAATATAATTTTTAAATTGCTGGAGACTGCTATAGTTATTAATTGCCTTTTGCACTTGGTTTATAGATTAAACTTTGTAATTGATAAAGTATATATATGGAAAAACCAGTCTATATAGGATTGGTACCGTGTATGTATACTCTGCAGGTAAGTCGGGTACCAGACAGCATCCTGCACTAGCTATGCCTTGTGGATATTTTGCGTACACAGCTCCTTTAGCTTCTTGCTGCGATTTACAGAGAATGCCTCTTTTGTGTGCTAAGGAATTTTGTTATTAGGGAGACAAGAAAGGTTTAGGAAGCAGGCACAGTAAAAATCTTAACCTGAAAAACAGACATCCGCCTTCCTAAAAGTTCCTATTTTTTCCCTCTTAGCCATTCTTGCTTCTGGGGATTTTTAAAACAACTTGTGATACGTTTTTAGTGCTGTGATCTTGCCGGCAGTTCCCCGTCCCTCTTACTTTCCCTCTTCATTCACTTCCTCTCAGGTGTCCTGCAGGAATTCCACATGTTTCTCAGATTACGATGTGTGGCACTTGCCCAAAGTCAGCTTAGAGCCAACTGTACACATACAAAAGCCATTACGATGTTGGGTTTAGTAAAACCCCCGTGATTTCTTCCCTCACAGAATCTGTTCTTCCTAGGGTAGAATTGTGTAGTTGAGTGGTACTCCATTCTTTGGCTAAACTGGGAAAATAAGGCTTGAAAATGGCAGCTCTTCAGCACTTGTTTAAATACATTAACATAATTAAGTTATTCAAAATGGATGTAGAAGTGACCATTCCATTAATTCGTCTCCATTGTAAACATCCATGAGTGGAGGCTGTTCTTCTCAGCTGTGGAAAGTGCCTATTATATAAACTCAGTGGTCTTCTTCACATTAACCCAGGAACACCCTTAATTACAATAATATCATCTTCGAGCCAGGGAGAGGGTGATGCAATGGTTGTAGCATATGGAATGGATATAGGATAGATGCTGTAAATGGATGATAAACAAAGGGCTCAGATCAAGATAGAGAGTTAAGTGTGAAAATTTAAAAGGTATATCCCTTTTTAATGCAGTACCAGCTGGAGAAGGCGGAAGACAAAGTCTCTAGTTTTAGGAAAAGAAAGCAAGGAAGTGGTTACTTATGGCCAAGCCTCGGGTTTAGAGAGAGTAGGTGTGTGGAGTTTTGAGTCTTGGAAACAGAGAAGGTGAAAGCATAAGAGTTTCTGGGAAGATGGTTTCACTCTGGACTGTGATCAATGCTGCAAGCCTGGTTATCTAAACATTCAGGTAGCAGCATCTGAAATCAGCCTTGCATTCATCTGGACAAGGCTCACTTCTCACTGTGCCTGCTGCTCATCATAGGCACATGTATGGTGCTTGCACATGTATGGAGATAGCTCAAACAATCTTCAGCAAAGAGGCTAGCTATAAAGACACAGTCCTCGTATGACAGTGAGAATCCCCTCTGCTAATTAGCCTGGACTGACACATGAGATCACCTGTAAAGTAATGAAATATCTCAGTGACCACCCTTGGAATTTTCTGAATATTTTGGGGGAAAAAGTAGTAAAATACCGATACTAGAAGTAAGTATAAACTAAATTAGTTTTTTTTTTATTTCATAATTCTCTGTGTTTACTAATAGAAAAAATCTCCCATGGAGAAAAGGGGCAAGGGCAACACTTTTAAACATGGAAACACAGATTCCCAGGGTCAAATATAAGACCAGTATCCCAGACATGGGGGCCACTTCCTTGGGAATCCTGGGTACAGTTTCCTCATGCCTCAGTTTCCCCATGTGTGTAAAGAGTATAGAATCAGTATAATCTGGGAGGTATGCATGCAGGTGTGATTATTAGACAAATTCAGTACGTAAACCTTATAGTTTGAACACATTTATGATAAAGAGATGTAAGGTGAGACATCTATCATTTCTTTTCTTTCACCTCTGCAACTAAAATATTATCTCTAGAGGGCACAATGTTTTCTCTGTTTTGTCCACTCCTTCATTCCTGATCAGTGCTGACATCTAGTAGGTGTTCAATAATTTTCATTATTTTTTTGCAACAATTGAGTCAGGTAGTCATACGGTTTACATTTTTTTATTGGATATTTTATTTATTTACATTTCAGACGTTATCTCCTTTCCCCATTCCTCCCCGAAACCCTCTGTCCTATCCCCTCCTCTTTCTTCTATGAAGGTATACCCCAACTCACCCATCCAGTCCCACCTCCCTGCCCTTGAATTCCCCTACACTGAGGCATCCAGCCTTCACAGGATCAAGGACCTCCTCTGCCACCAATGCCAGACAAGGCCATCCTCCACTACATATACAGCTGGAGTCATGGATCCCTCCATATATGCTCCCAGCAGGGCAGTTCAGACCCTGGGAGCTCTGTTTGATTGGTATTGTTGCTCTCCTCATTGGGCTGCAAACCTCTTCAGCTCCTTCAGTCTTCTCTCTCACTCCTCCATTGGGGAGTTCAATGGTTAGCTGTGAGCATCCTCCTCTGTATATGTCAGGCTCTGGCAGAGCCTCTCAGGAGACAGCTATATAAGGCTCCTGTCTGCATGCACTTCCCGGCATTCACAACAGTGTCTGCATTTGGTGACTGCACATGAGATGGATCCCCAGGTTCTGGAGACTGGTTCATGTGTGCGTGTGCACTATGCTTCCTGCCATGATGATAATGGACTAAACCTCTGAATGTGAGGCAATCCCAATTAAATGCTTTCTTTTATAAAAGTTGCCTTGGTCATGGTGCCTCTTCACAGCAACAGAACCGCGACTAAGAGTATATATTCATAGTACGGTGTTACACAAGGGCATTTTCATATAAATACATAACATATATTAAGAAAGCTTTGCTGCATACCACTTTACTCTTTCCTTTCTCTCCCAATGGTTGATTTGCCTTTTCTCCTCCAAACAGTCCACTTTTACTTTCCTATCATATGTCAAGTGCATGATTTTATTTGCCTAAACAAAATTAGGAACCACAAATGAGAGAAAAACATCTTTCTGAGATAACTTGATTAATATGATTATGTCAGACAAAGGATAGTTTTAGTAGTTAGGACTCTGAATATTGTTGTTGGAAATGCCGTCATCTGACCAGTTCACAAGAGAGGGAAAAACAAACAAACGAACAAAACCCTAAACAATAGAAGTAGACAGATGGAGGCAGTTCCCTCCACAGAGCTTCCCAGCTTGAGCCGAGCAGAAATAGGGAGCATCCTCCCCAAGCTCATTGGATCCTAAGTAACAAGGAGGCCACATGGTGGCACAGACCCTGAAGACAGCTTGTGTGTCATTACCCACTGTTTTCTTTTAAATCCAAGTTTCACAGGAAGGAACTGCACTCATTAGCAAGGAGACAGTGCAGTCATCTTTGACCGGAGGAATTCTGAGATCAACTACTCCCTGACAAGCAGTCAAACAGCTTGGAATAATTTGGCCTTTCTATTAATTAGAGAGATGAAGGAACAGAGAGAGGCATAGTAGACAGAAGAGGGAAAGAGGGAGGGAGAGGGGGGAGGAAGGAGGAGAGAAGGATGCAGAGGGATGGAGGGAGGGGTGAAATGAGCAGTAACACCTGATAAAAGCTTCATCACTTGGCTGCTAATCTGAGAACACCATGGTGCAAAATAGGGCTCTATCACCCCAGCATTGCTATGGCTTGCTTATGAAATTCTCAAACGTTTGCTGAAGGCTTTGGCTCCAGCTGGTGGATCCCATCACTGATGGGTGACTGATGACTCCTTAGTACTCTGACCTAACGAGTCGATTGACCCCTTGATCGATTCCAAATCCTATGGTGTCATGATGATGAAAAGCTGAGTCGGAGAACGTTCCAGAAGGGTTTATCATGTGCCACCTGCTTCCTGCCTGTCTCTGCTTTCTCTCCACTGTGCTCTGTTTGTCTATCTTCTCTGCCACGACACCCGGCCTCACCACAGGCCTTGAAACAAGAGAGCTAATGGGGCATGAGCAGAAAATACTAAAAATGTCAGCCTGGGCTCCTTTTAAAGAAACGGTTTCTCAGAGTGTTGGTCACAGTGTTGAAAAACACAAACAAACAGCAAGTGAGTTTTTCTTATCCTATCCATTAAAAGCTCTGATGGTTCAGGGAGGGTCTCTGACAGGCTCTGGTTCAGTGAGAGAGAAACCTGAAGGCTTTCCTGCACAGAATGGAATTCACTTCCCATCATCACCCAGTGTTAACGGGCGACTCCTTAATGGGATGAAATAAGAAGCTAGAAAGAGGAAGAAGTAAGAAAGACCAACAAACAAAACAACACACACACACACACATTCACACACTCAAACATACCTTCTGCCTTTAAAAAAAAAAGTCAAAATACGAAGACATCGATACTAATTTCAAATTGCTCTTATCTTACCAGCCAGAACTCACGCTAACTGAAATAGAATTGTCACCGGCTGAACACAGCCTTTCCCTTTGAAAGAAAGCCAGTGTCAGGATGAAGACATAATTAGGGCAATCCCCAGGGACTTGAGGAGTAAGTACCCATTGGGCAGTCTTATGTTTCAGAAGCAGAGAAGAAAGCCTGGAGAAAGAAAATGACCATGGCAGCAGACACAGATCAAACTTAATCGCCCCTCACACAAAGGGAAAGCCTTCCTGATCTTTTAAGCTTGCTTTCAGTTTATCTCTGCCTGGGAATGTGAAAAGCTGAGAAGGAATCTGATGGCAGCAGGCTGGGGTCAGAGACTGTACAAGGCCTTCCTGGAAACAGACTAAAGCATCAGCCGGGGTGGGGGGGTGACGGGGGACAGACTAAAACATTCTCCAGGGCAAAACTGGGCTGGTCCTGCCCCCACCCAAAGACCAGCATGTTAGTATAACATGTTAGTATAACAGGCAACAATTAGTGACTTTAAGGGATTTTTCTCTTTTTCAGTTTTTATTTGAGGAAGGGAGGGGAAAAAGGAAGGAGGAAGGGAGGGAGGGATGGAGGGACAGAGGGACGGAGGGAGGGGGGCAGAATGTGTGCTTGTGTACATGAGGAGACCAGAAGAGGGTGTCCAATTCTCTGGAGCTGTGAGACAGCAGCCAGGGTCCTGGGAACGAAATGCTGGTCCTCTGCAAGAGCAAGCAGGTGTTCCTCCACACGGAACCATCATCTCTCCAGCCCTGGATTTAAGGTTCCTAAACTACAATGTGACTAGTTCTCTTCAGCTAAAGTGTGCCCAATCTGCCTGTAGGCTGCTGGGTTGAAAGAATCAACAGAAATGACGGAGGCCATTTTGAGCCCTTTGATTATAAGGCTGGTTTCTGTGTTTTAGGGAAATTAGCTAGCTACAATTAATTAATTGGATGAAGTTCATTAGATGAAAAGTGAGCTGTGTGAGAGAATGTGTGTTTAGTGTGTGTGCTGCCTGGCCTGGGCTGTGATCTACATAGCCCTTCTCCAAGGGAAAATAGAAAGGAAAGGAAAGGAAAGGAAAGGAAAGGAAAGGAAAGGAAAGGAAAGGAAAGGAAAGGAAAGGAAAGGGTGAGGTGTCCATACCAGCTTTAGGCTTTTAGGCTTTCAGGGAAACCTGATTTCACCAGCAACATAGAAAGACTTGATTTGTTGGGACTCGTTACCCACCCTAACACACTGGGAATGTTATTGGTGTTTCCTGGGTCCATTTTCCACCATTGCTGTGAGAATGATAGGAAATGGTGCATGATGCTAAAATAAATCCCACACATAGCAGGTACTCAGGTGGATTTATTTTTAAATGTCAAATTATGAATCCATAGCTAACTTTATTATGTTATAAATTTACCCAAATCTGTGAAAGGCTGTTTTCGGCAGGTCAACAGATCCATTTTTCTCTCTAGGGAGGACTGGGGACAGGTTAAAATTCAGGCTGATGTGAGCATGAGGTTATAGACTTGGAAGATGGCTTCCAAGACAGAGAAGGAAGTTCATTGTGGAGAGGATTTCCCCCCAAAGACCTGGGCTTATTCCTAAAGTATTCCCAGTGTAATTTGAAATTCAATTAAAAACTCCTAAGATTTATTATGTGTCCAACTTTTTGTGGCTGCTTGCATTCTGGAGACTGAAGAGAAGATGCCGTGGGATGGGCGCAGGACATTGGAACAAAGGGGAATGTAGGGTTAAAATCAATTTCATAACATTATTTAATTTTAAAGCAAATTTAGTCTGAACTTTCAACGCCCAATGCCAGGGGCTTCAAACTTACATTCGGAGATTTCTGATTCTGTTAAGTCTTTGGCTTCATTTGGTATGCTAACCTTTTAATTTTTTTTTCTAAAATGATTATATTTTATTTATGGATTTTCGTGTGTTCATACAGACACCACAGGACATGAGAAGTCAGAGGAAAACTTGCAGGAGCCTATTCTATCCTGTCATCGTGTGGGGCTGGAGAACTGAGCTCAGGTCATCAAACCTGGTGGCAGACACCTTCATCCTCTGAGCCATCTCACCAGGCTTCACTTTTTTTTTTCAAGAGATTTGAAACATTTCACTGTGCTTCAGCTAAAGTGAAATGTGATGGCTAACTTCCCTAGGATAACTGACTAAATTTGTATTTCCAACCATGAGGAATGTGGACAGCCATATGCATTATAAAGAATTACTTTCATCTTGCTTCAGCTCAATTTTTTTCAGTGTTGTTGTTTTTGTTTTTCCTTTAACTTTAATACACTACTTAACCACCAGTAAGTATTTAGTTATGGTGCCTATATATTAAAACAGTTTAAATAAAAACACAGCCTGTTTTCCTATTGCCACTCTAGTGTGTTAAAACAGGGAAAGGATCCAAGAATATAAATATAAAAGTTACTTGAATAGTTACTCTCACTTTAAGGTAGGGGAACAATCCAATTTATTACTGTAATAACAGGCTGAACAGAAATGGACTAAATTGGACAGGTACAAACTGCAATTAACTAGTTTCAAAGAAAATAAGCGTTTTCTTCCTATGAACCTTTACCCAGTTTTGGAGCTCCGAAATATTTAGATAAAATTTCTCCTCCCATTTCATCTGCCTTTACAGTCTGATTTGGAGCCAGGTCTGGAGACAGACACTGTGGCTCTAGGAAAAAAAAAAGGAAAAAAAAAAAAAAAAAAAAACTTGTTCTCACAAGATTTCCAGCCAACATTTGCAGACTCAAGATGTTTAGAGAGTTGGGAATCATCATCACGGTTTTTGGAAGCTTATCTGAGATAAACATTGATGCCAAACCTTGAGGGTCTTATTATTAGTGTTAAGTATGATTCAATACGAGCTATTTATGTTCTTGGCTGGTTGATAGAAGATAATTATAAGGTCTTTAAATTGAGAGTTAATTGGAGATATACAACATCACAGCTAAACAATTTGCTCCACAGCAGACTAGAGGAGAAGAGACTTAGAAGTGGTAAGTGACAGTTATGTGGAGCACTTGCCATTGCCCCGTCACTGACAAGATGTGGTTGTTGACGGGCTGAGACAAGCATATGCTTCTTGTTTAGCACTGTAAAAGGCCGGAGGTGGGGGAGTTTTGCTTGTTTTGCTTGTTTGTTTGTCTTCAATGTCTGAAATATGCCCTCAGTAGGTTGTATTCTCCACATACCCAGCTTGAAATTGTAAGGGCAGTATCTTTTAGATATCTGTCTGTAGGAAAGTCGATTCATATGTCAATGAAAAAAAATACTGTAAAAGGGCTTTCAGGAGTGTAATCATTGCAGTGGGGAATGATACAGAGTGATGTAAGAGCGTAGGTCTCAAGAGAGCAGTGGCCTAGTTAAGGGGGAAACAGACCCCTAAGGGGGTTTATTATAAACTGAGGTAAAAAGGATTTTAGATGTGTCATTTGCTTTTATTTTGTTGTGCTGGTGGGGCAAAACGAATCAACTTCCATTACATTACAGGCAGAAGCGAGCACTAGATATCAAAGGTCTTTCAGGAGAGCCCTGAATAGCAGGAAAGAGTCATGGGTCTGCGGTAATAGATTATTAAAAAAAATGGTTGAAGAGGTAAAACTTAAGGCAAGATTCAGGATAGCTTTACAGACTTCCCTTGTTCACTAAGACAAAGGAGTGAAAGTTCAAACCCACAGGGTGAAGTCTCTGACACAGGGGTACCTCACATCTTGGTATAAATGATACACCATCTTGCTTATGTGATCTGTTCTGTCAGAGTAACAATAGTTATATTTTTATGTATAGAGAACCTGAGCCTGGACTGTGTCTCCAATCCCTGATTTTGTTCTAGGAATGTTCACACTTGCCATTCATACGTCTCCTTTCTTTCATTTTAAGAATTAATGGGTAAAAGGTTGGAACTTATATTCTATTATTACATAGGTGTTATAATAATAGATGTTGTCACATGGGATGATTGGCTGACGGATATTTGAAGTGGTGATGTAATTCCCCTTGTTTGCCTAAACTTGCTGGGTTTTTTCAATGGAAACACTTAGTCCACAGGTTCCAAGGGGATAGTTCTCATGCTGCTGTCCACAGTACTGCCAGCTCTCCAACATTCCGCCTTATGAAATCTCACCAACACCCAGTACTACCCACATGCCATCTAACTCTCCAAATCTCCCCTCTACCCTTGACTATCCCCCAACAAAAGCCATTGCTTTCTTGGAAATTTTGGAAGTACTGCTTCATCCGGAGATGGACTATGTCAGTCTCTGTCCACTGCGGGCAGTGCTCTCTGTCAATCTCTGTCCACTCACTGTGAGTAGTGCTTGATGGATGTCCCCCCTTCTTAGGAAATTCTGCTGCTGGACCATGACCTCACAAACCTCTGTCCAGTTTCTGCTGCCCCTCCCCCACATTATAATCTTGTGTGTGTGTGTGTGTGTGTGTGTGTGTGTGTGTGTGTGTGTTCAGCTGCCTAAGGTAAATGGTGTATCACATGAAATAACCAAATTGATTGTGTGATTTTATTTTCAGAATATCCTCTGAATTCGTTTTGTTATGGCTGCTTTATCCTCCTTTCCTCCTTCCCCTTCTTCTTTGAGAAGGGTAGCTCCCCTCTGGGTATCCCCACCCCTGCACATCAAGTCACTGCATGACTATGCACATTCTCTTCCACTGAGGCTAGACAAGGCAGCCCAGTTAGGGAACTGGGGATCCACAGACAGGCAACAGATTTAGGGAGAGCCCCCTCTCCCATTGTTGGGGGACCCTCATCAAGATGAAGCTGTTCATCTGCTGTGTATGTGCAGAGGCCTAGGTCCTGCCAGTACTCCCTCTTTGGTTGGTGGTTCAGTCTCTGGGAGCCCCCAAGAGTCCAGGTTAGTTGACATTAGCTGAGACCCCTAACAGTGGAAGATATAAGATCCTAAAGTGGCCACTTCCTGTAGCCAGGCAGGACTCCCAGTGGAGGGATAAGGACAGCAACCCACACACAAAAGCTTTGACCCAAAATGTGTCTTGTAAGATGTGCAAGACAAAGATAGAGGGGAGACAGAAGAAATAGTCAATCAATGACTTCCTCAATTTGAAACTCATCCCATAGGCAAGAACCAATCCCTGACACTATTCATGATACTCTGCTATCCTTGTAGACAGGAGCCTAGCATAAATGTCTTCTGAGAGGCACCACCCAGCAGCCAATGGAAAGAGATGCAGACACCCATAGCCAAACATTAGATGGAGCTTGGGGAGTTTTGTAGAAGAGTTGGGGGAAGGATTGAGGAATTTAAAAATTTTTAGTATGTGTGTGCATGCTTACACACATGTGTGTGGGTACAGGTGTAGATGCAGTTGCATGTTGTGTGTGTGTGTGTTTGTGTGTGTACATTCATCTATGTGTGTGGTGTGAGGAGGCCAAAGGATAATGTCACATGTCCTGCTGTATCACAATTCTGCCTTATTCACTTGAGACAGGGTCTGTTGCTGAAGCTGAACTTTGCCATGTACCCCACACACACACCCGACAGACTGGTTGTTAGCAAATCCCAGATCCTACTGCCTCCATCCCTTGCCCCAGCACTGGAGCTACAGGTCTGCACTACTGCCAGCTTTCTGTGTGGATGCTAGGGGTAAGGAGGATTTGAATTCAAGCCCTATCACTTGCAGTAGCAAGTACTCTTATAGTTGAGCCATCTTCCAAACTGGATTTTCTATAATTCTGCCTTAAATTTCTTTATGATCTATTACCCTCATTAATCACATTCTTATTATAGCAATGCTGTGCTTTCCTTTAGAAAAATTAATTTATTCTCTCATGTATTGCATCCTGACTGCAGTTTACCCTCCCTCCTTCTATCCCCCCACCTTCTCCATCCCCCTGACCTCTCTCTCCACATCCACTCCTCCTCCATTTCCCTTTAGAAATGGGCACACTTCTCATGGATAGCAACCAAATATGGCAAAAGATGCTGCAATAAGATTAGGCACCCCACCTCATATTAAGGCTGGATAAGGCAACCAAATAGGAGGGAAAGAGTCCCCCAAAGCAGGCAAAAATGTCAGAAACAGCCCCTGCTCCTTCCGTTAGGAGTCCCACAAAACCACCAAGCTACACAACTATAACATATACAGAGGGCCTAGGTTATTACCCATGCAAGACCTCTGATTGTCAGCTCAGTCTCAGTGAGCCTCTGAGTCCAGGTTTGTTGAGTCTGTGGCTTTCTTATGATGTCCTTGACCATTCTGGCTCCTACAATCCTTCTTCTCCTCTCTTCGGGAGGATTCTTTAAACTCTGCCTAATGCCTAATGCTTCTATATCAGTTTCCATCAGTTGCTAGATGAAGCGTCTCTGACTCTGAAAATCAATATGGCAGTTTCTCAGAAAATTGGGAACTGGTCTACTTCAAGACCCAGCTAGACCACTCCTGGGCATATACCCAAAAAACATTCCATCCTACCACAAAGAAACTAGCTCAGCTATGTTCATAGCAGCTTTTTTTCATAATAGCCAGAAACTGGAAATAACCTAAATGTCCCTCAACCAGAGAATGGATAAAGAAAATGTGGCACATTTACACAATGGAATAGTACTCAGCTGTTAAAGACAATGGCATCATGAAATTTGTAGCAAATGGATGGAACTAGGAAAAAAAATCATCCTGAGTGAGGTAATCCAGACCCAGAAAGATAAACATGGTATGTACTCACTTATAAGTGGATATCAACTCCAAAGTAAAGGATAATTATGCTACAACCCACAGACCCAGACAGGCCAAGTAACAAGGAGGGCTTAAGAATGGATGCATGGTTCTCCCTGGGAAGAAGAAATAGAACTGACATTATGGGTGCACTGGGGGATGGGAACAGGAGGGATGAGATGGGGAGAGGGTGGATGAAGAGAGTACTGGAGAGACAACTGGAACTGGGGTTAATTCAAGGGTGAGGTAGAAACCTAGTTCAATGGAAACTCCAAGGAGTCGATTAGGGTGACTTTAGCTAGGCCTTCTAGTGATGGGGGATACAAAGCCTGATCCATCCATCTCATGTGACCGGGCAAAACTTCCAGTGGATGTTTTGGGACACTGACACAGCCACAAAACTTTTGACTTACTATTTTTCCTGTCAGCATGATGTGCTGGGGTAAAAAGATGGCATAAAGATTGTGGGAGCAGCTAACCAATGACTGATCCAGATAGAAATCTATGCCACGAGAGGCAGCCCACTCCTGACACTGTCCGGAGAACCAGAAACCAGAGGACAGATGGCCCCAAAACCTAGGATAGAACCAAAGAGGACCGGCAAAAAACTGTGAATGAAGCGATGTCTAACGATATTCTGCTATACTTATAGTTTGTTCCTGTTTTTGAATTGGATTTTAAAAAGACTTTACTGTTGTGGGTGGCCCTGGTATCATTTATATTGTGATGTTAGGGGCTGCAGACAAGAAGTGAGCCACTACCCCTAATAAATAAAGCAGCCAATCACTGGGTGAGTAGGAGGGACTTTTGGGTTAGATAGGAGAAGAAAGGAAGAGGAGGGAGATAGGTCCTTTTTTTGGACAGGGATAGTGTGAGGACAAGATGTAGCTACTAATGTCTCCAGATTTCAATGGTGGATCCCCCAGGATTCACCACCAGAGGATTTAGATTTAAAATAGATACAAGATTAGGATTCTAGTTGTTGCACCCAGTGTTTGAGACACCATTGTTTCTGAACTAAGTTTGTGTTGTATTTTCCTTCTTGTGGCGGCTAGTCTGGGTTCCAGAGAGAAAGCGCGGGTTTGCCTGACGTGCACCACAAAACAACGTGGGAGTTTTGAAGCAAGGGGCTGGGCTGGTGTGTTAGCAACCCGCCAGTGGGAACTTAGCGACTGGGTGGAGAGATTTTGGAGCTTTGGTGCTATGTGGCCCACAGGTATTAGGCACAGTGAGGGAACTTGCAGTCTTTTAAAAATATTTCCTGCTATTTCCTGTTGTGGGAAATGCTTTTGTTTGAAATTTTTTTCTTGAACTCTTTTTCATCCCCTCTTCAGATTTGTCTTATTTATCTTGCTGTATATGGAAAAGCAGAGTTATTCCAAGTAGATTACTTTCTTTTGCAGCCTGGAGATCCTTGGTGTCTGCATCACATTTATATACAATGGCCTAGGATGACCAGCATAATAACATGGTCTGCATCCTTGGTGGCAGTAAAGAACATGTTTCTCTGTTGGTGCCTTGTTATGAGAGTAGGGATATGGAAAAAAGATTTTCCAGTGAGACTCAAACCCCCAAGGGAAAAAAAACTATTCCAGGGATCACAGAGTGTTAGATGTACACTCAACAAGATAGAAACTTTGTTGACTTAATGTCAAACATCTCATGAAGACATTGTTTGTATCAGCATTAAATGATTTGTGTGACCATGGATATATGAGCATCTCTGAAGTGTAGCCTGACTCTTTTGCTTCATCTGTGAGCTTGAGTCTGAATTTTTTAGGCCAACATACATTTAGCTCATGTCACAGACAGAAGAAACACACGTGGCACCATCCTCGGTCACTCTCTGATATTCTTCTACCCCAGTGACCTTTCAGCTTTGCTCCAGATCTGAACTTTGCTTCTTTTAACAGTTCTCTGCCTTAGGATACATTCCATTTATACCTTACATTCTCTCCAAGAACTTGAAGGCATCTATTAGCCCCATAACTCATTTGAGCAAAATAATCAAGTCCAGGGCTTGGCCATCTGCTCCGAATTCATCATTAGCTTAAAAATTGCACGCAGTCATTTTAGGTAATGTTTTTATTACTTTAAAGTGCTCTTGCTTTCAAACACTCTGACCGATGTGTGAAGACGGAAAAACAGTTCATCATGAAGTTCTGCAATTACATAGATCTACACATGGATAATCTTACTGAATAAGCAATTGCTAATAACATCATAACACTCTTATTTGCCAGTACTTTTAGTTCATGCTTTGAGTTAGGGTTGTGTGACAAAAGGGAGAATTTTCAAAAGATATGATGGTAGTTTGCACAAGAATTTCTTCCAGAAGAATTCTTTTCTGGCACTGTCTAGGGTCAATTGATGCCAAGAATCTAGAGAAAGGATTGACTATCAGTGGGCAAAGGATTTGGGATTTGGAATTTTTAACAAAACTTAGGTAGGTGGAAGGTGAAATTTGAGAAGCAGGGGGTATTGGAGAGAAAGGTAAGAACAGAAGAAGCTGGGAGAAAAAAAGCCACCCACCTGGCATGGTGACCACTGAATGTTATATGTGACAAAAATGTCTGAAAGTGACATATAACACCTGGGATTGTCTGCCCTCATAGCCTACTTATATATCGGGCATTTTGTGATGAAAACTTCTCATGTGTCTTTTCTACTTTCTCTGTGGCATTTATTAGGCTCATAAATGTGAATAAAGGAATTTAAATGTGGTACCCAAAGGGATGCTGACTTTTCAATCTGAGTCAATGCACTGCAGTGCAGAAGCAGCACAGATGGGAATGGAAACTCAGGAGAGGAGGGAGGATGTGAAAGACATGGTCTGAACTTCATAGATTATAAAACAGCCAAGGGCAGGGGATAACTGCATCATTCTCTTGAGAGGCAGGGACTTTTAGCTATAAATATCTATGTTGTCTGCCTATGTCCCACAATCCTATGTTTACACTGAAGTGGTTGGCACCATCTTTGTATCCTCCAGTACCTCATCATACGAACAACAAATTTGAAAACTCCACAACTGGTATACAAAAACAATACAATGGAAAATAGTTGGGAGATCTAAAAGTAAAGAAATACTTTCTTTAGTGAGAAGGCTCAGATTATTGATTATAATAGTGAACTTCCAGTCTAGTATACAATTATCTATGTCTCCTCTTACAAATTGCAATAGATAAGTGAGATTTAATTACTGTTACCCCGTTATTGTCAAATTACTTATTCTACTGACTCTAGAGACTAAGTTGACACCAAAGGTCTCTTCCAATTTTCTACAAAACATTTTTTATTTGTGTGCATATGTGTTGGTATGTTGTATGCACGTGTGTGTGTTTGTGTGTGTGTGTGTGTGTGTGTGTGTGTGTGTGTGTGTGCACTCACAAGTACAGAGGCCAAAATAGGCCTCTTTATCACTATCCTTCTTTATCACTCTCCAGATATGCTTCTGAGGCAGGGTCTCCCTAAACCTGAAGCTCACATTCTCAGCAAGGCTGGAAGACAGCAAGCCCAGAAATCCTCCTGTCTCCATCCATCAGAGCTGGTAATACAGGCATGTGTGAGACACCTGGCTTATTACATTGGTCCTGCAATCCAAACTCTAGCTCTTATGATTGCACAGCAAGTGCAGTTGGCTACTGAACAATTTTTATATCTTCTCAATTTTTTATAGTAATCAATTGCTTGTACATAGACCACGAATGCCAGATATAATGATGTAACAAAGTATGATTATAATAAAATTAGTAGATAATTATGAAACTAGTTTGAAGTTTACACTTTTGCAAGGACACCAGGTATACATAAAATGAAAACAAATGAGCTAATAATTTAGGGGAAGAAAGAAGATGCTTTACTTTAGCTTCAGCAATGGTTTTGGTAAGCATTTATTTTCACTTTAACCTACTATTTATTTTGAAAAACAAAAATATCAGTAACTGCTACTTTTGTAGGCAGTTACTTGATTTAAAGTTACACCAACTGTATTCAATTTTATGACAGTCTTTTTCTCTCTATAAAGATGCTCTGTTAGAGGAGCCGTAGTTGAGTTGGATTTTAGGCAGTTTTTGAGGATAAAAGATGCCAAAATTTTGATTACAAGATGACTGGTCTTGAGTTTTAACAAAGCAGGCAAAATGTAAGGTCCTGGGGACAAAAATGTACATGTTTCTCTCTTCATCTAGCGATGTATCGAGGCTATGCCTTTCTTAACTTCATTCCAGGACACTGAGTGCTTAACAGATAGACCTTTTTTCCTCTGGCTCATCACCCTGTGCTTTATTTTGAAAGTTACATCACTGAAGAAAGGAGTCAGATTTTAAAAGGCAGACATGATTCTTAATGGTCCATCTGATATTATGCCAGGGACTTTCTCCTTTCCTTTAGTCTGGACTTGTCTTCCTACCCCCCTTTTTGACTCAACTCAAACTATTACCCTTTGCATTACACTATTCACTCCACACTATCCCCTATTCATTGTCTTTATTAGAAATTTCTTCATCCAAGATTATATTAGAAAAAAGGAAATGCTTATGAGTATGGATATGGTGAATAGTCTCCAAAGACTAATATCAGAAAAATTGCTTTAAATCAATACATATGAAATTTGTCTGCTAGGTATTAATCAAATGTATACCTCAGTAATGATCATAAATTAACCAAGGAAACAAATTTTGGCGTTAATAGTTCAGATATAGTCTTAACTATATG
Source organism: Arvicanthis niloticus (assembly GCF_011762505.2). Classification (NCBI taxonomy): domain Eukaryota; kingdom Metazoa; phylum Chordata; class Mammalia; order Rodentia; family Muridae; genus Arvicanthis; species Arvicanthis niloticus. Next base: position 51,714,385 of record NC_047673.1, read on the forward strand.
TCTAAGTTACTCTTCTATTGCCGTGACAAAACACTACAATCAGTGCTATTTGTAGAAAAAAGTGTTTAATTGGACTCATGGTTTCAGGGTCTGTTATGGTGGAGCAAATGCATGGTGTCAGGAACAGCCGAGAGTTTGTATCTTGAGTCACAAGTAGTAGGTAGCTAAGGACATACTGGGAATAGTGAGAATGGTGTGAGACTTTTGAAACCTTAATATCTACCCCCAGTGATACACCCTTTCCAACAAGAAGGTCTGAAACAGTCCCACCAATTTAGAACCAAGTATTCAAACATATGAGCACATGAGGGGCATGCTCATCCAAACACCACACGGTAAATATGTCCTTCTATTCTTAGTTTTTTCACCTGTAGAATGATGAGAGAGAAATGACAGCCCCGCTCTGTAGAACTCCTGAGCAAACCGGAAAAACATACAAAGCCAGTTGGAACAATGTGAAAATGAGCATCATTCATCCCATTTCATATTGACAGAAGATGCCAGAATAATCAAGAATAAGACTATTCAATAAATGGCATCTTATTGGGGGTTGGTCTGGTGCTCCTATGTGTTCAAATATCAAATACTGGCCCCCAAGATCTGGTTGCAGTCCAGAGGAGCACTTTCTCGTGTATACCAAATGATGTTGTGTAAGCTTTGTTTTACAGTCTTCTCTGACTGGTTATATAAGAGTGACTGACAGCCAATTGCAGGGAAGAACAGAGATAGGTGGGGCTTCAGTTATAGGGCTGGGGGTTATAGGTAGGGAACATGAGAAAAGGAAGAGAAGGGAGGGGGCGGAGAGCAGGAGGTGGTTGCCATTAAACAGGATGAACTAGGAGCATATGGCTGAGAGAAGTGTACCCTGAGGACAGACTGATGGAGCAGAAACAGCCCAGGTGTGGTTCAAACCAGCAAGTAATTTGGAGAGAGCAGGTGGGAAGTAGCCAGTCTAGCATAGAAAAATAGTTTAGGGGTAATCAGCCAGTAATTGTGCTAAAGCTGATTAAATAAATCAATAGGATTCTGTCTTGATTATTGGGAGGCTGAACAGACCATAATAAAAACTAATAGAGTTATTAAATATCTAACAGCAAGAGATATTAAATGACTTTTGGGATTTTTATCAACAATGTAATCTTCCTTTTCCTCCTCCTCCTCCTCCATCACCACCATCACTACCATAACTACTACCTGTACCACTACAACTATCACTACCATTACTTAGTAGTAGTACTAGTTAGTACTTTATAGTATTGGAACTGACAACTTGACAATGAGCAATTCTGAATTTACCTCAACAATTTCAAAAGAAAGCATTTTAGAAAGTGTTCATGCCACCATGTCTGGAGTATAAGAATGATAGAGAGTCTCCTACCCTGAGATGGGTAATCAGAAAGACACACTAGTGTCAGTCCCAGCTGGATATAGAGGCAAGCAAAACTGAGTCAACACATGGGGGGGGGGGGTTGTCACAAATGACTAGATCTAAATGTCTCAAAATAAAAGAAAATCATAAGGTATTAGGGACAACCTTGAGGGTTAAGGTGGATTGCTTCTACCCCTCCATCTAGACGGACAAAGGTTGAAAGCAGTGTTGTGAATTAGTAAGCATAGTGGAGACCTTTTTGACTACGAGCGTCAAGGGAGTCCATAAGAAGGTGATATACTAAATATCTGAAGTTCCCCTTCCTTTGGTTTGCTCAGGGTCTGAAGGGCTCCACACAACCACAGGCCTACAGATGTTTGCTATAGTCAGGCCAAGTAGAGTAAGAGACAGCTGTGTAGAGGCCCATGATCGCCCATCAGCCAAGGTATCATGGAGCAAAAAGTGGTTATAGAAAATTTATGGATCTTCATATTCGTTGATTGGTTGATAATTTTGTTTTGTTTCAAAGGTGCCTTGAACTTACCACAAATTCTAGGATGACTCACCTTGGACATCCCTCCTGACTCAGAGTCCTAAGTGAGCCATGACGTACCGTAATGCACTTGTCAGTAACATCTCATTTGATGACGGATTGCTTGTATGTAATATGGTTCTATAAAATTGTAATACAGCCATGAACTTCTGTGGCCCTATGCCATTGCAGTTGTCATAATGTAGCACCGTGCATAGTGGCATGCTTGTGATGATGCTATGTAAACAAATGACCATTCTTCCTGTCACCTCTAAAAACAGCTAGCACACAAAATTATTTATGGTACCTAATACTTGGTAAGAACAAAAAATAAATGTTATAACCCCGGGAGTTTTATGTTTGCTTGTTGAGTTTACAGCTTTGTCCATGGATAGGTCAGAGGACATCTTTTAGGAGTCCATTCTGTCCATTAACCAGGTAGCTCCTAAGGATGAAACTCAGGTCTCAGGCTTGGCAGTAACTGTCTTTACCAGACGTGTCATCTTGCTGGTCATTATGGTACTTTTTCAAATTACTTCTTATATTTACATATAAAAGGTTCACAGTAAGCCGGGCAGTGGTGGCACATGCCTTTATCCCAGCACTTGGGAGGCAGAGGCAGGTGGATTTCTGAGTTTGAGGCCAGCCTGGTTTACAGAGTGAGTTCCAGGACAGCCAGGGCTACACAGAGAAACCGTGTCTTGAAAAACCAAAAAACCAAACAACAACAACAAAAAAAGTTCACAGTGGGGCTACAGAGATGGCTCAGCAGTTGAGAGCATACTACTCTTGCAGAGGACCCAAGTTCAGTTCCCAGCGTAACTGCTTATAACTCTAGACACAGCCAAAAAGACTTGATGCCTCTTTGGGCATTTGCACTCACAAGAACCTACATATAGACATACATACACACATGATTAAAAATTAAACTTTTAAAAATGTTCACTGCAAAACCGTATGCCCTGTCATCTTGCTTCATATCACGATTGCATCAAGGGGCCTGTAATACTGACAAATTGTCACGTGTGGTTTAAACCCATTGTGAAACTGATTCTGGAAGCCAGAGTTGCTAGCTTCCCGATTTCAGATCTGATCCTGTTTGATTCAGAGTGTCCTCCAAGCATACTGTTTGGGGCTGGCCCCCCTCATTCTGTGACAAGGAGGGCAAAGAAGAAAAAGGTGTGAATGAAAACATTTTATCCTTGAAAACAGCCGAACAGTAAAGCATTCCCCACAAAGCTTACTGTTGCTCCTTCCAGTCCATGGGCCTGCATGGCAGAGAGGAACTAGCAATTCAGTCTCAGGAAGCTCACCAGTGAGGGGGCAGGGAGGGCTTTCTCAGTGCGGAAGGCCTGCTATCTGGCCCAGCCTCCCCAGTCCATCTCTGTTAGACATTGTGAGCACTCAGTTAGATTTCTATATGTTGCTATTTCTCATTTTGATGTGTTGCTATTTGCTCTTTCACTTGGAAGCCCCACCGGAGGGGACATGTGCTTTGCCCAGGATTCCCTATTAGGAACTCCAGCTGGCTTTAGAGAGTCTAAGTATTTCCATGGAATATTTTGAGCACCCGACTTGATAATGTTTTTGGTATCTAGCCATCTCTCTGTACTTATTGTTTTTCTTTAGGTTGTATATACTTGATATACTATTCATTCCAAACAAACAAACAAAGAAACAAAACAAAAGAAAGAAACAAAAGTCTATAGTCATTGTAGATCCTTCTTTAGACCCTACAAAACAGCCACGTCACAGCTTTGACCTATGCCATCTGAAGTTTGCAAACATACTGAGATGTTTGCATAATAACAGAATCATTATGCTTCTTAAAGCACATCTCTATTATTAAATAACATGGTTGAATTTGGATTTAATAATCTTAGTACGATGTTGTGTCAGCCTGATCCAAAGGGATGTTTGTTGAGTTTTCTTTCTGAACCATTATAAAAGGTTTTACGAAGGCATATGGAAAGAGACACCACAAAGCCCTCTCCTCAATCCCTTCGATACCCGTCCACAGAGTCATAAGGAAGCAATCCCAAGTTCATTACGCTAATCCTATTAGCATCTTTTAAAAAATGACTCATGCCCCTTCAGAATAATTGCTGTCACATCAATATTAAACGTTTGTTATCATGATCACATAACCACATGCTCTGGAATTGCTCAGATTAATGCCAGGACTGGCTGGCAAAGGAGGAAACTCTTGCTTGCTAATTTCTTTTCCTTACATGTTTGGTCTGGAAACATTTGGGATATAGATGTCATTGTGGTCTCAAGCACTCAGCTATTTCCAACTTGGCCTTTTTCACTTCTCAGAATGTTTTTTTTTTTTTTTTTTTTTTCATGCCATCCACTTTAAATCTTCTACCTTGTCTCTTTCTGAGTCCCTTCTTGGAACCTTCACTAGTCTCCCATAGTTTCATCACCCCCAACTTGCATCTCACTTACCACTCTGATTATCTATGATATATTTACTGTATCCAACTGATAAAGTATATCCATGTAGGGAAGGCCCCGAGAAGACACTCTGGTGCCAGCATCCTACTCACTACCTCTAACAATCCCATGAGCATGGAGTACAGGCAATTAGCTTAGATATATGTTATGCTGGAATAAAGAAAAAGAAAACCAAGTTCTGTTTCTATAAACATACCTGGAGTGTAAGCAGGCCTGACAGAGGAAAAAGGCAGCAGTAGGAGGAGGAGAAGGAGGAGAAAGAGGAGAAGGAAAAGGAGGAGGAAGAGGAGGAAGAAGAAGAGGAGGAAGAGGAGGAGGAGGAGGAAGAGGAGGAGAAAAAAGAGGAGGAGGAGAAGGAGGAGGCAGTAATAAGTGTCAGGGAAATAAGACTCAGTTACAATGTCAATGAGGAAAGGAAAGACAAAACAAACTGCTCTTACAGTTCGGATGATAGTTTATTCTAATACCATGGGTGTGAGTGAGAAAATTGTGTGCTTCAACCAGAGCAAACTGTAATAAAAAACAGGCTTTGGTTGGGCTTAAAGGTTAAATCTTTTTCTGATTTATCAAAATCTGAAAGCCAGAAACCTATGAAAAGAAAAAGAGACAAAATACATGTATGACAGTTGAGAACTTGAGGAAGACCCCATGTAGAGTCCAGAAACTGCTGGGGCCACAGAGCACAGTTTGAACAGAAGGTAGCCAAGGGCTAGCCTTGTGTTTCGAGAATGTGGTATGTGGACACCTGAGGTGTGTTGGGGAAACAGCTGAAAGGCAGAGAGCCGTGTTTAGACCTTGTTAGAAACATACCTTCAGACTCCAGAGCTAAAGCTATTGTGCAATAGAACAGCGGACGAATCAATGTTCAGATTTTAAGATTTGAAGATGAAAGGAACTAGGGATGTAGTAAGTTTTTTTTTAATTAGTAACATAACTCTTGCAGGTATATATTATAGATGATACAGTGCTTATAAAGTTGCTTTGATTTGGAGTAAGACAGACACACCTTGTTAACAGATTCATTATTTGTCTTGCAATGACCTGCTAGGGCTTGGGAAAAAAAAAATCAATGCAAATACAATAGCTCTCATACTGGAGGGATGACACTGGTTCTTTTTCTGTGGAGTACTTATTGTTTAAACTATTGTTTTTCTTATAATCAGTAAGCCCGGTGGCTTTCTAATTGAGGTGGCACATTAGCAGGTTCCATTAAGAAATGATGAAACAAAGGCGTCACAACATAGGTCCAATGTACTTCTATTAAAAACTTCACCCAAATGTTAAAATTTCGGGTAGAAATGATTTGGTTGGGATGTCAACCAAACTCACTGCGTACACAGTATCAGTGCCTACTTTTAGTAAGTGAAATTGTCTCCAAGGGACACAACAGCAGTTTATAGAGAATCTCCTTGCTTACCTGACCATTCCTTCATGGCACCTGACAATATTTTTGCCAACTTGAGGGGTGCCTGTCCCCTTGATATGCTCAGTGAGTACTCACATGTTAACAACGCTCATATATAGTGCAGAAGATAGTAGTATCTTTAACCTTGCTGCTTCCTTCCAATAGCTACCTGTTCATGGTTAAAGTTATTTGTGTCATAAAAATTACCATCTTGAATTGGATTTACAGTGGTCTTTTGTAGCAAAACCCCATCAGCAATCACTGAACTAAATGCTGTCATTATTGCAGTGGCCCTTCCCAACTGTATTCCAGGCAGTGATGATGCTTTGTCCTTACCCTTGGCACACAGGATAATTCCATGTAGCAGAATTCTGGCCAACACAGGCCAGTGCATTCCTAATTAAAATACTGGCAATGGAATATAAGAGTTAATAGTACCATGCTGGATTACAGATCATATTTATTCTGTTCTTCTTGGCATTACTGCTCTGTTTGTGAGAGAGAGTGAGGCCTGGCACATGGCACGGTTGCTCTGCTTTCCAAAGCTGCATCAACTGTGTTTATTCTATCAGTAAAGATGTTGTAGACTCTCCCTTGTGTCAACACTACTGAGTCAGCCAGGAGTGTACACAGTATGACATTTTCTTAGGAGGACCGTGAAATCATTGATCGTGGTACCCTTCCTTTTTGGGTTTTCTTGGGTTTTTTTTGATGTTGTCTTGGGTAAACGGAAGGAAGCCATCCATAAGCATCTGCTTTTAGAGAAGCAATCAACATGCAGACTGGAATAACCTCTATCCTGGTTAAAAAATGATTTTGAAGCTTTTTCTTTTAAAGAAAGAATCTATTTTATTCTAATGGGACTTTTCTTTTTCATTATTAATGTTTTCCTTTTCTCTGTTTTCTCTCTCTCGCACTTCTACCTTCTTTTTGGAACATTCTTCTCTATTACCTGGCAGACCCTTTCCCCAAACCTCTTTAGAAACCTCCTCTCTCATTAGAAACACGTTTCCAATTCTGGCAGCCAAGGTTCAATGCTGTCCCTTTTGAGAAGAAACCTTATTTCCTATGGTATCCTTGTTCATGTTTTGTGGCTGACGATTACAGAATCAGTAGCCACTGGTTGCTGAGAGCACACACAGCTCTACAGAGCCAGCCTTCACGGGTGGAACTCATACACCAGAGAACAAAGTGAGTTCCTGCGTGTGTGTTTGTCACTTTTCTGCCAGGGAGGGCTAGCAGGTATGATTCCCTATCAGTGTACAGGTGGCTAGTGGCTCACTTTTATTCCAGCACATTATTCAACATATTACTACCTTTTTCTTTTTTTGGCTCAAAGAACTAAAATGAAACAGAAGAGAACGTTCCTATAACTGCACGCCACTCCAATCCACTAATGAGAAGGATAGTTCTGCAGCTTGTTCTACACAGCAAGCTATGCTGGGTTCCAGACATAATTCTATTTGCCACAGTTACATTTATAATATAGCTCCTAAGTCAAAAGCATGTGGTGTTTACAGAGAGCTTGTAATAGCTGTAATTATATGTGCACACACTGTGCTCCATAGTGAGGTATCGCCTCAGGCAAACGAAGAAGCGGGTCATGAAGAAATTAAATCAGCACCACAGAAAGGATTAGGAAGGGGAAGCCTGAGCGAGCAGCTCTCGCTGTCTTCACAGTCAGGTTCTTGGAAAACAACAATTTCATACCGGTAAATATGCAAAAGCTCACTCATTTCCTTTTGCAAGTTTCGAAGTATGCTATAATACTTAAGCAAGACAGTACAAAATCAAAGCCAACCTGCCTGGCTGGGGGAAAGCGTGGATTTGTTACTCAAATTATTGTTAGAGTTGTCTTCCTGCTAAAATGATTGGAATACAAAAACAGGGAGCAAGTTTTAGGGAAGATACTTTCAATTGACTTTAGCAAATGTTTCCCAGGTACCTATGAAAGAAGAGGAAATGAAGGAACAGTGTAAAGAACCTCAAGAAAACACCAGTCAAGGGGCCTGGGCTTGGAAAGCTTTTCAGGTTGACAGTAAGTCACAATACATGGCTGACCTTCACAGCTCCGAGGTTAGCAAGAGGATGGGGAGAATATTAGGTGGCGGTGATTGGAAGAAATCACTTTTCCTTTGATTTTTATTCCCATTCCCCAACAGTCATAAAGGAACAGAAGGCCAAGTAAGGTAGAAGTTCCTGGAAAGTAGACATATACAGACTCCAGATAGAGACTTCAGGAAAATTCTGGTGGATTCTGACCCCAATACCTAGGCCTCTGAGAAAATAGACACAGAAGTGTCTTTAAGGGTGTGTTTGTGTGTCTTAGGAGCTAGTTGTTTGTCCTATAATGCTGAGGTCTTTTTTCCCATTATCTCCATAGCATTGTGAGTGCTTAGGACTAAAAACGGAAATTGTAGTACAAAGATTTTAAAGACAGAAAACAAGTTCAATGTCTTTTGAGCAGTTAGAATATGCAGTGTGGAGTTCATCTGAATTGCAGTTACAGGTGTTGATGGGACTCCTGGCTTGTCATACGGGTGCTGGCACCCAAACTCCGGTCCTTGTGGTTATACAGGAAGCACTACTAACCACTGAATCATCTCTCCAGCTCCGGAGAAACCATTAAAGAAATAACTTTGCAAGTGAGATGTTAATATGTGTTAGCCTATTACTGCATGCCCAACATGGTTTTAAATTCTATGTCTGTCTTGGTTGACCTAAACACTACCCTAGAAGTATGTACATTCATTATTTCTAATTTACTCGGAAGGCTACTGAGGCACAAAAGCTTAAACTTACCAAGTGGCTTATCTGATACATGGTAGATCCAGGTTTCCCTCCTGCTCTAGAATCTACAGCCAACTACTATACTCAGTTGTTCTGACATTTTTTTTGCAAGCCAATTTTTAATTCTAAAGGGATTCCTTATACATGTCTTTCTTAGGTGAATTTCTTTAATTTTTTATTTGTTTGTTTATTAGCTTTCTTGTCAACTATGGAAACTTGCCCAATAAGAGATAAAATTGATGTGAATTCCCAGTTTGGCTCCTGCTATCGATGACTGACACTCATGACAGTTCTCATCAACAGAAATTCCTCACTACAGTAATACATCTTCTTTTTCTTGGACACAGAGCTTGCTTTTTAACTTACTTAATGTTTTATCTACCTATCTATCTATCTATCATCATCACCACCACCACCACCATCACCTTTACAGTGTTGTGTGCATGTGAGCATCCATGCTCGCACAGCTGCACATGTACCACATTGTTCGTGCAGTGCTTAATGGACAAACTGTAGCCATTGGTTCTCTGCTTTCATTATTTGGGTCTCAGGATTGAATTTAGGTCTCATCAACCTTGACAGTAAATGCTTTTGCTTGCTGAGCCATCTTCCAGGCCTGGAAGCTTGATTCCCTGAAATGGTGGCCTGAGCAGCCTTATTGTGGACATCATAAATGCACCCATCACATACCCTGGTGCTGCCCAGGAAGAGGAAATGAAACCCAGAAAGGAGCTGAGGTAGCAACTGGCCATCTGTACATGTTCAAAGCATGAAACAGCAATTCTGGCAAATAGGGTTAAGACCTCCTGGGCCAGCAATACAGAGTGACTCCATTCTCTTAAGATCTAAAGCAAGATTTAAAAGATTCAATGATCTGATCCATGACAGCCTTCTGTTTAAACTACCATAGAGACAAAGCCAATGTTTTAAAGGTAGAATTCCAAGTGGGCAGGGACTGGAGAGACATGGATTGAGAAAGAACAGAGGGGTAGGAAAGAAGACAGAGTGTCAAGCAGATCACACACCTTTAATCTGTTGGGCACAGCCAGTGTGTATGGAAAAAGCAGAGAGAAGGCTCTGTTTCCACATTGCAGGAAGGCACTACTCTGTTACTGACAACTTTTGGTTTCTAGTTCAACAGTAATTTCTTGTTCTAAGGAATATTTCTTGATCTCCTATATGGAGAAGAAAAAGGGACTTAAACTAGTATAATAATAAGAAACTTGGGTTTCTCTGGGTAGAGGAGGAGACAAGATATCGGTAGGTTTTCGTTTCCTATGGATTCTGCCCTCTTGTATGCTTACTCTCAACCAAATGACAGGATGGATGGGAGGTATTTGAAGTGGGGGGATGATAATGGCTAAGTCTTATCAGACTTTAGATTTAATTTGGCTAGTTGTGAAAAGAAACAGTGTGGTGTGTGTGTGTGTGTGTGTGTAGGTGAATTCAAATGTCTACATGTTGACTTTTTCTTATATCTTCTGTAGCCAAAAACCTGGGTAGATTATAGCATAAAAAGGTCTTTGGCATGAGACTGAATACATAATATTCTATTGAAACATAACAAAATCAAAACAAAAAAATGATTTTAAAAGTCCTAAAATATGACTAACACAATGCAGAAAAATTGTTAACAAATAACTTATAATGGAAAATGGCTAAGATCCACCTTATCCAATTCACATTGCTAGACATCAAGACATTTTTATGATGGTTTTCTTCTGGTGCTGGGGATTGAACCCAGGGCCTTGAATATGCTGGGCAGATGATATCTCACTGAGCTGCATGTACTTGGCTCTTCTGAGTGGTTTTTCTGGACTAAATTATGCACAGTATCAGTGCATAGATAGTACAGACAGTAAAGATAAAGGGCAGTCGTTTTTAATGTGACCCATAAAAATAGCAACTCACACATCTTAAGATACAAAACACTGTGAACACAACTGAAGCCCCTTGCTTCTTTGTCTTTGTGGTTACTGGCATCCTTAATGTAACATTTGATATTCTTGTGTACTAGCCTGTATTCTGACTACTTTAATAGGCTTAAGATGGTGTTGTTTTTGAAAGTCACTTTAAGGAAAACATTTATTCATGCAAGTTGTGTATATTCATGAGGCCAGGTTGGCCTCAATCCCCCTTTTGCTACAGATTTATAAACTTCCTGCTTCCACTGCTCGAGTGTTTGCTGGTTTGTTGGCGTGTTTGTTTATTTTCAGATGCTGAGCATCTAACCCTGGGCATTGTGGGTACAAACCAAGTACTTTGCTAACTAAGCCACTGGGTACTTCTTTTTAACTTGTTTACTCTTAATTGCTATTTTGTTTTTGAGTTTCAGATCAGATATATTCACCTCTAGTTTATTCATTATGGATATATCATGATTTAATTTATTCATTTACTTTTATAGCTTTTTCAGTTTTATTGAGAATACAAGGTCAACATTTTCTTCCAGGTATATCTACCTTGGAGTGGAATTTACTCCTAGTTATTCAACAGGTATTTATTGATCATCTGTTATATGTCAGATGCTGTTTTAGATCTCAGATACAACTAAATGAAAAAAAAATTAGAAAGTCCTTATGCTCAAGGACTTTTAATTCTATTGAAGGAAATGGACAGTAAAATTGAACCAGCAATCCCCAGTACGTCATAAAAGTTTATGGAGAAAACTGCCGGATTGTGGAATTGTGTGGTGTGGGCAGGGCCTCTGCCCGCTCCCTTTTAACATAGGGTAGATATAGAACGCCACACCCTAAAGATACTTTAAGGAAAAATATGAAGAAAGAACATTCCATGCAGAAGGAGCAGAAGGCACAGAGGCCCTCAATGAGGGAGGTGCAGGAAGGTCCCACGATGGCTGATGTGGGCTCTTCAATGGCAAGAAGCAGGGGATACATCAAATAGAAGAGACCTTATTAGGACCTGCCAGGGCAGTGTATTTTATTCCACTTTATTCCAGATAAGAAGTCACTGCATGCAGTGCTGTGATGACAGTTCACTGAAAAGAGCTATGCTAGGTGTCATGTGGACTCCAGTGAACAAATGTGGGCACAAGGGAGCCTATTAGAGGGCGGCTAGTATCTGAGCAAGAGGATGAAGCTCGGAGTGTAGCACTCTAGAAGTGATGGAATGAAGAATCAGATTTTGGAAATCTGAAAGAGAGAAGCACCTGGATTGTTGAATGGACCAGAAATGGGGTCGAGAACAAGCACAGTCAACGGTGACTGCAATAATTTTTTTTCTTGAACTTCTAGAAAGGAAGTCCCGACATTTTACATTAGATAGCCACAGAGATGTTATGTAAAGGTTACATGTGAGTACATCTTAAACTCACTGGTTACCCTAAAATTGTGTTCCAAATTGTGTATAACTATGTGTTATATTGTCGTAACACCAAATGTAATTGTTGATTATTTTTATTTGGATAATCTAGCATTCTCAATGTCGACTATTCTTGGAGTAAACTAGGGCTAAGCCATTTGTATGTTCACATTTATTATCTACTGGCTGTGGTGTGATTGCCATATTGTTCCAAACCACCAAAGGCCATACAGTTAGTCTTACTAAGATAAATATCTGTGGCATGTTTTATTTATTATGATTATCCTTGAGGGAACATAAATATCCACAGACAGTGCTGTATTGATTTCATATGGATACTCTTGTTGCTTTGGCTTTTCGTGACGATCAACGTCTTGTTCACATAAACTACATGGAGGCACTGAAGGTGCTGAGTTTTATTATAAAAAGAAAGAATGCAATTAATTTCAATTACATAAATTAAGCAAACCTTTAGAAGGATGACCTCATTCATCATCAGTTAGGAGGAACTGTACCTGGAAGAGTAAAGCATGTGCTGGATCCTTTTTATTTGAGTAGTTGAGTGTTTGAAAGTATTTTCCCTTTCGTAAGTGTATGCATTCACCTTCCAATTAACTGAATATGAAAGTGTGTAGATGACCGCTCATACCTGGAAGGCTTAGCTTTCTTTACAGCTATTATGTGGAGAATACGCGCACTCTTTTAACGTTTATGTTGACTCATGATTGTTAATGGGTTGGAGGAAAAGAGACACAATCATGAAGAACTGTGGATTTCTTTATGTAGAAAATATCACACTACCATCTCTTTGATAATAATTGGAATATGATTTCCTCCATACCTCGAGTTTTCTCACTTCTACTTTTGGAGGTTGCCAGTGAGCCAGACACAGCAGGTCAGTAATAAGGACAGAAGTGGGACATTCTTATGGACCAGATAGCACAATAAGAAATAAAAACACCTGACTTACATTTTATGCTCTAGGATTAACTAATCATATTTTATTACTTGGTGTATCATTGTACAGTTTCATATCTAAGGCTTCTTACATTTAAGTGGTTTAAAAGATAGAATTTCCATTAAAAAATACTTTGAAATGCAGAAAGTGGGCCAGGTCTGGTGGCATATGCTTTAATCCCAGCACTAAGGAAGCAGAGGCAGCTGAATCTATGTGAGTTTGTGGCCAGTCTGGCCCCATGTAGCTCTGCATAGTGAGTTCCAGGCCAGCCAGGGTTACACAGTGGGGATCTGTCTCAGAAGAAGAAAGAAGATGAAGAGGAGGAAGAGGAGGAAGAAGAGGAGGAAAAGGTGAAGGAGGAAGAAGAGGAAGAGGTAAAAGAGGAAGAAGAGGAAGAAAAGGAAGAAGACTCCCTTTGATGATACCAAAGTCACATTGCTTTGAGACTAAATTTTGCTATTTATTTTTATTAATTTTGCTATTTTATTGATCTAAAAGTCAAGATCATTCTGCCTCTGTCCTTCCAGTGCAAGGATTATAGGTATGCACCATAACCCACTTTCAGGAACTAGTTATCCACTCAAAAGTTGAGAGGGCAGAGGACCAAGAAAGGTGAATGGTGTCGGGTACCCTGTCCCTATGCTCTTCTGAAGACTGATAATGAATGGAGAAACAGATGATGTAACAATTCAACTAGTATGAGACTGGAGAAACAGCTTAGAGGTTAGGACTGCTTACGGCTCAATATATTTCACACCAGAGTTCACATCCCATCAGATGGCACACTAAGTCTTTAATGCTGTCTTTTGGCCTCTGGGGGACAACTGCACACACACACACACACACACACACACACACACACACATGCACATACAGTTACAGAGACACATACTCACACAAATAAATACAAGCACACATGCTCACAAATAAAAATCTTGAAAAATTTTGAACTAAAATTGTTAACAAGTAACTTATATACAATGTGAATATTACTTTTACATACCTTCTCTTTCTTTTAATTGTTGAGATTTTTCTGGATATGTAAGAATAAAGAAGGGAAAGAACACTGTGTTCATGTTTTATTTGTGACAGTTGCACCAGTGGGGACAGTGTTTGTGTTTATATGCCTTGAGATGACTGGCCTGGCTTCTCATTACTGTCCCTCTCACTCCTTTTAGCTGTGGCTACTTTATCTAATTTATTAGTTTGGTGATGCCTAGGGTTTTCTTCTGTTTTGATTTTTAAAGACAAGGACTCACCATATAGCCCTGGCTGGCCTGACACTCACTATGTAGGCCAGTCTGGCCTTGAACTCGATAGAGATCTAGCTGCTTCCCAGTGCTGGGATTAAAGGCCTGTGCTACCACGTCTGGCCTGGGGCTTTGGGGCAGTCTCTGTTTTGGCCTCATTTAAGGATCTCTAAGCTAGAAGTAAGTAGCCTAGCCATGCCTTGTAGGAAGCTGTTTCCTCATCCTGGCTCCATCACAAATGCAGTCACTAAACGTCGGCCTCGTTTGGTCAGAGCTGAGTGTGTATTCCTTGTACTCTTCTTGTGTCCTCCTGGAACCCTGGTCTTGCCTCTCTCTTGCTTACACTATTGAAAAGTGAAATTTCTCCCTGTGTTCTACTCCCTACCTCAGGATCCTGCTACCTGCTGCCATACCTGCCAACAGTGCATTCTTTCCTCTGGTCTGCCACCCAGCCACACCCTATCCCTTCCCAAGATAGCTGCCAACCACCCAATACTATGTGTCTCTGTGTTTATCAAGCCGTATTTTTTGGGCTTTTGCCCATTGATTGCTTCAGATTCCCTGACACTCCCTTCCTCTCTATAAGACAATCAACTACTTCTAGATCCTTAGAAGGTATCCTGTCAATGAACTAGGCCTTGCTAATATGTAGTTCGGTGTCCCTGAACTGATGTAGGCTGAGCCAGCTTCTCATGCCCCAGTGTGAGCACTTTTTTATTAAAGGTTTTCTTCTTTACACAAAATTGTCTTCACAGAAGGCTTTCCACTAAGACCATCACATGCATCACATGGTTAATAAAGTTTAATGATCATGAAGTTTGGTGTACTTCCAAATGCATGATCAAGATGACCAAGATCTCTCAAACAGGAATGAAAACAAACCCCCAACCTCGTTGTGCATTTATATTTGTCTTCTCAAAGCAAAATAAAACAAAAACGAATCCTAAAGGATATACAACGGCCAGTTAACAAAACAATGGGCAACAGAGCACTTTTACCAAAGATTTAATGACTGTTTACCACGTCTAATGAACATTGGTCATTGATCTGAGTGTACCGAAAATAATTACTAATACTATGACACTAACTAAATGTCTAAACCTACTGTTCCCACCTGGCCCCAAGAAGCCCAGGCATGATTTTGATGTTCCTCTGTGTTACCAAATGACTAAGAAGGGACCATGGCCTGCTCATTTTGATTGGGTCCTTTGGTGCTAAATGGAGTGCTTTTGGTCAGTTTTGACAGGGTATGCATTTGCCACTGAATTACACTTGGAAGAGGCAATTTTGCACACAAATGTAAGTCGAACCACAAAGTTTCAAAAATCACACTGTTTTGCATAGGGATATATTTCACACCGATTATTTGCTCCTAAAATCCGTAAGCTTTAAAAAACAAAATAGAATCTGCAAGAAACCATTACATTCTTATGGACAACACATAAATGCAGAATCCAGAACAGTGCGACTGAGTAAACACGGTAACAAAGTCTTTACTGCCCCCTGCTGTCGGTTTCTTAAAAATAGCAAACATTACAGTAAGAATTGACAGTGTAAACTCGCGAGTGCATAATCCCAGTACTTTATTCTGAGCAATGATTGTAAAGTAAGAAATCCATGCCAGCAACGTGTGTATGAGCTCAAGTGGAAAGGCAAAACGTATAATGTCTGTTTCGACTTGTGTAGCTGACCTTGTCCACTTGGTTCTTTTTCTAAATTAAATTATTTGAATTTGCTTTTAAACATTTACATAGTTGGGATAAAACATTCAAACAACTCGGTGGATGCCCATCTTTATACTGTAAGCCTGACTTGCCATTATGAAATTAGACATGCTAAAGAGCCTGGGTAACATAGCTACAAGGCCACAGAAAGGCATTATTATTTTACATATGATTTAATTCAGACACCATAAAATAGAATGTCATTTCTTATTACACTTTTCATCTCGTGGTTGAAGACATCAAGTCCCCAAAGTGTCTTGTTTTAACAGACGAGTCCAAGATCCTGGATTGTAAGCCCTGCAATATGGATGTAAGGTCCCTCTCCTAAACTTTTATTGCACAGGAGAAGGTATGCACCTGTAACTTAAAAAGAAGAATTTAAAAGAATCATAATGGGCATGGTGGGAGGCTTTTTGGGCTCTCTGTGTGCACTCAATTCAATGTTTTCTTTGGCTGTGCCTGCGACTAAGCATAGAAAACCAACCTGCTGTGCTATATGGACTGGGTTTATTGTTCTTTAACATAGAAATTCTGCCGACTCTGGTTGCTACACGTTGGAGACGTGTGTGTGTGTGTGTGTGTGTGTGTGTGTGCAGTTAATAAGGCAATCTGGTCCATTCCTTAGCCTGGATGCCTATTTTAAGAAATATCTATGCTTGATCTCTGTACACTGTTATCTGTGTACCTCGGGATAACTAGCTTTGGGATAATTTTTTTTTTTTTTTTTTTTTTTACCTTCTTCAGTGATTCATGGCCAAAACCACACACTTTTCTCTATACTTTGGATAAACCATTTACACATTTTACTCTCCCTAGGCTCTGTTAAATCTACACTCCTATATAACAGCCTGCTGCTATTTCTCATTGCATTTCAAGTGACAGCAAAACCTGCCCCACCTGGGACATCTAGTGGTGGTGGCTATTTGGCCTGCTTTTTGTCTGGCAGGTTTTTGAGAAAATTCTACTGCAGAGACCAGAGGGTTAACAATCTAAGAAATTTCTCGTCTCCCTTGAAGTAACACCAGAAGTCAATAAAATCACTTAACATTCACAGTAAGAGTCCCTACCTGACTCTGGGCGGTGGGTTTCCAGTGACTCTACACTCCAAATAAACTCTGCTTCCTTCAGCAACTTCTTGGCTCCTCAGCTTCTGGATGAACCGAGGTGCAGATGGCAAGTGGCGGGCTTTCTGGGACTGTGGGTGCGGGATGTGGGTGTGCGGCAAGGTCTTTTCTGGGGCCTGGTGGGCCTGGTGGGCCTGGTGGGCCTGGTGGGCCTGGTGGGCCTGGTGGCAAAGGCTGCCCTGGGGTTGTTTGACCTCTGGGTCCATCTCCAGTTGGTCTAGCTGTTCAGCAGTGGGGCTCTGGCTGGCTGAGGCACTCATCAAGGTTGATGGCTGATTTTTGGGAGATAGATATCCACTATCTGGTGATGAGGATTCACCATTTGGGCTTCTGTTCCTTGGCTTGGCTGCTTCTCTAAATATGGATGTCAGTTCCTCGATGAAACTAGCCGCTTTGTCGCATAGTTGGCTCTGGGGGCCACCCTTGCTTTGCTGGGCAGCTTTGGGCTTTGCACTTGGATTGGGAATTTTTGCACCTCGTTTTTCAGCCTTGCGGAGGCTCCGGATGTAGCTGGGGCTGGCCAGCAGGGGTGATACCCCGGGTTTTCTTTTTGAAGCTGGGGAAGTGATCCTTTCAGCTTGTTCTGGTACAGGCTGGACAGGTGCTCGCCTGTTATCCCGATGTCGTTCTGAGGAAGTCTGCTCTCCTGATTTCGTCTCCTCATGGGAAGGAGTTTCACAGAGGCTTATGGGAGACTTGCTGAAAATCTGCGAGATCTCCTTTTCAGAGTCAAAATCTTCAGTTTCAGAGTTGTCTATAGCTCTGCGAGCCAGGTCAAGGCTTTTATTTATTTCTTCCTGGCTGAGGAAGGCAGAGAGGCCTGGGAAGAAGTCAGCACTTTTGCCCTCTTCCTGCACGTCTGATAAGGAATCATAGAAAGAGTCATGGGAGGAAGTCTCTGACATATTTGAGCAGTCTCCACACACTCGTTGCTTGTAGCAGGAAGGCTGGAGGCACAGGAAACCTGTGTTCTTGCTTTCTGAAAGACAACATAGAATCTTCATCAATGCTAATAACCCCTCTCCTGATTTTTTCACATATCTCTAGTAACAACAAATTGGAAGAAACATTAAGATGAACCAAGATAGCAATCTTCTTTAGTCTATAAACTGGAAGAAAGACCAGATATTTGTGTTCTTACAACTTACAATTCATTAATTATTTAGGTTTTCGAGGTAGCATCTCGCTATGTAGCTCAGCCTGGCCTTGAACACACAATCTTCTTATCTCTGTTTCTAGGTCTGAGACCTATTGGCTGGGTTACAGTGCCTGCCATGGCTTGTAATTGCAAATTGACATGCACTCTCTAAGTGAGCAACTACTACCAAATGATACAAGGAGAGGATGTCTTCAGCGGGTCCCCAGTGGACACATAGGGGGCTGTTTTGTGTGCCTTTCTTCATCACGAACCTCATCAGTGGTCTCAACACAGCAATACTTTCAGAGAAGTGCTTGAGAATTTTTGTAACGCTGACTGTCCTAGTTTGGTTTCTGTTACTGAGATCAATACTATGAGCAGAAGCAACTTCGGGAGGAAAAGATTTATTTGGTTTATAGGTTACCATCCATCATGGAAGGAAGCCAAGGCAGGGCCTCCTGCAAGAACCTGGAGGCAGGAACTAAAGCAGAGACTGGGAAGGAATGCTGCTTGCTGACTTGCTCAGCTCACTTTTTCATACAACTCAGGAGCACCTGCCCAGTGGTACTACTGCCTACAGTGGGCTAAGCCTGTTCACATTAATCATCAAACAAGAACATGACCCCGGACATGATCCCGAACAATCTGATGGAGTCAATTTCTCAAGTGAGTTGCTCTTCACAGATGACTCTGGTTTGTGTCATGATGACAAAGGGCAGTCAGCTCACTGATTTTGTTCACACGATCCTAATCCACCAAGAGCAAAAGAACAATTTCAGATTTCCCTCATTTAATAAAAAGATCAGGTATTTGTGTGTTTATAAGCTAGGATGTATTTATTTATTTATGTCTCAATAAACTGTCTCAACCTTTATGTGCAGCCACATCATGCATATTCATTCATTCAACATAATTCTAACAGATAGTAGTAATCACTTATTAACTTTCAGGTGCGGAGAGTGCATGTGTGCTCCATACTATTTCCAAACTTTTCTCTCGAGAGACAGGGTGTATAACTGTATTGTATTTTTAACTCTGTGGCTGATGCACTCCTCTTATAGTTATTGACTGGCATGTTAGCATGAAGCCAGCCATAGATGAGATATAAATTAGCATGACTATGTCCAAAAACTTTATTTGTAGACACTGATCCTTAGATGTTAATTTTTTTAAAAGTTATAAACGTTCTTGTTTAATTTTTATTTGGAGACGCATCTAACTGTGTAGTTTTGGCCTTGGACTTTCAGTTCTCCCACCTCGGTGTATGAAGGAAGTTGAGATTAGAGATATGTGCAATGTGCACACATGTGCACACACTTGTTTATGAGCACATGCAGGTAACCTCATAGGCAGACTAGAGTGTTGGGGTACACTGTGTGAAGGTATGTCTCTGTATATTCAGTTGTTCATTCTTTACTGGCAGAGAGCTAAATGCTTTCAGGATCTTGGCATTACTATTCCTCACCAGCCTAGAGGCAATCTACAATTGTATCTGATTGGCTATAATAAAGATTTGACAGCTAATAGCTGGGCAGAGAGTAGAGGGCAAAAATTTCTGAAAGAGGGATGCTGGGAGAAGAAATGGGACTCAGAGATTCACCAGAAGGCAAGGAGCAAACTGAGGAACCAGAGTGGAGCAGAGAGGTAGAGCTAGGTACATGATGGGGTGTAGTATCAGGATCAGTCTGATTAAGTTAGACAGCTGTCTGGGAGACTGCCCTAACTAAAAGGCCTAAGCTTTAAAATACTAAAAAGCCTCTGTGTCATTATTTATACTGCTGCCAGGTCCAAGAAAGTCCCACTATAATAGGGTGTCTATCGTATTTTCTAGAGCTAGAGTTGTATAGGGGGTTGTGAACCACCCTATATTGGTGCTCAACTAGTCTCCTAAAAGAACAGTAAAGATTCTTAACCACTGAGTCATCTGTTAAGGCCCTAAAGAGTTTTTATTTTTCAGTGAAAAAAAATAATCCATAGTCCTGTACATAAAATGTCAATAGAATGGATTAACTCCAGAGGATAATGTTTGCTGACTGGCTCTTGACCCAGAATCTTGACACAGTCATTCCATTCAAGAGTTAAAAAGTCACATGCGGTAATACAATGGGGAAGCTGGAGTCATTAAACAAAGGAGATGAAGGGGATATAACAATTTGATAGAGCTTCAAAAGATTGCGGAAAGTGCATAGGAACCATAGGAACGACGTGGGGAGGAGGGGGTGTAGTTTTAAAGGACGTATAAGACAGCTATGTGTTCTGCAGAGGATATTTATCTGCGATCATCATTGGAATCAAATAAAGGGTGCTCCAGTATGTTAGGCATCAGTTTAAACTCCCCCTTTGCTCACTGAAGCAATGAGTCTCCTGCCACTCTAATTGTTCGTTTTCTAAATATTGCTTATAGCTTCATAGGAGGAAAGGTTAGAAAGTCCCCAAGGTAATCTTTCCTTCAAGATTGAGTTGAGAAGTCATCAAAGGAAGACTTTGGACATGCTGAGTTTCAGCTTTGTAAGGTTTGTCAATAGTCCTGGTGGGATATTCCCCCAGAAAGTGTGACAATTGGGCCAAGTGAATATTGGGCCAATATTCTTGAAGCAGTTTTCCATCTAAGGAAATCTGATGGATTGATCAGAACATCCTGTGTTGTAGTAATTATTTTTAAAAAGTGGAAGCTGGTCAATCTGACTGTCTAAGCTGCAGAGGCTCTGCCTAGCTCAACCACATGGCCAGAGGCCATGTGTACGCCTCAGCTAGAAACGGAGAGCTAGTGACACCAGCCTTGCCACCCACAAGATGCCAGCATGGGAGATGGCTCTGCCAATCTTCCACGCTGTCTCTACAAGGCTGGGCAGTGCCCAGATCATCCAGCAACCACACGGGCTCTGAACAGATGAGACTCTAATGCTTAGATTATCCAAAGGCTTATATATTTAGCAATGATCAATAATAAGATACCCTTACAAACAGAGGTGTAACTCAATACCCAACCTAGATATACCAACTACCTTTGCCTGCTACAGACAAGTGAACATCAGCCTCCATATCTCTCTCTCTCTGTCTCATCTCTGTCTCTCTCCTAGCTCCTCCTCTTCCTTCTCCTTTTCCTCCCTTACTCCTCCCACCTTAGCTCCTCCTACAATCCTGATATTTGATCTTAATTGTCAGCTTGATAGGATTTGGAATCACCTAGGAGACATACCTCTGAACATGTCTTTAAGGTGTTTACTGAGCAGGTAAACTGAATAAAGGAGACCTAACAGTGGGCAGCCCCTTTCAATTGATGGCCCAGATATAAAGGGAGCCTGTGTAAAAGGAATACGGATGCCTGCCCTCACACCTTCCTCAGCTACAGCATCTATTTTTTCTGCTATGGTCCTCCACTGACCACAAACTCTATTTTCTTTGAACTTCCAATGAAGATTTAATATCAGCTCCTCTCCAGGGAATTCCCAGGTCTTCAGCACTGGTTTTAGGCATTGGAACTGCTTAGGTATTTAACCCTGTGAACTGGGCAAATCCTAATGCCCCACTGTCCTGTTCTTCTCATTGTACTTACCTTTACCAAGTCTAGTTCAGTGGTTTTCAATCAGTGGGTCATGACCCCTTTGGGGGTTGAACAACCCTCTCACAGGGGTCGTTTATCAGATATCCTGCTATAAGATATTATTTTCCAGTTTGTAACACTAGCAAAATTACAGTTACGAAGTAGCAATGAAATAATTTTATGGTTGGGGGTCACAGAAACATGAAGAACTGTATTAAAGGGTCACAACATTAGGAAGGTTGAGAACCACTGCTCTTCTTCCTCTCTCTTGACTGTTCTGTGGCATGGAGCCATCCTAATTATTCTCTTATGAAGAAAGTTTGTACTCAGTTCACTTTTAATATGTAAATATATTTGGTTTATGAGCAACAGGCAGTTAAACTGTAATTTTGAGATGACAGAATCATGGTAAAAATAAACAAGTATAAAACAAATATGAATATAAAATTTTATTTAGCTAATTAATCATGAAACCATTAAGAGTTTACAACCATTTCAAAGAAGGCACTGAAGACTACACACATATGCAAGTGATTATGAGTGCTTAAATGTTTTGGTAGACTTACAACTGGTTAAGATCTATACAACAATAAAATATAATGTTGGGAGTCATACAGAATGCAAGTCAGTACTATTTTCACTAGAAAAAAATAATTCATATATCTGTGAAACACTCAGCCCGGCATGGTTGCATGTGCCTACAATCTAGCATTCAGGAGTTAGGAGGCAGCCTATTCTAAAAAGAAAGTTCCAGGCCAGCCAGAGATCCACAGTGAGTCTTTCCTACAGAGGAGAACCAGGATTCAGGTCCAGGCAGTGAATCCAGAGCTCCATCTTCACTATGTACTTAAGCACTGTTAAATTGTAGTTTTACAAGCAAGATTCCTAAACCATGTATCATATTAATAAAACAGGATCAGAAACAAGATCCATACATCACTAACTCCATTATAATTTAGTATAAGATGAACGTACCATTATATATTTTAGTGCTTCAGGAAAAGCATTATGTAAGGAAGCTTAAGCTAAGTGAATGATGGGAAACAGCCGATTCTGACTGTTAAGTCGGGAGTGTTTGCTGCAGGCACAAATTGTCTCACCTGTTTACTAACTCACATGTTGGTTTTCAACACGCGCCACCTGATGGGATCCAGTTGTCAGGATTAGGTGCCATTTAAAAATTGCTTGCACAGTGAAAAGCGAATTAATAGCATGATTGTGTACCTGCTCCAGATTTAATTTTCAGCTCAGTTATTGCTGCTGGAACATGCACGCAGGCTAGGAAAACTGCTCACTCAAGGCGGGATGAACAAGAGAGGTTTCCAGGTGGCCCAAGGTCACTGGAAAATGGTGCTCCATAGATTTTTTTTTTTGTCAGTCAACACCCCAAAATGAAAAGACCGTCTTCAAAAGGAATGATACACAGCTGCAAACATCTCCATTATCTCCCTGAGACTTTCTGTTGGATGTGAGAGACGTAGACTATGAAGCAAAATTAAAAGTTCAACTGATCTTGCTTTTGGTCAGTAAAAAGGGAACGAGAGAAATGCCAGTGTAAAGTGAGGTTCTGATTCTAATGTCCTGTTCCCCAATTGGTTCTTGATTTATCAGTAAAGAAGGCCAGGGGCCAATTGTTGGGTGGAAGGTATAGGCAGGACTTCCAGGTCCCAGAAGGAAAAGGCAGACACAGGGACATAGAGAGGGTCTTTCCTGCCATGCTTTGGAAGAAAAAGAACGAAACAACCATGATCTCCAGGGTAGCTAGGGCCTGCAGCCTCCGCTATAGATGGGTAGCCAAGGATGTTTGGCAGGGGCTACGTATGACTAACCACTGAAGTTCAGGGCAGGTGCAGGTGGAGAGACACAGATAATAAATTGGAAAGGGCACGCTTTTCCAGGTAGGAGATAGTAACTCCCAGCAATTGTACTAAAAAGGCAAATTATAAAGCAATTCTCTCTCTCTCTCTCTCTCTCTCTCTCTCTCTCTCTCTCTCTCTCTCTCTCTCTCTCTCTCTCTCTCTCTCTCATATTTTATCTGAGGATTCAAGGGTCTCCGGTGAGACTGGTAGCATGGCCCACTTCCCACAGCAAAGGCCGGTAGAGCAAGAGGGAAGCCGGGAGGGGCCAGAGCACAGTCGACCCCTGGCAAAGGCTGTAGCTTTTAAAACTTACACGCAACATGCCAGAAATGAAGTGTTTCTCTTTTAGAAGGCAGCACAGGCATCTTGAGGAATCGAGGGGTCTTCTGTAGCTTTTGATCTCTGAGTGCTTCCGGCCAGTACTTTGGGTGCCTTGAAAACCCCTCGTTTTTCTTTTCGTCTCTCCTCAGTTTCGTTTAGTTTAACTATCATCTCTCCTGAAACTGCCCTAAGCCATAATTCTCTGATTTCTGGGAATATGTGCAGCTCTAGGTTCTTCCCCACAGGGGAAATGTCTGCTCCACGGCCCTGTCCATGTCAATGTCAGGATCCCCTCTTCCACTTCCTTTCATCGAATGGTAGAACATGCAGTCAATGACAGTTGTGTGCCAGGGAAGCTTCAAGGAAGACAAAGTATATCAGGCAATTTTTCTTTAGTGATTTTTTAATAGTCCAATATTAGGGATTGATCAAACATAAAAAAATACTGTACAGAGGAACATGACAATTGTCTGCTATTAGTATTGGTTAAGCAATTTGCAGTAGGGATCAAAGATTTAACTGAGACCCCTTTTACAAAGTCTGTCTTTGTCAGTGCCTTCTCTTCTCCTGTTGTACTCCCTCACCCGTATGAAGAGCTTCACAGCCAACCTGGGTTGTCCACCTACAGACAATCTGCTCAACGAAAACTCTCTGGCACACCTTCTTAACACGGACTGCTCTCAGCCCAGGTTCTGCTCCCCCGTTCCTTAGACATGTTGTGTACTTTGACATTTTCATGACTTTGCATAAATTGTCTATTTTGCCATTTTGTCTTTTCCACTCCTGCTTTTCTAACCAGTTCACCTGGCTACTTCCTTTGGAGAATTTCTAGAATTCTCTGGTTAACACAATTTGATTCTGGGTCCTTTGGGTAGTATTTTATCATTGCATCTATCTTTTTAAACTATATATGCATTGTTTTCTTTCAGCACTGGGCATTGGACCTGCTACTCAAGCATTTATTAGTGAGTTACATCCCTAGCCCCCAGTTAAATGCATATAGTGGTTTTGGTGAAAGGAGACCCTTTCCCCTGCGAGCTGTATGCACCACGAAGGCAGGAAATGTGTGTGAATGGAGTCTTCACATGGCTATTGTTTACCACACTGGATCACAGCCTGTAACGAAAAAAATACTCAGAAGTCTCTAGTATGGCAAGCATGTTCTGCAGTTTCTTTTGGGGCTTGTCAGGAGATGGATTGACAGAAACAAAGGCGGGAACTGAAATCTGTTATTGTCTCCCCTGCTCTCAGAAACAGAGCCCCACTGTAGCATTTCAAATATATCTTCTTCACTGAAATGCTCTTCTGTCCTCAACTTTGAATTGTAAAAGTTCATTTTTTTTTTTCCTGCATCTGTTTATTGGAGCATGAAGTGTGTATGAGTGAGGGAGTCATTTCCTACTTCCGCCATGTGGGGGCTGGGGATTAAACTTATATCAGCAGCCTTGGGACACTGAGCAGGTCACTAGGCCTAAAAACTCATTTCAAGTGTCTTATATGGACATTAAATATATCCATTTAGCCAGGCAGTGTTGGCACACTTTTTTAGACTTCCTTGGGAGGCAGAGCCAGGTGTATCTCTGAACTGGAGGCCAGCCTGGTCTACAGAGTGAGTTCCAGGACAACCAGGGCTACTCAGAGAAACCCTGTTTGGGGAAAACTCTGTTAATTAAGGTAGAAGTCCACCATGACCTGATAGCCTCTGGGCTCAGCACAGTGTGAGACACTTTATTAGTAGGGCTTTTCCTTCTCTGACTTTGTCTGGGGAATTCTAAGCCTCAGATGCCTCTACCCGAGGAATGTCACACAGCCTCAATTAGATTACAGGACCAATTTCCTTTATCCTCATAAAACCTGTTCAGCTAGCACCTGAGATTCCTGAAATGCTTCCACCTGCTAATGAGGCATTTTGGTGCCCTAAGCCCTCAACCAATGACTGAAGCAAAGGCTCAGTAAATAAAATGTTTGCTGTGCAAGTGTGAGGAGAAGAGTTTAGCTTTCCAGGACCCAGGGAAAGTGAGGAAGGTGTGTTGGCTGGCACCGTGAAGCCAGCACTCAAGAACCAGAGATAGCTGGAACAAGCTGCTTTGTTATACTGGCTGACTGATGAGTTCTGGGTTAAGAGACTCCAATGTCAATCAATAAAAGTAGAACTAGGTAGAGGAAGACACTCCACGTCAGCTTCAGAACACACACACACACACACACACACACACACACACACACACACACACACACCATGTGCATGCATGGGAGCATAGCACCCCAAATACATGCAAAAATATTTTGTTCATAGAAATCTATTGTTTTTTTTAACCAACAGCAACTTAACATGCTTATTGAGATACAAACAGAAACAACAAGAGGCTAAACAAAGAACTAATAGAAGATGGTTGGTTATATAATGGTACTTAATTTCTCCCCGTGTCCCATTTTGCATTTTTCCCTCTTGGCGTGTTGGGAATTATTGGTAAGCTCATGGACAGTGCACGTGTGAAGATCATGTGCTTCTTTCTCATCGAGACAAGTCTTTCATTGGTGTGGCTTCACCACATGGCCAAACTTCCAGTGATCAGTCTCTACCTCTTAACACCATTGAGATTCCAGGAGTATGCCATGATCTACCCTTTTACACACAGATTCTGGGGATCTAAATTCATAATTTTGAGGCAAACACTTTAGTGACTGATCCATCCCTCAGGTCCCTATTTTACATTTCTCTGTTGCCTTTCACATACTAGGGATGGCTTATGCATCTTATTTAAATATTAGCCTATTCTGAATTTGTGTAATTACTCTATCGGTGATTTTTTTATGCTTTGTCCTTAGCTATATCATGGCCTCCCTCCAGTTTGTAGTTCCTTGTTTTGTATGTCTTGTACATAAGTGTGTTGAAAATACATATGTTTTTCTCAGCTTTTGTTTGTCTGGGAGTGTCTCTGTAATTTCCAAAGGATAGTCTTGCAGAACAATGAATTCTTTCTTGATAGGTTTTTTCTTTAGTACTTCAAAGAAAAATATAATGCTACTTTCTTCTAGACTGGTGGTTTTATCAACCTCCTTAATGCTGTGACCCTTTGATATGATTCCTCATGTTGTGATGGAACATGAAATTATTTTCTTTGCTACCTCAAATTCCAATTTTTCTACTGTTATGAGTTGTAATGTACATATCTGATATGTGATCCTTTGACGCCATAGTATTTGCAACCCACACGTTGAGGCACACTGTTCTAGACTATTAGATTTTTATGAGAAATTGGTTGTCTGGTAAATTGGGATACACCAATGTAACTACCTGTCCTTTCTCTCTCTCATCCTTGAGTGTTCCCTCTCTTTCACCCTTGACCATCGTGTTAAGACACTTTCATTATAACACATCAGTGAGGGTAGACCTCATTGAGTGACATTTGACCTGTGACCCCTGACCTTCCTCTATGCGTTTATTTGTACCTTTCTTCAGTTTGGTAAAGTTTTGTGTTATTATATTATTTCCTCTTCTTGGCATTCTCAGGCCTGCTTTAAACTCACACAACTGAAAACTGCTGTCTTCATCTTGTACCCAAAGCCAGCCAGATCCTCGCTTCTGCTCACACTTTTCTTTATGCCAACTGGAAATGTCTGCATAGCCTGTTCTCTTGCTGTTATTTTTCCTTCCGTTGGTTGTCCCTCCAATGGATGCCTCTTTTGCACATTAAAATTTTACTGAATATATTTTGATGCTGAAGAATTACTACTGCTTGATCTTTTTAAAAAAAACTTATCCATCTCTTTAGGTTTCTCTTTTATAATATTGAAATAATTCTCTATTTTCTTGGAGCTCAGAGTTCACTGAGCTCCCTAGAAGCTGTTTTCAGCTCTCTGAGACTTTCCCCACACTAGCTCCTGCCTGGTACCCCATTTTATGTGCTTTCTGACCTTATTCTGATTATCGAGTGAGGGGATGGTTTTTTTTTAAACACTCCAGATGCAATACTGTCCCAATGTTAAGTATTTACTTCTGTCTACCTAACCTGCTATATGTGTCCCTCTAAAAATTCTAAGTCAACTGTCTATATTTTCTATGCTTCTGTAATTACTTCCAAATTTCACCACTGGATGGCACCCAGGTCCAGAAATTTTCAGGCCTGTTGCTACTGTATTATTGCAGTTTTAGAATAAGAGGACAATCAAAACCCAGGATTGTCCCTAATATGTTGTTGACATGCTGTTCAGAAAGAAACAGGAGAGTACCCAGAAAGAGAAGTCTGATACTTCAAGAGCATCCCCTTTTCCCCATCTTCTTTAAGGTAAGTCAAATGCACCCATGGTTATGCTTCCGTGGTACTCGGGCATTACAGGATTCTGTTCAGATTTTGGGGTTTTGTTTTTGTTTTATTTTCAGGACAGGGTTTTTCTGTGTATACCTGGCTGTCCTGGAACTCACTCTATAGATGAGGCTGACCAAGAACTCACAGAGATCTGTCTGCCTCTGCCTCCCAAGTGCTGGGATTAAAGGCATACACCACCACTGCCTTGCAATTCTATTCAGCTTTAAGCAGTGCCACTGTATATGGATCATATACAGGGTTCTGTATCCTATACATATGCCATCAATTGAGCCCATACCTGAAGAAGCAGCTTTCTAAGAGCAAACAACACATCACTGGGGTGGGACCAAGTTGCTGAGGATAAGCTCATGGCAAAAGATTGTTACAGCCAGTCACAGGAAGATGCTAGTCAGAAGAGAAGCCAAGCACACTGGGTCTGTATGTCCTCTGGCAATACTTCCAGAGGCCCCCTTTTCCATGGATTTGGGGAAAAGAAGGAGGCATGGTAGGCACAAGACTAAGGTAGGACAGGTACATTAACCCATGTCCTGGTTACTCATACTAAGCAGCCTCACCCAGGAAAAAGGTGACTGAAAAAGACCTCTGCCCCTGTTCCAGGCTCCAGGTCAAATAGTTTCTCTCACCTCTGACACACATGGGCCACTTGAAATTGACATTTAAAGTTGCCTGTCACTGAGACCTAAATCGACAGCTCTGCACTCTGTGCCTGTGGTTCTTATCCAGTCTTCTATGGAATATTCCCCTTGTGTCTGTATCAACACTCTGCCTTGACTTTCAGTGTAGTTCCTCTAAACAGTGTAGCCTCTTTAGCCTCTAATAAAGAGCCACTGTGTTCCACATACATGGTAGAATACACATAAATAATACTCACATATGTAGTATGATCTAACCATTATTGTAGTAATTTAGATTGGGGATCAGTGGGGCTGGTGAAGTGACTCAGAGGTTAAATACTAACTGTGCAGCCTGGTGACTTGCGTTTGATCCCTGGAAATCACACAGAAAGCTGGATGGAGGACTGAACGTTGCAATGCCAGTCTTCCTATGGCAAGATGGAAGACAGAGACTAGAGAATCATCTGGAAGCTTGTAGGCCAGCTTGCCTGGCGTATGCAGTGCATAAGGAGAAATGAGAGCTGCCTTAACCAGGTAGAAGAGGAGACCCAACTTTTGAAAGCTCTATACAGACCTCCACATGCATCTCATGGCACACATAAGCCCCACCCCCAAACAAACACTAAGAAATGAAACATCGAAGTTTGCTATTGACTATCAATACTAAGTGGAATCAGAAGTACTTCCTCAGTTAAAGCCAAAGAAATTGGTTTGGCTTGTAAATCTATTGTTATTTAATAAATTCTCACATGTTGGAAAGACTAAAACAGATCCATCTATGTCACTGATGGAACTTGCTCATGATGGAACTGCTGACAGTCACAGTCGCTGTAAGATCCTCATTTAGAAAGATTTTAAGATAGTATATTAAACACTTATCTCTAAGGATTCTAACTTTTGTGTTTCTTGTCAACGACCAAGGAAGCGTCTCATGAGAAACATCAGAAGCAAAACCTTCACCCATTCTGTTTTCCAGCAATTCTAGAACAGGTTGAGCAGCCCTCAACCTGTACCGAAACTGGAAATCTCAAAATAGTCCAAAACCATAGACTTTTTAAAATGCTGACCTGACATCACAGATAGAAAATTCTCTACCATGAAATTCTGTTGTCTGCATAAAATTGTTAAAAGTGATTATTAATAATACCATTAAGAAATAATGGAACATACTTGCAGGCTACATACGTAAAGTGTATATAAAGCATAAATAATTTTGCATATAGATTTGGGTATCTATCTCCTAAGTGGCTCATTACATATATACAAATATTTCAAATGTTGAAAAAATGTAATATCTGTGACATCTTTGGTTTAAACATTTCCCATAAAGGACATTTAACCTGCATTAGACAGAAAGAATGGTGTCTGAACTGATCACGGGGTTCCCAATGGAGGTGGTAGAGAGAAAACTGAAGGAGCTGAAGGGGTTTGCAGCCCCATGGGAATAGCAACAATACCAACCAACCAGAGCTTCCAGGGTCTAAACCACCAGCCTGGAAGCACATAGGGAGGGACCCATGGCTCCAGTTGTATATGTAGTGGAGGATGGCATTGTCAGGCATAGATGGTAGAGGAGATCCTTGGTCCCATGAAGGCTGGATGTCCCAGTGTGGGGGAATTCAAGGATGAGGAGGTGGGAGTGGGTGGGTGGGGGCACATCCTCATAGAAGCAGAAGGAGGGGAGATGAGATTAGGAGGTTTCAGGGTTGGGGGGAAAGGAGAAAGGGGATAACATCTGAAATGTAAATAAAATATCTAATAAAAAAAGAATGATGTCAAGCTTGCTAACTCTTTGAAACATATGTAACATGGACACAGTTAAAAAAAGCACCTACTATGAATTATGCTCGTCTTTTATAGCCTAAGGACATAGTCATCTGAAGGAGTAACATCACAACATTTCTTAAACTTCTTGCTCATTAGTGGTCCTGAGAATCAGGGCTCAGAACTCAGGAGCACTAAGTGCCCCACCACGGAGTTTCACGTCCATAATCTAACATTTTAATAGATGAGGTATAAGTAGTAAATTACATAATTTCCAGGTTCTGAATTTCTTATACTTAAAATGCCTTTTAAAAATCTTTTCTAGATTGACTATTGGACAATTATACTATGTTTTTATGATGTCTATAAACCATGGCTGATTGGAAGCCTCTCAGTTATTTGAGAGAAGTGTGGTAACTGCCACAAACCAAGACTGGCTTCCCTCAAACTACCAGAGAAACAGAAGATGCTGGTATCCCACAGTGCTTTGCACGCAAATTCTTGCAGGTAAATATTGACATGTGTTCATGTGTGTATCACACATTCTAACAGGAGAAATCTTAGCATAGCCCAGTGCCTCACTAGCTATAACACTTTGGGGTTGACCCTGTACCTTTCCATCAGAACTGATCCTGATAGTAGGGTGCAGGTAACCCGGCCCCTGGATGAGAGCTCTAGAAAAATGGCACTGCCAATAAGAGCTGGCCTTGGGGTCATGAAAGTGGGTGAGCTGCTTTGTCCCTTGCCTGCAACACTCAGGAGAACCAGCACAGTAGGGCTGGACTTGAATGAGGAGGAGAAGGTGAGCCAGTCCTGACGGAAAGGGAGAGCTGGCACTGACACTCATCTAGTCTGAGGTGGCTGAGGTGGGGTGGGCATGGGAATGATTCTCTCCTCCTCACCACCTGTGGTAGTGGGGAGAGCTGGTCCTGAGGGCATGAGAGCAAGAGAACTAGCACTGCCCCCCACTGGCTGTAACATTTGGGACAGCAGACCTTGCAGCTCACCTAGGCAACACAGTGGAGTGCCCCCTGATCTAGAAGTCTCAGTTAAGCGAGCCTTGAGAGTGTAAGAGCAAAAGAGCTGGTCCAGCCCCTCCAAGGCTGCAGCACTTTGGAGAGTGGGCCTCATTCCTTGACTGGGCAGCACAGTGGAGCTCGGCCTGGAGGAATGGGTGCTGGTGAGCCAGCCCCCAGAGGGAATGAGACCAGAACAGCTACTTTACCTCCTGTTGTTGCCTACATTGGGTGGCCTAGCCAGAGCAATGCTGGAGAGCTCACCTTGGTAGTGTGGCTTGGGGAGAGCTGGCAGGATGACCAGCTCAGCTACCCCCTACCCCCAGGCCCAGATCCAGGTCTTTGAGTTGGCCCAGCCCAAGATCTATATCATCTGCAAATGATTGGGACACATGAAAGGGCCAGTAGTGTTAACTAAAGCTGCAGGATCTCCATGACACAGAGCAGTGAAAGGATAAATGGGAAGAGGCCCAGTGAGGATCCAATATTGTCACAGAAGTCAGAGATCTCAATCCAGACCAATGACTCATTGCAATGAACATTTGCAAGTGAAGATGTGTGGACTGTATTCCGTATTGTGACAAATTACTTCTTTCAGGATGAGGTAATTTCTGTGCTTTTTTTTTTTTTCTTTTTTTTTTTAAGCGGAAGTTGCAAGGGCAGAGGATGTTTATGAGGGGGTAGGGAGATGAGCAGGACTGGAGGGAATGGTGTCAAAGTCACAAGGAATCAATGAAAAGTTAAAATAAAATGAAATCTTACCATTACTACCCTAGTATTTGGGGAAATATTTATTTGGAGATCTTGAATATGCAATATATTGTACATGTACATGATTCACATCCTATGTGAATATGCAAATGACAAAAAGACAGACACATCAATAAATTATAAATAACCATGACTTTTAAAGTTGCTGACTTTGATGTATAGAACAATTATATTCATGACACTTGGGAGAATCCTCTATATTATGAGTAAAATATATGTACATGTATGGAGATATATATATATCTCCATATATATATACATATATATGTGTGTGTATGTATCTATATGTATATGTGTATGTATATATGTATATGTGTGTATATATATTCTTATATCCTTCTAGAATAATCCTGTTGACAAAAGGCACTATTGACTGTTGATCTGTTGATATAAGAATCTGTAAGAATTATTTCTTTTGTTTGTTTGTTTATTTTGTTTGTTTTTTGAGACACAGTTTTTTAGCATAACCAACCCTGGGTGTCCTGGACTCACTTTGTAGAGCAGGCTGACTTTGACCTAACAGAGATCTACCTGCTTCTGCCTTCTGAGTGCTGGAATTAAAGGTGTGTGCCCTAATTGTATATGTATGCCCAGCTCACAAATTATTTCTCAACTTTAACAGAATGCAAGAGAAACAAGCTAGACACACACAGCCCGTGTAGCATATAACAACACCAACACCAAGAAAAGGATTTGCTTTACAATGAGTAGAAGCAAAGCTTTCTATGACTGCTTCTGAGTTAATCATTTTCATAGTAAATCATTTGACCCTGTAGACAATGCATGGAGCACACATCATGTTTCTACATTAGTATTTTTATTTCTCAAGACTGAAAGGAAAAGGCCCAAATATTTGGCTCAGTGTGTAGTATTCAGAGCTGGCAGACTCGGCATGGAAGCTTGTGAGTAACTACAGACCTCCCTCTTCCCACTGCAGACACTATGAGTAGTTATCTTAAGTGTTCAGGTAAGAGGAGAATGGTTGTGATCTGTACAATATGTCAAGAAACACCATAGCCAAGACATACGAGAGAACTCTAGAATTTTAAAAGAAAAATTTGTGTTAGAAAGGAGACTGGAACCTACATCCTTTAATTGTGTGTACTAGAATGAAAAAAGTACTTTTCGGGTACTTTGGAGATTTCAGAGAGAGAGAGACAGTTCAATAGTCACCTGAAAATGTACATGTGCATATCCATAAATACATGACAAGTGTTGGGGAGTGCAAGCCCATCAGTAAATACTGGTTAGCTCTATGGTGGGATTTAGATAGGAATAGGAAATTCAAGTCATAAGCTTAGGTGGAAATTTTCTATTGTAATGGTTTAGATATTTAAAGTAAGCACCCTCATTCATTTGTTTGTAGACACCGAAAAAAGAATAAAAGCTTTTGATTAAGCCATTCAATATGGCTGACACTGTTTAGAAAACCTACCTATGAAGGCCAAAGCTAAGAACAAAAGCTCTGAAGTTTGTTGTTTTTAGAATCATGGCTAGCTTCAGACTGATTTCTTGCTTCTTATTTCCTTCTTCCTTTTCTTTTTATTTCTGTTTTCTCTTTCTCATTTCAGTAATTTTTTTTTTTGTCAAAGAACCAGCCAAAAGTGAAAACATTCACAAAATCCTATGTTTGATGCAAAACGACTTCAGTTATAAAACCATTGCTTAATAAACAAACAGCCCCTCTTTTCAATCATCAGATACATTACCATTGTGAAAAGGCATCTCAAGTTTACCCTGTGGTTGTAAACACAGTCCACCCTCCCAAAGTAAGACACTTTATCTAAATTTGGGGAACAGAAGCTGACAGTTTATTCAGTTATGATACAGCCATAGACTGTGTTTAATGAGGAGGACTTGAGGGTTTTTTTTTCTTGTACCCTCTTCATCCCTTTTCATTTTGTCATCTTTATATTAAATCCACTGGGAATAACTGTGGTTTTTATGTTTAATTCATCCATTTCTCACTTACATTGAAAAATCACATTCAGCAGACTGCACTGTAGATATCCACGGTCAAAAATGTCTTATTTGTGTGTATATTAAAATTATTTACCCAAGATGTTCCTATAGTCTCTGCTGTGATGCTGTTTCCCTTGCAAATCATTGTCATAATGCTTTGATTAGTCTTTGATTTTTTTTGGCTGGAATTTTACCAGGCCCTGGCCACTCACTCTGCATGGTCCTGATCCTTAGCTGAACTCCAGAATCATAGTGTCCTTTGAAGGTCCCTGACCACCCTGATTAAGCAGTGGGGACTCTTGTCCTGGCCTAGAAGGAGTATCAGTTAGTATACATTAATGAATTAGGCCAACTTATTTTACACACACAAATATTTCCTTCTCACACTTTTTAAATGAGAACAAAACAAACAAAATGAAAGCCAAGAAGTCACCATGGTGGTAATTTCCCAGAGTGAGCCTCATTCCTCCTCTCAAGAAGTGTGATCTGTGGCAATTTAAATATCCACTTTTAGCTGCAGAACAAAGAAGCCTGGACAGAGAGTGGATAGAGCCAGAGAAAGGGACCCAAGCCCACACTGGATGCCAGAACAACAGGACCAGGAATCCTGTAGTTCCAGAGTGGACTATGACAAGATAGGACCCCACACCTCTTCTTCAGTTAGCAGCTATAACGTTTTGAATATTTGAGCAGAGTATTCAATTTCTTTGAAA
The DNA here is from genome assembly GCF_011762505.2 of Arvicanthis niloticus. Lineage (NCBI taxonomy): Eukaryota > Metazoa > Chordata > Mammalia > Rodentia > Muridae > Arvicanthis > Arvicanthis niloticus. Next base: position 51,749,351 of record NC_047673.1, read on the forward strand.
AAAAATAGTTGGATAGTATCTTCATCATGTAAAAAGGACTTGATTTTGATATACACAGAAGTGGAACAGATTTTGAATAGTTTTCTATTGCCAAGTAATAGACCTTGTACTTGGCCATAGTATTTACACTAGAAGGTAATTAGTATTTTTAGAAAATGGTAAAAAGTAATGTGAGCCTGAAATAATTTTGCACCAACATCATGTGTTGGATTCAAGACAATTTCCTCAGTAGCTGAAAAACAATACGATACAGGACTTGATATTTATATTTGACAGACTGAACTGTAGATATCTATAGCCAAACATGTTTTATTCATGTATATATTGTGCCAACTAATTTAATTATGTCCTGTTGGTTAATTTAAAATCTTTCAAAAGGTAATTAATAACTCAACATATTTAAAACCTAGGGTTTATTATTTTAAACCATCAGGTTTTAGCTGAAACATGGATGACAGTCAAGATGGCTGTAGTTTCATTTCCTATGAAATATAACACGTGCACACTCTTGACAAATTTGACTCCATCCACAAACATATTAACCCTTTTACCCCTTTGAAACTGCTCAGAATGATTTAGCACACCTAAGATTATTACCCTAAGGTAGTTGTCTGACAGTGTGGACAGAAAGAAATCCAGCAAAGTTTATGTGTTACCTGTTTTGGGAAAAAATACAAAATTAATATTACATTTCTTATCCTCATGAAAGAAAAAAAAAAAAAAACGTTTACCAAATAGAATCACAGTGCCAGGCAAAGCTACTGAAATATTTCCAACTTTAAAAGTCTTAAAAGTGTTGTCTTACCAGTAAGTATGTTAAGGTGTGTACAGAACTTCTCAATGCTTGATTGGTTTGAAGCCTTCCCAAGGGCAATGGATTTCCCAGGAGCTTTTCTTCTTTCTCCTGGTGAGTGGAGGTCGGTCTTGCCTGTCCATTAAGGACTGCTTGGTCTGTGGTATTGAGACAACTGTGGCCTGAGACACTCATCTGCTCTCTTACTCTACTCGGCTATATTTGGTAACTGAACTCATGTTTCAGCTGAGTGCCACAATCAGGAATCCCAGTAGTGGGTTGGGAAGCAGCCCCAGATCGGAGGCTGGGTTCTTAGAAATTAAAGCCACTTAGTAGAGTAGGAATTGTAGTTATGAATTTAAAAACATGACATTTAAACATAGTCCCCTCTGACTTTGTCGTTGGATATTACCTCCCAGCCTTTTCACATGTCTTCAGGTATTTTCTGGAGGAAGACTCCTGGGGTGATCTGCTCTGTATGTTTAAATTTTAGCCATGTGGTGGGTTCTTCTTAAATAGTAAACCCAGTAACTATTTAAAAATTAAGCCACCTGCCAAATTGAGTGGAGATGCCAATTGCTTTCTTACTTCATGGTGTTAATTAAAAATATGACTAGAGTGTGTATTAAAGACATAGTCCAGGGCATAATTTTAACGAATGGAGACTGAATCCTACAGCACCTGTCTATCCTACAGTTCAGAACGCTAAGCCTGATGCATTAAGAACACTTAGCAAATAATTGCCTGGAAAAGCCGAGCAAATGGTGAATGAACATTGTCTCATACAAGAATGAAATTGTCACAACTGTAAAAAAAAAAAATGCACCACAAATCCTTTTGTGACGTATTTTATAGCAGCTCACTGTGACCTAGTCCATATTGTTCTCATGTTAACAAATAGAGGTAGGAGGAGCCAAGAACTTTTCTGACCCAAGATTATCTACTAGAGTAAGATCCAAGGGGGTAGAGAGAATCATAGGAAGGGTCCCGGGAAACTCAGAAAGTACTGAGACTTTATTTGGATCTCATGACCTTTGGTCTGGTTTCATGTCTAAAGAAATTTGTTCCTGATAGGGAAGTTTGTGATTTGCTCCTTGTCCTGCTCTGATCCCTGGCACAGTGCGTCCATGTCTGATTCACCCTTACAATTATTAGTTAGTGATTTTACAATGTACTCTTTGTAGAGCAAAAGTGGTACCCGCCTCTTAAGTCTGATTGTCTTAGGTCATTTTTGCTGTTTTAAGAAAATACTCCAGATGGGATAATTTAAACAGAACAGAAATTGACTTTCATCCTTCTTGAGACTGAAAGATGCCCATGGGTTCATTGTCCAGTGAAAGTCCTTTTTTCATTTCTAAGCTGTCACCCTTGAGTTCTGTGTCCTCTGGTGGAGACATTTCCAGTACACAGCACAAAGTAGAAGGCAAGGGTATTTTAATAAGGGTATTTAATCCTTCCCATGACGTCAAAGCTCATAATTTCACTCCTAAGCCACACTGTTAATACTGTTGCATTGGGAATACAGTTTATCACCTTAAAAAAAACTAAGCAATTAAATTTTAAATCAGAGTTCAAGACAATAGACAGCATACACCAGTCATCATGCCCGCCAAGAGAACGCAACAAGGAATAATTGCTTTTACAGATCACAGGAGGAAAAGAATGCCTCAGGCTGAGGTGCTGCTTCAACGTGAATTTTGGAAGGGCATTCAGACTTTTGCATGGATTAAACAAGTAAGCACCTGTCTATTATGCTTCTATGCCATAAGGAGTAACAAAACTGGAAAGGGCAGAGATGAAGAGGGAAGATGACAGAAGATGCATAAAATGGTGGCAAGTGGTAATTATGAGGACCAATTCAAGTTATAAAACTAAAATGCCTACAAGAGGGGTTGCTGATAGAAAAGAAGTGATTTACCCTGGGATCCCAGAGGAACTTGGCAGTGGGAGGCCTCAGTCAGATCTTGCCTTGTGCATAGTCTTAATTAATAACTTCACTTTTCCAAGTAGGAGTGGGATAGGGCCTATGTTCTGGACTAAGAAAATCCCTCTGTACCATGTGATGCTCCTTCTTTGTCTACACTTTAGACAGCTAGGAGGTGCCTTCTCATGCTTGGGGAAGGCAAGAGGCTGCTTCTCTGGGACTTTAAAGCAGATTCTAGTTGCAGAGATACAAAAATAAAGAGGATATCAATGAAAAGGCCATGGGAGAAATGTATGATATTCTCATTTTGTCGTCTTTTTCTCTTACATCCTTTATTGAACACATATGTTCTTCTTCCTTTGTTTTAGGAAAATCCCATCACTAAACTGGCATGGTGTGGCAGAAATGGAGGTAGTAACTGATGAATCTGATCAAGAAACAATAAACATGGTGGCATGAAGGCCTTGTAAAATTGTTCTAAGCAATGATCTATTAATTGGCTCAGATACAAATCTTTCAAACATGGCCCATCTTTAGACATCTTTCTCTTACACTGCATCTGCCTGAGTATGACATACATTGAGTTTATGTTCATCTGTGTACATCAGTGAACTTCAGATATGCTGCTCATAGATTTGGTTTTCTGAGGGCTTGTTTAATCTACTGTACATATGTTGCCTGATCCTGTGGGTGGTCTTCTGGATACAGGGCACTTGACAGATTGTGTATATGCACAAGATGATTAGAGATAACATGAAAGTAATGAAAATAGAATTGAACTTGTATGTGAAAAGTGAGATATGAGACTCTATACTTTATATGTGAGCATTGGGAACTGTTGGGTAGTCTATGCTTTCTGCTCCGTTCAGTGGTGGGAACTGAACCATACACTCTATCACAAAGCTGTATTTCTAATTCCATAAATCTCATTTCTAATCTGTCTAAAGGCAGTAAGTGTAAAATTCTACATAGAGCTGAAAAAAAAAAACCAATTTCTTTCAATAGACCATAGTTAATTTAAGAAAAATAAGCATATGTCTTTATAATGATGAAATAAATCAGGCATTATATTATAATCGCATCATTATTTACTGAATAATGTCAAATTGGATACAGTAAAAATACACAGTAGTGTTTTGAAGAGTAATAGATAAATTTGAAAGAATTATTAGCAAGTAGAAAATAATTGTATATTAAAATAAAAATATATTACAACTTAAATTTATCCAAGTTGTAATAGTTGTTTTACTATGCAAAAATAAAGAATTTAACTCAGCAAATTAATAATTCAAAAGGAAAAAGCAATATAGCTATTTCTATCAGTTATTAGCATGCCTTTGAACCAAATTCAACATCCATTTTCATTTAAAATATAATTTTGGAAGGTGCGAAAAATGGTTCATTAAATTTTAAGGTTTATATACACAGGAGCATGTATGTGTATACATGGTACATATATACACATTTAATCATGTACATATGTGATGTCACATCGTATGTAGACATAAAACACCAACAAATACTATTAACATACATACAAGTCTTTTTTAGAAAAAGATTTTATATTTATTTATGTGTATGTATGCATATTTGTGTGTGAGACAGTATGTGTACATGTGTGTGAGGTCCTATAGAGGCCAGAAAGGGCATCAGATCCCCTGAAGCTGGAGTTACAGGTGCTTGTGAGCCTCTGGTGTAGGTGCTGAGAGCTGAACTCAGGTTTCCTGAGGAGGAGGAGCACATGTTCTTAACCACGGAGCCATTTCTTCAGTCATTTCTTTGGCTCTCCATTGCAAGCCTTAATACATGTGGAAATTAAGATGGGAATGCAATTCTGGAAGATACAGAATGATATGCTTCATATACGACAGGAAGGATTGATTCAATGGCAAGTCAGTTCTCATGAGGAAAACAAAATATACAAATTACATAGAACTTTAATCCCAAAGGCACTTTGTTTTGAGGAATTGGAAAAGCAATACAAGATTTCATCCAGACACATTTCTGTGGCCAAATATACAGGAAGACTGTGTGAAGAAACCTGAGGCAACAGATGCCTTTGGTGGGACCCAAAGACATGAACAGAGGATTCCGGTAAAATGACATATGGGATACTTGTCTGTGAATAGTTGCTTGAAGTGTCAGCAAGTTTTTTCTCTTGGCTTTGCACAATTTCACTGATTTTTTTTTTATTATAGGTTAAAGGACTTTTTAAAATTACTGTCCAGAAAAGGACACACTTGCAGAATAGTCGACTGATTATATCTGCCTAGACAGAGTAATCAGCCCTTAATAATTCTGCAGCACTAAGGTCTGTCAGATGATCCTGGGCCAGAAGGCAGAAGAACAGATGCTCTAACGTTTTGTAGTAGAGGGAGTGTCCAGGTGTTCAGAGGTCTCTATAAATTGGCTAAGTTTTAGAAGCTATGCTTTGTGCTTCCCACAATTATAGTTAATTCAGTCATTCTGGATTTCTGATGGGGTTGAAAACTTATAGCCTCATAGCCAATCCTGGCTATTTACCTTGAGAGAAAAGATTTGAGTGGATGGTCGTCAGCTGACATTCATTCTAAAGCCAAGGAAAAAGCCAGGTTCAGAACTAAGTGTTTTAGTTAGGATAGATGACAGAGGTTCTGGTTAGTCAACAAAATGATGGACTGGGTATTAGGACTATCTTGTACCTCACTGGTACAAATTGGCATGATTATGCTCTAATTGTATTTTGAGAGAAAAGTTTTATTTTAACAGAAAGGGTGATATGTAGGAGGAGCTAAGGTGGGAGGAGTACTGAGAGGAAGAGAAGGAGTAAGGTGAGGAGAAGAAGGAGAAGAGAAGCTAGGTGATGAGAGAGAGAAAGAGTGGGGAGACAGGGAGGCAGATGTTCACGTATCTCCACCAGTCAAAGATAGTTGATATATCTAGGTTGGGTAGTGGGTTACACCTCTGATTGAACATTACCAAACTTATAAAGCCTTTGATTAACATTGTTAAAAAAGTGTATAAATGCAAAAAGGAAAAGGGGGCATGGGATAGGGGTTTTCTAAGGGGGGGAGAATGGGGAAAGGTGATGGCATCTGAAATGTAAATAAAATATCCAATAAAAAAAGAAAAGAAAAAAAACAAAAAATTAAATAAATTATAGATTAAAGGACTTTGTGAAGGGTCTGAAAAGATGGCTCACAGGTTGAGAATGCATGCAGAAGACCAGAGTTCAGAAGTGCTTAGCACCCAGATTAGGTTGTTCACAACTATCTGCAACTCTGGCCTCAGGGGTTCCAATGCCTTCTTTTGGTCTTCACAGGCATGCACAGGTATTTGTACATACATGTGCACACACACACACATACACACACATGCACACACACATACTCAATAAAATAAATCTGAAAAAGAAATTGTATTTATATTTCACTTCATTCAGTAAAATCAATATTCCTTTGGTCTATGGAGAAAATGGTGTGGAATCCATTAATAAGTATGTAGTCATAGGGATATATTCAGTATACAGTTATGGTTTGGATTAACAATATGGATAACATTCATATATATATATATATATATATATATATATATATATATATATATATACTTTATATCTCCATATCTACAGTTATAGTTTCTTTTCTTCTCCTGGTATATGCTATCTCCACAGTGGTTCATCCTCACAAAAATATGCATTAACTGGGGAGGATGCATGGAGAACTTTACTGCAGTGTTTATGCCTTGTAGTTCTTCATATGACATCATAGGTTATTTTGATTATTACTGTTTCTTAATCTCTATGTTTTTCTCATTAATATGAAATATTTTTAAAAGAGTTTTTAAATGTTATATATGTGAGTACACCATTGCTGTCTTCAGACACACCAGAAGAGGGCATTGGATCACATTATGGATGGTTGTGAGCCACCATGTGGTTGCTGGGAATTGAACTCAGGACCTCTGCAAGAGCAATCAGTGCTCTTAACTGCTTGAGCCATCTCTCTCCAGCACAATATGAAATATTTTTAAGATGCATTTTGAAAATAGAAAAAAATGATATGGAAAAGATAACTTTAATTTGCCATCCAATAAAAAAACTTTTTTTTTTTTTTTTTTTTTTTTTGCCAGTTATTATAGCTGGAAAGTAAGATTCAAGGAATCTTTCTATCTTCCTTCCCTCCTTCCTCCTACTTTTTTCTTTGAAAAAAGTATCTGATTGCTTACTAGGAAAAACATGAAGGAAAGATTCCACCCACTCAGTAAGCTTAAGTCATGTCAGTCATTAGACCATTGTTTGTAGCGACTAACCTGTTAGCTAACTCATAATTCAAGTTCTTTGGATATAAAATAGAGCAAAAATTTTTTTCATGTTTTTTCATGATTTTGCATATATTGTCTTGGGAATTAAAAAATAAACTTTGTTGATTATAAATAGTTAATCAAGGCTCCCTGTCTTCTTAGTTGGCTCCTGCATGCTGATTTGCAAGTCATCACTAGACCATAGTCTGCAATATGAAGAACCATCTTCATTTGGCTACCTTGGAAATGTCATATCCTTTGAGCTACTCTATCCTAGACCTACTGAGGAGACATTCCTTATTAAAAGAGACACTTACTTAAAAATTTATAAGAGCATCCCCCCAAATGCATGTGCAGTTTGTGGAATGGCTTAGTAAACGCATAAAATTTTGTAGCCATAAGATGTGATTTTTTTCATGAGCTGTTTATTTTTTAAAGTAGCACAAAAGTTGTAGTTTGAATATGAAACATCAACATAATGAATCTTTATATGATTAAAGTTTAAGCACAGTTTGATGTTTTTAAAATATGAAGACTTCCCTTGGTTGTTTGAGCCCCTGGCCCACTCCAGATGGGAGAAGAAAGACAAACCTAGCAAGTGTTTAGAAATGGCTTTTGCACATCATGCAACTTAGAACTAGACCTCAGTGTTTTGTTTCTCCCAGAGCTTGCTTTTTCACAACTCATGGGCTTAGTGCGGAAAAAGCAAATTTGAGTGTAGAGGTCACTGTCAGGCAACTACAAACAGCTGTGTGGCCATTTCAGTGGTTGCTTCCAAAGAAGTGGCCTGTTGAAGGATGTGGCCGCCACTCCCCAGGAAACCAGAAAGGAAGAGCTGGACAAAGGAGGAAATCAGCTGTTGCACTAACAGAGGATTTAGACAGTGTAAAAATGCCAACCATGAAAGACAGTTGCTGAACGCAAAAAGCCCCGAGCCCCGCCCACCAGGACTTGCCTGCCCAGCAATTTGCTCAGCTCTTGCTATTTTGGGAAGGAATTTCCACAGAGTTGGCATATCTTCAGCTCCGAGGTTTCCTCTGATTGAATGATCAACAGGTGTCGAAAAAGGCTGTGGCAGAAATATCACAGACCCAGTGTGCCTCTTTGACATCTGTGGCTGTGACTGTAGTCTTGTCCAGCGGATTCTTTTTAATCAAGGTGGCTTTCTGCAGAATAAATGCTAAGTCAATCACTTCAAGATCAGTGTTCTGTGGCTGTGCATTTGGCAATAGTGTATACATTATTTTTGTGTAGAAGTTGACTGTGATTATACAACTGAAGTCTAAAGGAAAATATCAACATGTGCAATGATACATCTGAAGATCCACCTCTCTCAGTAGAAGCGCTTTTTGGAGAAGGGTTGGTGTTGCAAATGTCTACACCGTGTAGAGTTACTGACGGACATTTTTCACAGAAATGAATTTGAGCCTGTGCCTTCCTTTACTTTGTGTTTATTCCCCAGTGCCTCTCAGACAAAAGAAAACACCTCGCATCTTACAATTTCCCAGTACGTGGGATCCGACACTAAGTTTCTGCTCCTCACTTCTCGAGAGCTCCACCATCCTGTTCTCGGTGCTCTTTCTCATTCACATCGTTGCATCTGATTTGCCTCATTAATCTTCTCAGACACACCAGTTCTGAATGGACAGTCTGTCTCCTATACACTGGGGAAACCAGAAAGGGAAACCAGAAAGGCAGCAAGGAGGAGAAAAGAAACCGAAACTCATCCTATATGTGTAGGAGCTCAGACAGGTGGACTCCAAGGTCCAGTGTCTCCACAAACATCCTACTTGAGCTTTGAACTCTGTCCCTTCTCCTCCACTCCCTCTTGTGTATGCCTAGAATCTGGACTCCCAAGTTAGGAATTTGTGTGTGTGTGTGTCTCTGTGTGTCTGTGTGTGGGGAGAGAGAGAGAGAGAGAGAGAGAGAGAGAGAGAGAGAGAGAGAGAGAGAGAGAGAGAGAGAAGAGGAGAGGGGAGAGGGGAGAGGGGAGAGGGGAGAGGGGAGAGGGGAGAGGGGAGAGGGGAGAGGGGAGAGGGGAGAGGGGAGAGGGGAGAGGGGAGAGGGGAGAGGGGAGAGGGGAGAGGGGAGAGGGGAGGAGAGGGGAGAGGGGAGAGGGGAGAGGGGAGAGGGGAGAGGGGAGAGAGGAGAGAGGAGAGAGAGAGGGGAGAGGGGAGAGGGGAGGAGAGGGGAGAGGGGAGAGGGGAGAGGGGAGAGGGGAGAGGGGAGAGGGGAGAGAGGAGAGAGGAGAGAGGAGAGAGGAGAGAGAGAGGAGAGAGGAGAGAGAGAGAAAATTGGTGTTTGTGAGTCACATTTTGGGGTTGCTGAAGTGAGGCATGTCCTTAGGCGGAGACCTACAGTGAAGCTGTCCATCTTTGAGTCAGACTAGGAAAGTAGATAAAGCAGCACAACCCACGGGGTAGGGTTCAAAAGATCTCTTGTATGTGATAGAGATCTCAAATAATACATCTTGCAATTTTGTTGTGTTAGTGTTTTAGTCTAAGTCAGCAGACTTCCAGCTCTGAAATCTCCATTTCCTCTTCCAATCCTGGTTGCATGCTTACAGAACTCTTCCTGTGGTTAGCTTTCTGCCTTTGAGCAATGATCTCTCGTTAATTGTCCTTCAGTGCACTTGTTATCTGAATTGAAGTTTCTTTCCTTCTCCCTACTGCAAGCTTCTTTCCTGCCCCTCTAAGGATGGCGATCTGAGAGTCCACCTACAGGCACAATCCCTTTTAAGGCACTTTAGGGTTTATCTGGAAATATCATTCTTTAAAGATTTGTTACACCTGATTTTGTTTGTTCTAGTTGGTGCTTTATGACACTTGTTATTCCCAACGATTTACACTTTTATTTCTTAAAACTAAAATTTCAAAATTATTTTAAATTATGTATGTCTTTGTGTCTGTCTCTCTCTCTCTCTCTCTCTCTCTCTCTCTCTCTCTCTCTCTCTCCTGCCCCCCCCCCCCCCCGTGTGTGTGGGCTTGTGCATTTAAGTGCAGGTACCTGTGACAGCACAGGCCACAGACATCAACATGACCTTCAGCTGCACCACAGACCACAGACATCAATGCAACTTCAGGAGGCAGCACAGCCCATGGACATCAACATGACTTCAGGTGGCAACACAGATCATGAACCTTCATCATTACAACTTCTGTGTAGTAGATACTATGATTATTCCCAATCTATGGATCAGGAGAGGGATAAGGAAGGTATTTTAACTCTCCAAAGGAGTCATTAGTCATGGTCAGGCTAAGATATAAATTTAGATGGCCTGACACCAGAACCTGATGCTTCCTGTTTTACTGTTGGTGTTGTTGCTATAGTGTAAAACACTGGGTTTAAAGTAACACTTTCAAGTACAAGAATCACTTTACCTTGCTCTTGTTCACCACTACTGCCCTATGTCCCTCCTCCTTCATTCCTGTAAGTCTTCCTCTAGTCTGCATATAAAAGAAAAATATTCCACAAGTGAAGCCTGATGCTTTTAACCAGTGTTAATACTTAATTGCTTGTGGACAAAATGCATGGATTAAATACTGAATGCGTGTGTGCAGGACTGCATGCATGGTGAAGGACTGCATACATGGTGAAGGACCACATGCATAGGTGAAGAATTGAATGCATGGTGAAAGACTGCATGCATGGTGAAGGACTGCATGCTTGGTGAGGGACCATGCATAGGTAAAGGACTGCATGCATGGTGAAGGACCATGCATGGGTGAAGGACTACATGCATGTGTGAAGGACTGCATGTATGGGTGAAGGACTGTATGCATTGTGAAGGACTGAATGCTTGGGTGAAGAACTGAATGGTGGTGTCATCACAGACATGGAACTCTGATAATTAAGGACATGTAAAACTCATTTAGAAGTGATTTTTCTGGAAATGTTCAAATACTATTTTATTATGTAGCCTTTCTCTTTCCTTCTTAGCAACTCATACATACCACATGAAATAAAACATATTACCTCAGCCTCTCTCCACTTCCAACCCCATGCCTAAAATAAAGACATTGTACAGACACTGCTTGCTTTTTAGGCCCTTCAGTGATGTGCAGTACAGGATTTCTGGGAGCTTTACTGCATATGACGGTAGATCTCTTTATACGGTTGACTCTGCTTAGGGAAATTGAAGGCAAGTTGTCTCTAAGCAGTATGAGTACAGTAGCTCGGAGGACTTGATGAAATCATCATTTTGGGTCATGTGCTTTTTCCATTCCCAGTAGCTATTAATGGAGTAACTGGAAAGCACGAAAGCCAGGCAGTGTGTTCTGACCTGGAATGACACTCACAGCTACTTCGCTGTGATTCTAGTTGAACCTTTGCTCTTGTGTGCCTGGGGTTAGACACTAGGACATGGTTCTCTAAAATACAAAAACAACTGACTAAATTTGTGAGGTATGCATCTACACAAAACCTCCATGGGTGTCATTCAAATAAGCAAACTGATCCCTCTCTAGGAGTGACTTAATCAGATCACATTTAACATTTTTAAATCATTTTTTTCATGTAATACATTTTGTTCACATTTCCCCTTTCACAATTCCTCCCAGATCCTCCTTCCCATCCAATGTCACTCACCACCCCCATCTCAGCAGCTGGGGACATGAAAAGGACAAGCTAGAAGTATGTGCCCTTTTCTGGAAAAGACAGAAAAATATCATGCCTACATCAAGTGCTCTGTCTATGTCACAGATTAAGATGTAAAAAATGTTTTAAAGACCATTAGAAGCAAAAATAAATATAAATATTTACTTAAGTTGGCCTTTAAGAGCTCAAAAATATTCGGTAAAACATTTTCAGAAAGGAATAAAGACATGGACATCAAAGAGATGTTGGAAGTGTGTCCTGTTTGGAGTAGATGTGTCCTTATTGGATAAAGTGTATCATAGAAGCTTTGAGGTTATAGAAGCTCAGAAGCTCAAGCTAGTCTCTGTGTAAGTCTGTCTTCTAGCCTGCTCCCCAGAGTGAATTCCAGAACAGCCAAGCTTAGGCAGTGAAGGAAACCATCAAAACCAGAAACCTGATGAAAATATAATTAAACAAGAGGACCATGTTTCAGCCCCAGCTAGGAGCAGAACCTGGTAGCTTTGGCCACATAGTTCTGGCTCTAAAGTCAGGGATACGAGAAAGGAGTTATGGAATCTCCCTCCTTGACTATGGAAAGTGGATGAGGCCAGGAGTATGTCTCCCTTCATGGAGGCCTTGAGAGGCCATTGTGTGAAACTGTGAAGGTGAAGCCTGGGTTGCTATGGAGACCCTAAGATGCTAGAGGCGAGAGAACAGTGGAATACCCATCAAGGAAAGCTGGTAACAGGGAGTATAAACAGCCCAGGAGAAACAAGTGTGTTGCAGTTATAAAGCAGAAAGGAGTTGAAGATCTGGAAATCACTTTGACATCATCCATGAGATACAGAGTTTGGAGTTTGCCCAGCTGGTTTTTGGTCTAACTTTGGTCCAGTATTTCCTCACTATGCTCTCTTTCCTCCCTTTTAGAATGGCAATTTATATCCTGTGCCCTTGTATATTGGAAGTATGGCATCTAATTTTTAATTTTGATTTTATAGGGGGTTTCAGTTAAGAGATTGCCACAACTCTCAGAAGAGACTTTGGACTTTGTACCTTTAAAAGGGCCGACACTGTTATAGATCATGAAGACTTTTGAAGTTGGGGTAGATGCATTTTGCATTATGATATGGCTAAAGCCTCTGAGAGCCTGGAAGTAAAAGGTAGTGGATTGAATGAAAATGACCTCCATAGACTCTTTAGGAGTGGCATGATTACTTGTGTGTTCTTGTTGGAGTAAGGTGTGGCCTTATTGGAGGAAGAGTGTCACTGGGGGTGGGCTTTGAGTTTACAAAAGCTCAAGCAAGGACCAGTGTTAGTCTCTCTTCTTGCTGCTGGCTGAGCCCCATGTAGAACTTTCAGCTCCTTTTCCAGTACTATGTCTGCCTGCAAACTCCCATGCTTCTCACCATGATGTTAATGGACTAAACTTCTGAAACTGAAAGGCAGCTCCAGTGAAATGTTTTCCTTTATAAGAATTGCTGTGGTCATGGTCTCTCTTAACAGCAATAGAGATCCTAACTACGACACTGACTCTGTCTTGGTTCCTGTGTGTTGCAGGATATTTGATGATACCATGAACCCTGAGATTGTTTTTTTTTTTTTTTTTTTTTTTTTTTTCTGGACAAACCTGTTTTTGGTTATGGTATGGCTCAGCCTTAGCACATATCTCTAATCCAAGAGTTTTCTGCTTGAATATTGTAAACAGGATTAGATAAAGTCAATGATAGGTCAAAAGGTAGAGCAAGCAAGCAGTTGACAGGAAGTGAATATAGGATTATTAAGAAAAAAAAAAAGAGAGTAAGAGGGAGTCAGAAGGCTAGACAGATGCACAGGAAGTTGAAAGGAGGGACTTTTTGTTTGAAGGAGGTTTTCTGAGATGCTGTGAGAGAGGGGATTGCAGCTGGGATGTCAGCTGAGGAGGAAGGTCAGCTGGGTGCTTTCTCTGCTTCTGAGCTAGCAGGATTTCACCCCAGCATCTGTATCTCAAGTCTTCATTGGTGAAATTGAACAATTGAGATTTTGTTTTAAAAACTACACTTGTCCTTGGCATTTTTTGTTTTGTTTTGTTTTTGTGGTACGTTTTCTGTCTCAGTTTTAGTTTCTCCAATGTGATTATCACAGCAGCTGCTATGATACTTCTAACATAATGGTATATTCCATTAAAATTCCACGTTCATAAAACTCCAACTTCCTAAATACCTAGTAAAGCTAATGCTGTCCGTAATCCCTCTGGTAAGACTCCATCTGTTAGAGCTTTTCACCTTTCAAGAGATCCCTTCTCCCTGAATTTACCAAAGGAACATTGCATTTACCTCTAGGGCTGGGCTTTCTCTTGGCATGTGCAGCCAACTTACCATTAGTCAGTTCAGAATCTATGTCCACTCAGCAGTTTGTAGTGATTTTCCCTAGGTAGCTTGTTGCCCATTTTCTTTCATCCCCACTCCAGTTAGCCTCATCAGAACATTGCAACGTCGGACCCTTTATATCACCAGACTATAGATGCACAGCTGTTAGCTTCTGCTGCAAGGTCTCCCACAATTAGAACTGAGCACACTTCTTCCGACATTCTCGGTGCCAGCATGTTTTCTGGCAGGTGGTACTGCTGTGCAAATACTCATAGAGAGAATAATTGAACTGCACCCCAACATTTGTTATAGTGTGTTCAGGCTGACTTAACAAATCACAGCAGACTGAAGTAGCTCATAAACAGCATACATTTATTTCTCATAGTTTGGAAGGACATGGAGTTCTCCTTCAGGGCACTGACAGGCTTGAAGTTTGGGGAAGGTCCACCTCCCAGTTCACAGGGGGATATCTTGTGCCTTTCATAGTGGAAGCACTAAAGGAGTTCTCCCTGACATCTCTTCTTAAAGGCACTAATGTCATTCATGTGCGCTCCAGCTGCTGTGTGACTTTTTTTTGGGAGATGTGACTAAGTGTCTATGTTCCCCAGATGAGGCACTGGCAAGAGTCCAAATAAACAATTCCAGTGTCTAGGTTGGTGGAATAATAAGATTATTGAATTACTTACAGGATTATGGGTAAGGGGGTCACTGACAAGGAATGTGAGTAACTCAAACAGCTGTAACAGCTACTCCCCACCCCCATAACTTAGTACAACAGATGCCATGATGGAAGTACTAGTCGAGCCTGGAACCCAACATAGAGGCAGAACCACCAGCCAAATCAAGAACAAGGACCTAATTCATCAAAGACTATACTTCTGGGAAAGTACCTAAATGGTACTAACTTTGCTTTATGGATTCTGCAATTCTGCTCTGGCTAATTGTTCTTGCTAACTGAGGTGTGTCAATCTAGGGTATTTTTTTCCTTTTGTATGTATGTGCCTGCAAACCCCATGACCAGCAGAATAATGATCTATATGACTCAAGAAGGAAGTCCAGTTTCACATGATTCAGTATCCAGTGTTGTCTCCAACTTCTAGAGTCTGACACTAGGCACTTTATTTTAGGAATATTAAAATACAGTGCAAGTTAGAAAAACATTTCTGGTGTATACAATCCTGTATACACCATTACACTTAAGGCATAGTTACATCAAAACTCTTTTTAGAGAACGTATCACCTCTTTCATGGAAACAGATTATATATATGCATATACATATATATTGCATGTGTTGTCTTATAGGCCTGGGGGAAGATCTGGTATGGCCTTGGTAATATAGATGACATAGAGATCACCAGGCTATTGATCATTTCCAGTCATGTTCATAAGGGTCTAGGCAAGGTGAGATATGTAGCTTGTTCTTATAGATAACAGAAAGGTCACTCATGCTATTAACCACTTCTGGTCCTGTTTGTCCATCTGGGAAAGCCCCTAGCCATACAAA
This sequence comes from Arvicanthis niloticus, assembly GCF_011762505.2. Classification (NCBI taxonomy): domain Eukaryota; kingdom Metazoa; phylum Chordata; class Mammalia; order Rodentia; family Muridae; genus Arvicanthis; species Arvicanthis niloticus. The sequence continues at coordinate 51,764,774 of NC_047673.1, forward strand.
CAGTGCAGAGGTCACTAGACTATTGACCACATCCATTCTCAGCACTGTAGGTGAAAACAGGTTATATACCTCTAAAGTGGACATTTCAGGTTTCTTGGGAGACTTAGTTGTATCATAAGATATTTTTCTGGAAACTGTCTTATGAGAGGATATTTTGCTGAGGACACAGACATGTGATTTTCTGGAAGCTGTCTTATAAGAGGGAATGTGATGTCTATTTGAGAGGGTGTGTGGTGTTTAGAAAGACTATAAATATAATGCCATAGACAACGAGGGGACTCTCTTGAACTGGTATGCCTTGTAACACTTGTAACACTGGTCTTCACTGATGTTCGCTTGTTGTGACTTCATTCAGAGAAATGTGGCAGGGAGCTTCTCATGGTATTCTGGCTATGTCTTGCCACGTTTGCAGATGAGTGCCAATTTGGTAGAGCCTTAAGGATCGAGCTGTGTGTTTGGTGTTTGCTGAGTGGACTGGACTGCCACTACTGATTCGTGTTTGGAATTGCCCCCAAAGAACTACTTCTAAAGAGGTCCCCATCCCCTAGTCCTACTGACCATCTTTCTGTCCTACATTTGGTTGGTGACTAGAAGGGAAGTTGAAGCATTTAAGAACCCTTATTAAAGTAGCTTTTGAATAATTTAAGCCTACACATCTCTTTTGAAGAGAAAGGGCACCTGTTTAACATTCCTGGTGTCCCTAAGTGCTTATCTGTAAGCACAAGGACTTCTGTGCCTTCTACAGGTTCTGTGCTTAAAAGCCCACCCTGAGAAAGACTTGGGACAGTGCTGAGATCCCAAACACTCAGTGTAGTCACTGGGTGGCAAGTAAAACATTCTATTTGGCTTGAACCTGTGTCCAAGTGATCTTTTCTCTTCTCTGAAAGCTATCCACAACACACCTATCTGCATTCCCCCAAAGCCCACTTCAGCATGTGTAAGGACACGTTGTTGTATCTCTGGAGTGCTCTGTGTGATTTCCTGCTGTCTCTTCCATTCCTGCCTCTTCTCCCCAGCAGTTGTTTAGTGCATACATAGGCCAGCCGTAGGGTTGTGAGTCTTTGACCTTCGGCGAGATTTCTGACCCTTCTTAAACTATGTTACTTCCCCAAGTCTTTCAATCTCCTCTCAAACCTCCAGGAGATAATATTTCAGTTCAGAGGAAGTAATTACATAGCACAAACATTAGGCACCAATCACCCCCTAAAGACTGCTCCCTCCTAACACCATTATCTTCAGGTTAGCGATTGAGCACATTAACTTCAGATAAAGGCATTTAGCCCAGAACAATATTGAAATAGCTTCTTTGTCTTCTATACTATTCGGATATTTTTTAAATATCTTCTCCAAAGAGTCCAAGCAGCAGCTGTTTCCATAAGAAGTGCTAGATCTCTGTCCGAGGGAAAAGGAGAAGGGATTAGTAATTGTAGAGAAAAGAGGGAGGATTTTTGTCTGATGAAGGACCATGGCTTTCAGAGCAGACGATGGGCATACATGACAAAGACAGACAGCACTGTGACCAACAGGGTATTGGGACTTCGAGCAAAGGTCCGCTCTTAAGGGATGAAAGGTAATATGGGAAGGATGTGGATTTTGTGCTGAAACATTATTCTCTTTCTTTCTTTTTTTGTTTTCCTTGTGATTCTAGGATTAAATGTAGGCCTTGTGCATGCTAGGAAAGTACTTTACAACTGGGCTATATCCCCAGACCTGAATATGCATCATTATTGTTTCAAAATCTAGTACATTTAAATCTTTTGAAATGGTGTGTGTGTGTGTGTGTGTGTGTGTGCGTGTGTGTGAACATTTGTGCAAGCGCACATGCCATAGCATGTGGCAGTCAGAGCATATCTTGTAGGGAGTCAGTTTTCTCCTACCATGTGGGCTCTGTGGGTTGGATTAGGTATCAGGCTTGGTGGCAGGCACTTTACCTACTGAGGCACCTTGTTGGCCTATTGTATTTTCAAAATAATTTATTTGAAAACATCCAGTTGGCTGTAAAACTGGAAAGATTATTATTATATGTAGTTGAACTTATTCATTTCTTATTTTCTGAATTTGAATTTGAGCTGATTTTGGTGACAGGTAAGAAATCCCTGTTTCTAGGGATGTGAACAACAGGTTTGTTAGCCAAATACATTTCTCCCCTTTATTTACAATTGGAATAATTTAGTAAAGTTTCTATAATTTTAATCAATGGATAATTTACTCAATGAATTCTTTCTGTAACTTCTTAGGATATATTTTTTAAAAGTCTTTTTTGATGCTTTACTTTTCAATATTTATTCTTCTCTCATAAATACATCCCAACTATAGTTTTTCCTCCACTCCTCCCAGTTCCCTCTCTGGCTTCCCTCTCCCCCAGACCCACTTCTCCTCCATCCCCCTTCAGAAAAGAACAGGCCTCCCAGAAATATCAACAAAATATGGCATAACAAGATACAATAATACTAGGCACAAACCCATATCAGGGCTGGGTGAGGCAACCAAGTAGGAGAAAAACACTCCAAGACCAGGTGAAAGAGTCAAACACACCCCTCCCACTGTTAGGATCTCCACAAAACCACCGAGCTAACAGCTATAACGTTTATACAGAGGACTAGTGAAGACCCAAGTGGGCTTAGTGATGGCTACTTCACTCTCTGTGAACCCCCATGAGCCATGCTTAGTTGATTCTGTTGACTGTGTTCTCCTGTGTCCTCAACCCCTCTGGATCCTACAATTTTTTTCTCCCTCTCTTTGTGAGGCTCCTGAGCCTCAAGAGACCTGAAGGAGGTCTCTAATCTGAGTTCTCTTTCTCCTTAATGTTTGGCTGTGGCTCCATGCGTCTGTTCCCATCAGCTGCTGGAGGAAGCCTCTGTGATGGCTAGGCACTGATCTATCAGTATAGTAGAATATCAGTAGGAATAATTTTATTGATTTTTTTTTCTATCCTAATTGTTACCACTCTAGTTGAAGGCATGAACCCCGGAGCCTGGAGTCACAAAATGAGGCTGTCATCTTTATTCAGGAAATCGGACAACTTCTATCTGTGGGTATTCTGAGTATTAGGCAAAGTCACATGAGACATGTTATACAGCCACAAGGGCACGGTCACATGTGCTCAGTCTGTAAACAGTCAGGAGGACAACTCATTCTTGGGCACATCTTTGAATCACAAAAGTAAGATGGTAGATAAAAATCCACTTTTATTTACACCTAGGAGAAGCAGAAAAGCACTTTTCAAGAACGACCCATGTTATGGAGGAACAGATATTACAAGACTCTCTTGTTTATTTGGAGTTTTTTTCACAAGCTCTCAAAAATCTCTGCATAGCACACAGCTTCATTCATGGGCAGTGTTCCAGACAATAGCCAGATAAACTTAGGGAGAAGAGTATTTACTATAAGAATCCAGCACCTGTCCCCCAGCTCTTGAACCACATGGTGACCACATGGTGACCACATGGTGACCACATGATGACCACATGGTGATGGGTGGTTTTTTTTTGGTTTTTTTTTTTTTTTTGTTTTGTTTTTTTTTTTTTTTTTTTTTTTAGATTTTTCTGTACTTATCACTCCATTGTCTTCTGTAAACCTGCTTAGCAACTGATCATGGTTTTACTTTTTAAAAGGACCCCAAGAAACTGACTCAGGGTTGCCCTCTTTAATGCTACTTAGGAGGCAATTGCTAGTCAGCTCTCAGGTACAACCCAATAAAAATCAAACTTGCTTTAAATTTGGCTCAAACTCTTATTCTTGCCTGGTGGCATTAACATGACCTATATTTAGCTCCTCGGAACCCTTGTACACCCCAGATGAAGTGGGACACAGCTCTTCAGCACTCGTAAGCAAGATAAGAAGCAGAGGCTTAAAATTCACTGGGAGCTCCTAGGCTACCACAGAGCGGGGCTTATTTGTACTTACACAATGAATGCATTCCTTAAAGAAGGTCAACATCACTTTTATGGCCGAAGTTTTAATGTTTAAAATTGAGTGGATATAAAAATAAGCAGCATATTGGATAGGATACTTTGATTTTCTTTATTTTTCTTCAATAGAGGCAAAGAATAAATCTACCAAGACAAATGGACATTTTGAAGGGTTTTTGGCACTTACTTGCCTTAAATCAAAACTAACAGTTTTCCTTTTTTTTCCAATTTTCTTTTCAGCTGCCTCATGGATGAATTTGAGGAGGAAATATCTAACTCTTGAATATGGTGGTCAATGTCAGACAACTGCAGGCAGCTGTGTGGTCATTTCAGTGGCTGTTTCCAAAGAAGTGGCCTTGGAAGCATGTGTCTGTCACTCCCTAGGAAACCAGAAAGGAAAAGTGGGACAAAGGAGGAAATCAGCTGTTGGAGCAACAGAGGATTTAGACACTGACAAAATGCCAACCTTTAGGGACAGTTGCGGAGCCACACAGCCGGGAGTCTGCCCACTCTGTTGCTTCTTTTGCCACAGCAATTTGATAAAAACTATTTCGGGAAGGAATGTCCTCAGAACTGGAGTATCTTCTGCTCTCAAGATTTCCTCTGAATGATTGTTCAACAGGTGTCAACGAGCTGGTGGCAGAAATATTCCAGACCCCTCTGTTCATTCTAATTTTACACCTGCCTAGGTGGCAGAGTTTAAATGTATTGCTTCTTAAGCAAGGAGGCCTTTTGTTTGTTTCTGCATGGGGGGAAAGAGATAAATAAAGTGTGGATGCAGTAACATTTCCATAGAAACACATATGGGTGCATTGTGACCACAGACTCTTTTTTGATTTTTAAGTTGCATACTGAAGTTATGATCACACAATTTAAACCTACAGAGATCTCATACAGGATGGGGGTCTCTCTGGAAGAAAAGATGCTGGCATATATTAATTTGAAGCATACATGAAGCTATTATGGATTATGGCTTTCTAAAAATTTGTTACAGATGCAAAATTAAATAGTTTTGTTTTTATTTTAACAACAGTGCATGCAAAATAAACTCCTGAAATGGCAATCAGGTCAGAGTCTGAAAAAAAAAAAAAAAAGCCAATGTGAAACAATCTGATAGGAGGTTATTAAACTCTTTAGTGGTTGTAGACTAATGGATTCAGAGGTGGTTATCCTCACAGTATCTCTGTTTAATAGATAATCTGACATGCTCTGAGACTTCAAGAGACTATTGCTCTCCACAGTATATTATCACCACTTTAATGCTATAGACCATGCTAAGTCCTTATGCTTAATAGTCAATAATCTTAAAATAATTGCTCTGCATAATAAGATCTCTTGCCAGATGTTAGCATCATGAAAATGAAGTATAAAAGCCTTCAAAACGATGAGAAACTTGCTATTATAGATTTGACGATCTTATTTCATTCATTGCCTTGTTTGACAGTCTCTGTGTTTCAGTTTTCCTTACCTGTAAAGGATGCCAAGGAGGCCATGGTTAAATGTATAAAGAGCAGACAAGTGACTGTGTTTTGTTCACATTGGTAGAGCCTTATCAAAGGCCATTGTCTTAGACCTATGAGAATGGCAACCCACTGCCCCCTGGTCAGGCTCAGAGGAATGGCAAAGTCTTCCTCTGGTCTGAGTGTCGATGCTACATGACAGAATGTGCATGTAGTAGTCTTTACAAACAATAGACCAGCATGTGCAAAATCTACAACTGTGGTTTCTTCCTGTCAGTTGTTTATAACCTGAGACCTACAGAGACCTCCTACCAACCTACCAGGACAGAGTAATGATAACTCCTGCAGTGTACCTAATAACATGTTGAGTTCTGCATTACTGCATAGTTGGTCTAGCTGTATCAGACTGTACATAGTTCACCTGACTGCAGCTTTTCCGTACCTGTTTCTGTGTGCCTGTCCTTTCTTCATTCCCTTGCCATCTCTAATCAAGCTTCTGAGACTAAGCAGGGTAGAATGTGCTACCTCTTTAGTGACACAAAGCACCTTTGACGTAGACACTTAGCTGCCTGTCATCACACCCAGATGCTCCTGCAACGTTACTGTATCCACCCTTCTCTGCAAGCACATATGCTATTGCACCAATGACTTCATCCTTTATGGATATCAATTTGAAACACCCATAAAGGACATATAAGTATCTACAAATATACTTACAGAGGGACCATGTTTCATATATGTCTTAGTTGGGGTTTCTATTGCCATGATGAAACAGCATGACCAAACCAACTTCAACAGGAAAGGGCTTATTTTACTTCTGCTTCCTAATCACAATTTAGCTTCAAAGGCAGTCAGAGCAGGAACCCGGCGGTGGGAGCTGATGCAGAGGCCATGGACAAGTGTTGCTTACTGACTGGTGGCTCCTTATGGCTTGCTCACCCTCTTTTCTTACTACACCCAGGACCACCAGCGAAGGAATGGCACCGCCCACAGTGGGCTGGGCTTTCTCCATCTATCACTAATTAAGAACATGCCCTGTAGGTGTGCACTAGAGGGTAGCCTAGAGTCAGATCCTATGGAGTCATTTTCTCAATTGAAGTTTCCTCCTCTCAGACTGTGCCAAGTTGATATAAAGCCAACCAACACCACAGATAAGTGCAAGGTCCTGCCAAACTTAAATTTCTGAAAATTATTTCCTGTTGGTGGAGGCTGTCTCACCTAAGACCCTGAGCATCTAACAGTGTTCACATTGGGGCCCACAATATGAAAAGTCAAGTACTGTTTAGTTGTTTGAGGCTTGGAGATATAATGTTCTATATTTGAAATTTTACTTAATTAACTACAAACTAGCTTAAGTTAAATGGGGGCCCTGTCCAAATGTTACAAAAGCCATTTAAACTGCAACCAGTGAGCACTCAGATTAGTACCTCCAGAGAGCCTATCACTGCAATGCCAGTTACAGTTTCCTCTGGGTTCAAGGCTGATGAAAGCCCCTAGGGTGCTTCAAAATCAGGTCATTTTTCCTCAATGGTCAAGTATTGAAAAAAAAAAAATACTTATCCAGAGTATCAAACTGTAGGTAAGTACAGAGGGAAGGCATAAGACAGAAGTGTTGACTATGTTATGTAGAGGAAGGTTGAAATGTTAGCTTATGCAATTTACCCTGACAAGATGAATACTCAGGAATTCCAAGAGGTTAAAGTCCAGGCATAAGGTAAAGTGGAAATGGTATGTGTGCTTCTCAACCCACTGGGAAAGGGCAGGGCATGGCCCAGGAGCAGATAGTGCAGGTGGAGAAAAGCAAACAGAAACCTCAAACACCAAAGCATAGAACGTAATCCTCAGCTGCTGAGGGGTGTTTATGCACTATGGGCTACGATGTAGTTTAATTGTGTCACCTAGAATTATGTGTTATGAACACAATCATCGGTGTGATCAAGTGGGAGTGAGGTCCTCAATGGCAGATGTTTGTTGAACTTATAAAGTCTGTACCTTCACAAATGGATTAGTAGCAACTAAAGGACTGTGCATGGGGTTTCACAGGGGTTGCTTATCAGATATCCTGCATAACAAATATTTATATTATGACTCATAACAGTAGCAAAATTACAGATTCGAAGTGGCAACCAAAATAATTTTATGGTTAGGGGTCACCACAACATGAGGGAACTGTATTGAAGGGTCCCAGCATCAGGAAGTTTGAGAACTGCTGTTATAGACGCTACCAACAAAGACTCATTGCTGGATGCTGGCACTCTGGATTTCAAAGTTTCCAAAACTTCAATAAATACATTTTTCCTTATAAATTACCCAGGCTATGTCATGTTATTTTAGTAACACAAAACAGACTAAGCCTAGAAAATTGAGGAGGATGAATCAAAGTTTATTAAATTATTCACTGAAAAATCTGAAGTCACTAAAAGTCAAAATAACTACGGAACTTCACAGAGTTCGCCTACCCCCAAAAAATGCCCACAAGGAACCCCCCCAAATGATAACAACAACACACAAGTTTAATAAAAAAAATAAAACAGTCTATAGGCTGGAAGAATTTCAGTTCTAGAACAAGAAGCATTTGTCAGAGATCATGTAATTGAAAATCCTGTAAGCAGACTTTTGGTTTACACTAAATTTTGAATCATGGCACCATTTATTGTCTCTATATCATTTTAATCCTTACTTAACTCATCTATAAAGCAACACAAAAGTATCCATCTGGTAAAACTGTGGAACAGTATGATAATAAATACAAGGATATTCCCATATCACTGAGCTCACAGGCGTCTTCTGTTTGTAAGGGTCTTAGTTTTGCTACTAGCCAATATGGCATGGTTTTTCTACTATATTAGCTTACACTGCTGTAGTACATTTTGTTTGTTCATTCACTCTTTTTGGCTCAATTTTATGAACTATCCCACACTTAGTCGCTTACAACAAGACAAACTTATTCTTAGTTCTGAAGGTCAGTTTCACTGGGCTCAAATCCAGGTGCCATTAGGAGTGGTTTCTAGATCTAGAAAGAAACATGTTTGCTATAGTACTAGCCTGTCAGATAGGATGTGCCCACTGGTACAACAGTGGTCTGACTGATATGGAGATAACCAACCACTTTCTGATTTTAGGATTTTAGGTCTATTCTACAGAAGAAGCTCATGTCTGACATTGTAAACCTAGTCCAAAGCCCATGACTGGGGAAGTTATAGGCTCTAAAGGGGAAACTACTCCTGTTGTTTTGCTACATGGATATGATGTCAAACTTCCTTCTAAGTATTTGTATCTGTATTCATAGATTTGTGCAGCTCTCAGCCTTGATCACAGAAGCTTCTGTTTGGAGAGAAGATGATGGTTCATGCAGAGATAATCAGTGAATAAGGGACAGCTGGGTGCTCACCCTAAAATGAGACACTGCAATCTTCTCCTCCAAAGCTTAAGGAATATTATGGGAAAAAATTGAGAAAGCATGCTGTGAACATTGTATTCTGCACAGGACATGGCTGTTATACCTGTGAATTCATAGTAACAGTGACTATCTGCACAGGACAAGACTCATCAATACTCCATCATGGATGAGAAAGGGGCTCATGAGATCTCCCCTCTTCCTGAGGACCAGAAAGCAGTTAATGCTTTATGGGGTAGTCATATGGTAGCTGCAGATTTGTCCTTGCTCTAGTAAATAATAGCCATCCATGCCCAGGCTAAGCAATTGTAGTTAAATTCTGTGGAACAGGATCAATAACAAGACAAAGAACCAGATTAGGGACTTGGGAAGAGAAGAAGAAAGGGTTTCAGTGGGAGGGGAAGGAGTTAAGAGGATAAGAGGATAATATAATCAAACTAAATCATATATATATATATATGTATATGTGTGTGTGTGTGTGTGTGTGTGTGTATGTTTATGTATAATTTATGGAGTAATATATTAAAATATAATAGCTAAAAAGAAAGAATTGATTCTGGCTGTCCCACAGCTCAGGTTTGTATCTTCCTTCTTCTAACACAGTAATTTTTTTTCTTCTATAAACCACTTGAGAGTCAAATAAACAATGAAAAGCAGCGAATTATCTAATATGGCCACAATGGAAAGATTGACAAAAAGAGCCAGTGAGTCTGCAAGTACATCTCCAGAGTCTTCATGTGAGGGTAAAGTTTAAATAGGAAGCAAGAGATAATACTTGGCCAAGCAGTTTGGCCATGTGTGGTTCCTCCACCTTTCTACTCTTCCTGCTGTCTGCAAGCTGTCTCTGCCTGCAAGCTGTCTCTTCCACAAGGTCTTATCTTATAAAGTATAAAACCTTTGGAAATCCCTCGGGGCAAATCTTGGGATATCTTGTTTTAATAGTTGGATAACCACATCCAGAAGGTAAACAAATGTTATCTCCTATTTTCTAAATGAAGGGATTCCTCCTTCACTGCTGCCAGATTCGGATCTATCCCAAAGGTTCATTCTTGTATGGTGTTTGACAGATGCAAGGGTCCTTCCCTGTGTATTATGATTGCAGCTTTTTGACTTGAAAAACCTTACCTTGTTTTCTCTACCGAGTGCTTTCCTGAGATGGTAGCTTACTCTTGGTCAACTGGCTATGTCAAGAACTCACAGTGCTCACAGCTGGCTTAGTAAGCATGGTGATTTGTAACCTGAAGTAGATTATTTCAATTTTATTCCTTAGCTTGTGGTTTTCCATCATCGTCACGGACACTTGCTAGAAGACTCCATTTGTAATCAAATTATAAGCCTAGATTTCTGCCTCCGCCACCACATTAAGACCTTGGTTATTATTATTTTGGGTCCTCCTGGGATAATCCACTTACACCATGCTCCTTGGTTTAGGCTATGTGTGCAGTGTCTGTTACTACAGTTACCATGGTCTCAGAATTAGGACACTGACCTCTATTGGAGGAAACAGGAAAGGGTGGCATTTTCTCACCTAGGACAAAGCTTTCTGTGCTTGGGCCCCAACAAAGCCCAGACTACTTTCACCTTTTCAGGTGGTATTTTAATGTAAAGCAGGACAGAAAGGCTGGGACCGGTTCTTAATGTTACCAAGGAAACAGGAGGCAGGATGAAAGCAGACAATGAGGAAAGGCTTCATCCTTAATAGCCTTCAAAACAATGCATGTTTGTCAAGTTACCTCAACACATTGCATTCTGTTGCTCTTTCCCCATGGAATAGAGTTCTGGCAGTTCTTTGACAACATAGCTTTTGGTCCTACTGTTGGTCAAGATCACCCAAATGCAAGAGTCCTCTGCTTTCTAGAATTCCAATACATATTCACATTTAAAGCCCTCCTAAAGTTTGGCAAGCACGGGATACTAAGCAAGTGAGCTTTCAAACCCAAATTGCAGGTATCAACAGGTAAAAACCAAACCAAACCAAACCAAACCAAACCAAACCAAACCAAACCCAAACCAAAACAAAAACAAAGGAAAGAAACAATTATTAAGACAGACAGTAAAAGTAGGGTCCATTATCAGCTTGTTTAGTGGTGACACCAAAGAAGATCCCAAATGATTAATCACAGGCTTCAATAATAAACTCACTTAATCTCAAATTCCTACCTACCCCCACTGTGCTGTTGTTAGCATACTTGTGGGAGAAACAGGCACAATACCTGGAATTCTGTTGCTACAGTCTCTCCAATGTTGTCCTGCTTAGGTATCCCTAGATTTCCCTGCCAAGATCCCCTTCCTTCCTTACCTCAAGAATCCCAAAGCCTCCTTTTTCCCTATAACAGTACTAACTTTACAGAAGGATGCTCAAAGCTACGTTCCCCAAATCCTTTGCAATTAGTGATGAATGGAAATCGAAACTTAAAGCTTCTGGGAGCAGAAGAGAAACCGAAACTCCTTCACACATAAAAGGCAGCCTGGGTGGCTCAGAAGCTTCCACTTTCTGGAGTGAGCGATCTCAGGTCTCCAGCGGGTGATTTTGCTCTCCAGCGGGTGATTTTGCGCGCGCACTCTGTACTTGCAGCGCAGACCAGCGGCTCTCTGCACACAGCAGAGAGGGTTCCCGGTTTGGGCTTGCGGTGAGGCCAGGGGTCTGGGGTGCTTCTGGATTCTCCCGGGGATTGTAGGGAGTGCCAAGGTCAGAGTATATGGAATGAGGGGCTGGAGCGGAGCTGAGGGGACAGGACTAGGAGGTCCATGGGCAGTGGAGCACAGACCTGCCTACCCCAGTGGCCAGCACTAGGTGGACCACAGAGGAAAGGGGCGGGAAGAGGAGTGGGAGGGAAGAAAAAGATGTCTGACTCAGTCTCTTGAGCATTCTTTGTAAACAGGGATCTGGGATGGTGATCAATACGTAGGGGCATCGGAATGTGTGCACAGCCAATAAAAGTTGGGCATCCGCATCAACAGTTTTTCTCCTAGGTGCCAAATCAGGGCCCTACTCCAGACTTGCCAAGCTAGAAGCTGAATGTGAAGAAGAACCCAGATGAATTGTAGTTGCTCTTAAATTCTAGTGGCTACGAAAATTTATGTTTTACTGCAGGACCCCCTCCCCCCCACCCCAATCTCTTTGCAAGCTTCCCCTAGCAGTCTCCTGTGCTTCCTGGTACTCCCTCTGGAGCCCAGGCTGCCAGAGAAATTCGAATAACCCTATTGCCTCAGTCTCCCTGTTTTAATCACCTAAGATTTAAAAATGTACTCATGTATAAAGGAGCAGGTATTGATCGGTATTGGTTTTCTGTTTTCTCATAACAAATTAGCACACACTGAGTTGCTTTAAACACAATGGGTGTTTTATTTTACAGATTCTGTTTAGGCACAGGCTAAGTGCTTTTGTAATGCCCAACATAGAATCTGTCTGAACTCAAGGTGTCTGCCAGGGCTGAGCCAGGTCCCGGGTGCTCATTTTGATTGTCTGGAGTTCTCTGATTTCTTGCAAGTTGCTGGTTAAGGGTGACTCAGAGTCTAATACCTTGCATTGTCACACTCCAGGTCACTTCTCACAGGGGGCTGTACCTTCTTCCAAGGAGGCTTTCTGTCTTAACTAGCATGCTAGTAGACTAATTACCAGAGAGACTGTCCTGTTAAATAAGGGTGTCAGGCCGCCCAACGGAACGAAGTTATGCAAGGCCCAGCAATGGAGCAAAGTGGCCGTGAGCATCTTAAGATTTGACCCACAGGATGAGTCTCCGCTCCTCCTGCACCTTTAGAGGAACGCAGCCTTCTATAGCCACTCACACAGAGGTTCCAATATCCACTACTTTAATGTACTTCCTCTCTTCCCCTCTCCTGTTCCCCATTTTCTACCTCCTCTTATTTTACCAAAGATTTCTTTAAGCACAATCCGAAAATAATTCTGACAATACTGAGTTCAGAGGCTATGCCTTTTGAATTTCCCATTCTATCCCATTGTAATTTATAGAACTGGAGTTATGTGTGTATAATCCCATAGACATCTCCTACTGTGTCATCAATATGTCTACATTCTGATACGTCCTGTAAATGAGTCATAATCTCTAGAGTTTTAGTCAGGTTTGGGTTTTGGCTTTTTTGGAGAGAGGGTGGGTAGGATACTCACATTAGTCTGGGTGCAGACATTTGTCTCTATATTTGCTTTACTGTCATCAAGCTCTGTTCTTGCCCTGGGAGTTGTGTAATGGTGATACGCTACTGGTTATTCCCTCGTTTTATGAGCTAGATTGTTTCTAGGGAAGGGACTGTCCCTTAAGGTGTTTAGAAACTTATTTGTGTAGTCTGTTTCAGAAAGGCAGCTTAACAACTTGCTTTCAGAAATTGTTCTTAATACATTATCTTTAGATATTATATTTACTATGCTGAGGAGAAGGCACATAGCATCCTTTCTTCCCTTTTATGTATTTATCCTTTAACAATACTCCCTATGTGGTTGCTATACACACACACATATACATACATATACACATATAAATATATACACATACATATATGTATATACATATATACATACACATATATACATATATACACACATATACATACATGTATGTGCACATATATGTATATACATATACACACACACACATAGGTATGTGTGTGTCTATGTATGTATCAAGATCTACCATGTTTTACAGGATTTTGTGACAATTCTTCTGATTTGTTTTCAGAGTGAGTAAAAAAATGAGAAACTAGTTTTTAGATTTATTTTTAAGTGTGTGTGTGTGTTGATGTATGGGAATATGCATTTAAGAGCAAATATATTAGGAGTCCAGCATCATTGGATCCCTTGAGCTGCAAGGGCTGTTTTGAGCCTTTGTACTTTCTAGGAGCAGAATTTGGTCCTCTACAACAGCAGTACACAGTGTTAATTACTGTGTAATCTGCCATCTTCCTGGTCCTTATATGTACATACTTCTTAAAGGCACAATGTGCCTGTGGGGATCAGAGGACAATTTGCATGGGTGCATTCTCTTCCTGTCTCATGTAGGTCTCAAGGATGAAGCACAGGTCATGAGGCTAGGTGGCAAGCACCTTTACCCACTGAGCAATTTTATTGTCCTGGTTATATAAATATTATTCACTGTAGACACAGTCTGCATGTTTTGGCTGGAAAATATAGTTCTATATTATTGTGACTACCACTGGAAATAGACTCTTATATAAATAACTCCATTGAATCTTATCTTGCACAGTTTCTCTGTTTTCTGATTTTGTTTTTGCATTTTCCCTCCTCCTTTAAATAGAATTACAATTCAAGATACAGAGTTGGTAGAATTTCTCACTTTTTAATGACAGGTTGTATCCTTTTCCATTCTCAATGAACTAAAATGTGTATTTGATGCAGAATTCTGGCTTCAAGATATTTTCTTTTAGAAATTTAAAAACATGGTTATTTTCCTCCTAAAAGTATCCAGCAATATTACTTCTTTTTATTCTTCTGAGTGGCCTACCAGACACACTTAAAACAATTTTTTTTTATATCAGTTCATGTATGTCTATTGGTTAATGCATAGAGAAGGTAAATACATTGTATAACTTAAAGCTATATAGTATGTTTGCTAATAAGGCTTAAAACTTAGATGTTCTGTCTGCAGTATGAATAACTCTGTCCACTTTTTTATGGGTTAATTTGTAGAATTTTTGTTTTTTTTTTTTTTTTGTTTTCTTGTTATTTTTATTCTTATCTTGTATTTTTCTCCCTAATTGGGAAGGCTTTTCATATGATCTATCTATCTATCTATCTATCTATCTATCTATCTATCTTATCTATCTTATCTATCTATCTATCTATCTATCTATCTATCTATCTATCTATCTCAACATAGCTCTTTTCTAATAATGCATAATACTTGGCTAATTTTATTCCCATCCATTTTGGCTTCTTCATCTGTCATTTTTTTCTTAGTATTTTCCTCTATTTTTCACCTTTGTCTTTCATTTCTGTCTTCTAAGACTTTTCCTCCCATATTTTAATCCTCAGATTACTAAGTCTGACATGGGTAAGACACTTTTATATTTCATTTAATGGAAGTGCTTTTGTATTTCATGTTGTAGAAAAGACCTATACAGACATGTTATTAACAGCTCGCCATGCGCATACTGCTACTAATGACTTGCTTTGTATGAGTTAACAGTCTAGTCCAGTGTTACCTGAAGAAGTCCAGGGTCAATACCAGCAGACACTAAGGAATCGCAGTGTTTCAGGAGGGTTTGCACCAGTGGGGCAAGAGTGAGCTCTGGGATGGCTGTCAGCTCTGGCCTTTGGTTTGTCTCTATGAGGCCTGCTGGTTGGGAATGAGTTGTAAAGCACTTTGTTGATAGGGTGGTAACCAGCAGCGTTTTCGTATCACCATCTCAGAATGAAACACCCTAAGGATAAACTGCAGAGACATACATTTTTAAAACACACAGTAATCCCTTAGAAACACAGACCCAGAAGCCATAATGCATATGCTAAGGACCTGGAAAATGGGGAAAAAAGTTCTGACTCAACATGACAAGACAGAGACCATCCAAAGATGCCTTGAGTTTGTGGTGGCCATCTACTAGTGGGTATGAAGTCTACCCTTAAGAGTGGACCATTTCCTCAGCAAGACTACCTTGGAAAAAACAAATTTTTTGTTTGCAAATGACCGCCTATTAGAGATAGCTTCTAGGTTACTTCTTTCAGCCCTGGGGCTCTATCTGGTGCAGACCCATGTAGGTCCTTGTACACATTGCCAGAGTCTTTGAGTTCACATGTGCCCCAGCCCTGTTGTGTCTAGAAGACCTTGGTTCCTTGGTGTCCTCCATTCCCTCTGGCTCTTACACTCTTTATACCTCCTCTTGGAGTTCCCTGAGGCCCAAGGGAAGGGGTTTGATGAAGACATTCCTTTTACGGCTAAGAATTCCCTCCCTCTAAAAGGATGAGTGTTACCCTTTTTCTACATCTTCTGAAACACGAGCTGTAACTTTAAATTGGTCTCTCCCTCTCTGCATATTGTTTGGCTGTGGGTTTCTATATTTATTCCCATCTGCTGAAAGTGGAAGCTTCTCTGCTGATTGCTTAGTCAGGCACAGATCTATGAGTACAGCAGAATGTTGTTAGGAATCATTTTATTGCCTACATGCCTTTAGCAGAACACTAGTATTTGGTTTTTCCTATTTCCCTGGCCTATCTAGTCTCTTATTCTTGGCCACTCAAGTGGCACTGGGTATGGGTCCTGTCTCATGGAGTGGGTCTTACCTTAAATCAGCTATTGTTCAGTTATTCCACAAGCTTTGTGTCACGATTGTGCTAGCGTTCCTTGCAGGTAGGTCAGTGCTGTAGAAGGAAGGGTTTGTAACTGGTTTGGTGTTAATCTTTCTTCATTGGTAGCTTTCAGAGTACCTTACAGATTGATGACTACTACTCCACAGGTTCGAAGGCTCTGCAGAGGCATTGGCTTGACATCTCCACGTTCAGTGAATTGTTTAGAGGTTGTCTTTAGTAATAGTTTGCAGAGAGCCACCGACAGTTCGGGCAATAGCCAGGGTTATTTGGGTGTTCTCATGGGACTTATGTGGCCAAGAAGTAGCTGTAACACATTAGATGTAACCCATTCCTGGTACTGGAAGCTTCATTTTGAAACAGGAGATGTCAAATTGGGGCTCTAATCCCACCCTTTTATTTGGCAAATTCATTTAGATAGTCATCATTTATGTATTTATGATAGGAAGGTTCTATTGTATTAGGTTTCCATATGACCCCTTCAAATAAATGTTCCTTAGTTTTAGCTGTTCCTCTCCATTTCCTCCCTTGCCTCATCACATTCCTACCCTACCCAACCCAACCCCTCTGCCATCTACCCATAACTAGCTATTCTATTTCCTTCTCCTAGGGCAGTCCGACATCCATCCTAGTCATCCACACTATCTTTAACCCTGGTGGTTATACAGCTTGTAGCTTGCTTATCAATGACTTAACAGCTAGCATCCATATAAGTGAATACATACCATAATTTTCTCTCTCGCTCAGGATGATTTTTTTTCCCTAATTCCGTCCACTTACCTGTGAGTTTCATGGCTTCATTTTTTTTTTTTTTAAACAGTGGAGTAATAACCCATTGTGTACCTGCATAGCATTTTCTTTATCCAGCCATTGATGCTAAAGGATGCTTATCACCAATCTAGGTTGCTTCCAATTTTTGGCTATTATGAATAGAGCAGCAATGAGCTCTGAGCAATGAGCATGGTTGAGCAGTTGTCCCCATTAGTAGGATGAAACATCTTTTGAATATAGCTGGATCTTGAGGTATATTGATTCCCCGCTTTCTGAGGAACTGCCACACTGATTTTTATAGTGGCCGTACAAGTTTTCACTCCCACCAGCAATGGAGGAGTGTTCCCCTTTTTGTACATCTTTGCCAACATGAGTTGTCACTTTTTAAATTGATCTCGCCTATCCTGATTGGTGTAAGAGGAAATCTGAAAGTAGTTTTAATACAAGTTTCCCCAATGATTAAGGGCTTTGAACATTTCTCAGCTTTCTGATTTTTTTTTCTTGTGAAGAATTCTCTGTGTAGATTTGTTCCCATTTTTAATTTGTATATTTTTAAATATTCAGTTTCTTTAGTTTATATATATTGGATATTAGCTCTCTATTGGATGTGTAGTTGGTAAAAAAAAAAAAAACAAAAAACCAACTTCTATTTTGTAGGCTACCACTTTGAATGATGGTGTCCTTTGCCATACAGAAACTTCTTTAAGTTTTATGAGGTCCCATGTATTAATTGTTCTTTTTTTTTTAATTAGATATTTTATTTACACTTCAGATGCCATCCCCTTTCCCCATTCCCCCCCACCCCCCTTAGAAAACCGCTATCACATGCCCCCTTTTCCTTTTTGCATTTATACATTTTTTTAAAAATAATGTTAATCATAAGCGTTATAAGTTTGGAATTGTTCAATCAGAGGTGTAACCCACTGACCGACCTAGATATAACAACTATCTTTGACTGGTGGAGATACATGAATATCTGCCTCCCTGTCTCCCCCCTCTTTCTCTCTTTCATCGTATTAATTGTTCTTAATGTCTGTTTTTATCAGTATTCTATTCAGAAAGTCCTTTTCTGTGCCAATGAGTACAAAGCTGTTTTCTCCTTTCTCTTCTATTAGGTTCAGTTTATCTGGCCTTATGTTGAGGTCTTTGATCCATTTGGAACTGAGTTTTGTGTGGGTGATGAATCTATTTAGATTCTTCTACATGTAGCCATCTAATGTGATCAGCACTATCTGTTGAAGCAGATACTTGTTTGTTTCTATTTTGATTTCAGCCCTGAATTTAAGACCATTCTGTGTCTTTTTACTGGGAAAGTGAGAGAGACCATTGATTTTTTTATTGTGATCCTGTTTGTTGACTCCAGTTACTTCATTGTTGTGCTGTGGGCTTTCTTTTTTCTCCTTCATTTGATATTTTGGTCTGACACTGTTTATTACTTGTGTTTTCTTGAATGTGTTTTCTCAAACCTTCTGTAAGGCTGAATTTGTAGATAAATATTTTTAAAATTTGGTTTTATTCTAGGGTGTCTGGTTTTTCCATGTATTGTGATTACAAGTTTTGCTGAGTAATGTTTGGGCTGGCATCTGTAGTCTCCTCCAGGTCCTTCTGGCTTTGAGTCTCATTGAGAAGCAGGTTTTATTCTAGGTCTGCCGTTATATGTTACTTGGTCTTTCCCCCTTCCATCTTTCACTATTCCTTCTTTGCTCTGTATATTGTAACTATTATGTGACATGGGGAAGTTCTTTTCTGGTCCAGGATACTTGGTGTTCTATATGCTTCTTGATAAGGACCTCCTGCTTTCGGTTGGGGAAATTTTCTTTTATAATTTTGTTGAAAATATTTTCTGTACTTTGGACCTGAGTTTCTTCACCTTCTTTTATTTCCATTATGTATAGATTTTGAATTTTTATAGTGTTTCAGGTTTCCTGGATGCTTTGTGCCTAGATTCCATTAGATTAGCATTGTTTTGTCTGAGTATCCATTACTTCTAATTTGTCTTCAGTGACTGTGATTCTGTGTTCCATCTCTTGTATTGTGTTGGTGATCCTGGCCTCTGAGGTTCCTGTTTGAGTCCTAAATTTTTCAATCCCAGTTTTCCCTCAGTTTGGGTTTTCTTTATTGGTTCTATTTCTATCGTATGTGTTGAACTTTTGTTTTGTTTTAAATTTCTGAATACTGTCTGTGCTTTCATAGATTTCTTTAATCAATTTATGCATTTCTTCTTTAAGGACCTCTAGCATATTCATAAAGGCTGTTTGGAAGACCTTGTCTTGTGCTTCAGCTATATTGCATTTCTTGGGGCCTACTGTGGTAGGGATGATGGGCTCTAGTAGGGACATATTATTCTGGTTGTTATTGATTATGCTTTTTACACTGGCATCTCGGACAGTTTGGGATGATTGTAATTCTAGGTGCTGATATCTGGTCTGGTCTTTGTTTGGTAGATGCTTCGTTTGTTGTATTCTGTTGGAATCCCTGGGTAATGGCTCTGTGCTGCCTGATAGTAAATGCTTCTGAGATCCTGCCTAGTGTGGCCAATGGGGGGTTCACGTTAGAATGTGTTTCTTGGCATTGGTAGTTGACACTTAGAGATGAAAATGGGCTGGGGAATAGGCTAATGGGGCCCACAGGAGGGAGGGAGGCAGGGTGTGCTAGTAAGGTCTGCTTAGTCACTCAGAAATGGAGGCAGACAGGAAGGAGACGCAGCATCCTGCAGTGTACTACAGAGCTGGGTATGAGATTGGGGAATTTGATGGAGCAGAGGATAAAGAGATGATGAGAATAAAGAGATGATGATTGTCTAGCTGCTTCCCTGGCTGGCATGGCTGTAGACATTAAATTTTAAAATTAATATACCAATGCTCTAGGTCCAGCCTTCTAATACTAGACTGAATAGCAAGCCTCCTGCCAATCTTGTACTACAGAACACCCTATTGCTTTATTTTCTTAGGTCTAGAAATGGTTTGCTGTCTCCTCCAGATCTTCAGAGGAATAGATGTCTTTTGTGTCCGAAACTGCAACTACAGGGTTAACATAAAAGAATTTTTAGTTCTCTGTGTATCTCTCTCCTGTTTCCTTTCTTGCTTGTACAAGGTCATTGGAATCTTTGTTATCTTGGCCTGTTCTTGATCAAGTGAAACATTCTATAACTCTCAGACTCATGTGAGACTAGGGAAGATAAAATGTGTAAGAGTCTTTCACAACCCCAGAAACTCTGCGTAGGAATAACAACAGCCTTGTAGTGTGGTTGACTATGGACAGATATTATTAATTTGTTACATTATCTCATAAGTAAAATTTGGGTTCACTCCTACTTATAATAAATTTTGAAAATTTCCTTGTTATGTTGTTCTTTTTTTCTCATGGAACTAGAAGTAAAACAAGAAGGAAACAATAAATAGGAGAGAGAAGGCTGGAACATGAAGTGGGCACACTTCTCAATTTAAAACATAGGTCAAAACAAAAGAGCAATGTTTGTTAACTAAAGAAGTATTTTGTCACATAGTCCAATAAGATTTTGTCCTGAGGCAAAGATGAGATTCTTCCAAGATGAAAGAAGAGAGATGAGGGAGTCCCAGGAGGTTCTCAGGCTTCACAGGAAGTCAGCCAGAGAAGTTGCAAAGGCTTTGAGGAGGACGAAGCCCAGGATGCATGGATTGACGACCATTGAAGGTTATTAATTAGTAGAGTGTAGTTATAAACTTACATTCATGTATGCAAGAATTGTTGTTAAAGAATTAGAAAGAAGCCAGTGCATTTTAGAGGGAATGGAAGGGACAGAGGAGGACTGGAGGGAGGAGAGGAAGAGGGAAAGTGAAGGGAATCCCAGATTCATATATGAAATCCTCAAAAAAAAAAAGTTAAAGATTCCTAAGGTCAAAGTTCAGTCCATTCTTAAAAAACTTGGAACCAGCCCTTTGTTTAAGATTAGAATATAAGTTATTGATCGGCTCTGCTAACAACTGGTTTAAGTAAAGATGGTTAATCAAGATGATTATTTCCATTTTCTGTTGTCAGAAATTTTAGGAAAATGACTTTAAAGTAGTCAAGATTATTTAATTGTCTGTTTAAGTGAGGCCAATGAAATGGCTGAGCAGAGAACTGGCTGACAAGTCTGAGAAAACCTGAATTCTATCTCTGGGACTCACATGTGGAAGGAGAGAGCTGATTCCACAAATTGTTCCCTAATCTCCACATTTGTATGGGCACATATGCACACACACTTAAAGAAATGAAATGCAATAAATTTTTAATTTAAATCTTTGAAATGCCACTTTATAAACAACTATTTTAGCATTACTCTAGATAAGGACAACTATATTACTTTCCCAGTTATTAAGCTTTGTGCAAAACAATAGCTTTTCTAAGTCTTTCTATAACTGTGAGCCTTGCCACCTGCACCCATGAAATGGCGACTCTGAGACTGAATTATTATGAATAACTGCCTAGGCCAAAAGTTAGCTTGTAACTCAAGTAGCTTGTAATTGGCTTGTAACTCAATTATTCTGTTTATTCTATTCTAAGTCCTGTCACATAGAGGTTACCTCTCCTTAGGTTCATGTGACCTTTTCCTCAGGTTCATGCAACCTTCTCCTTCAGTGTTCTAATCTGGCTCCTTTTTCTCTGGCTTGTTCTGTGTTCTGTCTTCCCATGTCTAGCTTGTTCTCTCTATAGCCTGTCCCTGCAAAACTGCCATACACACACACCACACCACCCACTTTTCTACTTTTCTGTCGATTGCTGCTCTTAAGTAGCTTCTGTTTCCTATGCTCTTCTTGTGTGAGTTGAGTGTAGCCATCTCTGGCTCTTTCTGTCAAATCTTTCTCTGATTTGTCACTTTGTCTGCCCCTCAATTAGATGTCACTTTCGGACATAGCTGCTTTCTTCTGAAAACTAACCTTACCTCCATTTTTAGGGATTAAAAGTGTATACTAATAGCATGTCTGTATTTCAGCTAGATTATAAAGTATTCCAGGACATGTTTGCATTCTGGCTGGATCTTATGGACCTAGAAGTTATCTGGGTTTTAATCCCTTGTCAAAGCAGCCCTGTTGCTGGATTAAAATTCCTCTACACCCAAGTGGTTCTTAAACATCCTGGGCCACAGGGATTGCTTCTTTCTTCAGATTTGATCATTTTCACAGACACATATTCTTATTCATTTTAATATTTGTTATTAGTCTTTGGTTCACCACTGTATGTTCCTGTTATATTATGGGATAGAAATCTCTGAATTCTGGCTTCTTTCTCTGCCCACTGATCGATCTATCTATCTATCTATCATCTATCTACCTATTTATCTATCTATCATGTAACTGTCTAGCCATCTTTATTATCTTTCACATATTTATCTATGTATCTTTATAACTATCACATAATAAAGTGTACTTATTAACATACTTAGACATGCTATACAACAGGCATCTGAGCATTTGACTATCCCTCAAAAATATGTCATCTTGGCAGTCTCCTCTTTCCGTCAATTTACTAATGATTAGTAAATTTCAGAGTTATATATTTAGTTCTCTTCACTTCTTCTAGATGTGGACTCTCTACATCCAAGCAGCTCATTTGTCCCAGTGGCCCCTTTTATCATTAATAAGCAAATGACCTATATATTCAGATAGAGTTGAGACCTTGTGTTTGACTTCTAGTCTTTCACATTTAAGAATCTACATTACATGGCTTATTGTGAGTCTCCAAGCCAATCGAATTAAGGAGGACCACAAATGAGTTAGTGACATTTGCTTGATTTGTAGCCTTATTCCAAGATTCTAGAATCAGAGAATGCCTTAATAATCTATCTTGTTGTATAAACTACAATTATCTCTGTGTATGTATGTGTGTGTGTGTTATTGTATGTGTGATACATGCATGTGCATGAGTGCATCCATGTGCCCCTGGATATTCATTTGGAGGTCCAAGGAGGCTACTGAGTGTTTTTTTCAATTATTTTTTTATTGCCTTCAGACAGGATCTATTATGAAACTAGGCGCTTGCTATTTTAGCTAGATTCACTAGTCAGTGGGCTCCTGAGAGCTGCCTGTCTTCATCCCTAATGCTAATTACATAAATATGCAGCCATGCTTGGGTTTTTACATGGGTGCTGGCGTTTTGAACTCAGTTCCTCATGCTTTCATAGCAAGCGCTCTTACCTATGGGAACATCTCTCATCCCTGAATCAGAATCTTCAGAGACATCTTTGATAGCCCACTTCTCTACCCTGATTTGGTTTGTTGTCAAATCTGTGTCCTACTTACCTTTTAACAGCCATCAAACAACCTTTCCAGCCTATTACCTCAACCTGTGATTACACCAAGTTGCCCTTGTTATTTTGCCCAGCAGCAGCTCTCTCTGTGTCTGCTGACAAGAACATTATTTTCACCCCTGTACTGTGCTGGAGTAATCTCTTCAAAATGCAATGCCTTCACACCTTCCAATCCTCAGTAGTTAACTGTAACTTATGCTCAAAGGACCTGCACACTTTGGTGTCTCTCAAGCCCTATCTCCTGAACATCCAAGACTTTCTCCTGCTCTCCACTCCAGACTCCTGGTTTCTTACAGGCACCTGGTTTGGTGTTTATTCCTTCATGCCATAGGCTGTTACATATGTAATATATGATGTTCCTCTCTTCCCTGCCTGGACTGTTACTTTCCTTTGTTTTGCCCAATTCTTGTTTAATCCTTTAGAACTCTTTTTGGTGCTTGATTGTTTTTTTTTTTTTTTTTTTTTTTTTTTTTTTTTTTTTTTTTTTTTTGAAATGTCACACATTTTTGACCTGGTCTCCTTTACAATTTTTCCATTGCATATACAATTATGTGATTAAGGGTTGTGTTCTTGGTTTTTGTTCCTGGAGAACAAGAACACATAGAATTCTCATTCTTGTATTTTGTATTCCTAATGCTTATTGTTTTGTTAGAGATATAGTCATTCTGGACACTTCTGTTGACAGGAAAGTTGATCAGTTTTTCTCTTCCTTTGCAGATACACCATTTCATTAATAACGACCATAGAGAGGAAACAGAGTAAAGGATATTTACATTTTTAATATTTCTCAGTTCAGGTTGGAAGCACAGATGGCAGCAAGAATGGGTAATTTTTGATTCAAAATACTATTTATAGCATTATGAAAATAATATGGTGCACATATTAAATAATTTACATATTAAAATAACTGCATCATTGTTTCTTATTTCTCAAATAAAAAGAATGAGATCCCTTAAAAAAGACTCACTGAAAATGACCCATTCTCTTTCTTTTTTCAGAAAAAAAATGCCCAAGGGTTTTACAAACAATGTCACACTTAATCTTGGAAACTATGGCAAAAGCTGAGTAAGTATTTTGGCAGTAATCAAGAGTTTTGAAATCATGTGTAACATCGCCCCTTCCTGTAGAGTTATTTAGCCTTATATGGCTATTTTAATCTGTATCTGTTTCTGTGGATAAAGACATGTAATTATATGTAACTATGTATTTAATAAGGTAGGAGATTAATGATAATGAAAGAACAACACCACACCCGTTTAGAGGTATGATGTCACACATTTGGATTTTGTTATAATTCTATTTTGTTGTTGTTTTAGCTATTCCAGCTTATTCAATGATTTTGTTGAATCTGAGTTCTTTCTGATTGATGGTGACTCCTTGCTCGTCACATGTGTATATGAGATGTCACTTAAGCCAGGACAGAGTCTCCACTTCTTCTACCTGGTTGAGCGCTACCTGGTGGATGTTATTAGCAAAGGAGCGCACTTTGCCATAGTTTTCTTCAAGGTAACACAGACCAACTGGGTTTTTAATTCTCTAAAGACTAAAACCGGAATTCACTTAATTAATTGGAGACAAGGACTCTTGTTGCTGAAGCTGGCCTTGGACTCAACCATCCTCTCGCCTCTACCTCCCAAGTGAAAAGATTTTAGGTGTTTGCTACCACACCCGGCTATCGCTAATATTGGTTTTATAAAATTTTGTAAATGTTTTCACCTGTCATTGGAAAGTAAAAATATATGTTTAAAAGTGCGGAAAATGATTTGGAGGTTAAGGCCAGGAGGATTGAAGTTTGAAGCCTACCTGAACCTCACACAGTGAGTTGAGTAGTCTAGTCAACTTGAAAAGTTCCTCTTAAAAGAAAAAAAAAATCTGGACATGTAGCTTAATGGTAGAGGACTTGCCTAGTGCATGCATGACCGTGGGTTCAATTTCCAGCACCAAAAAGAAACAAGACAAAACCCAACCAGAACAAAACAAAGTGAGAAAATTTAAAGGGAAGAAGAGAAAGAGCAACAACCTAGCATTGCAATGTTCAAGAATAAACACAATTAGATTATTTTGTCCTGTGCGATGAGCTGTTTGTAGTGTTTACTGAGCAGGCACAGAGTCACAAAAATGGGTGAAATTCTCTACAGTGGCCTCAATTCTACTCCTTCATTCGAGAATTACTCTGCCTTCCAAACTCAGCAGGCAATTTATTAGAGTATGTTGTTGGGTGTATTTGAGCCCACACAAACTAACTAACCCTGCTTTGGTATTATGATTAATAATTATATTAATTTGGTATTATGATTAATAATTAGACCATATTTGGTTTAATTATTACAATTTGGGCAATTTCAAATACAGGTATATGTACCTGCGACCATATCTTCCTCTTCCTATAGTTAGAACAGCTAAGACTCTACATGAGGATTCGGGTGTGGGTTTGTTCAGTTTGGAACTCACATTAGTGTATATTTCTGAGCATTACTGGCCAGCAGAATTTTGCACAAGGAGCCAGGGTTCTGCTCTACATTTACAGTTGGTTGTACAAATTTTGGTTTGCCGAGAAAAACTCATGCTGTTTAAGAAATGTTGTTGCAGCCTGGAATTATTCTCTAGAGTATTGTGTTTTTCTTCAGCTTCCAATTTCAGAAAATTTACAATTGTGAATTACTATTTTCATAGTTTTTATCTACTTTGCCTTCTTGAAGTGGGCTAGGATGGGAGAGTAATTATAATAATACAGGAAGGCAAAGTGTGATGAACTCTGAGTACCATGTTTTCAGGGTACCCATGCTCCTAAGTCCAAAGTGTGATTTATAGAATACATTCGTGATACAGCAAAATTCCAGGGTCAATTTAATGACTATAGGACAGAAAAGAAAACTCAAAAAACAAATGGCCGTATTATATTCCTTCAATGATCTTAATACTATGTGTTAGTAAACTAGTGAAACACTATATGATGCTTTTCAAATAACATACTTTACCTCCTCTGCTATAGGATGCTGAGTATGCATACTTCAATGTCCCTGGACTTCTGACACTGAGGACTGCTTTAATTTTGCATCTTCAGAAGAATACCACCATTGAAGTTTGGACTAACTTTTCTAACTGCTTGTCAGAAGAGTGGAATATTTGCTTGGGTCAGAGTTGCCCATATTTCTTGATACTGGCTGATGAAGGCCTGAACGACCTACAAACACATCTTTTCAACTTTGTAGTCATTCAGGCCTGGGCAGCAAAGGTCAATATTGTGCTCTTCTCAGGGCAAACGTTTGACACCCTTCGTCTTTACGCATACTTTATGCAAAGCTCATATCCAAACCAGATGTTTTTCAAGAAGGTAATGTATATCTAAAAGACCATGTTCTAGAATTTTATAAACATTTCTAAATTAATTCTGGAAAGATGGCTCAGTGATTAAGAGTGCATATTAGTCTTACACCCAATGGTAGGTAGTTCACAACTGCCTATAGCTCCATCTCCAAGGGGATTTGACACCTCTGGCCTCTGTGTGTACTGTATTTACATGCACATACCTACGGACAGACATACACACACACACACACAACTAAAGCTTAAATAAATCTTTAAAAAATGACTCTCTTGATTCAATATTGACTCTACCTGCAATAAAGAAATTATTATAGATTTAATAGGAAGGAATATATACAGTTTAACAGCAAAAACAATGAACTAATATTGACAACATATAGAAATTGTCATACTGTAGTTCTTAACCCATGGGTTATTCACATTTAACCATCACCAAAATCCCTTGAGGCAAGTATAAGAATTATCTATATTTGCAGATAGTGAAATCGTTGCTTAAGCAAGTAGCCTGTTCAAAATCAACACCAAGTGAGTAGTAGAATAGAATTTAAATGTTATGAGAAGCAATATCACCCTGTCCTGTGTGTCCTAACATTGTGTGGTATGTGAAATACAAATTACTGAAGACAGAAAGACATGAAATTGGAGGCCAAGGTGTGGCTCTGTTGCTGAGATCTGCTAGTGAAATGATAGGTTATGTGGTTACCTTTAGTGAGAACACATTGGGGCAGCCTAAAGTAGGAAAGACAGAAATGAATTTATTTCTTAATAAAGAACTTCAGTTAATAAATCATTTGCTTTTCAAACAATTACAATTCAAATTCTATGATGGTATTATTTTTCTATATTGGTATATTTGAGAAATAATTTGTTGAAAATTCCAGAGTAAAGTGTATGTGCAGACTTTATAAATAAATCTAGTTTGCTTATCTTTTACTAGTTAAGGTGAATTCTGCATATGGATATTATTCCATATCTTATCAAAGTAGCTTTAGAACCAGTTGACATGGGTCCTCCATCTTTGAGAATTACATCATATTCAACATCACATATTTGCATACATGCAAATGGTTGTCATGACATGATGGGGTAGTTTATTTTGCTTTTGTTAGAATTCCTATTATTAAAGTATTCCTAACTCTGACTGTTAACTGTGAGCAGTAACAGGCCAGGGCTCCATTTTTATGCCCAGGGGAAGTATTAAATGCAGAATTTATGTTGTAGTTCATTTTTCTTTTCATAGACTAAGTCTCACTGTGTAGCTCAGACTGGCTTAGAATTCATGAATAGCCACTTTTCTCTGAATCCCTAAATGCTGGGATTAAGGGCATGTGCTACCATACTCAGCCTGAGTTTATAGTATTCTGTTCACAGCAATTTCTGAATCTGAGTTCTAAGAAAACTTAGTAAATTTCTGCCTAGAAATGGAGGACTTTATTTATAAAATAGTTTATGCCATAATTCATTAACATTCACCTTAAGTTTTTTTTTTTTACATTAACCTGTAAAAGTAACCTTTATTCACCTGTAATAATTGTCATCTTGTCTTGGAGGCTTACTGCCTCTGTCTGCTGTCCTAGGCCTAGTCCTGGAAGCTGCAAGCCCCCATATAGTATAATCTAGGCCTAGAATGTTTTCAGCCTCTGAGACATACTGTTGAATAAGATCACCCCTTCTTAGTTATTTCTCCATTTCTTCTGAATTGCTCTGATTGGACTCAAACTAATCTGGCTCCTTCAGATTCTCTGGCTCATTCTGTCTTCACCTGTGTCTTTGTAAAACTGTCCCAGTAAACCTCTCTCTCTCTCTCTCTCTCTCTCTCTCTCTCTCTCTCTCTCTCTCTCTCTCTCTCTCTCTCTCTCTCTCTCTCTTCTTCCCTCCCTGCTGCCCCTCAAGAGTCTTGCCATTCACCATTCCTCTCTCCCAAGAGTTGGCATATCCTATTCTGTCAGACCTTTTTCTGATTGGTCACTTTGTCTGCCACTCTATTAGACATCACTTTCAAACATGGCTGCTTTCACCTACAAACTAATTTTACCTCCATTGTTTGGGATTAAAGGTGTGTGCTAAGTGTCTGTCTGTATTCCAGCCAGAGGAATTAAAGGTGTGTGCTAAGGCTGGGCCACACCACAACTAGAAACTGGTTTTTCCAGTAAACAATACAATCTTGAGGTTCATAGTGTGAACAAATATCCTATAACATTAATCAATTTGAGGCCTACTTGAAATAGAATTTAAAACACAGTACCATTGAAACTGTTGTTCAAAATGGTTTCCAGTGCCACTGACGACTATGGAGAGAGACTTTAGTCTCTTCTTAGGTACTTGGTTGAAATTTTTCTTAGTGAAACACAGGGGATTTTTTTTGGAGGGGAGGTTTGCAAATACATTACATTATGGTGACGGTTGATTTTCTAAGTCATTGAATTGTACATTTTATATTACTTTACATTATTTATGCCTTTGCAAAACTGCTAAGATAAGGTGCTATTTTCAAAGGAAAGATAAACAAATATTGCCTGGAAATGTATGTGAACATTGCTGACCATCCTCAATTACACCAGTGTACATTTTAAATTGAGAACTGCATTGCAACATGAGTGTTATGTTAGATTTCTAAGTTTTTTCATTGGGAAATAATAATTTTATTTATGACAATTTTCATACTTTGTTTTGCAGTGCGAGAGAGAGATTATGGTTGCTTATAAAAGCCTGATTCAACAGTTGAAAAAATACAGAGATATGGATTTAACAGCTCTGTTCGGAGATTTAAAATTCAGTGATATGGAAGGAGAGGTAAGAGAACTTGAAAAAACACTTTTTAGTTGAACTATCTTTTTAGAAGTGTGTGTGTGTGTGTGTGTGTGTACACGTGTGCACACACAGACACATGCTGTGTATTTGAAGGTCAGAATATAACTTTGTGTATAACTCCTACTGTTTCACCTTGAGACCAGCAAGCTTCCAGGGTTTCTCTGGTCTAATGGCTATAGTAATAAGCTTACTGTAGCAGTGGAGAGTAGGAAAAATACTAGCCACTTTTCCCCTGTTCCTGATCAGAGTAAAAATGTCTCTCCTTTTAAGTAGGACTAAGATAAATGTTTCAAGACTTGATGTAAGGAATGTGACCCTGAGCTTCTCCTATTTTTCATCTTGAACATATTAATGCAGATATAGCCCAATCCTACACTCCCACAATCCCTTAGCTTTCTTTTTGTCACAATGCCTTAACACATTTTCTAATACTGCATTCCTGGTATGTATATACTTCATCATGGGATATTGTTAATATGGTCTTGGGTTCTGTTTGCTGTATTTTCTGTTCAACTTTTGCCTTAGTTGGCATTGCGATACTTAGATTTTCGTTCATTGTATTGTCTAATATTTATTTGTAAGGTTTTATGTGCCTCATGGAAAATATTAGGATGTTAGCACTTCCTTTTTAGTATTCTGAAATACTGTCTAGATCATTAGAATTATTTAGGCTTCTTTGAAATTCTCTATTTGAAACTTGCTGTTTATTTGTCCAGATGTTTTCTTAGTCATTTTATGTAGCTCATGGATATTGGTTTACTTAAGCCTACTAATTCTAAGAGAATCAGTTTTATAGTTTCTCCCAGGAAATTAGCAACTTCACTTTTTCAAGTTTGTTTCCATCAAAGTTTCTAAAGTAGACTTAAAAAAAAACTTTGCAATTGTTTTCTGACACAGTGTTAGTCTCTCTCCTATTTTTATTTCATACATTTGTCATTTCTCTTATTAGTTTAATAATGTTTCTCTAATTTCAGCTTGAGTTTGAATTAGATATATAGACTTTTATTCTCTTAGGTTATGATTTTGTCTTTTACTTTTGATTTTCTTGTTTCTTTCATCCTTTTTTTCTTTTCACTTTTGCTGTTAAAAATTGTTTAGTGTTAGGTTTTTTCTCTGAACACTACTACTGTTATATCACATAAATTTTGATGTTGAGACAACAACTTTCACTGTTTATAATAAATATTTACTGGTTTTACTATAATTTTAAAGAAATTACATAAGTTCAGTCTGTCTTTTTTTCCCCGTGTATGAATGAGTTAATAGAAAATTTAAAATCTGGGACAGGAATGGTGGGACAGTGGTTAAGAGCAGTGGCTGCTCTCCAGAGGACCTGGGTTTGATTCCCAGGACCCACATGGTGGTTCACAACCATCCATAACTCCAGTAACAGGGGATCTGATACCCCTTTCTGACGTCAGTGGGCATCAAGAACACATATGTGCAAGTAATACGCTCACACTTAAAGTAAAATGAATCAATCTAAAAATAAAAAAAGAAAATTAAAAAATATCTGATGAAATTTTTTTTTTAAAAAGGGCATTTTCATATTTAAGGCAGATTCAGTATTTCTTGCGAGTGTTGTAATTCACCCTTTAATAATATTGGTCCTTTTTATTCTTGCAAGGTTTTGGAATCTCTCCTTGGTCACTACCAAGTAAGACAGGGAATTGGACATCTTCTCCAGCTGTGCCATCTTATTTCTTCTTTATACATATTCTGCATTGCTGTTTTCCGGGACTACTATTTTCCTTTTTTAACTAATGCAGAAGAGGTGATTTTGTGCAAAATACCCATAAAAGCACTCAGTACTTTCAGAAAGTTGATTGCTATTATATGTGTTACTTTTAGTCATGTAGATTACCCACACTGCTATATGTATATATGTGTTTTAAGAAAATGCCTGGAAAGTGTGGCTGAGTGATAAGAGAACCAACTCTTTTGCAGAAGATCCAAGGTCCATGTCTAGTACCCACATAGCAGTTCACAACTCATTTGTACTCCAGTCCCAGGGGATCCAGACTTCCATGGGCACCTAGCACATATGTACACATATATACATATGGTCATATTCATAACCACAAAACGTTGAAAAATAAAGTCTAGAATGCATAAATTTTTTGTGAGTAATCCAGTGCCTTGGTTCACATGGGAATACGGGGTATTTTTAAATTTTATCAATAGAAGTATAGCATTTAGATTCAAGAATGTGATGGTCTTGACATTCTCAATACTTTTTCTTATTATTATGTCTGAGCTGTGTATAGTGTCATTACTCAGAGGCAAGACTCACACTTTTTGACTATCTTTTAAGTGACATCAATGTATTTTACAGTAGCAGGCTATGCTGGATGTACAGCTTTCTTGTTACTTTTCTAAATTATTGCACACCTGTTTTGTGACTTCATTAAAATTCTTATGAGTGTTATTTTATGGACATATGGACATATTTTTTGAGTGGCAAACATTTAAATGGCTTGAAGGTTTGCTTTTACAAATAATTCTGCTATGAACACCTCTGGGCATGTGTCTTTGGGCAGATTTTGGATTACTCTTTTAGTTTAGCTCTTTAGAATTTAAATGAGAAATATTAGTATATTTAATAGCAATTAAATATATTGTCCTATGCCTTTACCTAAACCTTTGTCTGTTTCTAACCTCATTAGGAAAGCATATGAGGAGTGGCATTCCTTAATTTCTGAAATGGTTATTAAACTATTAAAAGATGAAAAAGCACTTGCTAACATGAAAGTAAAAAACCTTGCAGTTGATATATTACTAAAGAATTAAACATTTTTCCTGTTTTCTCATTATTTGTGTTTCATTAGAATAATTATTTAAAGAGTCATGGATTTTCTAGTTGATTTATGGGTATTTTTTATGTGCATGTATTAACAGTTTCATTTAAAAGTTTAAAAATAATATTTTTGCTTGTAATTTTTTTCTTTTTAGTGGAAACAGCTGCAGTTTCCACATCAACCCATTTCTAACTATACAATAACTGATGAATAAATATAGTTTTCTATATGTCACGACCTGTTACCATTTTCTACTCTGCCAGGTATGTGAAACTGTATCTCTGCTGAAGGAACTCTGGCCAGAAGGATCTGATATTCGACGTGTCTTTTGTGTCACCTCATGCTTTCTCTTCTTGGAAATGTACCACTGCTACTTAGAAAACAGAGAAAAGACAGCATCCCCTCAGACATCTGAAGTCAAACAGGTGTGGTTGGTACACTGGGATACAGGTTGTTACACTCGGATACACTATTGATTTCTACTGTTCCTTTTTTTTTATTATTATTTTTTACCTATCATTTTCCCCATGTGGCACAAGTATTATCTCTTGTTTATATAAACTTCAAAATTAGGAAAATCCATATAATTTCTGTTATAAAGAACTATGCTCTTCAATGATGTAGAGTGTTACATATGTATATCTTACGTGATTAGACATCCTATTTTAAATCATCCCAAAATCATGATAGTAAGTCAAACTTTTCTCTTTGGAACTTCTAACCATTAGACCCTCTCTGTCATCCTAGAAACATCCCAATGAAGTCTTCTTGCTCCTCTAACAAGCCAAAAATATTTGACACTATCGAAGATGTCCTTGTCCCATGATGCTAAATATGTCTACATACTTATCCTTGTCATTCTGGAGTTGCACATTTTAGATATATCGCTAGCCTGCTGACCTCATGCTGGTAGTTCATAGTATTGCCTTAGAATATGATACATGGATAGAAGAGAGTACTTATTATGTAGCCCCAACCACTCAATGTCCTATGAAACTTTTCCTTTATTACCTGGTTTGTTAGCTTAAACATGGTGTCCCTGAAATACTGAATCATGCCATATGCCAATTGCTACAAAGCTAGAAGCTTCTTTTCTCCTTTACCTCAAGCATGTTTAAATGCAGCATAGTTTTGGGGTACATACTGACTCTGATGTAGAGAATATGTGATTGCGGAATTCTCACATAGGGAGCTTGGTTACAGAGTTTGTCCTTCTGAAAACGGAGTGTTTCATCTCCCAGCCTGCTGTTCTCGGCTCACCATCTTCATTTCCTCCAGAAAACAGGTAATTGCTTAACCCTGAAGGACATGGAAGACTTTTGTAAGCTACATTGCCTCAGCGTGGCTTTTCTGCTCCATTTACCTCTCTCCCAGAGAGCTCACTCGAGATTCATCACTTCTGGTTGGATTCAGGACCTCAAGACCATCTTAAAAATGGTAAATAGAATCTTCATTCACTTGTACTTCTGTTTGAACTATGTGATACACGAAAAGCACAATAACCTTTGAGGCAGATTTACACAGTGTAGTGTTAAATGTTGAGACCTAGAAAAGTCGACTCACTTCAATCAGTCACTTGGATTAGTTTTCACAACTATATTAGGTAGCAATGACAAGCATCATGGCATGTATCCAACCCCAGGAGCAGCTTCTAGAGATTTTCCTTCTTAAAATTCTTGTCAGGATCAAGGCTTTATTTCATTAATTAGAAAGTTCCCGGTGACCAACACATTATCCGTTGAGAAGGAGTTGAGGGCATCAATACAATGCTTTAATTTTTTTTCCATTACAGATTATGGGTAGAGAGAATATGGAGACCGTAGGAAAACTGAAAGCAAAAATTTCTCTAGAGTCTTCCATGCAAATCTTTTGTTAGAACCTGTTAATCCTCCAGTTTAATCTTTTTCATTTTAAATGCACAGATTTTTCTGTTGGAAAACTGAAACATTCAATATAATAAAAACTGATTCAAAACTGAATATGAAGTGGATGTGGCCATGCTGCAATCCCAGCACTTACGAGCTAAGGCGGGAGGAGTTAATGCTACAAGGTCTCAGCCAGTGTATGTTTACACAGTCTGTCTCAGAACAGGCTCAGCTACACAGTGAGACCTTGTTTCAAAAGAAAAAATATTTTTCAAGCTTCTTTTATTCTATTTTATTTTACTATTATTATTTTTTAATCTATTTTTACAGTCCAGTAGTTATCCTTCTCCTGGTCAGTCCTCTGACTGTTCTTCATCCCATTCCTCCTCCCTTGTCTCCAAGAGGATGTCCCTCCCCCACACCCTGGGGCCTCAAGTTTCTCAAGGGTTAGGCCTGTCTTCTTTCACTGAGGCCAGACCAGGCAGTCCTCTGCTGTATATGTGTGTGGGGGGGTGGGGTGGGGTGGGGTGGGGTGGGAGGGCCTTACATCAGCTAGTTTATGCTGCCTGGTTGATGGCTCAGTGTCTTTCTTTTTCTTATGAGTTAAAGAAATATCTATTAAAATACTATTGATTGTTTCTTCCCATTGTAGTCCAAAATCTCAAAGCCTACATAATTCTTCATCTTTTCAATGCGCCTCTGTTCTTTACTTAGGTTTCCCTGTTCACTTTTGGGCTGTCAAGAGTAGGGTTGCTAAAGGTATCCATATAAATTTTTTTCTCTTTGCATGTTCATATTTTCTTTCCAATAGTTACACCTCTCTCTCTCTCTCTCTCTATATATATATATATATATATATATATATATATATATATATATATATTCCAATGTAACATACACTGGCTGAGACCTTGCAGCACTCCTTTTGCCTTAGCCTCGTAAGTGCTGGGATTACAGCATGGTCACACCCACTTTAAATTCCATTTTTGAATCAGTTTTTATTGTATGCAACACTTCAATTTTTAAGGAACAAGGCATAATCCTTAGTCAGCTTAAATGGGTTTACATCGCTTATAACAATTGTAACGGTCCTTCCATTTTCCTTTCATTAGGATCAGAGAGGTAAATGGAGTCACTTTATATACTACTGTGGATATAAAAACTGTCAATAACTTTGTTTTACTTTTGGTTTTCAGAAAAAGTGGTGCGAGTATTTCATCCTAAGTAATGTGGATATGTTTGAATCTTGGAGTCTGAATTTACTTCACCTTTCTGACTTAAGTGATGAGCCTTTGTTAAAAAATATTGCTTTTTACTATGAAAATGAAAATACAAAAGGTATCAAAGAACTATATAATAAATATCACCGTTCTTTAGAGAGAAAATTCATAAAGAATTTAAATCTTCAAAACCATTTGGTTTTTAAAACATTTTATTTAGTTAGTTTATATCCCAATATCAGCCTCCCCATTATCCCCTTGTGAAGATCCTTCCCCCATTCCTCCTTCCCCTTTTCCTCTGAGAAGGGGGAGCCCCTCTCTGGGTATTCCCACTACCCGCCACAGTGGAACAAAGTGCCTCCTCTCTCACAAGGTGGCCCAGTTAGAGGAACAGAATCCACAGGTAGGCAACAGATTCAGGGATCATAACACTCCAGTGACCCAACACTGGGGGACCCACATGAAGACTAAGGTGCATATCTTCTCTAAATATTTGGGAGAGGGGTGAGGTGGGGTAGGGGTTAGGTCCAGCCTGTGCTGTGCTTGCTCTTTGGTGATTCAATCTCTGAGAGCCACCAAGGGTCCAGGTTAGTTTACTCTGTTGGTCTTCCTGTGGAATCCTGTTCTCTTTGGGTCCCTCAATCCTTCCCCCAACTCTTCATAAAACTCCCGAGCTCCACTTAATGTTTGGCAGTGGGTCTCTGTCAAACCATTTCTTAAATGTCTGTTATATAAATAATAATTACTTTTGAGTTTCCCAGTCTTTGTCTGTTTAAAAGTTTTATTTAGTGGTAATCAAAGTGAATATAGTAATCCAAATATTTTTCAACTTAATATTATTCCATAAGTATTTTTGTTAAAAGCACATGTTTATGTGTTCAGTGTTTCATAACAATTCATTTTCACACATGGTATATACTGTTTATTATAGAATCACTCTCATTAATAAATTATTAGATATTTAGAGATTTTTAAGTCTTTCCAAGAGATAAATGATAATCCTTTCACTTTCTTTGTTTAAGTTTTTTTGTTGTTAGAATAATTTTTCTTGTGTTTTTATTGTCAGTGGAAAATAAGACACATTTTGAGAGAATAGTACTTGAGTGTTATTGAAATATCTTTTACATCAAGATTTGGTTCCTTCATATTGTTCCATAATTATGCATTGGAATAAATTAGCTACTTATAAAGTAATGTTTCTTTGCTAATTTATATTTTAGTTTTATTTAATGTTACTGAGTGCAAGGTTATGTGTTGTATAATATTTTTATTACTTTAAAATAAATCTTTACTGTTGGTTATTACTAGTTAAAACATCTTTAAGTATTAAGTTGTCAAA
This sequence comes from Arvicanthis niloticus, assembly GCF_011762505.2. Lineage (NCBI taxonomy): Eukaryota > Metazoa > Chordata > Mammalia > Rodentia > Muridae > Arvicanthis > Arvicanthis niloticus. Next base: position 51,801,217 of record NC_047673.1, read on the forward strand.
CATAAAAGCAAGATCAATTTTAAGACGCATCAGGGATATTGTCCACAGATTGTTCATTTTTATTTAGATTCAGTCTGAAGCCCACTGAAAATTCCACTGTTTGCCTCATATTTCAGAGTGAGGTGACTTGAGTGAAGATATGTGTGTGTATTTGTTTGCTTCTAGACATAAGTCAATGCTTCTTAACTAAGTATTTTAAATTATGATCCAGGTTTGGATGTAGGAGATGTCATCATGAAAGAGTATGTACATCTCTGGGATACTGTGTCAGAGTTGGTCAGAAAGTTTGATGTGGGAGAACCAATTCCTTTGAGAACAACAAAAGTTCATTTTCTTCAAAAGACCCCATCTCCAATCAAAGGTAATTCATTTCAATTTAATTTTTTTAGGGAAAAAATGTAAAAGCTTCAAGTAGATATAATTTTCTAGCATTTATGTGTTTGAAATAGTTGTTATGTTCATGTGTTGGTGTGTGGTTTGACTCATATTGAAAACTTGTATGTTTTTTTTTTGTAAATAAGTTTGCCAATTTAAAAATAAAAAAACAGATCTGAGTGAATTCTATTTCTAGCAATACAACCTCTGTCAACTGAAAATTTTCTTTGTGTATTAATGGTGGATGGAAGACACTCAGATTCTCTTGCGTAAAGATACTTCCACTTAAAACGATAGAAGCCAGCAAGGTAACTCTGGGGAAGCTGAGAACCACTTAAGCCAGTTTAGAGTCTAGTGTAGCTCCATATTCAGCATCTGCCCTATATAATAACAAAAGCAACCCATAGCCGTGTATTGGAGGGGAAGAAGAGAGTCTGAAGAGTAAAAAGAATCCATCAGTCACTTTAGAAAGCTTTTACCCAAATCACTGCAAGCTACAGATGTAAAGATGGTCGTGTCTTTCCTGGGAGCAGGCACAGGAGCCAAGGCCAGAGCCATGTGGTGGTGGAACTCAGCCTTCACACAGCCCAAGCCGTTAAGAACATAAGTCAAAGGTTAGCTCTCCCTAAACCAGCCTGTAATGAACAGAGGTGGAAAGGAGTCACACTGGGTCTGGAGCATAATAAATTACTCTTGAGGTCTCTACTTAGGAAGACAGGAGGTAGATTGTGTTGGGAATCTTGGGATGGAGTACACACCAGTTTGGAAGCATCTTCTGTGAGGAACAAGAGAGCTAGAGTATTCTCCAGTTCCTATTATGACTCGGGCTGAGGGATATTCTTTTGGTTCTGGCTTGATTTCTGGATGATAAGGAGAAAAGTACTTAAACTAATGGTAACAAAAAGTGTCTGGGCAAACACAGGAACAGAGAGCATTAGGAGAGTTATGATTTTGTTAAATAAAGATTATTCATTATTCCATATAATAGCCACAAAATGCTTCTGATCTATTTATCATCTATCTATCTGTCTGTCTATCTATCTATCTATCTATCTATCTATCTATCTATCTATCTATCTATCTATCTATCTATTTCATACATCTATCTTTTTATTCATCTATCTATCTATCTATCTATCTATCTATCTATCTATCTATCATCTATTGATCTATCATCTATCTGTCTGCCTGTCTGCCTGCCTGTCTTTCTGTCTCATCATTTTTGTCATCTATCTACATGTTATTGCACATAATTGTTTATAAACCAAAGGGAAGTTCAAAGGGGGTACTGTAATAATATCAATCACATAACCTTTGTTTTTCTCACTTTTCTATTTCATTATTTGACACTGTGTATGTGATCTCTCAAATTGCTATCTTTAGATTCCTTTTCTTTTAGTAGACAATGATGAAAGGTTTAAACATTTGCAAGTAAGTGCCATAGGATCTATCTATCTATCTATCTATCTATCATCATCTATTAATAATCTGTCATCTTCACCATCATCATATATCTAGCCTTATATCTATCAATTTATTTATCTAGCCACCCATCTGCCTACCTAATCTACTGATGTATTTCCTTAGATTTATTTATTTATTCATTCATTCATTTATTTATTTATTTTCTACTATGTTCCAAAAGACACAATGTGGGAAGTAGCTTTATGCGTAGGATTGGAATTAGAATATAAAATACAAATTAAGTAAATATAAAATGTTTTTAAATGTGAAAATTTGGAAAACAATTATTGTCTTCCTGTCTGAAAATTTCACACTTAAATTGATGACAGTTTTTTTTTCATTTACAGAAAGTTCCCAGGAGACGATGCCAAATTTAGGTTTTATTCCAATGTCATGTAATTTAGTTGATGAATTTACTGGAGACATTTTGAAAGACTTGCCTTTTTTAAAGAGGTAAGGCCCAAATATGTTTTAATAAATACCTGTTTGGAATGGATAAATTATTTATTAAAGGTTCTTTGAGAAATCCTTTCCTGAATAAACTCCAGAAACATGGCACATTTAAGACAGTAGATTATATGTGCAACATATTGTCTGCTGACCTTCTTTATGACATTTGTGTGATTTTAATTGGAGAACAAAGCACCTCATCATTATTATAAGTTATTGAAACAAGAAATGGTTGAGAATGTTGAAAACATGAGGAGGTCCTGGTTTCTGAAACTTCTAATGAAATGCTCTTTGGATTCTACCACACATGTTGTATCCCAGGAAGAAGAAAAGGAATTATAGTTTTCAAAGTTTCACAAGGTGTTGGATTTGGAGGTGTGAAATTTGAAATATGCTTTTCTTTTTGTCTTACAGTGATGACCCCATTGTTACATCACTGGTGAAGCATAAGGAGTTTGATGAACTTGTGCACTGGCATTCCCACAGACCCCTCAGTGATGATTATGACAGGACGAGGGCCAATTTTGATGGTGAGCTTGCAGATTCAGCCGAAAGAATTTAAATCTACTTCACGCTGCCCTATATTTAAAAGGGAAACATCTTATGAACACAGATGAAAAGTTTTGCGGAAGAACAGTCATTAAGACATTCAGATGTACAACAGGGAGAATGTTAACAGGAAATTATCACTTTGTTTCCTGGTGGTTGGTTATTCATACAGAGCTTGTAGCTGTCTTAGGGAGAGAAATACATATGTGACTTTTGTCTCATGAGCTTGTCACTGTATTGAGGAAAGATGTTTTGTAGTTTAAGGAGTCTGGATGTTCTTTGAAGTCTAATATATGAAGACTAAGCTCACAGCTCTATGATAGTAATTTATGGCCCAGGATAAGGGCTTTATATTTTCCTACATAGTAATTCAAGGAACTGGAATATAGTAGATGATCTTCTTGATTCTGCCTTCTTTAGCTTATCCATAGGGTGCATACTGGGAAATGATTCCAGTCTGTATTAAAAAACAAAAATAAAAACAAAAATCAGCCACCTGGAAGGTTACTCATGGAGCCCAACTCATCACTGCTCAACTATTAGATACTGATGGATTCTGGAGGAAAGGCAGTAATTATCTTCAGTTGTGTACCATTGATAGTTGTTCAAACCCACAGACAAACCAATAGTCATGATTAAAATGAATGGGTCATGAATCAAAATGAAAAGATATGAGTTTGGAAATGAGACTTCTAGGGAATTAGAGAGATGACAGAGTAAAAAGAATATAAAAGAGAATAGGGGTAAGTGTGGTGATTTGAATATGCTTGACCCAGAGAGTGGCACTATCAAGAGGTGTGTCCTTGTTGGAGTAAGTGTGGTCTTCTTGAAGGAAGTGTGTCACTTTGGGGCTGGGGTTGGAGATGCTTCCTTAGCTGCCTGGAAGTCAGTCTTCTCCTAGATGCAGTGAGAATAAGATGTAGAACTCTAAACTGCTTCTCCAGTGCCATGCCTGCCTGGATGCTGCCATGCTTCCTGCCTTAGTGATAATGGTCTGAATCTCTGAACCTGTAAGCAAGCTCCAAGTAAATGTTGGCCTTTATCAGAGTTGCCTTGGTCAGGGTGTTTGTTCACAGCAATGGAAACTCTAACTAAGACAGAAGTTGGTATCAGGAGTAGGGTCTGGCTGTGACAGGCTTGATCATATTTTTGTTTGAAGGAATGTAGATTTTGAGATTTTAGATTTGGAAAGCCATGGAAGGCTTAAAGTGAGACTTAATGGGCCATCCTAGTAGAAATATGGAAGATATTGGTGCTGAGGTTGATTTGAACTCTGGAGATCATTCTTATGCTATTTTGGTGAAGAATGTTGCTGCTTTTGCCCTTATCTGAAGAGTGTCTGAGATTAGATCTGAAGAGTGTCTGAGAGTCTCAGATTAACTGCGTGGACAAAGAATGTCTCACAAATGCCCAGAATAAACTTTGTCTTCTGGTTTACTCTCATGAAAAGCATTTTGAACAAGCATAGCAAGCTTAAAAAGAAAAAGTACAAAATGTATTGTTCAAGTAATAAAGGGGAACCAGGAAGTGAAATTGAGCTAAATCCCAAATTCAAGGAAATAAATAGATTAAGGGAGTGATGATGTCAGTGCAAGATCCCACCCAGCAAAGCTTGTTGTTTGTGTTTGCAGTTGAACAAAGAATAGTTATGTCATGTCAGATGTTATTACCTGGTTGTTGTTTTCATTTGGAATGAACTACAATCCAGAAATGAAGGGCACACTTGTGATCCGGATCTTAAGGCTGGAAGACACAATCTTTTGATTCAGATCTTGAGGACTAGTGGCCATGAAATGCCAGGAACCAGCCTCAGCATTAAGAGGGGTTCTGAGAGAAGGGTTATTTGGGAGCAGTGAAAAGAATGACTGGAAGTCAAATTGTGGGTCCAAGCTGGCAGCCTAGGTTCTGCTTAGATGGCTTTCCAGATTCCCCTCTGTGTGTGTTCTGCTCTGCTCTAGACAGCATTTTTTTTCTTTGCTATTATAAAAACTCTCTGGTTGAGATAGCTGTCTCTGCTAGAAAAATTCTAAAAGCTATCTGGACATTTCATGGATTTTCTCATCAAAGACAGAAAAGCTGCTTATAAAGAGTTACTGGATCTTCTGACCAAGTCAGAAATCTTGTTAGAAAATTCTTGAAGAGCTGTTTTACTTTTCAGAGATCTCCAGACAGCCTAGCTCTTGCTAGAGAAAAATTCTCAAGAACTGCTATCATTTTCTGCTAGCTCATCTCATGCAGACCAAAAGCCCAGTTTTAAATTTACATATCAATTCAGTTGTTTATTCCAGGTTCTCTTTTGCTGATTCTGTGAATCAGCATCCTGTGACCCCCAGCCCTTTGAGTCTTAGGAAACAGCAAGCACATGTTTTCTTTTAACATTGCAAAAGACTTCAGAGATCTTCTTGTCTCTGCTGAGATCGGAGGATAAACTAGCTGGGTGGGACCCAGTCCTGAAATTACCATTTCTGCCACACCAGGGCCTAACCTTGCTGTGTCAGGGGCTGACCTTGGACTCAGGAATCTGTCTGCTTTGTATCTTCCTGCCTTTGTATCTTTCTGACAAGCTGGCTCATTAATGCACCTGCCTTTGTTCCTTTTGACTGGTGAAGCCTCTCATATAATTCATATTGCATCCTTATATTTTTTGCATAGTTGAGAGATTATATATTTTCAAACTCATGTGTATATCCAGAACTCTTTCCCATAGGTTTCAGGGCTGTCCTCAAGGTCCTAGTGTTTTCTATTTTGCTGAGACATTAGCCACACTTTTGACTCCTGGATTCATGCTGTCTTTTATTATCATAGAGTCGTTATTGTTAATAGAGAAGACATTCCTCAGAGGAATGTAAAAACATGTGCATTATAGGCTCTAGGGGCAAGAACCATGTCACTGTCCCCACATGGACTTCGCAGGGCTCAGCAATGAAAAGTTTAGGCCCAGTCATAGTAGTACACACCTTTAATCCCTGCAGACAGAGACACGCAGAACTCTGAGTTAAAGGCCAACCTGGGACAGAACAAGTTCTAGGTGAAGAAAAGCTTAATCCAGACACAGTGAATCTCACCTTTAATCCCAGCATCCAGGAGACAGAGCCTTGCAGATCTCTGAGTTCAAGGTCAGTTTAAAGAGTAAGTTCCAGGTCAGCCAAGCTCAGGCAGTAAAGGAGTTGGAAAAGAAGAGGGCCATGTTTCAGCTCCAACAAGTAGCAGAACTCTGCAGCTTTGACCATGTGGCTCTGGCTTTAGAGTCAAGAATAGAAGGGTCAACTGAGACAGTTGATGCTGGTTAGCTGGAGCTAAGAAGTTAGTAGTGATTAAGAAGAGACCATTTGAAATGTAAATAAAGAAAATATCCAATAAAAGTAAAAGAAAAAAATGTCAGATACCCACAAAAATAAAATAAAATAGTCACTGAAAAATAAAGAGAGAGAGAAAGAAAGAGACCAGCATCACTGAAGTAAAATCTTCTGGGAAGTCTTTTCTGAGAGCTCAAAGAAGCTGTGTTCCAGAGATTGCTGAGGTTATACCGGTGCTTCAGATGGGCTTGATAATGTGCAAAACTCACCCAGGTGACACTGGTTTTGAAGATATGAAGGGGTCATGGAGAACAGTCGAGGCTTGAGACTGTGAAGGTTTGGGCTCAGTTGCAGTTGATGGCCCATGACTGAAGGGGTCATGCAAAGAAGTTGAGGCTTGACACCATGGAGGGAGCCTATGAGAGGCTGTTGGTGAAGCCTAGTTGCAGTTGAAGACCCTAGCATTTTGGAGATGCCAGTACCATGGGATGATCACCAAGAACAGCAGCAGCAGAGGAGTGGATCAACCTGAACTTAGAGTGCTATGGAGGGCAGAGCTGGAGAAGTGATGTCAGCCCCTTGGAGAAGCCTTGAAGATCATGTGTGGATCCTAGACACTGAAACAATAACATGTGAAGTTGAAGAACATGAAAGTGCACTGAAGACCCCCAAACTAGGGAGACCCTTACTCAAGTCTCCAGAAGTTGCGACCACCCACAAACTCCAAGACACTGTACCTGGATGCAATCAGCAGAGGTTTATTAGGGAAGAAAACTGGCACTCCCGGTCAAACTGCACACTCATGCAGGAGTAGAGTTTGACGAAGCCAGCCAGTCTGAGGAGGGTTTTAAAGGGAAAAACCACAAACCAGGGGAGTGGGAAGGAGGGTGAGGGGTTGTCAAGGATACATAACATAAAAATAGTGGAACATTCCAGAGGAACCCACCCCCAAATGATTTAGAGTCATGTGAAAATCACTCTGCACACTCATTCTTCTAAAAAATGTAGTTTTACCATGTCACTGTGCCCTACCCTGTCATTACCAACTATTTCAGGTTAAACTATTTCTTACTTGTCATAGCCCCACCTGGATGACTTGTATCTTTTTCTGTGGTCAGGAATGTTTCTTCTTGCTTTGGGCCTTTCCCACCCTGAGGCTTGAGGAATGTTAATCTAGTAAGTGTCCTCTGATTCAGGGATAATGCCCTCCACCCAGAATGTGTCTCGGGGCAGTGACAGTAAAAGCCTGAAATCTTACATCTAGTTCCTAGTTCTGGAATCTGCACTCTTTCTGCTCAGGTCTAAGGGCAAAGAAAAAGCCTGCATATATTTCACAAAATGGTCTTTATAATTTTTCACTCTACAGCACACTTTGGAATTTGCCCAGCTGTTTTTAGGTTTTGCTTTGGTACAGTATTTTCCCACTATGATGTTTTGGGATTGTCAGATATATCCTGAGAATTACAGTTAAGTGATAAGATGAATCTCAGAAGAGCTTTTGAACTTTGGGCTTTAAACATTGTTGAGACTGTTATAGACTATGGGACTTTGGAAGTTGGACTAAATGTATTTTGCATTATGCTATGGCTAGTTATGTGTTAAAACAAGCCTCTGGGTACCAGGGAGTAGAATGTGGTGTTTTGAATATGACTCAGGGAATAGCACTATTAGGAGGTGTAGACTTGTTGGAGGAAGTGTATTAGTTTTGGGGTGGGCTTTGAGACTTTTCTTTGTGCTGCCTGGAAGCCAGTCTTCTTCTGAATGCAATCAGAAAAGAACATAGAAATCTCAGCTCCTTCTCCAATGCCAAGCCTGCCTGGATGCTGCCATGCTTCCTGCCTTGATGATAATAGACTGAACCTCTGAACTTGTAAGCAAGCCCCAGTTAAGTGTTGCCCTTTATAAGAGTTGACTTGGTCATGCTGTCTCTTCACCACAATGGAAATCCTAACTAAGACAGTAAGTAATTATAGTACATTACATACATATATGAGTTGTCAAAAACCACATTTAATCAATAAAATTAAAACAACATTCTTGGTATGTCTTTTGGAAGTAGGCTATGAAAAATTGTCTAAGACGTGTTAGAGCTGCTGGGAGTTGTTGACCAATCGTAGAGCCCTTAGCCTGTGTGTGTAGAATACTTGCTTTAATTCCATAGGGAAAAAAAAGAAGTTTAAAAAACTGTCACTTTTGTAGATATGTTAAAAGTTGTGCTATGGATGAGATCGCCTAATTCAAGTTATCTTCTCTGACTAAACCAACTATATAAAATGACTGTTCTATAATAGAAAGAATACTGCCTGTATATAGAATGGTGTGAAGATTTAGAGAGATACAACTAAGAAATCATAGAAATTTTATATAAGTTTTTTTTTTTTCAGACAAAAGAGACCCCTATCGTCTTAAAAGTTTGCAGAAGTATCATGTTTTTCAACGATTTTATGGGAGTTCATTAGAATCAGTCACCTCAAAGATCATCACAACTCTAGGTCCTACGCCAAAGAAGGATTGTACTAAGTCCAAGAGCACAAAGGCACATGTATGTTTCTGTCAATTTTATTATTATAAAAAGCTCTTTTGCTGTTTCTTATTGAATTGTTACTTTCTCATCCCCTTGATGGGTTCTTTTCATAGATCTCTTCTTTTCTTACTTACATGGGTGTACTGGTTTGAATGCAGCGTCTCCTACAGTCTCAGTATTTGAATGTGTGACTCTCAGTTGACAGCACTGTTGGATGTGCTCAGGAGACTGTCCTTGCTGGAGAAAGCGTGTCACTGGAGGCTGGCTTTGAGCATTTATAGATTTGCCTCATTGAGTTGGCTTTCTGCTTGCAGTTTATGATGTAAACTTTCAACTTCAACAACTTCCTGCTTACATTCTTGGATGCCCTGCCATCATGGATTCTTTTAAGCTAAAATAACCTTTTTCATCTATAAGTTGTCTTGGTCATGGTGTTTATTGCAGTATAAAAAAGTAACAAACATAAAATTAATCATATTTGTTATCATACCTGCTTAGAAAGTCTTAACACATATAGAAATTATTATATATGATCCCCTTTATATAATGATATATCCATATTTAGAGAAGCAAATAGAGAGTTAGGCAACTAAAGGCTTGGTTTAATATTTTGCAATAACATTAAGATATAGCTTATTAGTTTATAAGAGTCAGAATGTTTTTCATAAATGTAGCAAAAATAAACATGAAACACATAGGTTTCTTGGCTTGAGTTAGATAAATTTTCTGCACCTTTTCCAAAGTATTTAAATAATTACTGCACTGACCATGTTTTTCAGGTGCAAAGTTAAAGCTGTTTGTTTCCTTTTCCTATGCAAATTACATCCCCTTCATTTGACCACTTATCTTACTGTTATCATCCTGTAGAAATTTGTATCCAAACGCCTTTAATTGAGGATAAAATACAGGGGATGAAATCTCAATTTATTTCTACAATAATATACTGATATTGTGTTTGAAAATTACTTGTTAATATTTATGATCATATTACAGTGCAATTATAGATTATTTTTTTAAAACAGACTTACTAATTTGATGACTTTAGATGAAAGTCATCATCTTTTTAATTTTTTTTTTTTTAACTTTTTACGTTTTGGGTACGGTATATATGACAGATGTTTGGAAGAATCCAGAGCAGAGAAAGTACTGAACATGGCCAGCAGACTGACTGGACCTGGCCATGAGACAGGCAGTAGGGATGGGAGGGAGCACAGAGAGGGGGAGAGGGAGAAACAGAGCAGGAAGAGCCTACACAGGATAATGAGTGGCTGGGAGGAAGGCAGCCTTTGAGCTGGGGAAGTCTGGGGAGGGGACTGTGAGAAGAGAGAGGATGCTAGCATGGATTTTGAAATCTATAACAGGTACTTGATACTGAGGGAGCCTGGAGGACAGTATGCAATTTGATATACAAATAGGTACTACAGATAGCCATTTGTCCCGTCTACCCTTTGGAATTTTGGGAAATGAAGTTTCCTTTGAACCTGACAGGATTTTTATGGCTTTAAAATATACTCTCATGCCATATACTCCCTCAGATCTGCAACCTCCATTCTTGCCTTTCCATGTGAAGTATTTACCTCTTTGCTTTCTTTTTACCTGTGTTCTAGTGTTCCTACTTTTTATTATTATTATTTTTTATTGTATTGAATATTTTATTTATTTACATTTCAAATGCTATCCCTTTTCCTGGTTTCCTCTCCAGAAACCCCCTTATCTCCCCTCCTCTCCCCCTGTGTCTATGAGGGTGCTCACCCACCCACCAACCCACTCCTACCTCCCTGCCCTGGCATTCCCCTACAATGGGACATTAAGCCTTCCCAGGACCAAAGGCCTCTCCTCCCATTGATGTCTGACACGGCCATCCTCTGCTACATATGCAGCTGGAGCCATGGATCTCTACATGTGTATTCTTTGGTTGGTGGAGTAGTTCTTGGGAGCTCAGGGGGGTCTGGTTGGTTGACATTGTTGTTCTTCTTTTGGGGCTGCAACCCACTTCAGCTCCTTCAGTCCTTTCTCTAACTCCTCCATTGGGGTCCCCATGCTCAGGTCAATGGTTGGCTGCAACCATCTGCCTCTGTAGTTATCAGGCTCTGGCAGAGCCTCTCAGGAGACAGCTATATCAGGCTCCTGTCAGCAAGCACTTCTTGGCATCCGCAATAAGTGTCTGGGTTTGATGTCTGTATATGGGATGGATTCCCAGGTGGGGCAGTCTCTGGATGGCCTTTCCTTCAGTCTCTGCTCCACATTTTGTCTCCGTATTTGTTCCCCCTTCCAAGAAGGAGTGAAGCACCTACACTTTGGTCTTCCTTTTACTTGAGCTTCACGTAGTCTGTGAATTGTATCTTGGATATTCCAAGCTTTTAGGTTAATATCCACTTATCAATGAATGCATACCATGTGTGTTCTTTTGTGACTGGGTTACCTCACTCAGAATGATATGATTTTATAACCAGCCACTTTGCTGAAGTGTTTTTTTTGTTTTTTTTGTTTTTTGTTTTTTTTTTTAAATCAGGTTTAGTAGTTCTCTGGTGTAAGTTTTGGGGTCACTTAAGTATACTAACATATCATCTGCAAATAGTGATATTTTGACTTCTTCCTTTCCTATTTATATCCCTTTGACTTCTTTTTGTTGTCTAATTGCTCTGGCTAGGACCCTGAGTACTATATTGAATAGGTAGGGAGCGAGTGGGCAGCCTTGCCTAGTCCCTGATCTTAGTGGGATTGCTTCAACTTTCTCTCCATTTAGTTTGATGTTGACTACTGGTTTATTGTATATCGCTTTAACTATGTTTAGGTATGGGTCTTGAATTCCTGATCTTTCCGAGACTTTTACCATGAAGGGATGTTGAATTTTGTCAAATGCTTTCTCAGCATCTAGTGAGATGATCATGTGGTTTTTTTTCCTTTGAGTTTGTTTATATAGTGGATTACATTTATATAGTGATGGATTTTCAAATATTGAACCATCTTTACATTCCTGGGCTAAAGCCCACTTAATTATGATGAATGAGTGTTTTAGTGTGTTCTTGGATTCAGTTTGCTAGAATTTTATTGAGTAGTTTTACATCAATATTCATAAGGGAGATTGGTCTGAAGTTCTCTTTCTTTGTTGGGTCTTTGTGAGGTTTAGGTATGAGCGTGATTGTAGCTTCATAGAATGAATTGGGTAGTGTTGCTTCTGTTTCTATTTTGTGGAATAGTTTGAAGAGAATTGGTATTAGGTCGTCCTTGAAGGTCTGATAGAATTCTTCACTAAAACCATCTGATCCTGGGCTTTTTATGGAGGGGAGACTTTTAACGACTGCTTCTATTTCTTTAGGGGTTATGGGACTGTTTAGATGGTTTATTTGCTCCTGATATAACTTTGGTACCTAGTATCTGTCTAGAAAGTTGACCATTTCATCCAGATTTTCCAGTTTTGTTGAGTATAGACCTTTGTAGCAGGATCTGATGATTTTTTGAATTTCCTCAGTTTCTGTTGGTATGTCTTCCTTTTCAGTTCTGATTTTATTAATTTAGATTCTGTCTCTGTGCCCTCTTGTTAGTCTGGCTAAGGGTTTACCTATCTTGTTGATAAATGGTTGATAAATGTTGATAAATGGTTATCTATCTTGTTGATAAATGTTGATGGTTCTGTTTAATTCCTTCACCTGTTTGATTGCATTTTCTTGCAATTCTTTAAGGGATTTTTGTGTTTCCTTTTTAAGAGCTTCTACTTGTTTACCTGTGTTCTTCTGTATTTCTTTAAGAGAGTTGTTTATGTCTTTCTTAAAGTCCTCTCTCATCCTCATGAGAAGTGATTTTAAATCTGGATCATGCTTTTCAGGTGTGATGGGGTGTCCAGGACTTGCTATGGTAGGAGAACTGGGTTCTGATGATGCCAGATAACTTTGTTTTCTGTTGCTTATATTCTTGCACTTGCCTTTCACCATCTGGTTAACTCTAGTGTTATCTGTTCCCACTGTCTCTGACTGGAGCCTGTCTTTCCAGTTATCTTGCTTGTGTCAGAACTCCTCAGAGTCCAGATGTCTCTGTGATCCTGCGATCCTGAGCTCCTGGGTGGAAGATCTCTTGGGACTCAGGCTTCTTCTGGGATCCTGAAATTCTGCTGCTCTGAGTGCAGTGGTTCCTCAGCAGCTGCTCTAGGAAGGTTCAGGATAAAGTGTCTTCAGGAAGCAGACCAGCCTGGTGTCTGCCCCAGCCAAAAGGACCAAGCAAGGGGTAGAAGGGGAGTAGTTTCCCCACAAAAAGATTTTTAAACTTTTATTTTTGGAGGCTTACATTTTGGAGAATTTTAGCAAGATTAAAAGGAAGAAAAAAAAAAACCCAACAGCGAGTGCTATTTCTTTGCCAAGTATGCAACTAATTAACAGGCAGGGAGTTCAAGCTTCACACTTCTCAAGAACAGCTCATTTGGGGGATTAGCAACAGCTCTCTCATCATAGTTAATAGAAACACACAACATTTCAGGTGCCACATGTTAATGCCAGGGGGAGTCCTCTGTCCTTGAACTACTTCACAGATCCACTGAGGAATGGTGACCAGCTCATTTTTTTTTTTTCCTGGCTCATCAAAAACATGTCTGTAAGTTCCTGCTTGCCATCACTGCCTCTTTCTCACGGTCATGACCTTTTCAGTTTCATACCCAAATCAATGAATCCTTTTCCTGTTCATTTAGGAACATCAGGAGGAAAAGGAAGAAGAGGAAAAGGAGGAAGAGGAGGAAGAGGAAGAGGAGGAGGAAGAAGAGGAGGAGGAAGAAAGGAAGAGTCTTTTCTTCCTTCTGTTCCTTTTCCTCTTCTTCCTCTCCCTCCTCCTCGCTGAGGTTGTCAACCTCTCTGTTATAAAAGTAACAAACTGGCAAATTCTCTCACTGTACAGCACAACTAGATCGAAAGAAAGTGTAAGTTTCACCATTCCCAATCTTAAAAATTAAATGAGTTATCAAAGTTATTCCACATCATTAGTACTTTGTAAATGTCCCCTATGACCAACAGGGTAATGAGTCTTCACATCTCAGACAAAGGGAGCACTGTGCTTGACAAAAATCTAAGGGTCCCCATTGTCTTATATAGAAACACTATGGCAAATGGACCAATAGGGAACACTTACTTGTAAGTTTTAATGATGGGAAACCTCAAATATTATTGATTTGGAATTAAGTAGTTTGAGAAGATGATAACTAGATGTGACCTTATTATAAGTGCATGTTTAAGTATTATTCCCATGACTAACCTGAATAATAGAGTTTTTGTCAGAATTCTTTTCCTAACATAATTTTTTAATTTGTCTTTCAAAAATTATTTTATTTATTATTTCTGTGTGTTTGTATGATGAATGTGGGGGGTGCCATGGTATGTGTATAGAGGTCAATGGGTGGGGATAGGCTATCATGTATATGTGAAAGTCAATGAGGAGAGTGTCATGGTGTGTATGCGGACATCAATGGGGGCAATGCTATGGTGTGTATGTAGACATCAAAGGAGAAGATGCTATGGTGTATATCTGGAGCGCAATGGAGAGATGCTATGGTGTGTATGTGGAGGGCAATGGGGAGATGTTATGGTGTGTATGTGGAGGGCAATGGGGAGATGCTATGGTCTGTACATGCAAGTCAACAGGGCATGCCAGAGCATGTATATGGAGGTCAGAAGAAAGATTTGTGGAGTCCTCTTCTTACACATTTACATAGATTCTGGGGATTGCTCTCCAACATCAGGTTTGCAAGACAATCACCTTTACTTGCTAAGCCATGTCACTGGCCCTTAATTTGTCCATGCAAAGTGAAATAAAACTGGTTGATAAGACCACAATAAAAGTGGGTCTATACTGTTTTTAAATCAGTCAAAATCATTTATTCAGGTAAGTCAAATTATATGTGCATATGTATTGTACACACACACATATATACACACACATAGATGTATACATGCATATGTGTGTGTAAGATCCCTATCCACTCCATGCTGTCAGCCCTGTTCTCTAATTTATTCATTAAACATTAAGGACTTTGGTTTAGGCAATCCAGACAACTTTGGTTCAATTTTATCTCAAGGATCTCAGTCTAGAGAGGAAGAATGATGCATGTATGTACAGACATAGTAAACCTTGAGAAGTTTGATAAATCCTTGGCAGAGGGATGATATACAGGTTCAGAAAGAGATCACAATAGAAATATCATACTCACATAGGGAGTAAGAAGATGACTTGGTAAGAAAGGCAGCAGAAAGTCCCAGAAAATCCTAGAGAGAATAGCAGGTATCACTGCACAGAGACATGAAGGAATCTTTGCAAAGTCTCTTTGATTTTATTACACTTACTCTTTTATCTTTAACACCACCTAGACATTTAAAAAAATTACCTAACAAAGTCTTTACATTCACTGAGTTGAATTGTTATGTTTTCAATCAATAGCATTTTAAAAACATTTTTAATGATTATTCAAGTATAAGATCAAGTCAATCATCAGTGAATTAAAATATCATTTAATTCAAGAAATGTCTGTCTGGAATAGTAATATCTCATCATGAGATACATTTCTTTTCATTTGGGCAGAAGACCAAGGCTGAAATAATTATAAGAGAAAATAAGAAGAGGTTAATTGCTGAGGAAGAACAAAAAGAAGAACAAAGATGGAATGCCCTGTCATTTTCTATCGAGGAGGAGATGAGAAAGAATTTAAACTCTGGAACGAAGAAACTGGAAGAGTTCTTGAAATCATGTAAAAGTAGCTCAGTAAAAGCTCAGGCTGAAAGAGTCGGGTTACAGGCTTGTTTGAAAGCCTGGAAGGAACATTGCCAAACTGAAGGTATGTGGTGTTCCTATCTATTGGCTTACCTTGAACTAGAGAAGTCATAGAGATGCAATGATGGTGTTTTGTCACCCGTTTAATGAGAAATCTGTATAGTAAGACTTACAAAGTATTATTGCCTGTGTTTGCAAACAATGAGCAATGAAATTGCAGAGAGGTGGCCAACAGCAAAAACACAGAACATTCCTAAGTGCAATTAACAATAAGTTTAAACAAACTGCTGACTGGGTAGAGAACACTGTTAACAGACCAAATCATTCAGGCACAAAGGGAAGATCCCATCACTCACTTTTGAGTTCTGAAGTATAAACATTTTCTTTCTGGATAAGTTGCTGTGTATGTTTGCCTACTAACTTAGTTTCCCCTTGGTTGCTGTGGTAAAATATTATGATAAAAGCAACTTAATGGAGAAAGTCGTTATCCTGTCTACCAGCTCAAAGGTATAGGGTTCATCATGAGGTGGCATATATCAAAGTAGCAGGAATTTGAATCACTGGTCACATCATATTCACAATAGGAAGGCAGAGCGGGATGGATAAATGCATACTTACTTCAGTTCCAATTATATATAGCCCAAGATTCCTGCAGAGTGCATGGTTCTACCCACAGTTAAAATGGGGTTTCCTGGGCCAATTAGTTTAATAAAGTTAATCTCTTACAAGCATGTTCAGAGGCCCGTCTTCCAGGTGATTCTAGATCCTGTAAGATTTACTGTCAACACCAACCATGCAGACTTCAACACTGATTACCCCTACTATGCAGACTTCTTCCAAGGTCAATGAGGATTCCACGGATTCTCCTTTGCAATTTCAATGGATGGAAACAGGAAAAGAACACAGAAAGAAGAAGATAAGCATAAAATAGAACTGAGTAGATTGAGATGTGTAAACTGGTTAGAGGTGCATGCTTTACCTTCGCCTATATTTATCTTTCTCTCCAACCAAGACACTGAACCAGGATTTGCAGTTAGATGACTCCAACAGAGATCAGAATTTAGGGTGGCTTAAAGAATATAATGCATTATTTCATTTAAAGGTCACCTGTAGGTGCTGTGAACTCCAGAAGCAAAGTTCCTTCTGGAAGTTTCAGGTTCTTCTGTCCAGTAACAAAAAATTGAGCAGGACTATGGTTGTTGGTAGTGTAGGAAAAAAAATGGCTGGGGAACCGCAAGGTTCCTCATGCCATGCTGTGTGTAGTTAGCTGGGATTGCTCTGGGTTCCTCCAGCTGGAAGTTAGGCCCGGGTGCTCACTAAAGGCCTTTCCACGGCTCCTCACGGCATGGCCCCAACACACAAGGAAGTCCTTGGGTTTCCAAAACTGCCTTATTGGCATGGCAGATGGTGGATGGATCTGGATGCACACCCCCTAAAACCCAGGGTGGACCTGAGTTAAATAGGGAGGGGAAGAGGGGGGAGGGGCTGGGGAGGAATGCTTAATTGACTCCACCCTCTGGCCTCCAGGTACCTCAGTAGTATGTAAATCTCTCTAGGGCCTGGGGCCTGTTTATCACGCCCACCTGGTGATTGAAGGGTGAAGGTGGAATGGAGATTAGACCTCGTGTTAGGCCCAACATGGTAGAAACAGAGGCAGGCTGTTAAGGGACAAAATGCTTCCAGGAGATCTCAGAAATCCAGTGTTCTCATTCCCATGCCCAGAGTTGTGACCTTTTATAAGTCATTTACATAGCTCAGCTTACTCTCCATATGCACACTGAATTCTTTCTTTCTTGAACATAAGAAACATGGAACTATGAGACAGAGCAAAGATGTATAATTCACTATAAAGTTCTACACATGTCACATTTTAATCATATTTTATTTTTTATCTAGTCCTTTCTGTTCTAAAATATCTATTGATAGTGAGTAAGAGTGAGTGTCATTAAATGTAGAAGAATGCTAAGCTAGATGGTTGGGCACTGTTAATTAACATTTATTATTTTGATGGCTTTTATAACCAATTTTATTATTTATATTTTGCACACAGGTGAAACCATGAAAGACTTAAGCATAGCTGTCAATATGATGAAGAGAATCCACTCCTTGTTGGACAAACACTCTGAACTTCTTCGAGAAGCAGATCAGAAACTCATTGCCAGATGTCTTGTGTATTTAGGGTTTGATGAGCTAGCAAATTCTTTATATCCATCTCAGGTAACATTTTTTGATAGCTTCATTTTTGCTGAACTGTTATTTGCTATATACAAAGCTGCCAAGGGCCAGCCTTGTCTTGGGGAGGTGTTCTGAGAGAAGGGGTGTCGGGGGGGGGGGTGGAGAAAACAAGACTCTAGTCTAAGTCAAATTGTGGGTCCAAGCGGGCAGCCTGTGTTCTTCTGGAGATGGCTCCCTAGTCAGCTCTCTGTAGATACTCTTGGCTCTATAGTGTGCTCAAGACAGCTTTTCTGATTACTCTTTCTGTACTCTGCTCTGTTCTAGACAGCTTTTTCTTGCTATTCTAAAAAATTCTCTGCTTGAGATGGCTAGCTTTTACTAGTAAAAATTCTAAAAGTTCTCTGGATAACTCAGGGGCTTTTCTGACCAAAGTCAGAAAAAATTCTAAAAGAGCTGCATTCACTCTTCAGACAGCCTTCTCTGCAAAGGGCTTGCAGACAGCAAACGTTCTGAAAGAGCTGTGTTTGATCTTTAAGTAATTCTTGGAATTTTTGACCAAGGTTAGAAATTCTATTAGAAAAAAATTCTAAAAAAAGTAAAAAAAAAAAAAAAAATTCTAAAAGAGCTGTATATATTCTTCATGGATTTTCCAAGTAAAATCAGAAACCCAGTTAGGATAAATTCTTAAAGAGCTGTGTTTGCTCTCTAGAGATCTCCAGATAGCTCAGCTCTCACTAGAGAAAAATTCTAAAAAGAGCTTTTACTGCTTTCTGCTAGCTCATCTCATGCAGACCAAAAGTACCATCTTTTATTTACATATCAGCTTAATCTTTTACTCCATGTTCCTTTTTGACCATCCCATGAATCAGCATTCCATGATCTTAGCCTCTTGATTCTTAGGAAGATTCAGCAAGCACAAGCACAGAGAAAAAGATAGCTGAGTGGGAGGGACCCCGCCCTGATATTACCTTTTCTTCTATTCCTGGACCTGGACCTAAATTCCCTCTGTCCCAGGCTGATCTGAACTCAGGAATCTGTCTGCCTTTATAAGCATAAACAAAAAAACTTAGCTGGGTGGGATCTTGCCTTGGGATCACCACTCCTTAAATTTCTGGAGCTGGCTCATAGTGCAGCTGCCTCTGTTCCTTTAGCTCTGTGAAGCCCCTCATATAATTCATATTTCATCCTTACTTTTCATCCTGGTCCAAGGGCGGGAACCGTGACATTCCACCTCTACCAAGGTCATGCCAGACATAGCACAAAGCATCCTTCAAATACAGTCATCTCTTTTAGGTTTATTTTTAATATAAAATAGTGTCTTAGTTAATACAACTACCAAGAGTTGAATTAATTAAGTGTTGGAAATATTGTATACAACTTGACTATGCACACTAAATGTCAGATGATTTATGTAGACTTTAAAAATTCACCCTTTACTTACTTTTAGCAAAACAACTCAAATCTATAATGGTTGTTTACTTATTTTAAATATGTCAGGTTGTAGCCACAAATATTAGAATACACATTTGAAAATTTTGAAATCTACTGCTTTATTTGTACTTCAGAAAAGTGGTAAGGTCTTCATGATGTTTAAAGGATGGTTAAAAAATGGTTTTCATATAGAAAAGTTCAGTCATAAACATTTCAACTATTTAAATTGCCTTCAAAATAATCTTTTAAAACAATATAGGATGCAACAAATGACATAAAAACGAAGAAAAAGAATAAATATTCAGTTGGGATTGGGCCGGCTCGGTTCCAACTACAGTATATGGGTCCCTATTTGATACGAGAAGAAAGAAAAGACCCAGACCCCAGGGTCCAAGATTTTATTCCTGACACGTGGCAGGTAAAAAAATGAATAAAAATAATTATTATATTTTGTAATTATGTATGAGTCTAGGAGTTTCTTATTGTTATAGTTGTCTCTCTTTGTGTATGTTAGTGTGTTCATATTTGTCCTTATCACAAACTGCATAATATGAGTTATTTCATTTCAAAATTATTTCCCTTAAAATACTTTGCTGTTTATAAGGTCTTGCTCATACTATTTTTTTCCATTGAAAGACATTTAAGGATTCATTTATTATGTAGATGATTTCCTTGGTGAGGTATTGCATGAATCCATATACATAGATTCAAAGCCTACAGATGTCTGTGCTATGCAGCTATTATCATTTTGTACCAGGCTCTAGGTTATCTCTCTCTGACATTTGAATTTCATATTTAAACAATGTAAATATTTACAAAGAAGTTTGGGTAGTTCAAACAGTGGGAAACTGTTTACAGACTACACATGTTATCATTCTAGATATTTTTCTGTAATATATATATATATTATATGTATATAATATATATCAATCATTCATATATATATCTATATATATATATGAATGATAAATACTATGGCTACAAAATTTGGAAGTAATGACTTCTGCACGCATAGAACAAGAACATTATTTACTTATACAAATGAAATTTTGTAGGTTCAGTCTGACTAGGTAAGCCACTTTTCATTAATGTAATGAACAATTTGAGGCAGCTTGGCTTTAATGTAAAGATGTTTATTTGCCTTCCACTTATAGGGTGTCACAGGGCAGTCAAATTCTCTCCTTTCTATGAATCCCCAAATTCTTTCATTTTGTTTTCACAGTGAAGTGTAGCTTGTGGGGAGGACTAGATTCTTTGGGAGGGCAGGTTGGGATTTGGGAATATTTTGTATCTTCTGTACTTCACATAGGGTTTTTCTTTCTTTTGACTAGTCATCATCTTGATGAATAAAATCATAGGATAACAAAGATAATGCCCCATATAGTCCTGTATAGAGGGTAAGAAGCAAAATGAAGAATTGTTGCTGTTTCTTCCCTTTAACGTTTTGCTTACAGTTGTAAAAATAGGGATTGTCGGTTTCCAACCACTCTATTTCTCCAAAACACTTTGTCCTCCTAACTATTAAAAACAACCTTCCTAATAACATTTGTATTCTGACACTATTTTGAGTGATTTCTCTTTTTTACTATTATACATTCATTGTACAAATGAACAGGTTTGGGGGGGGGTGTCTTTTCCTTCATGTATGTTTTATACTTTGGCCATACTTCCATCAAGTGATTCCCTGCCCTCTTCCATGGATCCCTTTTCCTGAATAGTCCCCTTTCTCTGTGAAGTTAATTTTAATCTTTATACTTCCTTTTCACACATAAAACCATCTCTCAGCTGCTCAGAAGACAAATTGTACCAGTTGAGTAGTCTATCAGATTTTCCTTTTAAGTTTTCTCTGTGTGTTCAGCTCTCTCTTATTGAGGTTCAGAAAAGTCACAATGGAAAATATGGCCCTGTCTGTCTTGGTAACATAGCTTGTTTGATTGACACAAATCATGCTCTGACCCCTGCAGCGAGAGCTCCTGGATGTGGTGGATAACTATGAGTCTGCAGTGATTGTTGCCCCAACATCATCTGGCAAAACTTATGCTTCCTACTACTGCATGGAGAAGGTGCTAAAGGAGAGCGATGAAGGCGTGGTTGTGTACGTTGCACCAACAAAGGTAAGGATCTGGCGGATGTAGTATTTCTCTTCATGATAGAACTTACTCAGAAATACTAGGTGTGGTTATGTGGTTGCATGAAGGAATGGACGTCATTGAGGCATTTTCATACATAGTGTTTTGAGGTTCTGATTCTCCATCACTGCTCCCCTCGCCTATGGCATAGTCCCTGTCGCCTGCTCCCCTTTGCTCTCTTGTAGCCTCCAGCTCACTTTCCTGTCACATGTATTCTGTTACCTTATCTCCCTTCCTCCCTTTATGAATATTTCCCTGCTCATGATTCATTTTCTTCTTACAGGACCTATACCCACATATGTATGCATATACATAATATACACTTATATATACACACATATATATACACTATACACATACACACATATATATATATACACTATACACATATACATACATATACACATAGTACACATACATATATACACATACATATGAATATATACATACATATACACACAGTACACATATACATACATATGCATACAGTACACATACATATGTACACAGTATACATAAACATACACATACACACTGTATGCCTACACACATACATATGTACACATAACACATACACACACATATATATATATACATAAAAATAAAATTTATGATCCAAATATGAGAGAAGACATGTCCTATTTATCCTTCTGAGTTTGTATTATCTTGCTTAATACAATAATTCTCAGCACCATCTATTTTTCTGTGAACAAGTTTTTTTATATTTGAATAGAATTGTATATTTGTGCAATATTTTCTTTATTAATTTGCTGATGGATGTTGAGGCTGCTTCCATTTCTCAGCTATTAGAATAGTGGAAATATAAACATAGATGTGCAAGTATCTCTGTAGCAAGACTGGAAGACTTTTGGTATATACTCAGGAGTGATATAGCTATGTTATGAGGTCAGGTTTTTATTTTATTTTTTTATAAAATCTCAATAATGATTTCTATAATGGGCATACTAATTTATATTTTCCCCAGTAGTGATTAAGAGTTCCTCTTTCCATATATTTCCCCAAATGTTAACATTCATTTCCTTGATTTAACCATTCTAATTGGAATGAGATGGTGTCTCAGTGTTTCTGCTGTTATTCAGTGAGTTTCTGCTACACTCAGAGGTGAGATCCACTTGTATTTAGGTGTACATTTCTCTAATTAGTGATTTGGGTAATATTGGTATGCATTGACATGCATAGACTTTTGTTCTATGGTATTTCTTTATTCATGATCTACTGGAGGATACCCTGGTCTACTTTTATAATGGAGAAGTTGGTCTTTTTATTGATTCATCAAGACATGTATAATATGCCTAATATATCTTTTTCTGAACCACAAAAAATATACAACCATGGATCATATTTTTACCTTAGCTTATTAAGGTTGTTCAGTCCAATGCTAATATTAAATTTTCGAGTAACCATTACTGTCCTCATTTTCATTTGGAGACTCTTCCTGAGTGTTTCCATTGTAGTGATAAAATACCGTGACCAATGAAAAGAAACTTGGGAAGGAAAGGAATGATTTCAGTTTATGTTTACACAACACAGTCCATCACTGAGCGAATCAGGGTAGGAGCTCAAACTGGGTAGGAACCTGGACACAGTAATTGATGCAGAGGTCATGGGAGACTGCTGGGTACTGGCTATCTTTCTAATGTCTTGCTCATCCTGCTTTGTCATAGCAGCCACGACCACTAGTCCAGAAATGGCATTGTCCACAGCGAGCTACACTCCCACCCACATCAAGTATCAATTTAGAAAGTGGACCACAGGCCAGCATAAGAGGGTTGTATGTTCAGATACATTAAAATGGCTGAAATGTTACTTTTAAATGTATTCAGGGTTATAAGATAAATTTTGCATTTTCATCTATATGGTATTTACAATGGGTGGGGTTAAAAAAGCATGAAATAGATGCTTGAAGGTTTACAGATTCCACTGACCAGACTACCTGCTGGAGAGAAGTGAGACTGTATGGAATCATGTATGGATTCAAACTTCTGACATCTGGGAGAGGTTCTGAAAGAAGAGTTACACCTCTATTTGAACTTCCTTCTGTGATCAAGTCAGATTATAACTGGTGATCCTCTGGTTGTGCTATGCATGTTAATTTTTCTGCTATAAAGGATACGTTTGCCATTTTACTTTCTGATGAATGTGTTCCATTTCTGTCTCACTCTCGGTTGTTGTTAGTCAAAGAGGTTCAGAAGTTTAGTTCAGTTGCTCAAAGGGAGAGCTTGTTTGTGTGGAGTGATTGAAGAAAAGGCTCTGTTAAGTTTTCTGGATTCATAGCAGAACAGTTTTTGAGATCTCCATCATTCCAGTAAAATTTGCTTTACAAATTACAAATAAAATTATACTTAATTAGGTAAGTAATACATCTGTTTCTCTGTCAATCAGGCTCTTGTTAATCAAGTGGCAGCAACTGTTCAATATCGTTATACCAAAAATATGCCAGCCGGTGAATCTCTGTGTGGTGTCTTTACTAGGGACTATCGTCACGAAGCCCTCAACTCTCAGGTTTGATATACTATTTGATAAACTTGTTATCAAATTATAAAACAGTATTTTACCTTTTTGACTAGAAATCTAGCATCTTCAAAAGGCCCATGAGAATAATTTCCTTGACTTTGTGAGGGACAAAACTGCTTCAAAGAAAACATGATTGTTACATTGTTAAAGAATGTGATAAATCAAGGTCATTTTCTGTAAAGATGCTTTTGATTTTAAATTTTCGGTTAATAGCTCATTCATTGTGTTGCTTTACATGGGATTCACAATGACCCAAAGATCTTTACAAGCTACCAAATCTTAGTGAATGGCAACTATAATCATAATTACTTTCTCTTGTTAAAAACACTTATTTTAGTTAAAAATGTTATGTTGTAGCAAGCAGGCCTAGTGTGAATGAAGTTATAGTTTTCTTTCTTATTGAATTTTCAGATCAGAGATTAGGATAAAATAGAAAAAATAAGACGTGCTTTTAGAGTGTTATATAGTATGCTTGGTGATGTGCTACCAGGATTACCTTTCAAAGAAACATCTAACACAAATTACGTTAGTGCTAGATTTAAAGAAATCAATATGGTTAAAATAATGACTCTTATTCTTACATCTTTGTAGAAATATTTAGTTAAAACATTTGTATGTCTTCTTTGACACCTTCATACATGCTTGAGATGTATGATGTTGCTGTCCCCTCACTTCTGTTTTCCATGTCTCCCTCCCTGTTCTCCCTCCAACCCTTCTTCCTCGCAATCTCTTTCCCAGCAGCCCTGAGCTGCCAGAAACTTCTCTACTGGGGTGAGGCCTCATGAGCCGTTTCCTCATACCTGCTGGAATTTTGATTGGTTTGATGTTCTGTAGGTCTTGTACAGATGGTCACAGTGGCTGCTGGCTCATGAGTGGAACAGCCATGTTCAGAAGACAGCGGTTCGCGCAGTACTCTACACTTTCCATTTCTGTTTCTCTTGGTTCCCAATGGGTTTAGGAAAGATGTCAATATAGGTGTTCCATTTAGCACTAGACACAGTTGGAATGCTCATGAACAAGAATATGTCTTTTGAATTTGATATTTTGCTGTTTTGTTCCATGAAAATAGAAGTTTCACATGGTTCAAATCAATACATATATCACAAGTATAACAAATCTAATTCATAGAAGCAGCATCAGATTTTAGTTATTGGAAGATACATCCAGGACCCAAGCTTTACTTCATGTAGCTTTAGAATTGTGCACATACTAAGGATTGTGTCACATGGTACTGTTACTTTCAGGTGCTTATTACCGTGCCTGCCTGCTTTGAAATTCTGCTCCTAGCTCCTCATCGCCAAAACTGGGTGAAGAGGATCAGATATGTTATATTTGATGAGGTACGTTCGATATCACTTCTCAGACTATCTTCCTAGTGTTTATATACTGTATGAAGGTCTTTGCAGTTTTGGGACATCTGCCCCTTGGATGAAGTTCAGATGAGGAGGCAATTTTCTTCCAGACATTTACCCCAGCCGAATGACTGTTTGGGCTTGTTTCTTCTGTTGTGACTCAGTAGTGTAGATTGGTATGAGGAGTGGGTCTTCACTGGGGATGCTCTTGTGGAGAGTAAGGAATTAACCTCTCATGACCCACATTTCCCCTGATAGAAAATCCCACTTAATTTCCAAAAGAAAGTTGTTTTTTTTTCCTTAACATATAATATTCTTTTAAATTTCACATCATGTATCCCAACCCCATTTATCTCCCATCCCCTCTTACTTGTTCTTTACCCTTTCAACCTTCCCCTAAGAGAGAAAACATCTTGTAGAAGCTGTAGTGTGTCACAGTGTGTTCCACAGGATACCTGTTTGTTCACACTTCTTAGCCTGCAAATGTTCATTGTAATGAGTTGTTGTTCTGGTTTGAGGCTTGATTGGCAGTGGACATAGCAAGGAATACATAGGCCTTGCATTGTATTGTAGTGAAAACAAAATAAAAGGAGTCATATTTGAATGGTTAAAAATACTTATGACCAGTTTAAGATTCCATATGTTATTTTAATTTGTCATTGTTAAAAATAACTTATCAATTGAGAACATTCCTTTCTTTTATAGGTCCATTGTCTTGGTGGAGAAATCGGAGCAGAAGTCTGGGAGCATCTGCTTGTCATGATCCGATGTCCCTTTTTGGCCCTTTCAGCTACCATTAGCAACCCTCAGCATCTCACTGAGTATGAATTTGGCTTCATTTTGGATCTATTTTGAAAATCTAAATTTCAGACATCCTTTATGGATTTTAGAGTCACTGAAATTTCTGGTTAAGTTATAGCAATCCCTGAATCTTCAAGTTACTGTCTGTTTAGTTCTTTCTGACAAATCTTATCTACTTTCCACAAAGAAATATCCAGACCCTCTTGGGTCTGATCTGAAGTTGAATAGGAAGTATCATGTTATAGCTCGAAAAGTAAAATGATAGCTGTATATTCCTTTTTCCCTTCCCCCTTTAACAAAAATCAAGGTAATAGAATAATAAATTCAGTCATAGATGCCAAGATCATAATTTTGTTGATATATTCAGGAAGAGAAAAAAGCTTCATTAGTTGAAAACCACATATCTTTCTGGTCATTGGAATGGCTTGAATATTGACTACTGATAGCAACATCCCCCATTTCTTCCTAAGTAGTTATTTATTGTAAACATTACTAGTATTTGTATTTGATGCACTAGTATTTCCAAAGTTATCTTTAGATAATGGTACATTTGCTATTATAATAATTTTAAAACATGAAAGGCAAGGCACAGAAATATTAAAGATTCATGCAGGATTCAGAGTTACTAGTAAGGCAGCTAGAATTTTATTTCAGATTATGTGACTCTAGAAGGAATTCCATTTTGTGAAAATTTTAAGACAAAATTTTTAATTATTTAATTAAATAACAATACATTTAACTATTTAATTTTATGTAACTTATGTCTATTTTCTGCTTAAATAACATGAATTAATTTTGTGTTGATGTGACCAAAAAATACCTTCGAAGAGTTATAGCTTTATTTAGATGTATTGTTTTAGAAAGATTTCAACTCATCATAGTGGGGAAGGCAGGAAGGAGAGGGTTCATCCATGGAAGTGGGAGCCTGAGGTGGCAGCTTGTTCACATGGCAACAGACAAGAAGCAGAGTTAAGGTAAGAAAGAGTGACAAGAATAAACTTGTAATGGCTAATATTGATTGTCACCTACAAAGTCCCCTTGCTAGTCCTCTATGCTATGCAGTTCCCACATTTTAATGGCTCCACAGAGTTCAACATAAAACCAAAGACTGAGAACCATGCACTCAAAACATGAACCATTGGAAGCATTGCTGATTAGAAACATAAATCATGTCTGTTTTCCTTTAAGGTGGCTCCAGTCAGTAAAGCGGTATTGGAAGCAAGTAGACAGTACCATGGAGAAAACTGTTTCCAAAGGAAGTGCTGCCTTCCGTGGCAGCTATCACAAAGACCCATCGCAAGCCAGACAGTCATACAAAGTTAGACTTGGTGCGTATGCTCTGTGTACTTGTACCACGGTGTTTTTGTTTGGTTTTCTTACTTGCTTTCCAAATAACCTACTCACTGCATTTCTCTGATCATTTGGAAAATCTCGCTCTTCCCCTTCCAGTGCTCTATGGAGAGAGATACAATGATCTAGAGAAATATCTGTGTTCTGTGAGACAGGGCGATGTTTGCTTTGATCATTTTCATCCATGCGCTTCACTAACCACAGATCACGTAAGTAACAACCTCTGCTGCAGCCATTCCAAGTAACATCACCGTCTGTCTGGCTTATAACTGAAAATAGAGCATTGTGCGGAATGTCGCTGGAGCACAGCTTGATGCTGGAATGCAGAGGAAACACTGCAGCTTGGATTTTCAAAGGAATAGCAAATGTTCTAGTTTCCTTCATTTCTTGATGTCATGTTACCAGGATCATCAAAGCTTAAAAACTACTAAATATTTTAACTTGACAATTGCATTATTTTTTTTTGGGGGGGGTTATTTCTGCCATTTTCCATCCCCTCTCTTTGTTAAGCACCTATGTCTGTAGGAAAAATATGGCTGGGGAACCCAGGGTTCCTCACGCCATGCTGTGGGTAGTTGGCTGGGAACACTCTGGGTTCCTCCAGCTGGAAGTTGGGTCCAGCTGCTCATTAACTAAAGGCCTCTCCATGATTCCTCACGGAGCGGCCCCAACACATGAGGAAGTCCTTGGGTTTCCAAAACCAGTTTATTGACACGGCAGATGGTGGATGGATCTGGATGCACACCCTACAAAACCCAGGGTGGACCTGAGTTAAATAGGGAGGGGAAGAGGGGGGAGGTGCTGGGGAGGAATGTTTAATTGGCTCCACCCTCTGGCCTTCAGGTACCTCATTAGTATGTAAATCTCTCTAGGGCCTGTTCATTGAGCCCTCCATCTGTGTATGTGACTGAAGGGTGCAGGTTGAATGGAGATTAAACCTTGTGACAGGAGCCTGGGTTCTGGGGGCATGGCCGAACCCATAACCCAAGAACCAGGACACCCTTCCATGGCCCGACATATATCTGCATGTCTTTCCTAACTAGTGCACTTCATCACCACTACTGAAGTGTATAGGACAAGCTTTAACTTTTCTCCATGGAGCTTTGTGAATCTATGGCTCATACCTGGGAACATGACTAATGTATATGATTTGTAGGTTCTTAAACTGGGAATACATGCTTTCAGTCTTCATAACCATCATGGTATGACTCTTTGGTAAGGACTCTACAGAAGAGAGACCTTGAAACAATGCCATCTGGGCTACCGAATGGTTAGAGGAGGATACCTTCTTAAATATTTCCTGCATATACCTCTCTTCCTTTCTCCTTCTACTCCCTTGAAAGGTTCATCAAAACTCTCATCAGCCCTCAAAATGACAGCCACTCCTTTCTCTTCCTTCTAAGACCTGAGAAATGAAGTATATTCGACATTCTGACACTGTATTATGGCTCCTTAATTTTAATTCTATTCTTTAAAAGACTTACTTTACTGGACTTCTTCAAAAAGGATAAATATATAACCCTTAACAACTAAAGTCTTCCAGGAGCTGGTGCTGCACTGCATGTGCCGAATGTGTTTTGCTTGGAGCCTTCATGTTACACCTCATTGGTTTCAAATGCCAAATGCTACTCAGTTGACCTTGATGTTTCTTTTGAAGCTCTTATGATGTGAAGCTTTATTTACAGTCCTTCTGTGACTTTCTCAACTGTTAGGTAAACTTCTCCATAGCACTTTATGTTTATGTGCCGGCAAAGTCTGATCACCCCTGAACCTTTGCACATGCATCTTTGAGTGTTCAGAAATAACCACTTTAGGGTGACTTTCTTGTGCTTTTACTAGCGCACTGTTGTCATGAATGCCATTGTTTACCGGCCATTTTTAGAGGATAGCTGATTGGAATTGTGTGTTTAAAATATTTTACCCATTTCCTTTCTTTTAAACATCACAATGGTTATATGATGGAGGCACGACTAGAGTTTTTATTTCACAAGTAATAGAACTGAGATGTAGACAGCTCACTCACTGCAGCAGCACTGAGTAAATGGTTCAGGCCAGCCATCATCAGACCCATTGATGGAGCTGAAAAGTTTTTCTGCCGTCTATATGAATGAGTCTTCACCATGCGATAGTGTTTGGCTGAGTGCTGCAAAGACTTCCTGAAGCAATGAAATGAATCTGAATGTGGGATTTTCTTTAATAAAGAAATCCTTTTGTTTCCTCCCTGTCTTTCTTCCTTTCTCCCTTTCCCTTCCTGATCCCCTCTCCTCTGCTGCACCCCCTTTCTGATATCTACAGAATGTCAGACATTTTCAACATGATCGTATATATTTAAAAATAGCATAGTACTTTAAAAAATGACAGGCTTTGTGTAAAGTGATCAAGGCAGGTTATCTTTAAACAGCCTCAAGTGTACGGGTTCTGTGCTTGCTCCAAGTGCCTTCGCTGTCCTCTCGGTCGCTATTAATGGAGTTGCTGGAAAGTAGTAGAGTAGCTACAGTGTGCTCTGACCTTACGTGACTTCTGAAAAGGTCATACTGTTGTACGAGTCTTGAGACTTTTAGAACTTGGTAGCAAGGATACAGAGTAAATGCTAGGCTTGGGTATTGTTAATGAATTTTAACAACTGCTTGCATGGCATGTGCCATTTCCTAAAAAAAAAAAGAAATGAGTGGAACTTCCAAATTCTAAACATTGTTTAGTATAGTTAGACTAAATGAGAGAGCTAAGCAGTTTTAAGAATGCCCCCAAACTTGACCAATTTTAGCAGCATGAAAAAGAGAAGAATCACCTATGTAGCTGTTTCCTTTATAGCTATGTCAGAGAAATGATTCCAAACGGCAGCGATGAACGGGTACAAACAAGCTGGCCTTAACCCAACAGAAGCAGGGGATCACCAGTGAGGGGTTGCCCTCAGCCATATATGTCTTGTTTCTGGCAAGCCGCAGCCTTGTTTGACCTTTGCCATCAATGATCATGCTGTCCAGGCACAGCTGCTGCTGTCTGGAGGGCTGTCAGCTCCAGGGAAACACTTGAAAGGACTGCCATCTCTGTGTGTATTGATTGATAACGTGGCCTGTGGGAGTAGGGACACTTGCATTTGCAAAATGACGTATCTCATGGTACAATGACTCAGTGTTGCTTCTCTTCCTTCTTTGCTTGGAGTGGTTCAGGTTTTAGCAGTTTGCCAGTTTGTAGTGGGAAACAACTAGATTGAATCCCATCTTGGACCACAGAATTGTTATTTCTTGAAAGTTATGAAGTGTGAATTTGATAAACCGTATTGATGGATCGTGCACCAGTGGTGTGCCAGTCATTTGGCTAAGACTCATATCTATTGTCTAATTTATTTTGCAAATATGTGCAATGCAATGTTCACCATTTTTCCACCTTTGAATGCACAAAGTAACCATTTCTTGTAAATATATACATCCTATAGATAAAATAAAATATTAATAAGTTTGATGTTATTTTAATCATAGATTGAAAAGTATGGATTTCCTTCTGATCTTGCCTTTTCACCCCGAGAAAGCATCCAGCTGTATGATATTATGTGCCAGGTCTGGAAGAGTTGGCCCCAGGCCCAGGTAAAGAATCTTCATGGACTTTGTGCTGTTTTGGTAGAACCTACCATAGCTGTTCAGAAACACTGTCACCACTTGCGTTTGCCCTCTTAGAGGCAAAGGGGATGGAGGATGAGATAGGGGGTTTGCAGAAGAGAGACTGCAAAGAGGGACAACATTTGAAATGTAAGTAAATAAAATAAGCAATAAGAAAAGACTAGAAGATATTTCCCAAAAGGATCTGTCGTCTCACTTTAATGAGCTAGAAATGGTGTTTTATGTCAATGCCAGAAAATATTCTTTCTTTCTCTAGACACTGTGGTATCTGGGTTTCCTTTCCCACACTGGGCTCCTGGCTCTTTTTTCCTCTCTCATTGTTCTGTGTCCTAAGCACTATTTGCTTTCTTCAGAGGCCTCTTGCTCTTTCTGCTTGCCTTTGGAGAGTTCCTATATAATTTATTTATTTATTTTCTTATTTTTAAAATTTTTATTGGATATTTTATTTACATTTCAGATGCCATCACCTTTCCCCAATTCCCCTCTCTAGAAAACCCCTATCCCATGGTCCCTTTTCCTTTTTGCTTTTATACAACTTTTTAAAAATGTTAATCAAAAGCTTTATAAGTTTGGTAATGCTCAATCAGGAATGTAACCCAATACCCAACCTAGATATATCAACTATCTTTGACTGGTGGAGACACGTGAACATCTGCCTCCGTGTCCCCGTCCCCCCTCACTTGTACAAGTGAGGTACAAGATAGTCCTAATATCCAGTTCATCATTTTGTTGACTAACCAGAACCTCTGTCATCTCTCCTAACTAAAGCACTTAGTTCTTTTTTTTTTCTTCTTAGCTTTAGAATGAATGTTGGCTGAAAACCATCCACTCAAATCTTTTCTCTCAATGTAAATAGCCAGGATTGGCTATGAGACTATAAGTTTTCAACCCCGTCAGAAATCCAGAATGACTGAGTTAACTGAAATTATGGGAAGCACAAAGCATAGCTTCTAAAACTTAGCCAATTTATAGAGACCGCTGAACACCTGAAAAGCCCCTATACTACAAAACGTTGAAGCATCTGATCTTCAGCCTTCTGGCCCAGGATCATCTGACAGACCTTAGTGCTGCAGAATTATTAAGGGCTGATTACTCTGTCTAGGCAGATATAATCAGTCAACTATTCTGCAAGTGTGTCCTTTTCTGGACAGTAATTTGTCTGTAGATGGGAAGAGGCAATTCTTGCCTAGTGGCTGTCTCACCACAACTGGAGTAACTCCAAAGATGCTCAATTTCTTCTTAGAATCCACGACAGGAAGCTGTCAGGAGCAGACAGGTCTCAAATCAAAATGAACATTAATATAGAAATGTTTGTAATGTCAATCCTGTGGATTTCTGAAGTTTTGAAAACCAACTATCCATGTAAGGTAATCTGGACTATTGTCTGTTAACTCCTCTCAGCTATTTCTGAATAAAATATTGGAAACCTCCTAATAATAAACTCAAAGCCATGAATTTGCTATAGGCCCTTAACTCACAGGCTAGCCATCTCAAATTAGTTAAGAACGTTAAAGAAGGACTGGGTCTAAGCCTTGTATTCCTAAATGTGTTATACAGGCACAATGCCTATGAGAGTAACAATATTAATCTCACTTTTATATCAATAAGAAGCTTGTACCAATGGAAACCTTAAATTTGAAATCAAAGTAAATTTTGTACCATTTAAGACATTATAACTTCATCTTGATAACAATTATACAGATTTCTTACACTCGGTTATGGCGATGAAATAAATCCTAGCTAATCCTCCCTGTTCCAACAGAACCACTACTTTTCCCTAGGAAGATAGCCCAGTATTAACCACTTTAGTCCCGAAGCCCAGGGCATAGGGGTGCTGACTCTTCATTAACTTCTTCAAGATAATTACGGGCGTTGAGATATTAGAAGAGGGGTTGGGGGAAGAGTAAATTGATAAGCCTCTGATGCTGTGTCTTCACTGCATCCAGATGGAATTCCAGGACCTCAGAGGTTCGAGCTGGTCTGCTCAGCTTGCCTGGTGAATAGATACACCAAGGCTGTGTATTCTGCAATATACAATTCTCAGAACAAATTTTAGTATCAAGATAATTTTTTTAAGAGGGCTGACATTCTATTAAAGATGTTGGTTCTAACAACGTTTTTTCCTTCTTTTTTTATTGGCTATTATATTTACATTTCAAATTTTATCCCCTTACCCCACTCCCTATTGTGAAGGGTGTCATTTCCCTAATTTCTTTCTCAGCCTGTTTATCCTTTGAATACAGGAAGGCTATTGATTTGTTTGAGTTGATTTTCTATCTAGCTACTTTGCTAAAGTAACTTTGGATTCTGTTGCTTATGTTCTTGCGCTTGCCTTTCGCCATCTGGTTAACTCTAGTGCTACTCGCTGTCTCTGACTGAAGCCTGCCTTTCCAGTTATCTTGCTTGCGTTTGATCTCCTTGGGGTCCAGATGTCTCTGTGATCTTCTCAAGCTGCTCTGAGTACAGTGGCACCTCTAGGATGACTCAGGATATAGTGTCTCCAAGGTAGTAGATCAGCTAGGTGTTCGCTGTTCTGGGTGCAGTGTCTCCTCTAGGAAGTCTCAGGATAAGGTGCCCACTATTTTGAGTGCAGTGACTCCTCTAGGATGTCTCAGGATATGTTGTATGTTGCTTTGAGTTCAATTGTTCCTCTGCTGCTCTGGGTTGAGTGGACCCTCTAGGATGTCTCAGGAGAAATCTGGTGTCCACACAGGAGCAGACCAGGCAAGGGTCTGTGCCAAGCCTCAGATCCTGGAGAGGGGCGGAAGGGGAGTGCTATTCCGCAGGGGCAGGGGTTTGGGTATTTTTAGGAATCTGAGCGCTCTAGCACCCAGCTATGGGGCTAGGGCAGTGTGTGGGTCTTCCTACCTACCACTCAGAGTTGAGTGGACCCTCCAGTATGTCTCGGGAGGAATCCGGTGACCACACAGGAGCAGACCGGTCAGGGGCTGTGCCAGGCCTCAGATCCGGGAAAGGGGTGGAAGGGTCCTATATAGTTTTATATACCAAAGGGTATGAGGAAGAATGAGAAGTCTAAACATCTCCAGCCATAAGAGCCTATCAAACTGTCAATGAAAAATATAATTGAGAAATATCTTTCAATTATCTCTCATTATTTGTATGGTCTTCCTTTTCCAGAACCTATGTCCAGAGAACTTCACTCCATTTAAGAATAAAATAGTCATTAAAAAGCTGGATGCTAGAAAATATGAAGAGAGTTTAAAGGAAGAATTCACGAATTGGGTTAAAAATGGGAACGAGGAGGAGGTAACTTCACACGCTTTGGACACGGCATTCTGTATTGTTTCCTTGCATTGTATCGTTCAATCAATAATACAGTTTATTTTTTCCAGTTTTCAATTTTTATCTTAGATTTTAAAGCTTGACTTGATATGTAGTGATTCTGAGCTATAAAAAAAAAAAAAAAAAAAAAAAAAAAGAAAGAAAATTGACTTTTAAAATTCTCCTCCTCAGTGTCTCCTAAAACATAGGCAAGAGGCTACCAGCTCCTCATGGATTTGATGACAGACAAGGGAGAACACAGAGTTCATGTTTGAAATTATTGATTTTTTGGGGGGAGGGGTGGTTGGGGAGCAGCATAGAGATGTGACTCAAGTAACTGAAACAAATTTTTACTTTTTTTTTGTTTTGGAAGTTTTTATTTTTTTATTTTTGTTTGAGGATATCATATACGTATGTGTTTTCAGATCCACTCCCGAATCCTCCCACTCCGATTTCTCCCATATGCCTTCTACTGTTTTCTCCTTCTAATTTTGTGGGCTCCCAGTCAGTGCCGCCAGCGTGTACATGGGTGTGGGATTATCCACTGGGCAGCCTATTCATGAAGAACACTGCCATTCTCCCTCCCATGGCACACATCCTGTGGCAGCAGCTCCTCAGCCAAGGGGGAGGCTTTGGAAATCCTTCCTCATTCAGGCTGAAATCTGTGGGCTTGATCGTACAAGCTTTTTTCCCCAGGTATCCACAGATGCTGTGATTCATTTGTTCAATGTCCCGTCATATCTAGAGACGCTGGTTTGCAACAGCCCTTGGGGTTTTATTCTTTAAGGTTTTAAATTTATTTTAAATTGTAAGAACTATTTAAGTATTCAAATCTTACTACATGCTTACACATTTATTTTAATTAAACTTACTGTCTTATTTTGTCAAGAGAAAACTGTGATTCCAGATTTATATTTTTAGGAACAACCTCCCTAATTTTGCAACCCTTTAATACAGTTCCTTATGTTGTGCTGACCCAAAACCATAAAATTATTTCATTGCTAATTCATAACTGTAATTTTGCTCCTGTTGTGAATTGTAATATAAATACCTGATATGTAGACTAATTTGCAACTCCAAAGGGGTCATGACCCACAGGTTGAGAACCACTGGTATGCATTTTATTTTTCTCATGTAATTTCCCCTTCCCCAACTTTGTACCTTGATTTGTTTTTATTTCATTTGGAAACATAATACAATTAAGTTTCATTTCCCCCCATTTAGTTATCTTGTCACTCAAAACCTCTTAGTCAGGTTTGAGTCTTATTTCCTACGCAGCATGGAGATGTCTCCTTTCTCCTGCTGTCATGGAAACAGCACCAGTGACTGAGCCATGCTTTTCTGCTGGGTTCATGCTGTCTCAGACAATTGCAGATGTGTGCGTACAATACACTGAAAGTTCGTCAACAAGTGTGTGGTGTGTACACGTCCTTGTTGTGCTTATCATGGTCCTGTGACATATTCTCATAGGACTGTATTTTAAAGGATGACAGCTATGAAAGCATTTGAGTCAGAATGCCCATTCCTTTCACTATGAAGAATTTAGTACAAATGCTTGCCGTTTGCTCTCACAGGCCAGGATGGTGCTGGAGAAACTGAGTCCTGATTACCATGACTTCTCAGGGCAGATGTTGGACTTTTTTCCATGTCTTGTTGAAAAGCTAAGGAAAATGGAGAAGTTGCCTGCACTGTTCTTTTTGTAAGTTATTTAATTTTGTGAGGTAATTTGTGTTAGGCCATTCCTTTAAGGTAAAGGAAGTCATATAGACTTTATTGCTATGATCTAGTGTTTATTATTCTCATGTGTTCGTTCATTTGTCAAGACCTTATGATTTATTTAAAGTCATACAATTTTCTAGCTCAACTCTTTGTTGTCCTGCTTCTGTCTGTTTGAGACAGGATCTTGATGTGTGTCCCAGACTGTCTTCCTGCCTCAGATTTCATTGTAAACAGAAATATGACCTAGAACCAGTGATATCTTGCCAAATTTCAGGTTATATAGATTGCAGTACTTTAAAATTGAACATACTAGTTTAATGGATCCAGTTCTGATAAAATGTGATGAGATAATTTAATTAGTAGTTAAGAGTATGTAGAGTAACCTTGTTAGGCTATGTAGCAAGAAGCAAATACTTTATTCACCGTAGATAATTGTAAATTACCCTAACACTATGGAAACATCAAATAAATAAAACTATAGAATTATAAAGTATCATACTTATTAACATGTGCTGAAACATATAGTAATGAATCATAATTGGTGATAGATACTCAAAATAATGGTGGTAGTAGATGCAGGGTCCTATGTATATAAATCGCATATATATGTGTATATATATATATATATATATATATATATATATATATATATGAGATTTAATTGCAGCAAAATTGTTCTTTTTGTTTTTGTATGTAGGACAAGAAAAAACTCTGTGATATGAATAATTCATACAGTTTATTCACTTTTAGGCACAGCTATGGCTGTTAAGAGCAAGAGTGATTCCCTGTCTCTGAGATATGTTTGCAAACTTAACTACAGTGTTGAAATCAGAAAACAAGTCTTTATTATTTATATACTCATATGTATATGAACATATGCTCTTGTCCTGTTCTTTTGAGAGAATTAATATGCTAACAGGTGAAAAGCATATACATTAATTTAGAATAAATAGTTTATGGTGTGAAAGCTTCATGAGGATATCATGACCCAATGACATTATAAATGGACACTTAACCATGAACTGAACAGAGCAGCAAGTTATAAATCTGTGACACAGTAAATGGGCATATGCCATTGAGTTAATGGAGAGGAGAAATGCCTGGGAAGACAGGCTTGTGCAGTTGTCTCTTGTTCCCAACTTCTCATCCTTAATAAAATAAGGCCATTCTCCTTCTGGTTTAAGGGTAGCATGTTTTTAACTGTGAGTGCCTAAGGTATCTGAAAAGGGTAGTATTAACAAATTATGATAGTCAGAATTCTACTTGTGGAACTCCATCTTGGAACTTGTTAAATGAATAATGGGGTATCTGTAAGACAAACTGTGAAAATCCTTTCTTACATGCAGTGTAAGTCTTTGCCTTCACTAGCACCAGACCATAAAAAGATGAAAGATTGGTTTGGGACCAAGCCTTAATTGTCAGAGCTTACTTACCACATTAATGGTAACAGCTCCAACTTTCTGTACCCTGGGTAGAGAAAAGTGTGTAGAACATGTTCAGAGGTTGGAAATGTTGATATGTGTTTAAGGTCATGCATTTCAAGGCTAGGCCAAAGCATATATCCTACTTTTCTCTTCTTTAGCTATGTCATTGATTGGCAACCACTTAATGACTGTGTGATCATACATCATCATACATAGAATTTTGGTGAGACTAAAATCAAAAGGTTATGAACGTGTAATCCAGTGCTATAAAAATATCTATTGCTAATGTGCAATTTCAAGATCACTTTCAATATGTAGTTCAGAGAGACTTAGGAGGCACAGTTATTTCCAAGTAATGTAGATTTTATAAGAGAGTACCACTCTGACGGAAATGACTGTATTTAACAAAGTATGATAGATCCTTCCTCAGGAACTTCCACATCATATAGTCAGAAACATAGATTAGAAGACACACTCTGTTATACACAGGCTGTGTGTACTCATGGGGAGGCCCCTTAATCTCTTCATATCCCCAATTTTTACCTGTAGTACAGGAATAATGGAGCTGGCATAATGCTTGGTGTAATTGTTGATGTATTGTATTCAAGTCACTTAGAATTGCACCTGAGAGTAGTAACTACACTATATTTATTTCTCTTAGTATTTTTTAATTGATGTAGTTGTAGAACATTGTCATTTCTTAGTTTCTACTTTACCAGAGTGCTTATTCTATTTATTTATTTATTTATTTATTTATTTATTTATTTATTTATAGACACTGACAGGAAAACCTTGCACATACTTGAAAACCATTTGGCCACTGAGCAATAACCTCAGCCATTTTTGTTCCTTTTTATTTTCTTAGAAGACCTCACCAATTTACCCAGGCTGGTTTAAAATCCATTCTATATATTAAGCTACACTCAACTGGTGATCCTTCTGCCTTAGCCTCCTTACTAGCTAGAATTATAGACAAGCCAGTGGCAATAGGCCCAACAGTTTTTAAAATACTGTTTTTTTCCCTTTTTTATTGGATATTTTATTTATTTATTATATTTCCCATGCCATCCCATTTCCCCATTTCCTCTCCCTACAACACCCCCATACCATCCCCCTCCTCCTTTTTGCTTTTATACCATTTTAATTACTTGCAAGTATTAAGGGAAGTTCTAGTTTGAGGAACTAGCTATACAATAGCTGCAAGGAACAAGCAAGACAATAATCACAAATAGTCAAAGAACAAGCAAGGCAATAAACAAGGTTCCATGATCACTCCCCCTTGATCACTATTTCTAAAGGCTTATCAAGATGACTAAAATGTCTGAGCCAACTTCCCTGTCCTAGCCCAAAGTCATTTTCATGTCTGAAGCCTACTTCCTTGTTCTAGCCTAAAATTTAGATCCCTGTCTGAAATTATTTCTTTGTTCTAGCCTAATATTTAGATTTCTGCCTGAAATTACTTCTTTGTTCTAGTCGAATGTTAGGTTCCTGCCTAAAGCCCACTTCCTTGTTCTTGGCCAGTGTCAAATTCTCGCCAAGCAGCCCCAAAAGCTCTCTGCCTCTCCCCCTTTCTTTCATAAACAAAACTGAGTCTGTCTTACATTGTTCTGACAAGAATGCCTTTCTTACCTGTCACGGAATATGCATTCTCAAAAACAATGCACTTATGTCTTAGGTTGGTAAGGCTTCGTGCAGAATCTTACCCACCTTTGGCTTGCCAGCCTGTTAATTTAATAACTTTGTCTGGGGGTCCATTTTTAGGTTCAAGCCATGTCCTTTGGCTGCCAACATGTTGATGTTGTTAAAGACAAGGGTTAACACAGCAGTTGTGCTAGCAATTAATGTAATTAAAGCTGTTATACCCGCAATAATCAAGCCCACTACCCTATTGCTTCTTCTTAAAGCCTCACTCACTTCTTCCAGTACTTGCAGGCTTTTTTCAATATACCAAGGTTCTGTGATACTCAGGGCAATAAAACAAAAGCTGGTTGATAGACCTTCATAACTGACATGCAGGATTTCAACACACTAACACAATTAGAAGGTGTACAATCAATGCAACTTACATTAAATACTGTAGAAGTAACAAAAGTAATTTTAACTTGACAATTGAAAGAGCCTTAACACATGTGCTAACATCTGTTTGAAATCCAGATCCTGCTCCAACTTTATCTCATCATAGAGAACTGCAGCTAACTTCCAAATGTGTCTCTCAAAATGTCCAGAACCAGACTTCCAAATGAATCCAATATTGGATTGATTTCTAGATCAGTACATGATTGAGTCTGAATAACTGGTCACCTTTAAGAACAATACAAGAGTCATTATAACTTCTTCTTTTGATTCTCTTTTCCACAAGGTCTAAAAACTTGAGGCAAGGCAGCTTGTCCCATCTGGGGTATAGGTAAGCAATGATGGGCCAGGAATGTATGTCCAATACAGCTTCCAATCACCATTGTCAGGGCACTCAGCTCACAGGTCAGCATCATTCTTTGTTCTAGCAACACCATGTCTCACCTGTCGCTCTGCTAGCCACCATGTTCTTTCAGCATCCTGCAGAAAGGAACACAAACATGCCTTTTCCCTCATATTAAATATATGATCAGGATTATGCCTTATGCCAGTAAGTGGATCCTTCCCTTTCACCTAGGCATAAGTATGCCTAGTTGTAGAGTGCTATAGAAACTCAGGAGAAAGTTCCTTGGCATCCCAAATTAAAAAACAATTAAAATAAAAAGTACATGATTTAAAGAAATTTGTGGTGTATGGAGACATACCTCTCCCTTTTTTATTTAATGAAGATATTGTTTTAAAGTTCCATGAGCCCCATCCACAGTCCCTTGTCCTTGACAATCATAAGGAATTCCAGTAATATAAGTAATATTAAATTGCTGTCAAAAGTCTTAAATGTTTGACTAGGTTAGTCAGTTCCATTATCTGTTTTTTATTTGTTTTCTTTTTTTGTTTTTTAATTATTGGATACTTTATTTATTTACATTTCAGATGTTATCCCCATTCCCTATCCCCCTCTCAGAAACCCCTTAACCCATCCCCTCTCCTCCTATTTCTAGGAGTGTGTGCCCCCACTGATCCACCCACTTCCTTCTCTCTGCCCTCGAATTCCTATTCACTGGTGCATCCAGCCTTCAAGGGATCAAGGCCCTCCTCTCCCACTGATGACCTACAAGGCCATCCTCCACTACATATGCAGCTGGAGCCATGGGTGTTCCATGTGTGTTCCCAGACTAGCTGTTTAGACACTGGGAGCTCTGGTTGGTTGGTTTTATTGCTCTCCCCATGGGGCTACAAGCACCTTCAACTCCTTCAGTCTTCTCCCTAACTCTTCCATTGGGGACTCTGTGATCAGTTCAAGGGTCAGCTGCAAGGATATGCCTCTGTATATGTCAGGCTCTGACAGAGCCTCTCAGGAGACAGGTATATCAGGCTCCTGTCAGCATGCACTTCCTGACATCTACAACAAAGTCTGCATTTGGTGACTGCACATAAGATGGATCCCCAGGTGAAGCAGTCTCTGGACCACCCCTACTCCAGAATCTGTTCCATGCTTTGTCTCATATTTGCTCCTGTGAGTAATTTGTTACTGCTTCTAAGAAGGACCAGAGTGCCCACACTTTGGTCTTTCTTCTTCTTGGGCTACATGTGGTCTGTGAGTTATATCTTGGGTATTGTGAGATTTTTGGCTAATATCCACTTATCAATGAGTGCATACCATGTGCATTCTTTTGTGATTGGGTTACCTCACTCAGGAAGATATTTTCTAGTTCCATCCATTTGCCTAAGAATTTCGTGAATTTATTGTTTTTAATAGCTGAGTAGTACTCTATTGTGTAAATGTACCACATTTTCTGTATCCATTCTTCCTTTGAAGGATATCTGGGTTCTTTCTAGCTTCTGGCTACTATAAATAAGGCTGCTATGAACATAATGGAGCATGTGTCCTTATTATATGTTGAAGCATCTTTGGGTATATGCTCAGCAGTGGTATCACTGGATCCTCAGGTAATACTATGTCTAATTTTCTGAGGAACTGAGAGACAGATTTCCACAGTGGTTGTACCAGCTTACAATCCCATCAACAATGGAGGACTGTTCCTCTTTCTCTACATCCTCGCCAGGATCTGCTATCACCTGTGTTTTTGATCTTAGCCATTCTGACTGGTGTGTGGTATAATCTCAGGGTTGTTTTGATTTGCATTTTCCTGATGATTAAGAATGCTGAACACTTCTTTAGGTGCTTCTCGGCCATCAGATATTCCTTAGTTGAAAATTCTTTGTTGAGCTCTCTACCCCATTTTAATAAGGTTATTTGATTGTTTGGAGTCTAATTTCTTGAGGTCTTTGTATATTTTGGATATTAGCCCTCTATTAGATGTAGAATTGGTAAAGATCTTTTGCCAATCTGTGGATTGCCATTTTGTCCTATTGACAGTGTCCTTTGCCTTCCAGAAGCTTTGCAATTTTATGAGGTCCCATTTGCCAATTCTTGATCTTAGAGCATAAGTCATTGGTGTCCCGTTCAGGAACTATTTTCTTGTGCCCATGTGTTCGAGGCTCTT
This sequence comes from Arvicanthis niloticus, assembly GCF_011762505.2. Taxonomy (NCBI): domain Eukaryota; kingdom Metazoa; phylum Chordata; class Mammalia; order Rodentia; family Muridae; genus Arvicanthis; species Arvicanthis niloticus. The sequence goes on from NC_047673.1 coordinate 51,843,011, forward strand.
TCCCACTTTCTCTTCTATTAGTTTCAGTGTCTGGTTTAATGTGGAGGTTCCTACAAGGAGATAAGAATGAATCTATCTGGATTTTCCTACATGCTGACCTCCAGCTGAACTAGCAGCATTTGTTGAAAATGCTGGTTTTTTTCTACCTAATGGCGTTAGCTCCTTTGTCAAAGATCAAGTAACTGTAATTATGTGGGTTCATTTCTGAGTCTTCAATTCTATTCCACTGATCTCCTTGCCTATCTCTGTACCAATACCATGCAGTTTTTAATCACCATTTCTCTGTAGTACAGCTTGAGACATGGTGATTCCCCCAGAATCTTCCATTGTTGAAAATAGTTTTTGCTATTCTGGGTGTTTTGTTATTCCACATGAATTTGAGAATTGCACTTTCTAACTCTGAAGAATTGAGTTGGAATTTTGATGGGGATTGCATTAAATCTGTTGATTGCTCTTGGCAAGATGGCCATTTTTTACTCTATTAATCCTGCAAATCCATGAGCATGGGAGATCTTTCCATCTTCTGAGATCATCTTCCATTTCTTTCTTCAAGACCTGAAGTTCTTGTCATACAGATATGTCACTTGCTCAGTTAGATTCACTCTGACATATCTGACATTATTTGTGATTATTGTGAAGTGTGTCATTTCCATAATTTCTTTCTCACCTTGCTTAGCCTTTATTTATTTATTTATTTTATTTATTTTATTTTATTTTTTTGGTTTTTTTGAGACAGGGTTTCTCTGTATAGTCTTGGCTGTCCTGGAACTCACTCTGTAGACCAGGCTGGCCTCGAACTCAGAAATCTGCCTGCCTCTGCCTCCCAAGTGCTAGGATTAAAGGCGTGCGCCACCACCGCCCGGCTTTGCTTAACCTTTAAGTAGAGGAAGGCTACTGATTTGTTTGAATTAATTTTATATCCAGCCACTTTGCTTTTCAGGGTTAGAAGTTCTCTGGTGGAATTTTTGGGATCATTTAAATATACTATCATATCATCTGCAAATACTAATATTTTGACTTCTTCCTTTCCAATTTGTATCCCTTTTATTTCATTTTGTGTCTAGTTGCTCTGACTAGGACTTCGAGTACTATATTAAATAGGTAGGGAGAGAGTGGGCAGCCTTGTCTAGTCCCTGATATTAGTGGGATTGCTTTAAGTTTTTCTCTATTTAGTTTGATGTTGGCTACTGCTTTGCTATATTTTGCTTTTATTATGTTTAGGTTTAGGCCTTGAATTCCTGTTTTTTTCCAAGACTTATCATGAAGGGGTATTGAATATTGTCAAATGCTCTTTCAGCATCTAGTGAGATGATCACAAGTTTTTTTTTTTTTTTTTTTTTAACTTTGTTTATATATTGAACTGTGCACTCTGGTTAATCTGGCTAAGGGTTTATCTATCTTGTTGATTTTCTCAAAGAACGAGCTCCTGGTTTTGTTGATTCTTTGTATAGTTCTTTTTATTTCTACTTGGTTGATTTCAGCCCTGAGTTTGATTATTTCCTCTGTCTACTCCTCTTGGATGCATTTGCTTCTTTTTTGTTCTAGAGCTTTCAGGTGTGTTGTCAAGTTGCTAGTGTATGCTCTCTCGAGTTTCTTTTTGTAGGCACTTAGAGCTGTGAGTTTTTCTCTTAGCACTGCTTTCATTGTGTCCTAGAAGTTTTCGTATTATGTGTCCTCATTTTTATTAAATTCTAAAAAGTATTTAATTTCTTTATTTCTTTCCTGACCAAGTTATCATTGAGTAGAGCATTGTTTGGTTTCCATGTTTATGTGGGCTTTCCATTGATTATATTGTTATTGAAGACCAGCCTTAGTTCCTGGTGTTCTGATAGGATGCAGGGGATTATTTCAATCTTCTTGTATCTGTTGAGACCTGTTTTGTGACCAATTATATGGTCAATTTTGGAGAAAGTACCATGAGGTGATGAATAGAAGGTATATCCTTTTGTTTTGGATGAAATGTTCTATAAATATCTGCAAAATCCATTTGGCTCATAACTTCTCTTAGTTTCATTGTGTCTCTGTTTAATTTCTGTTTCTATGATCTGTCCATTGATGAAAGTGTGGTATTGAAGTCTTCCACTATTTTTGTGTGAGGTGCAATATGTGCTTTGAGCTTTAGTAAAGTTTCTTTTATGAATGTGGGTGCCCTTGCATTTGAAGCATAGATGTTCAGAATTGAGATTTCATGTTGGTTGATATTTCCTTTGAGGAGTATGAAGTGTCCATCCTTATCTTTATTGAGAACTTCTGGTTGAAGGTTGTTTTTGTTGGTTATTAGAATGGCTACTCCAGCTTGTTTCTTGGGAACATATACTTGGAAAATTGTTTTCCAGCCTTTTATTCTGAGGTACTGTCTGTGTTTTTCACTGAGGTGCCTTTTCTCTATGCAGCAAAATGTTGGGTCCTGTTTACATATCCAGTCCATTAGTCTATGTCTTTTTATTTTTATTGTTTATTGATGTTAAGAGATATTAAGGAAAAGTGCTGTTTTCAGTTATTATTGTTATTAGAGGTGGAGTTACATCTGTGTGGCTATCTTCTTTTGTGTTTGTTGGAAGAAGATTACTTTCTTGCTTTTTCTAGGGTATAATTTCCCTTCTTGTGTTGGAGGTTTCCCTCTATTATCCTTTGTAGGGCTGGATTTGTCCAAAGATATTGTGTAAATTTGGTTTTGTCATGGAGTATCTTGGTTTCTCCATCTATAGTAATTGAGAGTTTTGCTGGGTACAGTAATCTGGGCTGGCACTTTTGTTCTCTAAGTGTCCAAATGATATCTGTCCAGGATCTTTTTGCTTGTATAATCTTGGTGAGAAGTCTGGTATAATTCATATAGGTCTGCCTTTACATGTTACTTGACCTTTTCCCCTTACTGATTTAATTTTTTTTTAGGTGCTTTGGGTGTTTTATTATGTGACAGGGGGAATTTCTTTTCTGGTCTAGTCTTTTTGAAGTTCTGTAGGCCTCTTGTTTGTTCATAGGGATCTCTTTCTTTGGGTTAGGGAAGTTTTCTTCTATAATTTTGTTGAAGATAGTTACTGGTCCTTTACGTTGGGAATCTTCACTCTTCTATATCTATTATCCTTTGGTTTGGCCTTCTCATTGTGTCCTGGATTTCCTGGATGTTTTGGGTTAGGAGTTTTTTGTATTTTGTATTTTCTTTGATAGTTCTGTCAATGTTTTCTATGGTATCTTCTGCATCTGAGATTCTCTCTTCTATCTCTTGTATTCTGTTGGTGATGCTGTGTTTATGACCCCTGATTTCTTTCCTAGGTTTTCTATCTCCAGGGTAGTCTCCCTTTGTGATTTCTTTATTGTTTCTACTTCCATTTTTATGTCCTGAGTTGTTTTGTTCAATTCCTTCACCTGTTTGGTTCTGTTTACTTGCAATTCTCTAAGGGATTTTTGTGTTTCTTCTTTAAAGGCTTTTACTTGTTTACCTGTGTTCTCTTCAATTTCTTTGAGGAAGTTATTTATGTCCTTCTTTAAGTCATCTATCATCATCATGAGAAGTGAGTTTAAATCTGAATCTTGCTTTTCTGGTGTCATGTGCTATTCAACACTTTCTATGGTGGGAGAAGTAGGTTGTGATGATGCCAAGTAACCTTGGTTTCTGTTGCTTATGATCTTGCACTTGCCTTTTTACATCTGGTTATTTCTTGTGCTACCTTCACTCACTGTCTCTGACTGGAACCTGTCTGTCCTGTTATTTGGTTGTGTCAGAACTCCTCAGAGTCCAGCTGTCTCTGTGATCCTGTGATCCTGAGATCCTGGTTGTGATAGCTCCTGGGAGTCAGGCTGCTTCTGGGATCCTGAAATCCTGGTGTGCCCAAGCTCCTATTATCCTATGTTCCTGGGAATGTTAGAGCTCCTGGGAATCAAGCCTCCTCTGGGTTTTGGGGTTTGGGAGCAGAGCTGATGCCCTCGGACTACTCCGGGCACAGGTGCAGACTGAAAGGGTACCGCTCCACTGGCCTTGATTGATTTTCTAGGTGCCTAAGGATCCCAATTACTTCCTGTGTGTGTGTGTGTGTCTGTGTGTGTGTGTGTGTGTGTGTGTGGTGGGGGGGGTGTTGCATCCTACTCATCTACAATCCTGGGTCATGAGAAATGCAACATACAATCAGAACAGAAAGAATGAATCTTGTAATATTTTTTATACATGTTCATTTGTTTCCAGATTTAACAGAAATACTGTAGAAAAGTGTGCTCACAAGGCTTTCGAATTCCTGGAGGAAAAACAGGAGGAGAAAAGACTTCCCAAAGCTGATAAAGAGGCTTATACCATTGCTAACAGACTTCGAAAAGTTAAAAAATCTCTGGAGAAACAAAAGATAATGTAAGTATTTCACTAAGCAAATTTGCTACATATGAGTTTGTACAACCCAAAAATCTTAGTAAGAAGCATGCATTGAAAATGCTATATAATGAATTAGGTTTAATTACTGCTTGGACTGTTTTTGTTTTTAAATTTCAGAGGGAGAATAGGTGAAGACAAGTGACCAGCACTACATATTTCTTATCTGCATAGATCATCTAAATTTATGATTGTTAAAAGCTGATCCAGATTCTATCAGTCCTTGTGTATTGCAGAACTTGACAGGATTATCCCACATTGTCCAGGCATTTTGTCTTGATTCACGACCTACTATTGCAATGTGAGCCATAGAATGTGTTTGCGATTGGATTACAATGCCAGTTTCACACTTGGAAGCTCATTGCTCTCAGCATAGTTCTGCCAACTCTAGGGTGATAATAATAATAATAATAATAATAATAATAATAATAATAATAATAATAATCTCGTTATGTTCCTCTCTACCTTCAGTGATTGTCTGGGCTGAAAACTCATCACATTTTTTTCCAGGTCTTTATCAACTCGAGAATCTCCAGGTTCAGTCTTCTCCTACCTAACTGTTAAGTGCTTATAAATTTGGAAACTGGTTAGATTACCTGGTATGCTGGATGGTCTTTGTCTGTTGCACAGTGGATGGTGGCTAACTTCTACTGTTGGTCATCCAATACGTGTTATTTTTGTTTTTACTTTTCCCATTCATTTTCCATAACTTCCTTTTAGGATATTTATGGCTTTTTTCACTTCAGTTATTCTTCCAACTCTTTCTTTGCATGAGCCTCACTAGCTGCTTCTTCAGTACCTTCACCCTCATTGCTCCCAAAGTATATACTCATAAATTCATTATCGATTGTCTGAATCTTGTACTGATTCTGCAGCTTAGATTTATACTTTCTTGCATGTCCTACTTTGTTTAGTTAGGAAATTAATTATTCTGTATTTTCCAAAATATCCACACTGAGCATCCCTTGTCTGAAAAATCCAAAATCATTTAAAATCTGTGGCTCTGGGTGCCCATGTGACACTCTATATAGAAATTTTTACTTGATACAACTTTGTCATATGTATAAATTTATTTCAAATATATATAAAATTTCTCCAAGGCAGCAAGGTAGAAAGCCAAAGCGAGGTAGAGAATCAGTTCTTATACCAGCTCTTGCTTTTTTTTTTCCTAAGCCCTCTCAAACTCTGTGCATGCTACCTTTTACTGCCCCTGATTTATCTGCAAAGAAGCAGCACTCTTCCTTTAAAGTGGCGCAGAGTCCTTTCTGTTGAAGGAGCATGAGATCTAGGCTTCATCTATTCTGGAGGACAACTTTAGTTAAAGAGGAAAGTGACTCACTAAGGGCGATGCTCTGCTGTCGCTCTCTAACATCTTGATCAATGGTGGCACTAAGCTCAGAGTAGTAGTGGTTGGAGAGCACAAGGAAGGAAATTCCAGTCCCAGCACCCACCACCCCCAGCCCCAAGATGACTGCAATGGTCTCTGCAATGATGGGCTCTTGCTTTTGTTGGAGGAGAACTTCATCGTGTCTTGAGGGTGAGGTCCAGGAAAGGCGCTCTTCTTGGTTCCATAAGTGGAAAAGTCATCTGAGGAGTAATGGACTAACTGCAGGAGAACCTGTACAAAAGATTTTTTGAAGCCTTAAAGGTAGTAAGGTGTATGCATGGGTTGAATCCAGAGAAGCAGGGCTACCACGTATCCTTAAGAGGGATAAGGTAAAAGTCTCCTGTAAGGTTAAAAGAGGGTTGAGTCTGGTTATAATGCAAGCAAAGGTAGGAGGCAGCTTGTTCCCAGGAGGGGTGACATAGGTACCAGATCCTGAGACCATTTCCAAAGAAAATCTTTTAAAGAAGGAATGTTGCCAATGGCAGGAACTATGTTCTGTGGAGAGAGTAAAATTATTATAGGGGATAGCAATTCCTTCATAGAAAGAAAGGGAAGAATAATAACAAAGTCAGCACTCCTGCGTGAGCTTTGTGCGAGAATCATTGATGGCAGCAAATGTCTGTTCTACAAGGGAAAAGACAAGGTGTGAAGAAGAATGATGAAAAACTGTTGTTAATGAGGGAGTTGACTCTGGCGCAGCATGATCCTGTGAAGGAGAAGCGGGAGGAGGAGGTTAAGAGTTGGAAGGTAGGGCAGGTTGGTGAAAGACCACAACTGGATTAGGTCCTCTGGTGACAGAGGAAGTTTTATGCCAGATTTCTCTGATGAGTTTGCTGTGAAGAGATGATGGATGTTAGTCAATGGCCATAAATCTACAACCTGGTGGCCTATCCGGATTGAACCCGGGATGGCCAAATATGTCAGGACACTCAAGTCGACAGTAGCTGTGGTGGAACATGCCTGGTGCTGCGGGGGTTGGGGAGTGGGAGGGTTGTTAGAAAAACTTGATCAAGACTTGATCAAGGAGAGAAGACGGATAGGGTGGCGGGGGATAGAAAGCGGGGAGAAGTTGCTTAGAGAGTGGCTCAGGATTTTGGGAAGTTGAAAGAGCCACAGTTTTCTTGAGAGGGGGGCCAGTCCGGATTGGGATATCGAGCAGCCTCCTTATCAAGGGCGGCTGCATCTTCCTGATCTAGGGGTTCCTCTCTGCCTTCATCCTCAAGACCAATCAAAGAGGAATAAAGAGGGGTAGCTTTAATGGTTTTAGTGGGCAAAGTTGAAGGTACCTTTTGAGAAATTTCTACAAGTGGGGGACTCTCAGAACAGGAATTTTGAGAGGGTTGTGAACAAGGGGATCCGGAGGGAGGGCGTCAACTCTGATGCAGGACCCTCTTTCCCTCTTCAATGACATTTTGAACATCAGGCTAATTATTGTGAATCTTTAATAGGTCATGAATGAGATTCCAGTAAGTAAAAGCTATAACAGGGACCTTTTCTGGACCAAAGGTTTTATAATAATCTTGTAAACTACCACTGACTCTCTTCCACTTCTTATGATTAATAGTTCCTTCTTGGGGTAACCAGGGACAAAGGTAAACCAAAAAAATCAAAAAATGCCTTTAAGTCTTTCTCTTCAACCCTGGCTCCCTGGGTCTCAAGGGAGTCCTTAAACCCTGAAATGAATACATCTTGCTGAGAAATAGTCTGACCCATGTCTATATAATGCACCACCTGATTACTCACCAAATGCCCGTCTCAGGGTCGGGAACTCCCAGAGTCCTGAATGCCAGCTTTGCTGCTGCCACTCGAAGGTGGGGTGGTGGTCCCCTCCAGGGGTCTGAGAGCCCCACGATAGGCGCCACTTGTCCAGGCCAGCTGTATAATCAAGTGGGACCCCCAGACCCTGTAGAGAGGACTGAGATGCGAGAGAAAATAAGGAGGCACAGCAAGTCAAGAAGTCTGATCAAGCTGGCAAAATTTTTATTGTTCACACCGGTTATATACTCTGAAAACAGGATAAGGGGAGGGGTAGGAAAGGAAAGAGGGCTTTGCAGGAGGAGGAAGCTAGCTGCAGTTGTGGGGTCTAAGTTATTCTTACAAAGCCTTTTTGTTACCAGGGGTTCTAAAAACATCTATCTAGCAGGATGTTGTCTAAATCTAGAGATCAGGAGGAAGGGTTACTAAGGTGGGTTGCTTTGAGGCCTTGTTTGAAGTTCTGAGAACTGACAGGTGAATCATGGAAGGTAAGCAGAAAGAATAGTAGATAGGAGAGCCAAGGGTGAATGTTTGCCAAGAGTAAGGCCTTGCCATGGCTTCCCACAATCAACATTCTCACTGTAAGGAGGATGGGTAGCCTGATTCAGACCCTATACATTGGAAATTAACATTCTGATTCTTCTCTATCTGCATTCATTTCAGAAACAGGGGGAACCCCTAAAGAAACACACATACCAAGAGTTCACTTTTACAGGGTCATGTTTGTTGAGCTAAAAGAATATTTCGGCTATTTTCTTCAGCAGTTTTCATTAACTGTTATTTTATTTAATAGTTTAAAAATAGAGTTAGACACTAACCTGTGTTTCTCTGTAAGTACTTTAGCAGATGTTTTGAAAACATAGGCCACAGTCATGCTGTTTCCTTCCTTGTTAAATGCTAGCTGTAGGTGGTGTATTCTGGATATACGATTTATACCACTCTATGGTAGAATGCAAGTAACCTCATCTTCTTATATTAAAAAATGTCTTATTTACATATTTAAGAGACAATTATTATGAAGGAAGTGTATGTGACCCTAGTGAATGTAAACAGCTGGTGTATTCAGGGGTCCTGGGGAATGGGATTACGTAAGAGTCTCAGCCAGGTTTCTGGAGGTGTGTCCTAGGTTTGATTCCCTCGTAGCACATGATGAGAAGGGCTGTGCTCATAATGAACTTATGAGGAGGAACAGGAGGGAGACAGGAAAGCACAGTTAAGAAGATGTGGCTTCTGCTAAGAGAAAGCCTGAACTTGGTCCTTTGAGAACTCCAGAGTATTCCCATCCCATCCCATCCCATCCCATCCCATCCCATCCCATCCCATCCCATCCCATCCCATCCCATCCCAGCTCAGCTGATTGTTTCACAGCAGGTAGTCTCTCAGAAGAGCTTTCATCAACTGAGGCAAATTCTCTAGAGGATAGTACATCTAAGCACCTTTAGCAAACATGCAGAGCAGCTCCAGTGCCCATCACAAGGAAGAAGGAGAATGGCTTGAGCTGGCAAAGCAGACTGGGAAGAAAACATTACCTCCAACTTGAGAGTCAGAATGGTTGAAGGAGAGAATATGATTATTATCGTTAGCAAGATGAAGGAAGAATCATCTGGGGAAAGGGGTTGAGTGGAGAAAAAAATCACATTCATAATGGATTTATCTTGAGGGATCCATTATAGAGGGAAAGTCTCCAGAGGCTTATGAACAAGCACATTGGGGGCAGGGCACTGAGTCATGATAATATAAATGCATGATTCTCTTTGATAAGCAGGACTTAAGATACTTTGGACTTTCTGTAGTGGTTGGATACAAATATTGATTTTCTAAAACTGTATTTTTATAAAGAGATGAAAGGGGCCAGAAATCTCCCAGAAGATTGGATCAAAGCATTATGTATGAAGCTGAACACAATTATCTCCTGAAGAGTTTGGAGAAGAATCTAGAGATTCCCCAGGACTGCACATATGCTGATCAGAAGGCAATAGATGATAAGGTCAGTACCTAGATGGGACCACTGCTACTGGAGAGTATGGGTCATTAGAAAACTTCTCCCAGGCAGGCAGTGTTGGCCACACTGTGTGTAATCTCAACAGGAGTTCTTGGGAGCTGGGAATGTAACAGACAGGACATTTTGCTTCGTACCTCCTCAGTGTTATATACCCCATTGAAAACTTGGATCCTTGTAGAACAATATATTTAGATCCTAACAGCAATTCTTAAAATTAGAGTCTTTCTACATCTCAGCTAAAAGTGTTCATCAAAGTGTCATGAAGATATACAAAATTGATTTGCCCCATCATCTTTAAACTTTTTTCTTTTTGAAATATTGTTTATAAATGACATACTTGATAATAAAAGCAGTTTCAGAAAAAGCAATTGCATACACACACATACACACTTACACATACATTTATGTGTATTCATTGTATCATGAATCTTTTTTTTGGAAGCTTCATAATCTGTTTTCATGACCAAGTATGTACACCATTGTTTTACTTGATCCTTGACATTCTGTCTTATAAAATAGCTAGGTACTAGCCTTTTACTTTTGGAGACTTAAGCTTCTCCCTTCTTTCTGGGTATTGAGATATATACATACATGTATATATAAAAATAACACTGGAAACAACTGGATTTCCTCCTTAGAACATGGGTATTTTTGAAATTTATTTATTTATTTATTTATTTATTTATTTACATCCCACTCACCACCTCCTCCCTATCATCCCCTCCCACAATTCTTTCCCCTTACCCTATCCTCTGAGCAGTTGGATGCCCCCATGGGTATCCCCCCAACCCTGGCACATCAAATATCTCAGAGCCTAGGCACATCCTCTCCCACTGAGGCCCAACAAGGCTGCACAGCTAGAAAAACATATCCAATGTACAGGCAACAGCTTTTTGGATTACCCCTACACCTTCCACATGTTCAGGACCCCCATGAAGACCAACCTTCATATCTGCTATATATGTGCATGGAGGCCTAAGTCTAGTCTGTATATGTTCTTTGGTTGTGGTTCAGTCTCCAAGAGCCCCAAGGGTCTAGGTTAGTTGACTCTGTAGGTATTCTTGTGGAGTTCCTATCCTCTCCAGGGCCTGCAATCCTTCCTACTATTCTTCTATAAGAATCTCCAAGCTCCATCCACTGTTTGTCTGTGGGTGTCTGTATCTGTCTGAGTTAGCCGCTGGGTGGAGCCTCTCAGAGGCCAGCCATGCTAGACTCTGTCTGCAAGCAGAGCAGAGTATCATTAATAGTGACAGGGATTGGTGCTTGAGATGTGGTTATTTAAAAAGTCATTAGTATGTCATTTTCAGTGAGAAATAGGCATTTCATGATCTTACACTGTAAAGGTTTTGCTTTATTTTCTAGGGGAACCTTTAGAAAATTCCACAGTCACTTTATCTTGTTCAGGTGGGAGCGGGCCCCTCTTATACATTCCTTGGAGCTTTGCTCTACTCTTTGTAGATTTTCAGTTACAGAACTGGGTGAGACTGGGTTGGTCCATGCCAAGAGAAGGAAGATTTTTCTTATGGTGACTGTTGTTGCCATAAAATGTTGTTGTTGTATAGAAGAAAGGCCCAATGGTGACATCATTTGGGCAGACAGTTATGTAATATGTTTACTATTTTCATTAGGCATTGGATTGCTCTAAGCAATACTCTAAATCTTTGGTTTTAGTCATTGCAGATGGTGTTTGATCGGCTGAAAAATAAAAGAAATGGTGAGATACTGAAGTGGTTGGCAAGAAGGGGCATTGGCTACCATCACAGCTCCATGAGTGCCAAAGAAAAGCAGGTGGTCGAAATTCTCTTCAGGAAAGGATTCATTAGGGTGGGTAGATTTTTCATTGTAAAAGCTGAGAATGTGAATATATACAGCATAGTATTAATGAAACAAGTGAAATACAGCCACGCCTTTATTTTTTCTCATGTAGCTATGTCTCTTGGGCTGCAGATTTGGTTTCCTGAATGTGACATTTTTGTATATACCTTGTGTGGACTGAAAGTTATTTATGACAATCTTTCTCTTATTCCCCATCAGTAACAGGAGAAGCAACAGTAGCTCCTGACACAGCTACAAGCTCTGTTGAGGTAGACTGAAGCCCCAAGGAGGCCGATATCTGTGCCCCTTTTCAGCTACCACATTAGTAAAAGATCTGCCCCAAACTTGAATATAAATCCACTCCAAATCTTGGAGAGAATATATGTAGCAAAACCACATCAACCAACCTCCCATATGATAACTAAAATGTTCCTCATATGTCATGGGGGAGGCTCATGACAATGATCCAGACAAATATACAGAAAACTATTAGCTCATTACTAACTTAATCTGAATCTTGACTAATATTTAAACATTGACCTTGACTACTAAAAATTATCCACTTTAAATTTTGTGTGGCATAGAGTAAATGAAGGGGAGGATGGAAAGAAGAGAGAGAAAGAGAGAAAGAGGTCTGGCTAAAATAGTATCAGTCAGTAATTTCTTAGTCACTAATAAAGTTATGAATAACCAAACTGATTTAGAACAGATACTAGGGAAATATGACAGCTTCCTCGGAGAGCACATTTTCTGAAGGTAACATAAGGCTGTTCCTATTCTATATGTAAAGCTTCTACTCATTCAATATTTGTGCTTGTTAAGGGGATTTGAAAAAAGCATTTAATAAGTAGCATGCTTTATTTTGACATATGTATAAGCCTTGGTTACAAACCAATTAGAAAACATTGCTTTGCATCCTTAAGAATCATCAGAAAACAGAGAAGAGACAGCACGAGTCAGCATATATTAACTTCATCAGGAAAAAATGAACAAGACGCTAGATAGTATGAATGAACTTCACACTCTCATGTTTCTTTTTAGTAATCATACAGTTTCAGGGCAGAAAAAGAGAATGTACTTTATTTTTATGTCATTTCTAAATGACCTTTGATAGATCAAATACTTACCAGGAAGTAGGCTTATAAAAGATTTATTGCCCTCTCACAGAGAAATTTCTCTTCTCATATTTTACGTATAATGTTTCCTGCAATACTTATCCCATGCGGGAAGTTCTTTGTGACTCTGGAAATACAACTGTCAATAATGCTTGCACTTATATATTTGAAAGGTAAATAAAACCACAACGATGTTGAGGGACACTGAGGTACTAATGCAGAGAGGTAGATGGGGGTGGGAGAAGATAATTATTTTAGATTCGACCCAGAACTTTCTCTGTGACATTTGTGGCATGCAATTAAGGTGTGTGTGTGTGTGTGTGTGTGTGTGTGTGTATGCGTGTGTGTATGCGTGTGTGTATGCGTGTGTGTATGTATGTATATATTTAAATATATATTTCTTGCAAAGCAACTAGTATTATAGTGAACTCCATTAGAGAATGTGCTGTTTGTGTTTACAAAATAGGGAGAAATACTATGTGTCTTGTCCCTTAATTTGCCCATTGTAATTTAACTGGTATCTCAATAGAGTTTTTAGCAATCACATGGAAATACTTGTGAATGCCAGCATGAAGAACCACTGTTTTGTTCCTTTTTAGGTGGTGACAGCTACTTCAACACTTGCTTTGGGAATCAACATGCCCTGTAAATCTGTGGTTTTTGCTCAAAACTCTGTCTATCTGGATGCTTTAAATTACAGACAGGTATTAGAATATATATAACTTACTCAATATATTAATACTGTATAGCTGTGAAATAGAAAAAAAAATTACTTTGTTACTAATTTCGTAACATGCTCTGGTTCCTGGCAGAGCACTAGGTGACTGTCTGTATCGAGGAAACACAGGGCTGTGGGATTATGTGAGCACTGCTAGGATGTGTGTGATCTTGGATATGATATGCAATCTCCTCTCCTATCTGCAGATTGCGGGTGACCATCTCTACCCCACAACAGTCACCCAAACTAAATAGAGTGATTTGCAAAAGAGGATCCATTACAAAGATGATTGGGAAACATTGACTGAGCATGGGTTTTCTCATCTAGATCCATCTTTAATACTTTTCTGAACACTTGATACACATTCTGTTTCCAAAACACCTTCCATACTCCCTGGTTGCTCTGCAAGCTATGCATCCATTATTGCCACACTTTGCCCAGCTCCAGGGACTGACCTCACTAGGGCAGCAAGGTAGTAAGCAAAGGACAGATACACAGACACTCAGAAGATCTGGAATCGGGTGGATTTGGCTTTCTGATGGAGAAATGATATAACTTGGAAGCATAGTGTGTTTATTATCTACAGTTGAACAGGGAAATTGGGTTATTGCATATAGCTGAACAAGGAGGCAGCTTTAACTTATCTCCTTAGGAGCAGTCTCTTTGAAAGAGCAGTCTATAGGCAAAACTATCTGGAAGGAGACAGCTACAGTAGATTGTTTCCGAACACACTATTAACATCTAAACATAAACCAGAGCAAGGATTTTCAATCTCTCTTATGGACTAAAAGGAGCCTTGCCATTCCCATGGGGCTGAAGCATTGAGTCCTTGACATATCTGTTCCCACATCAATGGTATACATTCATATAGGACTTTTTTTCATTTCCCCCAGGGCTTCCTCACCTCCCCACACATTTTCTTCCACTACAAAGTCTAGACCTTGAATATTAAAGCATTTTGCTTGCTTTGGATTCTCCTTATTCTGTTCTATTCTGCAGACAGCAAAGTTTGTCTGCATATAATTTACCTCCTCAGAAATGTTCCATCAATGTTTCTGCAGGCAGCCTCAAATTTAGAATATATCCCCTAACATTCAAATTATATAGAACATGTATAATTATTATTAACAATACATTATTGGTACTGGAGAGATGGATCAGAGGTTAAGAGCACTGGCTGCTTTTCCAGAGGTCCTGAGCTCAATTCCCAGCAACGTAGCTCACAACCATCTGTAATGAGATCTAATGCCCACTTCTGGCCTGCAGGTGTACATGCAAGCAGGATGCTGTATACATAATCAATCAATCAATCAATCAATAAATCTAAAAACAAACCCAGTACATTGTAATATACTGTTATATAATGTTATAGCATATATTATATATCATACATAGAATATTGTATCAAGTAATTGCCAGGAAGTGGCAATTATATATATTATACAGTATATAATATATCTATAGTTTTTATACAAAACTATAATTTTATAAATATGCATAATTTTATAAATATGTATAATTCTATATAGCATTATACAAATACGCGGTTTGGTTAATGATGCATGGGATGCTTGATACATTATTTAAAATAGCTCTGATTCAGATGTGATCAGTTTCTTAGATTTAAAATAGGTTAGTCATTAGTTAACCTCCATAGGCAGCATACTGGCTCAAGAGCAATGTAAAAGGCTTAATCTCTTTACACCCTCTTAGAAAAAATATTCAGGTGATTCTCACAGCATGATTCTGCTATATTTCCAGATGTCTGGTCGGGCCGGAAGACGAGGGCAGGACCTACTGGGTGACGTCTACTTCTTTGATATTCCACGGCCCAAAATAGGAAAACTCATAAAATCCAAAGTCCCTGAGCTGAGAGGACAGTTTCCCCTCAGTATTACACTCATCCTAAGACTCATGTTGCTGGCTACCAAGGCAGATGACGTCGAGGATGGCAAGGCAAAGGTGCTGTGTCCCCTGCTCGAGCCTTGGACTTCACTGCTGGCCTGGCTGAAATCAGCTAGGCTGCGTGCTTTTTTTTTTTTTTTTTTTTTTTTTTTTTGCTTTCCATGTCTTCGGCGTTCTCTGGGGAGGGATGGGGTAAGGAAAGCTGTCGAGCAGAGGGATAAATTTTGTTTGTTTCCATGATCAGACAAAGTTTATGTCTGGGTGGGCACAAAGGTTTGCCCGTGGTCAGTCTCTTCGTGTATGATTACGTTGTACCAAAGGACTCTAGCTACGATCTGTTTCTACAGTTCAGAAACAAGAATGATTTTTTTTTATAATTGTAAAGTAACAGTATTTTTCCTCACAAGACAAAATCCAAATTCATTAAGAGTGTTTAGAAAATATAGAAAACTGTCCACTCAAATCTTTTCTCTCAAAGTAAATAGCCAGGATTGGCTATGAGACTATAAGTTTTCAACCTCGTCAGAAATCCAGAATGACTGAGTTAACTGAAATTATGGGAAGCACAAAGCATAGCTTCTAAAACTTAGCCAATTTAGAGAGACCGTTGAACACCTGGACAGTCACAATACTACAAAAAGTTGGAGGATCTTCAGCCTTCTGGCCCAGGATCATCTGACAGACCTTAGTGATGCAGGATTATTAAGGACTGATTACTCTGTCTAGGCAGATATAATCAGTCGACTATTCTGCAAGTGTGTCCTTTTCTAGACAGACTATTCTGCAAGTGTGTCCTTTTCTAGACAGTAATTTGTCTGTAGATGGAAAGAGGCAATTCTTGCCTAGTGGCTGTCTCACCACAACTGGAGTAACTCCAAAGATGCTCAATTTCTCCTTAGAATTCTATACAGGAAGCTGTCAGGAGCAGACATGTCTCTAATCAAAATGAACATTAATACAGAAATGTTTGTAAGGTCAATTCTGTGGACTTCTGATGGTTTTCAGCTGACATTCATTCTAAAGCCAAGAAAAAAGCCAGGTTCAGAACTAAGTGTTTTAGTTAGGATAGATGACAGAGGTTCTGGTTAGTCAACAAAATGATGGTCTGGGTATTAGGACTATCTCACTGGTACAAATTGGTATAATTATGCTCTAATTGTATTTTAAGAGAAAAGTTTTATTTTAACAGGAAGGGTGGTATGTAGGAGAAGCTAAGGTGAGAGGCAGAGAAGGAGTAAGGAGAGGAGAAGCTAGGTGATAAGAGAGAGAAAGAGAGAGAAAGAGGGGGGGAACATGGAGGCAGTTGTTCACAGGTCTCCACCAGTCAAAGATAGTTGATATATCTAGGTTGGGTATTGGGTTATACTTCTGATTGAGTATTACCATACTTAATAAAGCCTTTGATTAACATTTTAAAAAAATTGTATAAAAGCAAAAAGGAAAAGGGGGCATGGGATAGGGGTTTTCTAGGAAGGGGAATTGGGGGAAGGGGATGGCATCTGAAATGTAAATAAAATATCCAATAAAAAAAGAAAAAACAGAAAAATGGGCGATATTAAAAACCATCCCTATAGGTTTACTATATATATCTGGAAAAAAAAAAACCTGAAACAAAACAAAACAAAACAAAACAAAAAAGTCTTATGCCTGGTTCTACCTAGAGGTCACATGGTTATTATTTTCTTGTTCTTGTTTTTCAGACATTTTTCCAAGGTATGATTGCTCATTTTATAAGGCAGTAGACATCAAAATATAATCAGAACATTGTCTTGATGCTTCACGATCAGATACCAGAGAGTCTGAGACTACTTTCAATTAGATGATTTGATTTCCACTTTAGGAACAAGACACTAAAGGACTTGTATTCATTTTCTCTCGGCTGTAACATACTACCACAGGTTGAGTGAATTATGAAGAGAGGTCTGTTTTGGTTCATGATACAAGAGGTTTGATGCTGAAGGGTAGCATCTACTGAAATTCATTTTGTTTGAGGTGTTCCAAGTCACAAAACATGATAAACAGGAAGCATGCAGGCCTGTTTGCTCCCCCGACTCATTACTGTCCGCGGTCCATTACTCTTGTAAAGTCATGAGGATTCTAACATGGGAACCCTCTAATCTTAGGACTTCTTCTGATATCAGTCTACTTGCTCAAGTCCCAGACCTCAATATCATAGACAGCATGGAGAATAGATTTCAGCATGACCTAGTGACCACATTCAGACCACAGCAGGACCTGTTCTTCCTAATTCTATGTATGAATTATTATAACCAATTTAATCAGAGACTGCTTATGGAAGTAAGAATTCCTAGATAGTCCTAATTCTGGTTTTGCAAGGCATTGTTTTGGGGAACTTTCTTTATTTTTGAGTTTTTTTTAAAATGTCTTCTTTCTCTCTCCCTCTCTCTTTTTCCCTTGCTCCTCTCTCTCTCGTGTGTGTGTGTGTGTGTGTGTGTGTGTATTCCATGTCACATATGTGGCAGGCTAGAGAACAAGCAGAGGACAATTTGCAGGATGGAACCTGTTTCTCTGATTCTTCCTTCTGGGTCCCTGGTCCTGGGTCTTTGGACCTGGTTGTATGTCCTGGTGACAAGTGCCTTTACCCACTGAGCCACTATATTGGCCCGTTTTTCATTTCTTTAGTACATCTTCTAATAAGACTTATTCTTAATTTAGTAGTAGTTTAATATTATAGAATATTTCACTTCACTCATTATTTACTTATTATAAAATAAAACATTTTACTTATTTTTATAGTATATGTATGATTGCGTGTGTACATGTAACTGTCACACAAGTGTCAGAGAGCACACATGGAGTTCAGAAGGCAACTTTTACATGGATTCAAGGGATCAAACTCTCATCTCCAGGCTTGTACACAAGCCCTTTTACCCACTGAGATAGCTTTCTGACCCATTATTATTTTTCAGACACATAATTAGAAGGGTTCATTTTCTGTGCTTTGGCCTATTTCAGAAGCCTGATATGAAACCTCTGCTTACTTGTGCTCACTTTTAAGTGTGAGCAGAAACTCTTTAGACTGAACTTTTTGTTGTTGTTGTTGTTTGGTTTTTTTTTTTTTTTTAGACAGGGTTTCTCTGTATAGCTTTGGCTGTCCTGGAACTCACTCTGTAGACCAGGCTGGCCTTGAACTCAGAAATCCACCTGCCTCCCAAGTGCTGGGATTAAAGGCATGAGCCACCACTGCCCGGCTTCAGACTGCTTTTTAAACTATTCTTTTATCATGGTGTTTCATGACTGTGTGTCATATGCTTTGAACACATACTGTCTCCATTTCTCTGTTGTATTTCTCAATTTCCTACCACTGGTCTCCTTCCCCACAGTAAACACTCTCTCTTCAACCTTCACAAACATACATGTTTAAATCTAGAGACTCAGAGAGAAAGCATCAGTTATGCTGCTCTGCCTACCACCCTTAGGACTGGGTGTTTCCTAGAGCACACTTCCATCTCCTAGCTATGGTAACCAGGAAATCTCATTCCTCATACAGTTTATTTGGCTGTATTTTTTTTCTGCCTACATAGTAATAAGAGTTGTTTGGTTTTTTCTTATTTCAAATTATTTTCCTCAAGCTCTACTTTCTGAAAAACATGACTACTTAGCTGCTTTGTCATGATCTGGTTCTGTCTTGCTTGCTGTGCAGGTTGTTTATTTTTTTTTTATTGGATATTTTCTTTATTTACATTTCAAATGTTACCCACTTTCCAGGTCACCTGTCTGGAACCCCCTACCCTATTTTCCCTCCCCCTGCCTCTATGAAGGTACTCTACCACCCACCACCATACCCTTCTTGCCCTGGCATTCCCCTACACTGGAGCATCGAACCCCCTCAGGCCCAAGGGCTATTCCTCCCACTTAGGTCCAACAAGGCGATCCTCTGCTATATATACGGCTGGAGCCATGGGTGGCTCCATATGTACTCTTTGGTTGGCGGTCCAATCCCCAAGAACTCTGGGGAGGTGTGGCTGCTTGACACTGTTACTCCCCCCATGGAGCTGCAAACTCCTTCATCTAGTTCCATCCCTTATCCAACTCCTACACTGGGGACCCTATGCTCAGTCCAGTGGTTGGCTGAAAGCATCAACCTCTGTATTTGTCAGGCTCTGGCAGAGCCTTTCAAAAGACAGCTATATCAGGCTCCAGTCAGCCAACACTTCCGGACATCCACAATAGTGTCCAGGTTTGGCAACTGTATATGGGATGGATCCCTAGGTGGGGCAGTCTCTGGATGGCCTTTTCTTTAGTCTTGGCTCCACACTTTATCTCCATATTTCCTCCTGTGAGTATTTTGTTCTTCCTTCTAAGAGGCACTGAAGCATCCACACTTTGGCCTTTCTTCTTGAGTTTCATATGGTCTGTGAATTGAATCTTGGGTATTCTGAACTTTTGGGCTAATATCCACTTATCAGTGAGTGCATACCATGTGTGTTCTTTTGTGACTGAGTTACCTCACTCAGGATGATATTTTCAAGTTCCATCCATTTGCCTGAGAATTTTATGAACTAATTGTTTTTAATATCTGAGTAGTACTCTATTGTATAAATGTACCACATTTTCTGTATCCATTCCTCTGTTGAAGGACATCTGGGTTGTTTCCAGCTTCTGACTATTATAAATAAGGCTGCTATGAACATAATGGAACATGTGTCCTTATTACATGTTAGAGCATCTTCTAAGTATATGCCCAGGAATGGTATAGCAGTGTCCTCAGTACTATGTCCAAGTTTCTGAGGACCAGCCAGACTGATTTCCACAGTGGTGGTACCAGTTTGCAATCCCATCAGCAATGAACGAGTGTTCTTCTTTCTCCACATCCTCACCAGCATCTGCTGTCACCTGAGTTTTTGATCTTAGCCATTCTTACTGGGATGAGGTAGAATCTCAGGATCATTTTGATTTGCATTTCCTTGATGACCAAGGATGTTGAACATTTCTTTAGGTGCTTTTCAGCCCTTAAGTATTCCTCAGTTGAGAATTCTTTGTTTAGCTCTGTACTCCATTTTTAAAATAGGGTTATTTGGTTCTCTGGAGTCTAATTTCTTGAGTTCTTTGTGTATATATTGGTTATTAGCCCTTTATTGGGTGTGGAATCGGTAAAGATCGTTTCTCAATCTGCTGGTTGCCATTTTGTCCTATTGACAGTGTCTTTTGCCTTACAGAAGCTTTGAAATTTTATGAGGTTCCCATTT
The DNA here is from genome assembly GCF_011762505.2 of Arvicanthis niloticus. Classification (NCBI taxonomy): domain Eukaryota; kingdom Metazoa; phylum Chordata; class Mammalia; order Rodentia; family Muridae; genus Arvicanthis; species Arvicanthis niloticus. Next base: position 51,863,275 of record NC_047673.1, read on the forward strand.
GTCGATTCTTGATCTGAGAGCATAAGCCATTTTCCCCTGTGTTTAAGGATTTTCCCCATTTTCTCTTCTATTAGATCCCAGTGTATCTAGTTTGTGGAGGTCCTTGATCCACTTGGACTTGAGCTTTGTACAGGGGGGATAAGAATGGATTGATTTGCATTCTTCTACATGCTGACCTCCAGTTGAACCAGCACCAGTTGTTGAAAATGTTGTCTCTTTTCCACTGGATGGTTTTAGCTCCTTTCTCAAAGATCAAGTGACCATAGGTGTGTGGATTCATTCTGGGTCTTCAATTCTATTCCATTGTTCTTTCTGCCTGTCTCTGTACCAATATGATGCAGTTTTTTAAATCACTACTGCTCTGTAGTACAGCTTGAGGTCAGGGATGGTGATTCCCCCAGAAGCTCTTTTATTGTTGAGAACTATCTTTTATAGTTTTTGTTATCTTGAGTTTTTTGTTATTCTAAATAAATTTGAGAATTGCTCTTTTTAACTTTATGAAAATTGAATTGGAATTTTGATGGGGATTGCATTGAATCTGTAGATTGCTTTCAGCAAGATGGCCATTTTTACTATATTAATCTAGCCAATCTACAAGCATGGGAGATCTTTCCATCTTCTGAGGTCTTCTTCAGTTTTTTTCTTCAGAGACTTGTAGTCCTTGTCCTACAGATCTTTCACTTGTTTGGTTAGAATCACACCAAGATATTTTATATTGTTTGTGACTATTGTGAAGTTTGTCCTTTCCCTAATTTTCTTCTCAGTTAGTTTATCATTTAAGTATAGAAAGGCTACTGGTTTGTTTGAGTTAATTTTATATCCAGCCACTTTGCTGAAGTTGTTTATCAGGTTTAGAGTTCTGTGGTAGAATTTTTGGGGCCAATTATACTATTATCTGCAAATAGTGATATTTTGACTTCTTCCTTTCTAATTTGTGTCCCTTTGACCTCCTTTTGTTGTGTAATTGCTCTAGGTAGAACTTCAAGTACTATATTGAATAGATAAGGAGAGTGGGCAGCCTGGTCTAATCCCTGATTTTAGTGGGATTGCTTCAAGTTTCTCTCCATTTAGTTTGATGTTGGCTACTGGTTTACTGTATATTGCTTTTACTGTGTTGAAGTATGGACCTTGAATTCCTAACCTTTCCAAGACTTTTACCATGAAAGGGTGTTGAATTTTATCAAATGCTTTTTCAGGATCTATGAAATGATCATGTGGTTTTTTGTTTTGTTTTGTTTATGTAGTGGATTATGTTGATGGATTTTCATATATTGAACTATCCCTGTATCCCTAGGATGAAGCACACTTGATCAAGTTGAATGATTGTTTTGATGTGTTCTTGCATTCAGTTTGTGAGAATTTTATTGAGTTTTTTTGCATTGATATTCATAAGGGAAATTGGTCTGAAATTTTCTTTGTTGGGACTTTGTATGGTTTTGGTATCAGCATAACTGTGGCTTCATAGAACAAATAAGTAGTGTTCTTCCTGTTTCTATTTTGTAGAATAGTTTGAAGAGAATTGGTATTTGGTCTTCTTGGAAGGTCTGATAGAATTCTGTACTAAGCACATCTTGGCCTGGGCTTTTTTGTTTGTTTGTTTGTTTGGGAGACTTTTAATGACTGCTTCTATTTCTTTAGGGGTTATGGGACTGTTTAGATGGGTTATCTGTTCCTGATTTAACTTTGGTACCCAGTATCTGTCTAGAAAACTGTCCATTTCATCCAGATTTTCCAGTTCTGTTGAGTATAGGTTTTTGTAGGAGAATCTGATGAATTTTTAAATTTCCCCAGTTTTTCTTGTTATATCTCCCTTTCCGTTTCTGATTTTGTTAATTTGGGTACTGTCTCTGTGCACTCTGGTTAATCTGGCTAAAGGTTTATCTATCTTGTTGATTTTCTCAAAGAACCAGCTCCTGGTTTTGTTGATTATTATTATTATTATTTTTTACTGGATGTTATATTTACATTTCAGATTTTATCCCCTTACTCCATTCCCCCCACCACCCAGGAACCTCCTATCCCATCCCTCCTCTTCCTGCTTCTATGAGGATGTGCCCCTCACCTTTGTTGATTCTTTCTATAGTTCTTTTTGTTTCTACTTGGTTGATTTTAGCCATCAATTTGATTATTTCCTGCCATTTACTCCTCTTGTGTGCATTTGCTTCTTTTTGTTCTAGAAATTTTAGGTGCGCTGTTAAGCTGCTAGTGTATGTTCTCTCCCGGTTTTTTTTTTTTTTTTTTTTTTTGGCACTTAGAGCTGTGAGTTTTCCTCTTAGTACTGCTTTCATTGTGTCCTATAAGTTTGGGTATATTGTGCCTTCATTTTCAATAAATTCTAAAAAGTCTTTAATTTCTTTCTTGTCAAATTATCATTGAGTAGAGTGTTGTTCAGCTTCCATCTATCTATATGTGAGCTTTCTGTTCTTTTTGTTGTTATTGAAGACCAGCTTTAGTTTGTAGTGATCTGATAGGATGCATGGGATTATTTCAATCTTCTTGTATCTGTTGAGGCCTGTTTTGTGACCAGTTATATGGTCAGTTTTGGAGGAGGTATCATGAGGTGCTGAATAGAAGGTATATTCTTTTGTTTTAGAATAAAATGTTCTATAGATAGCTGCTAAATCTGTTTGGTTCATAACTTTTTTTTAGTTTCACTGTGTCTCTGTTTAGTTTCTGTTTTCATAATCTGTCCATTGTTGAGAGTGGGATGTTGAAGTCTTCTACTATTATTGTGTGAGGTACAATGTGTGCTTTAAGCTTTAATAAAGTTTCTTTTATGATTGTAGATGCCCTTGCATTTAGTGCATAGATATTCAGAATTGAGATTTCATTTGGTTGATTTTTTCTTTGATGAGTATGAAGGGTCCTTCCTTATATTTTTTGATAACTTTTGGTGAAAAGTCAATTTTATTCAATATTAGAATGGCTACTCCAGCTTGTTTCTTGGAACCAGGATCTTTAGCTTTCATAGTCTTTGGTTAGAAATCTGGTGTAATTCTGATAGGTCTGCCTTTATATGTTACTTGACCTTTACTGCTTTTAATATTCTTTCTTTGTTTTGTACATTTGGTGTTTTGACTATTATATAAACAAAGAAATTTCTTTTCTGGTCCAGTGTATTTGGAGTTCTGTATGCTTCTTGTATGTTTATGGGCATCTCTTTCTTTAGGTTAAGGGAGTTTTCTTCTATAATTTTGTTGAAGATATTTAGTGTCCCTTTAAGTTGGGCCTCTTAGCTCTCTTCTATACCTATTATCCTTAGGTTTGGTCTTATCATTGTGTCCTGGATGTTTTAGGTTAGGAGCTTTTTGCATTTTTTGACAGTTGTGTTAATGTTTTGTGTGGTATCTTCTGTACCTCACATTTTCTCTTCTATCTCTTGTATTCCATTGGTGATGCTTGCATCCATGACTCCTGATCTCTTTCCTAGGTTTTCTGTCTCTCTTTGTGATTTTTTTATTGTTTTTATTTCTATTTTTAGATTCTCAATGGTTTTAATTCCTTCACTTGTTTAGTTTTGTTTTTCTGTCAATCTTTATGGTTTTTTTCCCATTTTTAAAGGGCTTCTACCTGTTTACCTGTATTCTCCTGTATCTCTTTAAGAGAAGCATTTTTTATTATTTTTTTAAATTTTATTTTATATTTTATTTACATTTCAGATGCCATCCCCTTTCCCCATTTCCCCTCCCTAGAAAACCCCTGTCCCATGCCCCCCTTCCTTTTTGCTTTTATACATTTTTTAAATGTTAATCAAAGGATTTATAAGTTTGGTAATGCTCAATCAGAAGCGTAACCCAATACCCAACCTAGATATAAAAACTATCTTTGACTGGTGGAGACATGCGAACATCTGCCTCCATGCCCCCTCTCTCTTTCTCTCTCTCATCACCTAGCTTCTCCTCTCCTTCATCTTCTCTCCTTATTCCATATCTTCCTCTCAGTACTCCTTCCCACTTAGCTCCTCCTACATATCATGCTTCCTGTTAAAGTTAAACTTTTCTCTCAAAATACAATTAGAGCATACTCATTCCTAATTGTACCAGTGAGGTACAAGATAGTCCTAATACCCAGTCTATCATTTGCTGACTAACCAGAACCTCTGTCATCTCTTCTAACTAAAACACTTACTTTTGATCCTGGCTTTTTTTTTTTTTTTTTTTTTTTTTTTTTTTTTTTTTTTTTTTTTTTTTTTTTTTTTTTTTTGGCTTTAGAATGAATGTCAGCTGAAAACCATCTACTCTGATCTTTTCTCTCAAAGTAAATAGCCAGGATTGGCTATGAAACTATAGGTCTTCAACCCTGTCAGAAATCTAGAATGACTCAGTTAACTGAAGTTATGGAAAGCACTAAACATAGCTTCTAAAACTTAGCCAATTTATAGAGACCGCTGAATACCTGAAAATCCCCTATACTACAAAACGTTGGAGCATCAAATCTTTAGCCTTCTGGCCCAGAGTCATCTGACAGACCTTAGTGATGCAGAATTATTAAGGGCTGATTACTCTGTCTAGGCAGATATAATCAGTCAACTATTCTGCATGTGTGTCCTTTGTTGGACAGTAATTTGTCTGTAGATGGAAAGAGGCAATTCTTGCCTAGTGGCTGTCACTGAACAACTGGAGTAACTCCAACGATGCTCAATTTCTTCTTAGAATCCATGACAGGAAGCTGTCAGGAGCAGGCAAGTCTCTAATCAGAATGGAGATTAATATATAAATATTTGTAACGTCAATTCTATGGATTTCTGACGTTTTGAAAACCAACTATCCATGTAAGGTAACCTGGACTGTTGCCTGTTAACTCCTCTCAGCTATTTCTAAATAAAATATGGGAAACCTCCTAACAATAAACTCAAAGCCATGAATTTGCTATAGTCCCTTAACTCATAGGTTAACCGTCCCAAATCAGTTAAAAAAGTTAAAGAAGAACTGGGTCTAGGCCTTGTATTCCTAAATGTGTTATACAGGCACAATGCCCATGAGAGTATCAATATTCATCTCACTTTTATATTAATAAGAAGCTCGTACCAATGAAAACTTTAAATTTGAAATCAAAGTAAATTTTGTACCATTTAAGAAATTATAACTTCATCTTGATAATAATTATACAGATTTCTATCAATAGGTTATGGCTATGCAATAAATCCTAGCTAATCCTCCCTGTTCCAACAAAACCACTAGTTTTCCCTAGAAAGACAGACCATTATTAACCACATTAGTCCCCAAGCCCAGGGAATAGGGGCGCTGACTCTTCTTTAACTTCTTCAAGCTGATTACAGGTGTTGAGATATTAGAAGAGGGGTGGGGGTGGGGGAGTAAGTTGATAAGCCTCTGATGCTGTGTCTTCACTGAACCCAGATGGAATTCCAGGACATCAGAGGTTTGGGCAGGTCTGCTCAGTATGCTTGATGAGTACACACCAAGGCTGTGTATTCTGCAATATACAGTTCTCAGAACAAGTTTTAGTATCAAGAAAAAAATTTTTTTTCCCTAGGGGGCTGACATTTTTTAAAAGATGTTGGTTCTAACAACTTTTCTTTTTTTTTTTTTTTCCTTAAGGGAAGTATTTAAGTCCTTCTTAAAGTCTTCTATCATCATCTAGAGATGTGATTTTTAAATAATAGTCTTTCTTTTCCAGTGTGTTGGAGTATTCAGGGCTAGTAGTGGTGGGAGAACTGTGTTCTGATGTTGCCATGTAGACCTGTTTTCTGTTCTGTATGTCCTTGCTCTTGCTTCTCACCATCTGGATATCTCTAGTCTTAGCTGGTCTTTCTGTCTCTGACTGCGGCTTGTGTCTCCTGCAAGCCTGTGTGTCAGCAGTGATGGGTGTGCTCTCCTCACAGCAAGCATACACTAAATAGTTCCCTCTTGTGTAAAATGATGTGCTGTAGAATGAAGGAAATTGTACTAGATCTAATTGAATTTTGTGCATTGCCTCTGTGTTTTATAGTATTCATATACTATACAGTAGGGGACCAGAGGACAAAAAAAGAGTCTTTAAGAACATCCTTTTTTCCTTGTGTGCTGTTGCCAGGGGAGACAGCATTTGAAAAAGTAGAGTGACAATAGGAACACTCACAATATTTCATTGTTCTTTAGAGGCATTGCTCTTATAATTCAAATATATACATACACACACATTTATATTTAAGATATATAATATGTTTGTGTGTATGAGTGACATATAACTAAGCCTGTGTTATTTCTTTTAAAGAAATTTCATTCACTTAATGTTGCTAAATTAAAATGCTTTTTTTGTAGGCGTTGTCAGTGCTGAAGCATTCGTTGTTATCCTTCAAACAACCCAGAGCCACAGACATGTTAAAGCTTTACTTCTTATATTCTTTGCAGTTCCTGGTGAAAGAGGTACGAACCAACATTCCCTTTCTTTTTCCCTCCCCATCCTTTGTCTGCGTGGAATAGATTTGCTACTATCTAATTTTTTTTAAAGTAGCAGATCTTTGATATTTTTTTACATCCATTTTTTAAAGTTTATTTCTGTGTGTGTGTGTGTGTGTGTGTGTGTGCCTGTAGACACAAGAAGAGGATATGAGAAGCCTGAAACTGGAGCTACAACTAAGAAGCTCAGTGTAGATTCTGGAAAACTGAGTTCAAGTCCCCTGGAAGAGAAGAATGTGCTCCTTACTGCTGAGCCATCTCTGTAGCCCTAGATTCTGGGATTTTAACCACATTGCATTGTTGTAATCTTCAGAAGATAATACCCAATGAGTAGTGTCACTTGTAATTCATATAAATATTAAAGTTGGCCCAATTAATAGTTACTACCTTATTAATATTGTAGACTGTTTTAAACTGACAATGCATAATTGACTTGTTGTTAATTCTGTGAGTTGAGCCAAGCTAACAAATTATTTTTGTTCTTTAGGGATATATAGATCAAGAAGGTAATCCTACAGGGTTTGCTGGCCTTGTCTCACATTTGCATTACCACGAACCTTCTAACCTCGTGTTTGTCAGTTTTCTTGTAAAAGGTCTTTTCCATAAACTTTGTCAGCCAACAAGTAATGGTAAGTTTGAAGGTTGTGTTGTCTGTCTGTGAGTATATGTAGCATTAAAGTAATATTGTCACATCATTATTGTATAAATAATATATCCTTATTAGTATATGGGTATATATCAAATATGTAATGTGATATTTATGCAATATATATGTAATATGTATTTTGTACATACACACATATCTTCCCATGGTGATAAAAGATCTGGTGGATTCATAGAAAATAATTTGATGTAAATGTTTATTCAACTGTTACTTAAGAGAATACCAGTTTAGAATAATGATTTTGTATGAAAGTCTCATTATTGTGTACTTAATGTAAAAGTTTAATGATATAAAACAGAATGACATTTTTATACACAAATTATAGGCTTACAAAAATAAGATAAATGAAGTTAATTAATTATTTGTAGGGGTTTTATTTTGTGCCAATAATGTTAATGTATTCACTACTGCAAATTGTAACTTGAAAAGTACATTGCCACTAGGATTCAGAACATATTGAATGATATACAATAATTATAAAACACTTCCTTGTAGTTAAATATAACATATGATCAGTTTTGTGTAACAATTTAAGAAAGCACTGTTAAAAATGTAAGACTCAAAATTCTACCCACAGATAATCACTATTAATATCTGTGAACATTATTTACAACACCATTTTCTTTTATTAAAATTGTATAGTACAGGTCAATAACTAATATTGAATTTGTCATGTGATCTAGGTCAACTTATACATATTAAATTTTTGCCTATATTGGACAAAATCTTTAAAGATAAATTCCATAAAGTTTTTATGGAAAAATCTTTGAATCCTATATTTCAAAACAATTCTTTACACAACATCTCTGAAGTAAATATTACTCTCTCATAATATATGCAGTTAACGATGTGTATGATGCTGGCTTCCGTGCCTCTGACTTTCCCTTCTGTCACTAGCTGATGGAAGTACTTTGTATGACACTTGCAGTCTTTATGCTTTAAAAAAATGTTTCATGTTGTGGCTACTCGGAAAGTTCTATTCCTCCAAAGATGTGTAAGAGGAGAAGTCATTTCAGGCAACAGGAAATGTGGTTGTGTTTATTGTTGTTGATAGGGGAAGCTAAAATGGATAAAGATCCATAGAGAAGTTAAATTGACTGGTTCTTACTTAAACATAACTAGCCTATATGCTATATCCTGACTTACTGGCCATAATAACTTTTTAAGCTCCCGTACTGTTCATGTGCTGTTGGTATGGGGTGCCTCAAGTGAGCCGTGGCTCTGTTTGAGTGCAGGAAGGTTATCTGTGGGTTTAGTTTGGGATATTTTGTTGTTAGGTACTGAGACCTCATAAGAGGTTGTTTGAATAGATGGGAGAGGCTGTGGGGATTTGAATGAGAAGCTCCCATATGCTCAATACTCAGTCACAGGGAGTGGCACTATTTGGAAGAATTAGGAGGTGTAGCCTTGTTGTTGGACATGTGTCACTGGGGAGTGGGCTTTGAGGTTTCTAAAGCCCATGGCAAGTCCACAGTCCCTCTCCTTCCTGCTGCTTGTGGATCTGATGAAGAACGCTTAGCTACATTTCCAGTGCCTGAATACCACCTTGTTCTTCACCATAATGATAATGGGCTAAACCTCTGAAGCTGTAAACAAGCCCCAAGAAAAAAATTTCCTTTTATGAAAGTTGTTATGGTCATGATGTCTCATACAAGAAAACAGTAGCTAAGACAGAAGTTGGTACCAGAAGTGTGGTATGACCAAAAGTGACAAGCCTGACCATTCTGCTTGTGGGTTGAATGTGGACTTTGGATTAGGAAAACTGGTTAACATTTTAAGTAGGGCTTAGTGGACATAGCAATAGGAGAAGAAAAGACAATGGTGCTGATAATAATGTAGATTGCAACAGCTCAGCTCAAGAGGTTTCAGAGGAGAAGAATATTAGTAGCCTGGAGACCATTTTTGTGATATTTTAGCAAAGAATTTTATGCTCTTATTTAAAAAATATTTCAGAGACTAAATTGAACAGTTCTGGATTAGTGACATTAGCAGAGATGTCAAGGCAATCTAGTATTGACTGTGTCTTGTGGTTATTTGTAGTCACTCTTAAGCAGGTATCTAATGACAAGGGGCAAGCTGCACAAAGGAAAAGGCAAACACCAGGAAGTGCAATGGAGCTAAGTCAGGCGCTCAAGGAGATGAAGACTTTAAAGAGAGGCCTGATGCTAAATGGGATAAAGGAAGCCATGACCCCTGAGATGTACTCCACCCTGCTAAGCTTCCAACTTGTGACAAGGAATTAAAGAAAAACTTAAAGCAGTGAAGGGGACCAGCAGTAGCAGGAAGCTAATGCAGATGTAATTTTAAGAGAGGGCCACGTTGTTCCAGCTCTAGCAAGTAGTAGAACTCTGGCAACGTCACTCACATAGTTCTGGTGTTAAAGTCAAGAATACAAGAAAGGGGTTGTGGAATCTCCCTTGGAGACTAAGTCAAGCTGCCGAGGCCAGCCTTGTGTCAGGAGTCAGGGTTGTTACCACATGGAGGCTCCAGGAAACCACTGCATGAAGCTGTGAAGGCGAAGCATGGATTGTGTTGGAGCCCCCCAAGAATAGTGATAAGGCTTTTAAATTGTTTCTTTTATATTGTTTCTGATGAACATTATAGGAATTTCACTCTCCAGAATCTATAGGGCTATTCAGGGAAAGACTCTGCTGTGATTTAGTAGGTAGTAATGCTACAGATGAATCTGATGCAGCTCCTCATTAGTTTGGCAAGTGGCAGTAGCAGGTATCTGAATAGTAGTGGTATCTGAATAGGAATGGCTCCCGCAGGCTCTTATATTTGAATGCTTGGTCAATCAGGAGTAGTACACTACTTGAGAGGGATCAGGAGGTTTATCATTGTTGAAGAAAGTATGTCATTGGGGATGAAACTTGGGGCTTTAAAATCTCAAGCCAGGCCCAGTGGCTCTCTCTTCCTGTTGCCTGATCATTCAGATGTAGAACTCTCAACTGTTTTTCCAGCACCATTGTCTGCCTGAGTGTTACTATGCTCTCTACCATTCTGTTAATGGTCTAGATCTCTAAAACTGTCAACAGCCACAATTCAGTGATTTCTTTTTATAAGAGTTGCCATGGTCATTTTGTCTCTTGGTCATAGCACACTGACCAACACAGAGACATTGTAATAAATTTGCTCATTCACTGGGAGATGGGCCAAAGTGAGCAAAATGTAAATCTGAGCATGAAGAAATTTGAAGCTGGAAAGAGAAGGATGTTAATGAAGGTAATAAGCATAGATGATAAAGCTGAGATGAGAAGCGTCTGCAGGAAAGGTTAAGTCTACAGTTGCTCTGAAATAAACATGACAATTTAAGCATGAAAAACTTAACCTAACCCCCTTATACATATAGAACATGGAACTTTTCTTTTGTACAGGCTCAAAACGTTTTTCTGAAGATGTCATGGAAAAGCTGGTTTTAGTATTGGCAAATCTTTTTGGAAGAATACGTATTCCAGCCAAGTTCTATGAGGTTCACGCCAAGTTTTATCAATCAAAGGTAAAAATCTTCTGATAAAATTAGTCAAAAATAGTACACAGAATCTGTCAGAAATGTGTCAAAAGCAATTGGATTTTACAAATATGGGATAATAAATGTATTTGTATACTAATCTGTTCTTTCCAGAAATACTGTAGGATTTATCTATAACTCCAAGTCCCTCTATGAATCTATTCAAAGTTTACATGCCTTGAGGATAAATATCATGAAAGCACAGTCAACTCTAGTTGACTGCATCAAAATGCAGCATTAATGGGAAGGTATACAGGGCCTGAAAGACGGCTTGGTGAAGTGCTTGCCATGTAGGCATGAGGAGTTGAGTTTGGATTCCTAGTATCCACTTGAAAAGATGTGCATAGTGATGTATATTGCATTCCCAGAGCGAGGGAAGCAAGAGCACATGGATCCCTGGCCCTGGCTAGGGCAGCAGAGCCTATTTGGAGAGTGCCACATGTGGTGGGAAACCTTGCTTCAAAAAAAATAGGGTGAAGAGCACCCATACACATATCATGTGCATATGCCCAAAATATATGCAATTATACATTTAAACACCAAAGCCACCCTCATTGCTGAATGTATGTCTTGTGATAAGACCATATGTCCCTGAGGAAGTGTCGCAAAGTTATCTGGGAAATTGTCCTTTGATTCCTAGAGTCTAAATTTTAGAAACATTGTTTTTCAATTTTACCATTTTCATCTTGCTTGGTCAGTTTTGAAAAAGTGCATTTGTCCATTTAATTAAAACATTTATTTGAATTAATTAAAACATGCATTTATGTGCGTGAGATCATATTCATAGCACCCTTGCCACTCTTCGGTGCTTTGAGTGAGTTCTCACCATAATGACCATGTAACTTCCTAATGAAGCCCTTATGGCATGGCTGACAAAGGCAGAATTATTTTCTTCCCAGTTCTTTAGGTCCAGAAGTCTTAAACGAAGGTGCTTTGTGGGCACATGTTTTTAGGTTGTAGTTTACTATTTAAAAAAATTACAAAAGAAGAAAAAAAAGAAAATTAGACACAGAGCACTTTCATGTGTCTAGGTAAAAGTTTTTAACATTGTTAGCACAGTGAACACAGTTGAAGGTTTCCAGACCTCTCAACCAGGCATAGTTGATTCCCAGCCTGCAAGTATGCTTTATCTTCCTTGCTCTGCAAACGTATCCTAGATCCTTTGAAATTACTCATGAGTCCAATGGCATTTGAGGGCATGCTTCTAGTTTTACAAATGTCATATCACTTTGATTAAGTTGGGTCAGACTAAATGTTCTGAGTAGAGAATTTATATTTACACATGCATATAAGAGCAAGAATAGTTGTTTTATTTATAGCTCAGTTCAACCAAGAAGAGAAGAAAAAGCAGCGTTATTGAAGACAATAAATTATGGTATGGGGTCTTTTGCTTTCATTGATCTAGATATTCAGTGTTTTGAGAAGGTTATTCAACTCTCTGTGAAAAACTGTGGCTTCTAGGTGTTCCTTGATGACCTCCCTGAGGACTTCAGTGATGCCTTGCTTGAGTACAACATGCAAGTGACAAAAGACTTTGCTTCCTTTCTGCTAATTGTATCCCGATTGGCTGATATGAAACAGGAATATCAACTCCCCTTGTCAAAAATACGTAAGTGTGTTTTAGTTCCACTGTGAAGCAGTTTAATGATAGTCCTGCCCAAGGATATGTCAGGTGGATGCTAGGGATGCAGGTTGGTGGTAGGGCTCCATCTCTACCATGTTTACCTCTGAAGGCTGACACTTGAGAAAAGTAAGCCTTCCTGAGAACAATTGGATTCTTTCTGCTAAAAAATGGAAGTTGGTGATTGACAGTTAAAAAGACAGTGGAGAGTGAAACTCAAACCATATTTTATCATTTATAAATCATTTTCAGGGTTGACTCTGGGTAAGTTTTAGAGAGTTGAGTAAGGCTGGCTCTGAGACATTAGAAACAAGAAGAAATCTATGAGTATTTTCAGGACACGCTTAATGTTGATTGTCATAGACCTTGGTCAGGTTCCCTGACTCTGCTACTTCTGACTTCTGGAATTTGGAGAAGTGATTCCCTAATCATGTCCTTGCTTTATTAATGGACATTAAAGACACAGGAGAGTATTATATTGTTTTAGTGTGCTTCAAATAACTGATTTTAAATCATTAGTGCACATGAATATCCTAAAGGAGGGCCTAGCATATGGTAAAATGGTCTGCTTTTGTTGTCCTTATTCATAACCAATAGATGGAAGCTTTCTAAGAGACTATAAACAGAAAAACAGGTAACTGAGATATAAAGTTTTGAGTTGGGGAGAAGTGTCTGTGGTTCACTGTACACTAACCTCTTCAGTTGGAGAAACTCATGGAAGTGGAGTATGTACTCTCTTAGACTCTATAAATGTAAGGGACATGGACAAGAGCAGATAGTAATGGTGGGCACACACCTCTGTGCCAGGTGAGATTGGAGCAGGAGGACAGTCTGTCTCAGTGACACACAAAACCCACATTGCTGTTTTGGATAGTGGACTCTTAGAATAGCATATTTAGTCTATTCCCAAGCTACTCTAAACTTGCCCGATCTTGTCTGATCTGGAAAGCTAAGCAAAGGTGGGTATGGTTAGTGCTTGGGAATATTCTAAGGCCAAGTCTCAGTTCAGTGGACAAAAGGTTATAAACGTAAGAGTTAATTTAGACAACTTTCTAGTTTAATTAACTTTTGACTGACTAAAACTATAGTACATATTTTGCAATAGGAACACTAGGACTAATAGCCTACGTTTAATGAATGTATTTCATCATCCACTGTCTAGGGTTTATGTACCAATTCAGTCTTCACTGGGGTATGGTCATTGCTAGGTTCAATGCCTTCCCTCTAAGCATGGTTTAGCTCTCATAAAGGAAATGAGGTTTGACACTGTGGCTGCATTTAAAAATGAATTTTCCAGGCATTCAGGCATGTGGAGCCTGCCTTAATTTCCAGTATTCAGAGGCAGAGGGAGCTCTATGATCAACTGGCATACACAGAGTTCTAGGCATCCTAAGAATGCATAGTGAGACTTTGTCTCAAGCAAGCAAGCAAGAAAGCAAGCAAGCAAGCAAGCAAGCAAGCAAGCAAGCAAGCAAATAAGAAATTAAAATAACAGGAACAAAAGTGGTTATCTCAACTCATTCTGCTCAGAGTTCACAGGTAAAGAATGTGAAGATTCTCCACTTGTTTCTTACTTGATGAGCAACAAGGAAGGAAGGGTGGCGGTTTCACCCTTTGTTTGTCTGTCTGGAAACTTTGATGTGGATTTGCTTAGTCCAGGAGTTCCAAATCATGTAAGTAATGAGTGATGCTTATTAGTTAGTCTCTGTGGGGCTTTTGCTCTGGCATGTGTGGTGCTTTATCAAACTGCCATCGAAGCTGCAAAACTCTAGCATACAAATGATAAAAATTATACTTTTCATTGAAAGAAAAAAATCATTTTTAAAAGTTTTGATTTCTTTCTTTTTTTCTTTTTTTTTTTTTTTGGTTTGGATGTTTATAAGTGACTAACTGGATATGTAAGAGATTGGTAGTTAAGTATATTGGAAAAAAACTTAATTTTTAAGCATTATAGTTTTTCTTTCCTAAGATGGATGTGATAGCTAATGCCTATAATTCCAGCACTGGAGAGGCTGAGACAGGAGGATGGCTAGAAATTTAAGTAGTACATAACAAGTTTCAGCAATCCTTTTTCAAGACGAGAAGGAGGAAGAGGAGAGCAAATAATTTCCCTTTCCATTTATTATGTAATTAACTCAATTTGTGAAATATAACAATCACCTTTATTTTCTTTTTACATGTAAACTTTTCATGGGGATTCAGAGGGATGCTGATACAATGAGAACAGGGTAGGAAGTTTGTTTCTTGTTGTTGCAAAATCACCATCAATTACAAGGGACCTAGGTGTACACATAAACATATTCCCACTCACCCTTGCTTCCCACGGAGTTCTAGAAAACAGTTTGGGCTTCACTTTCCTTCATTTTGAAGCAGCTGGCATCGGTATTTAGATTCATGTTACTTGATTATGGTCTGGGTTTTGCTTGACCCAATTCACTTCGTATAAATTTTGTTTCCTTCTATTACTTATCACAGTTTAGTTCTGCTTAAATTACATTCTAATTAAATTCACATTCTAATGCTTCTAGATGGCTTATGAAGAGTAGGTACATAGTAGGTACCCATGAACTGAGGCCTTATAAGCTTCTCCTTTATTTATTTCCTTGTGTTCTACTAAAGTTACCTAAATTTTCAAAGTCTTCCAAACCTTTTTATTTTACACATGACTTTTTATTTATGCTTGCATTTTCTTTTTACAGAAGTGAAAAATGGATCTTTGTGGTCTCATGAAAGTATCTTTTCCTGTGTTTACCATTTTGCCTATAAGATCCATCCATGGATCACGTCAAAAGATGTGAATCTCTAGTTCATTCTTCACATGCCACAGTACTTCATAACAGAAAAAACTAGGCATTACTCTGTCTTCAGTCAATGTTTGCTCTGGTTTTAGTTCTTTGTTGCTACAAACAGGGTTGGTATTAATGTCTGTTACATGTGTGCAACTTTCTCTTGGATGCAGGTTTTCTGAGTCATAAGAAAATAAGGTTAAAATGTTCGAGTCTATTACCCATGATTCCAACCCACTCTAGACTGTAGTTGGGCCAGCTTACAGAATGATTAACCCTATATCAAAGCTCCTGTTGATGACATAAGGCAGTTTGCAAAAGTGAACAGACACAGAAAACTACTGATTCGCTGTCTTCATTATTCTGATTTTTCTTTTATCTCCTCTCTACTCTTTTTATTCTGGTTGTTGATTCTGAAGATCATTAGATTTGTTCAGTTGAAAACTCTCTTATGACATGGAAGCCTCCTGCTCTCTGAAATCCCTTTTGCAAAGGTATTCTCTGAATTGTTAAGAAGACTTTAAATTTTTTCAGTTGCCTTTCTTTCCTGGTCAGTCTTGCTATATACTAGCAAAACTGGTGGACTTGCCATCAGCTGCTGCAGGGGCAGTCATCAACACAGGTGGGGCTAAGCCACTCTCTAGATTACACTGTGTCAGTGTGTGCAGATGGCAACAGAGTATGCTTGAAGGGCATTGGTGATGAATGACTGTAAATGTAACTTTTATTTACTGGTTGTAAGTGTTGTCTCTGAAGCTTACTGCTGAATAAGCTCACCCTTTCTAACTCTTTCTGAGTGTGGGCTGGCTGCTTAAACTCAGTTCTTCTGGGCCAAAGTCCTCTCCAAGCTGATTGATTCAATCTGGCTTCTTTGGACTTCTGACTGAATTGTTCTGCTTGGCCTCATAGTAACTTTTCAATGTGTTCTTATCTTCTGGATTTCTCATTCACTGCCTCATTCTGTCTTCACCTGCAACCTGTCTCTGTAAAACTTTCCTGATAAAACTGCCTTCTCTCTCTGTCTCTCTGTCTCTCTTCCTCCTTCCTTCTCTCCTTCTCCATACACTTCCCCCTGTCCCTCTTCCTCTCCCCCATTCTCTCTCAGCTGCTCTCTTAGGTCGCCTCTGTTTTCATGAGAGTTGGGCATATCCTATCTCTGACTCATTCTGCCAAATATTTCTCTGATTTGTCACTTTGTCCCTCAATTAGATGTTACTTTCAAACATGGCTGCTTCCTTCTACAAACAATCTTACCTCCACTGTTAAGGATTCAAGGTGTGTACTGAGCATATTTGTATTCCAGCCATGTCATCCACTATCTGCATTCCAACTGGATCACATAGACCTAGAAGATCTTTGGGTATCACCTCTTGACAGATCAGCCATATTGCTGGATTAAAATTTCTCTACAGATAACTACAAGTTTCAAGTCATAAGTTTCTGTCCATGTGAATAACCAAAAACTTACATTTCTTTAGGTCATTCTACACACACTTGGTATCAATCACACACAAGCCCCAGTGCTGTGGCCACAGAGATTGGACAGTCAAGGAAGAAAAATGCCACTTAATGCCTATGCACTTGATTTCTATAAGCATGGATCCCTTACCGGATTAGTCCAGGACAATAGGTATGTTCTGTCTTTAAAATTTCAAGAAATGATTAGTCCTGTCAAACATATTATGTTTCTACTGTCAAACTGACAGCATAGATGATAGATAATTCTATATAATTTATTTCTAATTTAACAGCAAAAGTTTAGCATTTGGGCCAACTCACTTGACTTAAATATATACTCTAAATGTGTCTTTGTGTATATCAAATATATCTTTACATTACAGTTCTGTTTAGGCACCATTTAGTAGTTTAGATATAATGGCAAATCACAATCTGTTATATATTTTTTTGATGCTTGAGAGACTATAACGTATCTAGTTTACATTATCTGGGTCTGACACTATTGTTTTTGCATGTTGCCAATGAAGCCATTTCTCTATATATAAATAGAAGCAGGCATTATTTATATTGTTCTTCATACAATTAGCATCCATCACTCTCAATATCTAGTGTTGTGGCTGCAAAAATTGGATAGTTGAGGAAGAAAACTGTCAGTGAACACATAGACCTTGACATCTGTAAGCACGCTTCCCTTATGCGATTCGACGAGGTCAGTAGGTATGTTCTCTCTTGATAATTTCAAGAACTAGTTAGTCATGCCAAATATATTAGATATGCACTCCTAAGGAAATATTCAGGAAACTATCTCTGAGCAGGGAGGTACTGGTCTAAGTGCTAAACACATCATCTAGTGGCAGATACACTAAGGAATTAAACATTCAGTAGACATAAAAAATTTGAACAATCCTTACTAAGTTAAGGTATAAAAAGTGTTGATAGTCCTCAGAAAACTAAAACATTTTTGTTTATTAAGACTGATTTATTATTGTGAATAAAGTAGCTGTTCTATTAGTTGCTAATTTTTGATTATTTTTAAAACTTGTTCATTGATAATTTTATAATTTTATATAAAGCATTATGACTATATTCCCCCCCCCACACACATATTCATGTATATCTTCTCAGTTGTATCCCCTAACCTCAGCATTAACCTCACCTCTCATTTTTGCATCATCTTTAAATTTTGCTTTGTTTTTATTTTGAGCCCCACTGAATTTTACTAGGGCTGTCAGCATGAGTATGGTGCCATCTCCTGGAAGCCAGGAGACTCACCAGTGAAAACAATACTTAAGAAAAATGACTCTCCATTCATTTTTCATCCCATAGTGCCCCTGCCTCCCTTGGGAAATAGTTGTCCTAGGAACCTCTCTCTCATTCTTGACTGATGTTAATGGGCCCAATCTTGTGCCCAATCTTGTGCCAACCAGATGCAGGCAGCCTTAGCTGCTGGGGACTCATGAGTCACATCAGGCCCAGATCACAGCATTTCATGGCACTTGCTTTATACTTAGCTCTTAATACTCTCTGTCTCATCTTTTGTGTCCCATCTTGGTGGGGTGACATAGATGTTCCAAATAGGTGTCAGTGCTCAGCAGTCACTTATTCTAAGTAGTCTGATTAATTGTAAGCCACCCATTATAACAACAACAACAACAACAACAACAACAACAACAATAATAACAATAACAATGTTATCTTTCACCATGTCTGAGCCAGCCCTAATTTATGGGTATAAACATCAATAGTAAATAATTCTGTATCATTAATTTCTGTTTTTCTGTCTCTTAGGATACATCCAGGGGATGCTTATGATCTGTTGAAGGATTTTGACCTTACCATTAAATCTATCAGGTATGTTACATGTTTAAATGTTACTTTCATATTTTCCCCAAATTTAATTGTCATTTTGAAATGCCAAAATTATTTTCCCCCATGACCCAGTTATGTAAAAGTGTCACTGATTCTGTTACACAGCATGCATTTCAACTTCCCAGAGGGTCTATAGCGTTCCTCATCCCTACAATCTCTCATTATGGTCTGTAATATAATTAATTTTAAAATGTTTTTGAGATTAAGTTCCATCCAGATAGAGCCTCAGACTCAGGCAGTACTCATAACTCAAAACTATTCCAGAGCATTCCTGATCCCAGATATTCTCAATGATCCCAATTGCAATATCATAGCAAATGCACGATGTTTTACAACTCGGTTCCCGCAAGTCTCCAGTTTATAGCATTTGCTTGCTCTTGAATATCCTGCTACAGCCTTTTTCTTCAGGGTTTGTCTGACTATAAATTCACAGTCACTTCCTGTTCTGATCTGGAACAAATCCCAGTTACTCACAAAGCAATACCAAACTTTATGTGAACACTCATTGTAGGCTCCATTGGCCATCTAATGTCACCTAGTTCAATGACCATCACCTTAACCACTTATATCTGTATGCATTTCAACACTTTAACAATTGTTTTCATTTTGTCAATTGTATACTCAAGTAATCATCATTATAGGGTTCTTAGAAACAGTTCCTTGTTTTATTTCCTTGATCAGAGCTGAATCAGACCTATATATTTTCTATATAGAGAACTTTATTATTTATTTTATTATTTTTATTATTTATTATTTTATCTGATTTATTTATTTTGTATAGTTTTATTATTTATTTGTTATTTTATATGCAGACTTAATTGAGGCATATGAGAGCAGAAGGGAATAGCTTTGTTCATCTATAGCAGTGGTTCTCAATCTTCTTAATGCTGGGACCCATTAATAGAGTGGTGTGTTGCTTCTCCCTTTCTTCATGCCTGTGCACAAGTTTCTTAATGCTAGTGTAACAAATTGTCACTCAATGGTATGAACCTATATAAATGTATCATCTTACCATTTTGGAGGTCAAACATCAAAGTGTGTTTCACCGGACAAAATTAGGTGTATGGATGTTCTAAGGGAAAAATCCTTGGCTATTTTCCAACTGTTAGAGGTTGTCTGAATCTTTGGGTCAGAGCTTCCTTCTGTTTGGATGCCAGGGATGTTCAAATGAGAGACCTGAGGTTATATATCAAATATCCACATCTCACCCCCTTGACTCCCATCTCTCCTTCCTCACACTCATGAACACCTTTGAGAATTTCATTAGTCCTACCTAGAGAATCCAGGATAATCACCTCCACTGAACATTAACTATCATCTGTGGGTTCATCTGTGATGGTAATTCCCCTTTGCCATGGAGCTTAACATGATTCCTGGTTTCTGGGAATTTAGGTGAGGTCATCTGAATCTGATGAGGACTATTATGCAGACAATATCCCATCTTCATTTTTTTCTCCCCTACATAGAGAAAGAAAGGAAGTTTTCTCTATAGTAGTTTTCAGTATATGCTGGACACAGAAGCAGAAAAACCACAAAATGTGTCCATGTGATATATAGAGAAGAGAAATTTGTGTTGTGCATGAAATTTGGTGTCCTTTCAATCACCCTTCAGTGATAAAGACCCTGAATGTGATCTTGTCTTATTTTCTTATTTATTTTTTGTCTAAATATTATTTTGTTAATAAATTTGTTTCTTATCAGCATTCCTTATGATTTGCTAATACTACTTCATAACTTCATAGAACAGCCATTTTTATAATATTCAATGTCACTTAGTTGAATAATATATATATATATATATTTATTTATATTTGTAGTGTCTCCTTGCGTGAACTGTGTGAAAATGAAGAAGACAACGTTGTTTTAGCATTTGAACAATTGTCTACATCTTTTCATGAGAAGTTTGAAGTAGTGTGAAAAGAAAAACTATGTAAACCACTTAAACTATCACCATTGAAGCTTTGTAAATTATATATGTTTACTCTTATGTCTTGATCAAACAATCACATGATGACATGGAATGAACAAGCAGATAGAGTTGCTATCCAACTTCTTGCACTTGCTTCTAAGCACCCTTGGCCAATATACTTGATGGTTTCCTCAAAAAGTTAGCAAAAAATACTTATGTCTCCAAATTATTGAGGATTGAATGAAAAAAATGCAAGGATCTTGCATATATATGTTTGAAGACAGTTTTCACACTCCATGAGACTCATTCAAATATTGCATTTTAAATATTTTTACTGTTAATAGGTGTAAGACAGGTTTTTAACATAGAAAAAAGATGATTGCAGTATCCTGAAAGTGTAATATAATCTACCCAATCAACATAAATGGATTTCGCTGCTTAGATAGCTAGCTATTGAAATAATACATCTTTATACATAAACTACTTGTAAAAATGATTATTTAATTTAATTTTTGTGATGCCTTAAAAGAAAACATGTAGCTAATATTTTTCTTCATTTTAATTGTATATAAATGACTGTTGAAATAATGATGTCATTGGTTTTATTTGTTTGAAATAATATTCCTTTATTAATCCACTTGCACCCTGTCATTCATTCAATATAATTATTTTGGTGGGATTATTCTCTAATTGAGTTCTTATCCTCAATTCTCAGCACTAGAATTTTAAGCTCTCAACTTGAACTTACAGTGGTTAAGCTTCAAAACAAAAGATGTGGTTTTGCTACCAGTCAGGTATCTCACTGAATGATGGTTTTTGTTTGTTTGTTTGTCTGTTTTGTTGTTTTGTTTGTTTGTTTGTTTGTTTGTTTTGCTAGCACTATAAATAGACTTTAGTGGCTTTAAAAACAGTTATGGTTCATCTGTTTTCTGAAGCAGAAAAATTCCAGTTGTTGGAAATAATCTACCATTTCATGATCCTTGTTAGAAATCTCTATGTTGGTGGTGGTGGTGGTAGGAGTGTAGTTTAAACTCTTTCCATTCTTCTTGTTGTTTTGGGGGACAGAGCTTCTTTGAATAGCCTTGGCTATTCTGGAACTTATTCTGTAGACAAGGCTGGCCTTGAACTCAAGGAGATCCACTTGCCTCTGGCTCCTGAGTGCTGGAATAAAAGGCTTGTACCTCTTGGCCTGTGTTTTCATCCTTTAAATGTTACAACAATGCTATAATCCAAAAAACACTACCACCTCCTAGTTGGCACCCACTAGAATGTTACACAATGTGAAAGTTATTATCATGTTAGTTTCAACTTCACATTCGTACTTAGGAATCAGATGAGAAGTGAAGACTCACCTCAATAGATATCCATGAGTTAATCTGTCTTTTAGATTTTTGCAAGAATGAGGGCATTATTTGACATCTGGAATCTTCTTAAAAGTACAGAATTATACGTAACATCTTTGAGATGAATCCACTAGGTGTAGGGCACACTGTTTCTTCAACTTTTAGCTAAATCTGAAGTGTGAGCAGGAGCAATTTCTCAAGCAACAATTTCTCCATTTCTCAAGTGAGTTCGGATGAGAGACAACACAAGAAGGTAAAGCTAATATCTTGCTTTGCTTACTCAGAAAGCCTACAAAAACTATGCACTGGCAATATTTTTACTTAGAATATGTGCGGACTATAGAAATTGTGATGATTCCTTGGGTCTCAGAGAAGAAAATAAAAACTACAAATAGTCAGTAAGAGAAAGGTGTGTCTGTACCCATGGTGCTGGTCCCTCCAACTTGGCAGTTTTCACGCATGGAAAAGTGCCCCAGGCTTATGCAGGTTCTACACTGGAGAAAGTGAGTTCAAGGTAGACATGCATTTCATGTCTCTGGTGTCTCTGCATGGAGTTCCCTCCTACTGCTGTCCACAGAAGCAGAGCAAGTGGCTGTGTTGTTTGAGGCAAAGAATATTTGGATGTAACTCTAAAAGCAACAAGACCATAAATTGACAAGACTATATCTTACTTTAAAGTTCTGCATAGTAAACAACCAACAGAGAGAACACTGTGTAAACGATATATCTGAGAAAGAGGTAAAATATAAAATAACCAAAAAAGTAATAAAAAAAAATCCTCAAACAGAAAATTACTCTAAACAATCATTTTAAAAGGAATATCTCAATAGGC